>NW_028258364.1:9038261-9702261 GCF_053883595.1 Heterocephalus glaber | reverse complement strand
TCAGGCATGACAAGAAATTAAAGCAAAGGAGGAGAATCCAACAAAAAGAAAAAGTCATGACAATGATAAGTCAATATGTATGAGTTATAACCATCAATGTTAATGGTGTCAATTCACCAATCAAAAGGAATAGACTGGCAGAATGGGTCAAGAAGCAAAATCCAGCAATATGCTGCATACAAAAAACCAACATAATTCAAAAAGAAACTCATAGACTGAAAGTTAAAGAGTGGAAAAAAATACTCCATGCGACAGGAACCGAAAAAAAGCAGGAGTAGCTATCCTCTTCGCAGATCAGTGGATTTCAAATCAACACTGATTAAGAGAGACAAAGAAGGACACTACATCCTTGTAAAGGGAACAATCCAAGAGGAACAGATGACAATCATAAATATATATGCACCAAATGCTAGTGCACCCAACTATATAAAACAAATAATAACTGACATGAAAAATCAAATAAACACTAATACAATAGTAGTGGGGAACCTCAATACCCCATTGTCACAAATAGATAGATCAACTAGACAAAAAATAAGTAATGAAATACTAGAACTCAACCAAACTCTTGAACAAATGAACTTAAAAGATGTTTACAGAGTGTTCTGCCCCACAAAATCAGAATATGCATTCTTTTCAGCTGCACACGGGTCTTCTCCAAAATAGACCACATACTCACTCATAGAACATGTTTGAGTAAGTGCAAAGGAAGTTATCCTCTGTATATTGGCAGACCATAGTGTGATGAAATTGGAGATCAATAGCAAAAGAAACTGCAAGAACTTCATAAACACATGGAAATGGAACTGCATACTTCTGAATAACCAATGGGTCACAGAGGAAATTAAAGAAGAAATCAGACAATTCCTTCAATTAAATGACAATGACAATACAACATATCGGAATCTATGGGACACAATGAAAGCAGTCTTAAGAGGGAAATTCATAGCAGTGAATACACATATTAGGAAACAGAACAAGCCCAATTAAACAATCTGATGCTGAACCTCAAGCTTCTAGAAAAGGAAGAGCAGGACAAACCCAAAGTTCATACAAGGGAAGAAATTATAAAGATCAGAGCAGAAATCAATGCAATGGAGGCTAAGAGAAAGATACAAAAAATCAATGAAGCCAAGAGTTGGTTCTTCAAAAGAATCAACAAAATTGACAAACCCTTAGCCAACCTTATCAGAAAAAGGAAAGAAAAGGCCCAAATCCATGCAATTAGGAATGAAAAGGGTGAAATTACCACAGACTCAGCAGAAATCCAGAGGATCATCAAGACCTACTTCCAGAACCTATATGCCAATAAAATGGACAACACAGAAGAAATGGACAGATTCCTAGATACATATGAATTACCAAAGTTGAATGAAGAAGACCTAAAAATTCTAAACAACCCAATATCAATCAATGAAACTGAAAACGTAATTAAAAACTAACCAACTAAGAAAAGCCTGGGTCCTCATGGCTTCACTGCCGAATTTTACAAGATATTTAGAGAGGAACTACTGCCACTATTGTTTAAACACTTCACTGAAATTGATAGGGAAGCAATACTCCTGAATTCATTCCTGGAAGCAAGCATCACTTTTTTTTTTTTTTTTTTTTTTTTGGTACTGGGGATCGAACTCGGATCGAACTCGGGTCTTTGCGCTTGCATAGCAGGCGGCAAAACCACTGAGCTAAATCCCTATCCCAGCAAGCATCACTTTGATCCCCAAAGCAGGAAAAGACCCAACTGAAAAAGAAAACTATAGGCCAATCTCAGTAATGAACATAGATGCAAAAATCCTTAATAAGATAATGGCAAATAGAATGCAGAAAATCATCAAGAAGATCATACACCCTGACCAAGTGGGATTCATCCCAGGGATTCAGGGATGGCTCAAGATACACAAGTCAGTCAATGTAATACACTATATCAATAGAGCCAATATGATCATCTCAATAGATGCAGAAAAAGCACTCAGCAAAGTCCAACATGCATTTATGATAAAAACTCTACAAAAAATTGGAATAGACAGTCCAATCTGATAAAAGCCAACTGTGAAAAGCCAACAGTCAATGTCATACTAAATGCTCAAAAATTGAACTCCTTCACACTAAAATCAGGAACAAGACAAGGATGTCCACTATCAGCACTCTTGTTCAATATAGTTTTGGAAACTTTAGCCACAGCAGTTAGACAAGAAAAAGAAATAAAAGGAATAAAGATAGGAAATGAAGAATTCACATTGTCATTATTCGCAGATGACATGATATTCTATGTAGAAGACCCCAAGAACTCCACCAAAAGTCTCCTAGACTTAATAACTAAATTCAGTCAAGTAGCTGGATACAAGGTCAACACACAAAAATCAATCGCTTTCCTCTACATGAACAACAGCCCCACTGAGACAGAAATAGGGCAAACAATTCCTTTCACAATAGTATCCAAAAAAACTGAAATACCTAGGAATCAACCTAATGAAAGAAATCAAAAACCTCTTCTTTAGAAACTATAGCACTCTGAAAAGAGAGATTGAAGATGATATCAGAAAAGGGAAAGACATTCCTTGCTCCTGGGTAGGAAGAATCAATATAGTGAAAATGGCCATATTTCAAAAACTGCTATATAGATTCAATGCAATCCCAATTGAAATTCCAGTGGCATACTTCATGGACCTTGAGAAAACAATCCAAAAAAATCATTTGGAATAAGAAGAGACCTAAAATAGCAAAAGCAATTCTAGGCAACAGAGACATGGCAGGGGGTATCAAAACCTCCAACTTGAAACTATACTACAAAGCTACTGTGATAAAAACAGCATGGTACTGGCAAAGAAACAGACCTGAAGACCAGTGGAACAGATTAGAAGTTGCAGAAACAACTCCAGACACACTCCACCACTTTATCTTCAACAAAAGAGCCAAACACCCTCGCTGGAGGAAAGATAGCCTCTTTAATAAATGGTGCTGGAAAAATTGGGTTTCAACTTGCCACAGATTAAAACTAAACCTATATCTCTCACCATGCACTAAACTAAAATCAAAATGGATAAAAGATCTAAATATTAAAATAGAAACACTGGATCAGCTGGAACAAAGTTAGCTAGAACTCTTGAAGACATTCGTGTAGGAAAAGATTTTATGAACAAAACCTCAGTTGCACATGAACTAGCACAAACAATCAACAAGCGGAAATCTCTTCTTATTAAAAAGCTTGTGCACAGCAAGAGAAACCACCAACAGTGTGAAGAGACAGCCCACAATGTGGGAAAAAATCTTCACCTGCTTTTCCTCAGATAAAGGTCTACTATCTTGAATCTATAAAGAACTTTACAAAATCAGACCCCCCCAAATTTAATGATCCAATCCAAAAATTGACATCTGAAATGAACAGACATTTCTCAGACAAAGAAGTAGAAATAGCAAATAAGCATATGAAAAAATGTTTAACATCACTGATCATTTGAGAGATGCAAATGAAAACAACATTGAGATTCCACCTCACCCCAGAAAGAATGGCTGCTATCATGAAATCAACCAATAATAAATGCTGGTGGGGATGTGGGGAAAGAGGCACCCTGCTTCACTGCTGGTGGAAATGTAGGCTGGTGCAAACACTGTTGGAATCAGTATGGAGATACCTCAAAGAACTAGGACTGGAAATCCTATTTGACCCTGCTATTCCCCTGCTGGGGATCTTCCCCAAAGAATTAAAAGAATCATACCACTGTGATATATGTACACCTACACCCATGTTCATAGAGGCACAATTTGTAATAGCTAAAACTTGGAAGCAGCCCAATTGCCCATCAACTGGAGACTGGATAAAGAAAATGTGGTTTCTTGATAAAATGCAGTACTATTCAGCCATAAAAAATGAGAAATTTGAGAAATTTATAGATAAATGGATGCACATTGAGGCCATACTCTTAAGTGAAATAAATAGGACACATGTGTAAATACTGAATAGTTTCTCTAGTGTGAGAAACTAAAAGTGTAAATAAGGACTAAAAGTTATACTAGATAATGTGAAATAAGAAGAAAAGGGGCAAAAGGGAAGGGGAAGTGGGAGGGGTAGGAGAAAGGAAAGAAGGGAATGGAATTAATTTGAGGAAATGAAAAACTGGAAACAAAGTCTTTGTAAATAGGGAGGGATGGAGGGGTTGAAGGGAGGGCAGGGGAATGGGGAAAAAATAAGAACCAAGAGAGATTATGTAAAGGTGCAAATTTCCAGTGACGAATGTCATTATATTGTATACCTAAAATGCATCAAAAAATTCATTAAAAAAGAAATCTGCATTGTATTTATATTTCAACAAAAAATGCACAGACAACACCAGAAAGCAAACTTTTTTGACATTCTGTATTAGAAATCTGCCTTTAAATGCAGCTTCATGAGTAATTAATTTTCTTATACCTGCAAGCCTTAGTTCTAGCACTTCTAAGGCATCTTAAATGAGTCATAAAAAAACAGCTGCTGCTCTAGGAGCAGTTTTATTTAGATTGTGCTGACTCTGAACTTCTGGATCATATGTTGACTTCTTTATTAATCGTGTAAACTCATGACCCTCTCTGTGGTCTCTATGCCAAGTTTCTTCCTGTTCTTAGCCCTCTACAAACAAGTCTATTTTTACCCATCTTCCCAAAGGAAAGCACGTACTTTTGAAAACTTTTACTTTGCTGATGGACTTCTCTACCTATTTATCCTCAAAGATGCATTTTGGCAATTTGATTAGAGGCAGCCTACCTAGATAACAAAATGCATGTCCACTTTACTTTGTACATAGCCAGTTTATACGACATGCCTCAGGAGGTGCTCTGAGCTACTCCTGATTTCTTATATTGATTGTTAATTCAGATTCTTCTGTTAGTCAATAATTAATACTAATTTGCTACATATTTCAATGCATAAAACACCCTTTCCAAGACTACTGGGGCAACTAGGAACTCTATTCATTTTTTTTTTTTTGCAAGAATGAACGAATGAATGAATCAGTATATGACCATGGATGTGAAATCAAAGGCTCATATCTTTTTCCCATAATCACAGTATTGGAAGGGGGAAGCTGCTTTCCACATTATTCTATAAGTCACTTTTCCAGTATCTCAAATGTGAGGTCAGCATGTACGAAGAATAGTATTGTTTTGAACACAACTATATTGTAAGATATAAGTTGTTAATCTATTTGTCTGAAACAGTATAAAATTTTCTTTAAGTTATACACAAAAATCAAAGAGGATTTCTGATACTGTCCCCAAATGCAATCTATTACTATAAGATCAATTTGTCATGCTACTTCTCTATTCTTCTCCAGCCTCCTCAGACCAACACTTGAGCTGACTTAGGAATTTCCAGACCTTGGCACACACACACACACACACACACACTCACACACACACAGAGATGGATAGATGATAGATAGATAGATAGATAGATAGATAGATGTTGCTAATATCTGTGTTAGCTTTCAGTCACTGTGACAAAAATGCCTGAGATAGCAACTTATAAAGAGGGCTCATTGTTGCAGAGGTTTCAGTCCATGGCCAGTTGGCTACATTGATTTTGGGCCTGTGGTGAGGCAGCCTATCTTGATGGGAGTGTGTGGCAGAGGAAACTCTCACTTCATGGTAACCAGGAAGTGAACGAAAGAGAGGAAGGGGGTTCCCAAAATCCCCTTCAAAAGTGTGCTCCCAATGACCCAACTTCCTCCCACTAGGCCCCACGTCCTAAAGGTTTTACCACCTCCCAATAGTGCCACACTCTGGGGATTAAACCTTCAACACATGCCTTTTGGAACTTTTGAGATTCAAACTATAACAATATTGTGAGTTGAAAATGCATTTAGCACATTTAAAATGCCAAACATCATAGCTTACCTATACAATACAATCTATTGCTTACCCTCATAATCATCCGGGTAACTGGTAATTGAGGTTTACTACCTCTGCCTAACATCACAAGACTATATGATACTTTATATCACTAGCTCAGGAAAGCATCAAGATTCAAAATTTGAAACATTTATCTGTTTATGTGCATGTATCTTATCTGTAATGAAAAACATAGAACATACAAAGTAATTTCTTCTTACTCTGCATAGCTATCTAATAATTTCCAAACAATTATTAAAATGTACACAAGAATTTACATTACGCTGTTGTGGGTAAAAATGGGTTGAAAATGTTATCAATATATTCTATGTTGGGGAAAACCTTGACTGTACAACAATATTATAAAGATGACTTTGGGCATGAAAAAGACATAAGCCAGATTCCATATCTTGAACTGCTGACCTCTTTGTGTAGCTGGCCAACATTTCTTCACTTCATTTTATTTATTATTTTCTCAAGCTACATTCTTCATTCATAGCAGAACATGATAATAAAATGTCAGCGTACTTAGAAAATATTTTTATTTTATATAATAAATACCTTTACCCATACATAAGCTTTGTATCTTTGAAAATAAAGTACCTTATTATTGATATATTAGACTGATAAAAATATATACAAACACATACATTTCATCTTATTATAATCCATTTGAGAGTAAACTGAACAAGCCTCTGTAGAGCAAACATATGTGCAATTCCCAGCCAATATCCACTTCTAAGGAATGTTAAATAATCCACTTTGAATGTTAAACAAACCAAATTCTGATTTGGCCAAAGAACTTCAATCCCTTGGAATTTTCTGCTACGTCATGTGTAACTGAATGTAAAACTTTCTATTTAGAATTTCAGAGCAATTAAAACTCTTCATTCTTTTTATCCCATGGCTGTATCTTTATTGGTTGACAATTAATGACTTGGCCTTTGACCAGTATAGAGAAAAGATACTTCTTTCTCAGAAAAACTGGTGATGACAGATGTCATTTTCCAGCTCTGAGATACCAATGGGAATGTACCCTGATAGTCAGTCATAAGCAGTGAACTTCTTTACAGACAAAACCCTATTTAATGGAAGAGCATTTTCCATTAGGAAATTCCTCCCAAGAAGAAATAACTAGAAACTACTTTTTATTCTCTTTGCTTGGGAAACAGTCTCATGGTTGGCCCTTTGTCCAAGCCCTACCACAGTGAACTCTCTATTTTTTTTTTTAACTCTCTATTGTATCACCAACTGGCCACAGTGGTGACAGAAGCTGTGGGTCTGAGCCATAGCAGTGACTCAGCTTGCCCCAAATGTCTCCGAGTCCCCAAAGTCACCCCACAGTTGTATAGCAGCTTTAGTTCGGCTTGTGGGGAGATCGGTCTGACTTCATCATCACAGAGCAAGCAAGGTTTTGTAGAACATTCTTCTTCTGACTCTTTAAATAGCTCAAGCCAGGACACAGGAAGACCAGGAGCTGGTTCCTAAGACATGCAACCTCTTCAATTGTATGCATTATCTAGTATCTTTCATGCTGTCATCCACCAGCTGCTGCTATGTGAAAACAATACATATAAAAAGATGAAGGACAACTTTAAATAATAAATACACTACTCAGGACTAATGATAAGATTATTAAAGTTGCACATTAGCCTACACAAAACAAAAAATAGTTTCCTCTGAAAAAGAGTTGATAAGTGTCATTGTCCAGTGAAGCATTTATTTTCAAACTAAACTCAATTAAGAAGCTGGGCTGTGGGCCAAAACTCCTATAGAAACTAACCTATAGTTCTTCTGTGCCTCTAACAGACTAGCCTAGTGATGAATCCATGCTACTTACTGGATTTGGTTCCATACTGTTCGCGCTAACACAGCCACTGAGCTTGGGAACTAACTGTAGCTCTTGCAAGCGGAGGTCAGGCCCATTCAGCCCTGGTGGCATGGATCTGCCCTGCTGTCATGACCTGCCTAAGATTTCATCAGCGTCACCTCTGACTAACCCTGAGGACTCACTGGCAAGATGGATTGGCCAGCAATGAGAACCTGGAAAAGGGCCAGCCTATTGGTACTAAAGCAATGGCTGCCACAACACAGCTCACTGGGCCAGACATTTATGGGAAATGCCTCCTGCAGAGGAAGCGGGGTGGACAGGATAAAGTCCTTAAGCATACACTTCAGACAGTCCTGTGGAGCTTGGGGATGCTATGAAACAGCATGTGACAGAGATGCCAACATGGCACCTTTGGAAATGGTGTGGCTTTCTCTCCAGCAAATCCTGACAGGGAGAAGGAGGCAGAGGGACAGTACTGGCCCATGGTGAGGCTGTAGGTGACTCATCAAGCATGAGAGGCAGCTGGTCAGGGATTTCTCAGCTCCTTACTGTCCCTCATCAAGACATGCCACATATGAAATTCTGGACCCCATGGAGGTAGAGGCCTCAGGAACCCAAAGCCTCAAGGTGGAGAGGGCTGAAGGTCTGACAGTGAGTCCTGTGGTACAGCAACACCTACAAAGGTTATGGAAGGAGGTGAGTAGAGTGTGTGTGCCCAAGAAGGTCACTTGCTGAGCTTGGCCTGGGTTTTAAGGCAGTTTAGATGTCTGAAACATAGTGCTAGTAAGTTTAACGTAGCATCAGGAAGAATTACAAACTCTTTCCTTTATGTGACTTTTCAGAACAGAATGAGCCCAGTATCAGCAAATAGCAATCAGCTGAGATAAGCGGCCATTCTAGAAGCAAATGCCCTTGTGCCAGGAAAACAAGAAAAAGCATGAGAAAGAAGCAGGAAAGGAAAATCCACAAATGCAATTTGTGATTTATAGCTGTGAGACAATGCTGCTTTTTCTTGGACTTGGGCTCTGTAAACCGCAGCCCACAGGAGGCAAGTGCACAGTGGCCCCCTGGAGAAGGGCAGCGAGTAGCAACAGTAACATTACACCCCACTTTACCCCTCTGTGCTCCTGGGTCAGGGCCAGGCCTGTCTTTGGAACCAGTCCTGATGAAACCAGCAACATGTGCAAAGTCAACGTGTTCACGTTGAATAGCAGGGGATTAGGCTTAAAGAGATTACTAGTAAAATTTTCTTTGTTTCTAATTGGAAAGCCTTGCAAGTTATTGACATACTGAAAAAGCCAGGACAATGTGGTACACTGCCTTGACCCGAAGTAGTGCTTTCCAACCCTTTCTACCAAAGCCTGTCGGGGTTTTTTTGTTTGTTTGTTTTTGGGTTTTTTTGGTACCGGGGATCGAGCTCTGGACCTTGTGCTTGCAAGGCAGGCATTGGAACCACTGAGCTAAATCCCTGGCCCTAAAGCCTGTCGCTCTGAATTGGAGATGACTATAGGGTTGGCTCTCCAGCAGAACAGCTAACGTTTTGGATCTTGAATGAACAGGACCCACGTAGGATGAGGGGGCTGAAGCACAGACTATATTTTCCCACATGTCCTCCCCACCCTCTCATTCTCCACCCCTTGGTGTGACCTCATCTGTGCCACTTCACAGAACCATGAGTGATGACCCTCACTGTCCTTTCACAGAGCTGACTCTGGCAACTACCGCATCACAGTTGGAAATTCTCTCCTTTCTACGCCTCTCTGCCCCTATTCTTCCCATAGCTCACTGTATTAGTCAGTACTCACTGGAACCACAGATTTCATATAATATATAAATATATAAGGATTTACAAGTTAGGCTTACAATGGTTTCCCACGGAGTCAGGTGTGGAAGAGTGCAAAAGTGTTGTCGGCATGTGGAAGAGCCAAAAGATCCAGTCAAAGGTCAAAGGCTGGAGTTTCCTGTAGGGTCCCACATGAGTCTGTATCCGGAGGCTGAAGAGTCTGCCCTGGAAGCCAGGAGATGGACATCCAAGGCGAAGGTGAAGACTAGAGCTCCTCTGAAGAAACAGAAGGGAGAGTTATTTCTTTGTTCCACATTTTATTTCATTGAGGCCACAAGCCTATTGGTTGCTGTTACTCACACCCAGGGTGGGTCTTCTCTCTTCAGAAAATCCCTTCAGCCACACCCAGAACTATGCTAATCCAATTTAGTTGGGCATTTCTTACTCGAGTTGACACAGTCAGTTAACTGTCACACTCTCCTCTTCTGTTTCCTTCCTCAGCAGCAATTCCTTTCCCATCCCTAAGTGGGATCCCTCCAGCCAGCAGCCACAGGGAATTCACCTGTGTCTGGTGTTCCTACACTTCTCCATGTTGATGACACCCACATCTTTATCTCTAGATCCGAGTCTTCACCAGCCCAGAATCTCCACTTGCATACTGTTTCGGTCCACATCCGTGGTCATTTGTGCCCCTCAATGTTCCTAGCACAGTGCATGGCATAGCATGGACATGATAATGTTACACAAATGATGAATGAATGAATGAATGAATGAACAAACAAGTGAATGAATTCTCCCAATGTGCTGCAGAATGCCCTTCTTGTCACTTCTGCCTTTCTAACCTGACCAACTGTTGTCTTCTGAAAGGAGAGAGCGTAGGGTCACAGAAAAGTCTCATACACCAAGCCTGACAATGAGCCTTGTGTCATCCACCTCAAGAGTGATATTATTCTCTTATTCCACTCTGTTCTCTTCTCAGGATCTCATTTTCTTTCTTAGTGAAATAGAACAAAAGTAATGAGCCCTCGTGGCAAGTAATATTACTCATGATAACTTTGTTCTGTCTTGTGGTTAGCCAGCATCAGGCCTGACATATGAAGTGATTTATAGTTCAACTTCAACATGCCCTTCCCCAACATCTTTAACCCCAAAACAACAGTAACAACAATAATAATAGCACTTGCAAGAAGCCAGGCTCTGTGTTGTGGTAAGACTTTACATGCTCAATCTTTCTGTATCTTCTCAGAATCCCTGTTAGGCAGAAGTCATTCCTCAGAGGAAGTGAGGATTTAAGGAGGTTGAGATAACAGGCCTCAGGGAAATGGTAGACCCCGGAGTCACACAGACATGGAAACATCACTCTGAACCACTTCTCTACACGGATTCAGGTAGAGAGGGCTTGAGTTGGTTGTCTGCAAATAATTTAACATCTGCTATATGCAGAGCACTGTGGGCAACAGACAAACGTTTAAAAAGATCAAGTGTCTGATCTCAAGGAGCTTATGATGTAGAGGAAATCACGAAGATGAGACTGATGCCTGCAAAGTGAGAGAATTCCCAATGAAAGGGTTACATTCACACAAAGTGCACACAGTTCGGTATTACATGTCCCTGTCCTTGAAGAAGATCCCAGCTGCTAGAGTTTTGACTATGCAATGTTTCAGATTTAGTCTCCCCTCCTCTTTGATCAGGCTCCTCTGTCTTTCTAAAGCTCATATTATACATATAATTTCCATTCAAATTCAAAATCTTTCCGATTATTGTAGTGAATGCAATGTTATTCAAGGATTTTTTTTTCCTGAAAGAGCACCTATCTGACATGCATTTTTAATTTTATGTGCAATATGCAAATGTCATCACTGTAGTTGTTAACCGCAGTGCAGGATTGCAATTAACTATGGAACTGTGCATTTTAGTTATATGTTAATGCTAATGAGATTTTCATAAAGCAAGTCCAATTACCAGCCTTATTTTTTAACTGCAAGAGCTAGTGCAAAGCAAAGGTGTTGACTTCCTTTGGAATAAATTACCCTTTGTCCTTGGCTCCTTCATCATATTCAATCATCCTAAAAAGTAACTTCTGCTACTTTGAATATTTTATCCTGCCTTGCTCTCCAGTACAATATTAATGGAGACTGTGGGCAAGATTGTTTGGAAACCAATTTACACAGCACAGGCAGTGGGAAAACTTCCTCCAAATGTAAACTGCACCAGCAGAGGAACAGAGTTCTGAATAGTCAAAGTAAACAGGACCTGGAGGAGACTGAAGACTCAGACAGTGAGTTAGCAAAAATAAACCACAAGAGAGCACATATGCAGTGCAAACTCAGACTGCGGAAGTGCAAGCTGCGGATGGGTATTTGAACTCAGACTCATGGTCAGATGTACTACTGGTTGAGGACAGCCACCTTGGATGGACAGTCGTACCTTCCTTCATTCAAAAAAACAGCAGTAGGGAGTGGCTCTGTGTGCCTACACACCGAAGCTTCAAATATGAATGATTTGGGAAGGGGAGAGAGACTTGAGGGCTTGACTTTATTTCTGTATTAATTGATTCTTTTACTAAAAAAAAATGTTGGAGAATTACTAGGGCAGTGAAAGAGTGAGCCAGAACACTGCCTTCCTTCTATGAGCTTACAATCAAGTCAAAGTCCAAGGATACAAACATAAGATAGTTTTGCAATAAGGAGTGATAAATGTTATGATACGTCCTTGGATGGGGACAGAAATGAAGGAAACATGTTTGAAGAAGGGAGGTGAAGGGGGACAGGAAGCTTTACAGAGGACAAGGAGATTCCCAAGTTGAGCTTGAGAGGTGGGTGTATACTAGAAGGACAAGGTGAGGGACAGTCCAGAAAAAAAGAACCAGCGTGAAAGAAGCTTGGGTGGCCTGGGTGACTGCAAGCCATGCAGGGCCATAGGAACTGTGGCAGACCACAGGTGACAGATAAAGCTGAAAGGGACCCACTGCGGTATTTTAAGCAGGAGAATAAACAATCAGGTGTGCCCCCTGAATTTCCTTTGGGGCAGCAAAGTAAAAGAAGGGCAGAGTGAGGGACTAAGTCACCCCCCACACACTTTTTTTAAAAATGCCTATTAACTATACAGAATAGTGTGTCTTGTTTTGGCATATTTGCTTGTGAATATAACATATGAAGTGTTACTGAAAATATAGTGACTGTTTAAATTTTTAAAATTATTACAATAGAAGACACATTGCCATCAAGCCCCATCAAAATACTCCCCCTCACTTCTAAAACACTTATCCCATTGTTCTTGCCACTTTCTGAAGCAGTTCTTCTTTTGCGAGTGTCTTTAGTTGCACTTTTATGGCTCCCTTAGTGTCCAGAACTGATTCAAAACATTTGCCTTTCATGGTCATTTTGACTTTGGGGAATAGCCAGAAGTCAGTGGTATCAGATCTGATGGACAAGATGGTTGAAGACACATTGTAATGCTTTTAGAAGCCTGCTTTTCTTTTGGATGGCACTTGGTAGCTGCATTCACCATATTTGTATGTATGTGTATGTGTGTGTGTGTGTGTGTGTGTATATATATATATATATTTTAAATCACATTTCATAAAGGCACTCAAAAAAGACTTTGAGAACTGCTTTAGAAAGTGCCAAAAATGATGAGATAAGTGTGTTCAATGTGAAGGGGGTATTTTGAAGGGGAATTAATGGCAATGAATCATTTACTATAATAAATTTTTTTAAATTTAAACATTCACCATATATTTTGATCACAACTCACGTTTAGATCATTTCTTCCCATTCCTCCCTCATCTTTCTTCCTCCTCCCCATCCTCTTATTATTCTCCAATCGTCTCCCTTCTACATTCATGTCCTCTCTCTTTTTAAATTTTCAACTTTTTATTTTTCTAGAGTCCTCATATGAGAGAAAACGTGATATTTGTCTTTCCAAATCTGGGTTATTTCACTTAACATGATGGTCTCCAGTTCCATCTATTTTCCTGCACATGACATGATTTTGTTGTTCCTTATGGTTAAGCAATATTCACACACACATATATATATATGTAAATTATATATATATAATATATAACATATATATTACATTTTGTTTATCCATTCATCTGTTTATGAGCACTTAGGATATTTCCCTATCTTAGCTATCACAAATGTGTTGCAGTAAACATGGTTATGCTGGAATCTCTACAGTATGCTGACTTTAATTCTTTCAGGAATATACCGAGGATTTACACTTCTTTTTTTGACCACCATTGGCAAGATCCTCTTTTCTATTCAAGCCAAATCCTGAGACAAATGATCAGGTTTTCCCTCCAGAGGATATTTTCTGTGCCCCATGGAAAGCAGTGAAACAAAAAAATTACTTTTTATTTTTCATATTTTCTTTTAACAATAGAAAATATAGGAGATAGGATGAATGCTTGATGATATTGAGACATAGTTAGGAGGTCTTTCTTCCTCTGACTTGGTTTCTAAACAAAATGAAAGGTGCACAGAAACAAAAGGACTAGAGAAGAAAACGAGGGAGAAAGGATGATTTTTAAAAATTACCAAAAACTGACAGAGTTATTTATGGGTAATTGGGGTAACTTTCCATCTTTTCACACAGACCTGCCCCTAAGCCTCTACCGGCTCTGTCAGGGAGAGGAAAGCAGGAATTGGGAAAGACAATGGGACGTGGAATCTTCCAGAGTTATTCATGAAAACAGACATTCGTTAGAGATAGAAATCCCACTCTATTGTCATAAAGATGGAAGAAGGTTAAACATCTCAGTTCATGGGCGAGTAAATTAGTAGTGAGAAATTGAGTGGTTTCTATCAGCTCTCTTCTGTTTCAATTGTGAAATGTGAAATAAAGCTATCTGCTGAGAGTGAAGGGATGGGAATGAAAAGCAATGAAAATGTTTGCCCAAGTAGACAGTGGAGTTCATACAGGATTAGGGTTTTGCTAGATAACTTCAATGGAAGGACCAAGGGCCAAGGGCCAAAAGAATTTGGGATACAGACGATATATTCAGATAGCAGATTAAACTCAAGACAAAGGTCCCTGGTGGATAGGCAGACTGGGGCGGAGTGGCCTGAGTAAGCAAGGGCCAGCCGGAAGGATGAAGGGCCAGGATGAGGGGCAGCTGCCTGCTCTTGTTATTCCAGAGAAGGTGCAGCTTTTGCTGCTGTTCAGGGTCAGGGTGAAGCTGTGAAGATGGAAGGCAGACATGGAGTAAGGAAGGTCACTGGAAGAGCTGAGTGGCCAGTGATTAGAGGGGTCAGTTAGAAAGAAGATGTCAGTTTGCACAGCTGAGGAGTGAGCAGAAAACCAAAAGAGAAGAATGCCATGGAATGGCAGAGGCTGTGTGGCCTAATGACACAAGCTGTACCAGAAGCCCCCACGGGAGTCCTGAGCAGAGCTTGGTGATTTCTAACCAGACATCTTCCCTCACTCTCTTGTCATTTTTCTTGCTGGTAGAGCCTTCCTCCCCAATAGAGGCCACATACATAGGTTCATGACCCAAGCCCAGCCAATAGGTCTAGGGAGCCATTCCCCAGGGGACTTCTGGCCAAGAGTTTCCTCCTGTTAGTAAATTATAGATGAGCAGAAATTGCCCATTCTACTCTTGGACAGTGTATTAGTCTGAAAAATGACCCCAACAGGTATCAGTTGCCAACCCCCAAAACCTGAAATTGTCCAAGTGGGCCCTAAATGCAATTACAAGTTTCTCTTATGAGAGAGAGAGGAGAGAGATTTCTATACACAAAAGACACATGGATAGGAGAGAGAGAGAGAGATTGAGAGGTTGAGGATTGAGGAGCAATATGAAGATAGAGGCAGAGATTGGAATGATGCAGCCCAGGAATGTTGTAACCACCAGAAACTGAAAGAAGCAAACAGATTCTCCTTTAGAGCCTCCAGAGAGAGTATAGCCCTGCTAACACCTTAATCCTAGCCCCTAGAGAGAATGAATTTCTGTTATTCTAAGCACCACATTCATAGTATTTGTTACAAGAGCTATAAAGGACTAATAGAGACATAACCGTGAGGGATGTGATGTTTGGAGCTAATGCAGCTATGCTGCAGCCGTAAGGAAAAAAGTCTGAGGATAAAATTCTACATGGTAGAAAAAATACAGCAGAAAGACAGGAAGACCTGTTGAATTAGCCAATTATCACTCAACCTTTAAATGCTGTAATGTTTAGGCTCTTGTAATTGGATATTCTATTACTTTCAGCCAACAGATTCTAATGGAGAGAGGCCTGCCCAAAGGGTGGGAAAATCATGATTGAGAAGCGGCAATGAATACTAAAGAAGGGAGTTTGCCCATTTGCCAACCCCAAAGGGAAGACAATAAGTTTGGAAAATGAATGGCTCCCATTTGAGTGGAGAGCAGAATAGGTAACTCAAGGAAGAACCAAGAGGTTAGGAAAATGACAGAAGGTAAGGTCGTGGGGATTGAGGCATTCGACAATTATGCAACAGGTCTTTTAGAGGGCAGTCAAAGTGCTTAGGAAGAAGAGAAAGAGTGGGAGGCGTTCTTATGAAGAGATTATGTGAATCAGAACAGAACATTATTGTGATAAGATTATGCAGAGTAACACGGAGTGAGGAATAGGGAAAGATTCATGCTTTGGAAAGTGACCAAAGAAAATAGGTATGAAGCTTGGTAGTTTAAACAGCCCCGAGGCTGCCAAGAAAACATTTCTCACTGCCAGAGCTAAAGTGGTTTTTCAACTTTAATGTTCATAAGGTTCATCTACAGAGTTTGTTAAACATGTTAAAGATTCCCAGACTCTAAGATCCTGACTCAGGAGCTCTCAGTAGGGTCTAGGATTCTGTCTCTAGAATGAGCAACACAATACATTTTGAATTACTACAGTGTCCAAGACAGTGACTTTCAAATGTTTTTTTACCAAAATCTACATTAAAAATACATGTTACAACATAGGTCACAGGATACACCTCCCTGCACATGCATGTACACATGTGTGCATACACACACAGTATGAACAAGGTAGGTAAAACAATCTGGCTTAACAAAATAGAAGTTCATTTCTTTTTTCTTTTTTCTTTTTTTTTCTCAGTATCAGGGATCAAACTCAGGACCTTGTGCTTTCAAGACAGGCACGGTGCCACTGAGCTAAATCCCCAGCAGGAGTTTATTTTTAATTCACACAAAGTTAGAAGCTGATGTTCCTGGCCAAATGACTCTAGTAAGTGGTACACCTCCAAATGACAGCTCAGGGACCAAAGCTGCTTCCACATTGTGACTCAGGTCTTATGGCTTCAAGGTTGCCCAGTGGAGAACAGGCTGGGAGCCTGGCTCAGTGGCAGAGCCCTTGCCCAGCATGCTTGAGGCCCAGGTATACTTTGTCTTGCACTTGGAAAAGACACAAGATTCATCAGCTACGCTAAGTTGGCTGGACTGAAGATGCCAGAAACCCAAAGCTGTGGGAGTTTCCACAGAGGTTTCTAACCCTTTCTGATCTAGACTGATTAGATGATTGGTTATTAGAGGAATGAATCTTGTCTTAATCTATGCTGTTGTAACAGAATACCTGAGACTAATCAATTTATAAAATACAGAAATTTATTTTTCACAGTTCTGGAAACTGAGAAGTATGAGACCAAGGTGCCAGCAGATTGGGTTGTCTGGAGAGGGTGCTATCCTCTAGAGGGGAAGAACACTTTGTCTCTGTAGTTAGATACGCTGTTACTTTGCAGAAGGTAGAAGGGCAAGATGGCCACAGGCTGCCTGAGCCTCTTATAAAGGCCTTGGTCTTATTCATAAGGGACCAGCATTCAAGCCTATTCACCTCTTAGGGCCCTCCTCTCCTAATGTCATGACATCGGCAACATCTGGATGTTGGAAGGGCATGTTTTCAACCCTCTGAATCTCCGGATGGGAAAAGGGAGTGAGCAGGTAAGAAGGTGCCACCCTGACTCGGGTCCCTCTCCCGCTGCTGTCTCTGCCACTGGTTTGGGGAAGGAAAAGAGAACTGGGGAAAAGAAAGAGGATGAGAAGAAGATGTGGCAATGAGAAGAGGAAAGGAGGAGAGTGGGAGGGAGACGAGGAAAGCCAAGGGAATATACCAGGGCAATTCCCACCAGCTAAAGGGAAAGAAAATAAAGGCCCTTTACTTCTGTCCCCACCTTCACATGGAGTTAGAAAAAGCATGCAGAAAAACAACTAGAGGATGTAGAAAATTTTCAAAATTATAAATTCTGAAAGGATTCAGAATCGAGTTTCATTACAAATAAAAAGGACTGGGGGGAAATGTTAAATGTCATTCAAGAATCATAGACTAAAGACTACGCATTTCAGGACAGGCTAAGATGGGGCTCTTGGATGGAAAATTAGCCAGAGGCAGGTGTTTGGAAAGTCAGCAAAAGGAGCTGAACCTCTCTGAGACCTGGAGCCGCTCCTGCCCAGCCTTCTCCCGAAGCGACTTGAGCCTTGAGTCTGAGGAGGTGAGTAGAAGTCCGGTATTCTACTTTTAATTCCCAGTGTGGAGATAAGAGTTGAATATAAAGCAGATTAAGACTTCCCTTAGAGGGCCGGGGATTTAGCTCAGTGGTTTCGCCGCCGGCTGCGCATGTGCAAGGACCCGAGTTCGATCCCCAGTACAAAAAAAAAACTTCCCTTAGATCTCCTCTACAAAAGAAAAACTGGAATTAATCCACAGGAGCACTCAACAGATAGCTCAGGACCATCATTTTCTAAGAATAAAATTAGAAGCAGAGAACTGTCTCCTTATCCTTTTGACATCCACGTATTATGGCCATCAAGTACTTCAGTCCATGGAATGACTTTCCAGGTTACACGCATTAGGTCGACCATTTCATTCTGTAGCCAGAATTCTGTGGTTTTAACAGCAAAGACGAGAGAGGGAATATAAACGCCTGACCTCGTAGGAGAACTGTCCTGTGGCCTGGCCCGTTACTGGAGAGCTGTAAAATTGCAAACAGGGAACAAGGAAGCACATTTCAGTCACCGCTGTGCTTCAGCTTGTTTTGGAGCCTTGGGCCAAGAGGATATGGGTCCAGGTGGATCTTGCGGCCTGCGGCCCCTGCATACTGCACCCTAACAGGCACTCAGGTACAGGCCGGGACTTTTTATTTTCTAAATTTCTAATCACGCCTCCTTTATGGATGGGACCTGACAGCCAGCTAACCTGGCTACTAGAGCCTTTGTCACTAGACATGTTAAGCAGATCACGTGGTGGTGGTGGTGGTGAGGCAAAGAGATTATAAATGTGGGCTCTGGAGCAGTTGGCCTGGGTTCGAACCACAGACCCAGCAATTAATTACTCACTGTGTGACCTTGGGCAAGTTGCTTAATCTCTCTGTGCCGGAGTTTCCACTCGTGTAACAGGAAGATAAAATAGTCCATGCCGCAAGGAAGGATTAATTGAGAAAATGTATGCAAAGCACTAAATCAGTTCCTGGCATGATAGCAAGAGCTCAACAGCAGTTGGTGGTTGTTAGTTTTATGGTTTTAGAGATGGGAGAGAAATGAATTGGGAGTGGCTGTGGGCTCTGGTGTTTCAGTCCAAATCCGAGGAGGAGGTGTGCAGGCCTCAGGACATTGCAGGCCTGCGCAGGAGGAGGAGGAGCCAGCCCATTTTTTTCCGATGCTCTTCCGTGTGTGCGTGTGAGCCATGGTCACGGCAGTGATGCCTTACGGTGTGCTTTAGGTCCTCCCAGCGAGTCAGGGTATTTTCCCGAACAGCTCTGCGTGCATGGTGCTTTTAGGGACACAGAAGAGTTACAACGCAAACCTCTATTCATACCCACGTGAAGACTCATTGGAGAGATTCCAGATACCGCCAACCATAAGGTCTAATATGAGAAGGGACTTTATGGATATGGAGCTGCTAGGATACAAAAACGAGTAGAAACCAACACCTGCATTCAAGTTCACAGTTAGCAGTGGGACACGGTGAAGGGGAGATGTAGGTACGATGAGTTATACGCTATCAGAGCATGTCAGAACCAGTTGTTCTGGGGTCTCCAAAGAGGAAATGGTGGACAAGGCACACTTTAATAGATTTCTAAAGCATCTAGATAATCAGAGGGCAGCACAGAGTTAGTTCATTCCACAAATATTTATGGGCATCTATCATTTTGTAGGTACTATTCCAGGTGCTGAGATATAGCCATGTACAAAACAAGTCTCTGTCCATGTGGAGCTGTTGCTTTAGTGGGGAAAGCAATCAATCAACAGAAAAGCCCCCTAGTATACAGATAGACGTGTATACACACATATGTAGTATGTCAAGGGGTGTGAAGTGTTGTAAAGAAACATAAAGCCAGGCCAGGGGCTGACGGGGAAAGGGAGTGCTACATAACAAGTTCCTAATCATGAGGTAGAGGCAAAACATGCAAAAGAAGCTAGAGAAAGAGAGAAACGAATATGGACTGAAAACAGCCTAGGAAAATTCTGTGCCTGGGCACTTGAGAAGCCATGGGGACAGGCTGGTTCCACAATGGAGCTCGAGCAAGTAGAGTGTGGCCAGACGGCCACAGGAGGCAGGTGCGCCCAGGAAAGATGGGTACAAGAGTGCAGGGTCAGGGAGCAGGTCACCCAGGGGCCTGACGCAGCACTACACAGGCTGTAAGGTGTCAACGTCCAGAGCTACTGAAAACTGCTGGGGCAGAAGCATAAGCAGTCCCAGTGTTCATTTCAACTGGTCAACAGGTCCCAGGACCAAAGGAGGGCACCAGACCAGGTAACACTAGGACACTCGGATGCCTGTCCTGCTTGCTATAAAGAACCACCCACATGCCACACTCTCACTTATATGTGGAATCTATCTATCTATCTATATATCTTATATATGTCAAACGTACAGGAGGAGGGAATAGAATGGAGGTGGCCAAGGCCTGGGAGAATGAAGGAAATAGGAAAACGTCAGTGAAGGACCCAGAGTTTTCTCACACAGGATGAGCATGATGACCACAGTCAGTAATTCTGTTTTGGATACTTGAAAACTGCTAAGGGAGTAGACCTTAAGTGTCCTCATATCACACACACACACACACACACACACACACACATGCACACATGGTAACTGTGTGAAGTGATGGACATGTTCATTAGTTTGTGGCAATCATTGCACAGTATATATGCAATCAAAATATCATATTATACATCTCAAACATACACAAATTTATTTACAACAAAAAGGAGCTTCCAAATGTGTCTCTCTCTCTATGCTAGGGAAGAGGCCACAAGCAGCCTCACGCGCATACTCCTGCAGCCATAGTGGCCAGAAGCGGCCCTCTCCGGCACTATCTCTGGGACTGACTCTGTTTTGAGGGGACTAAGTATCACTGCTGTACTTGCTCCTGCAGTGGCAGGCATGGGGGACACTGTGCTTGGAGTGATGACATCAGTACCCCATAGAGATAGGGAATGGTGGCCTCCAGAGAGAAACAAGTGGGGCTGGGGACATGTCTCCTGCACAGGGTTACAGTTCCACGTCTCCTTGAATTTTGCTACCTCTTCCTTGAGCAGTGTCTACAAGTCAGCACCTCTCTTGTGACCTATGCACTCACCTCAGCTGCCTGTCCTGTCCCTCTGCTGTCTCAAATTTCCGTGAGTTACGAAACCAAATCCAGAGGCCTTTTTAAAAAACATGGCATAAAGCACATGACTTTGAAGGAGAGCTGAGAGCACTGTCCATACCTTGAACGTTGGGGAGAGGTTGCTAAGGGACTTTTTCTAATTTTGTCTATGTCTCCATGGGTGGAGTTGGTGGAAATTCTAGTGGGCACTAGAAAATATTTTGTATGAAATAAATGTAATTCTTTAATGTAAAATCAAAAGGCTCAGGGTCATGAGAGTTTGCCTGGCTGACAGATTTGCAGGAGGCATCAAATCCAGAATATCTACAAGATGTGTTATATTGTGTGTGTGTGTGTGTGTGTGTGTGTGTGTAATCAGGTCAGCCTAAAAGTCAGTATTTCTGATATCCACACCTTATGATAAGCAGCTCCCTTGGAAGCCAAATAAATGCTCAAACAATGGTTTTACTTCAATAACCAGCACATTCTATATCTCATTGATATCAGCTGGTATTTGAATGTTTGCTAATGCATTTATTCATTTTTGGACAAATTTATTAAGCACACAATATATGCTATGTACAATGCTACATGCCAAGTACTCAGAGAAGAGTAAGACAATAGATCTCTGTCCTCATGTACCTAGAAGCCACAAATTTTGGGGCTTAAGTTTTCTCTTAAGCCCAGCAGAGAAATTCTGCCTTTGGCAGTGCTATAAGAATTTTTTTTTCACTGAAATACCGAGGAATCAACCTAACAAAATTAATCACAGACCTCTTCTCTGAAAACTATAGCACTTTGAAAAAAGATATTGAAGGGGATATCAGAAAATGGAAAGACATCCCTTGCTCCTGGGTAGGAAGGATCAACATAGTGAAAATGGCCATACTTCCAAAACTGCTATATAGATTCAATGTAATCCCAATTGAAATCCCAGCAGCATACTTCATAGACCTTGAGAAAACAATCCAACAATTCATTTGGAACAAGAAGAGACCCAGAATAGCAAAAGCAATTCTAGGTAACAGCAACATGGCAGGGGGTATTACAACCCCCAACTTGAAACTATACTACAAAGCTACTGTGATAAAAACAAAGCTACTGTGATAAAAACAGCATGATACTGGCAAAGAAACAGACCTGAAGACCAGTGGAACAGATTAGAAGATGCAGAAACAACTCCAGACACACTCAGCCACCTCATCTTTGACAAAGGAGCCAAACACCCTCACTGGAGGAAAGATAGTCTCTTTAATAAATGGTGCTGGAGAAACTGGGTTTCAACTTGCCAAAGACCAAAACTAGACCTATATCTCTCACCATGCACTAAACTAAAATTGAAATGGATTAAAGATCTAAATATTAAAATGAAACACTGAACCAGCTGGAACAGAGTTTAGGTAGAACTCTTGAAGACATTGGGGTAGGAAAAGATTTTATGAACAAAACCTCAATTGCCTGTGAACTAGCACAAACAATCTATAAGTGGGATCTCTTTTTACTAAAAAGCTTCTGCAGAGCAAGAGAAACCCCCAGCACTGTGAAGAGACAACTCACAATGTGGGAAAAAGTTTTCACCAGTGGTCCCTCAGACAAAGGTCTACTATCTCGAATCTATAAAGAACTTAAAAAAATCTGACCTCCCAAATTTAAAGATCCAATCCAAAAATGGGCATCTGAAATGAACAGACATTTCTCAGACAAAGTAGACATGGCAAATAAGCCTATGAAAAAATGTTCAACATCACTGGTCATTCAAGAGATGCAAATGAAAACAACACTGAGATTCCACATCACTCCAGAAAGAATGGCTACTATCATGAAATCAACCAACAACAAATGCTGGTGGGGCTGTGGGGAAAGAGGAACCCTGCCCCACTGCTGGTGGGAATGTAGACTGGTGCAACCACTGTGGAAATCAGTATAGAGATACCTCAAAGAACTAGGACTAGAAGTCCTATTTGACCCAGCTATTCACCTGCTGGGTATCTTCCCCAAAGAATTAAAAGAATCATACCACAGTGACATATGTGTACCCATGTTCATAGCAGCACAATTTGTATTAGCTAAAATTTGGAAGCAGTCCAAATGGCCATCAACTGGAGACTGGATCAAGAAAATGTGGTTTTTTAATAAAATGGAGTACTATTCAGCCATCAAAAATGAGAAATTAGAGACATGTATAGCTAAACAGGTGCACACTGAGACGATACTCTTAAGTGAAATAAATAGGACACACATGTGTAAATACCAAATAGTTTCTCTGGTGTGAGAAACTGAAAGTGTAAATAAGGACTAAAAGGTATAATAGATAATGTGAAATAGGAAGAAAAGGGGCAAAGGGGAAGGGGAAGTGGGAGGGGTAGGGGAAAGGATAGAAGGGAATGGGATTAATGTGAGAAAATGAAAAAAGAGAAACAAAGTCTTTGTAAATAGGGAGGGATGCAGGGGTTGAAGGGGGAAAAATAAGAACCAAGAGAGATTATGTAAAGGTGCAAATTTCCAATGATGAATGTCATTAAATTGTACACCTAAAATGTACCAATAAAAGGATATACAAAAAAAAAGAATTTTTTTTCATAAGTTCTCATTTAGATACTGCAACTATATTTCAGCAATCAAGTCATTGAACACAGAATAGAAAAAAATCAACTACAGAACACAGAAAAATTCCAAGGAACCACATCTTCGAAAGGCCAAGATTATAAATTCAGAATATATAAGGTAAAAATCATAAATAAGCAAAACTAACTTTGAAATTCTCTTAGGAAACCAACATCATACTGCCTGTAGGGAAATTGAAGCCAGCCAGCATTTCCTCAAACTTTGGGTAGGCACTAGATTAAATAGTTGGCTTGCATGTAGGGCTGATATTGTTGATAAAGAACATACCCTAAACAGGGCATGGGGGCTCATAACTGTAAGCCCACCACCCTGGAAGCCTGAGGAAGGAGGATCACAAGTTCAAGCCCAGCCTGGGAAGTTTAGCAACTTAGTGAGACCCTGTGATGGAGAAATGTTGCTTAGGGCAAAGGCCCTGGGTTCAATCCCCAATAACCTCCTCTCTCCAAAAAGACCATATCTTCAAAATGCTAAAGTTGAATTGAGTGTCTGACAAACTGGGTTAGATGGGGGAACAGCAGGTTAATGTGTAGAATTTTTTGAAATAGTAACTGGTTAGACCTACTTCTGGTACAGTGGTACCTCGGTTCACAAACTTCATTCTTTCCACAATTCTGGTTGCAAACCAAACTGGACAAGAATCCCGAATCAAATTTCCATTAGGTCAACATTGAACCTAACCATTGAATCTGATTCAGTTCTCGTCCAGTTTGATTTGTGATCAGAATCATGGAAAGAACTAAGCTTGTGAACCGAGACATCACTGTAATTGCAATGGGACCACAGCTAAGACATCACTGAATCAAAGCAAATGTCTATCGGACACTCACTCGGCCTCACCAAGACCTGCCCTCCTACTCCTTTGGTGATGGAGAAAGGCAGCTGAGGCTTCCTGAATCCCACAAGGAAGATTTAGACATCCGGGGCGGGGGTGGGCAGTAGATCAGAGAAGAGTTGGGTCAAGGGCAGTAACACAGCATATGAATTTAGAGCCTGAATTTCCAACCAGTGGGATGCTGTCATAATGCCCCAAATTTAGGAAGAAAACATCACATTTCAACCGAGGTTGGCAAAGACTAGATGAGGGGAAGAGTCCTGTAGTTGCCCAAATTGTACCCAAAGAGATTTCTTCTTATAGGAGGTTTTTTTGTTGTTATTGTTTTTTGTTTTTGGTACCTGGGATTGAACTCGGGTCCTTGTGCTTGCAAGGCAGGCGGCATAACCACTGAGCTGAAGCCCCAGTCGAGATTTCTTCTTAAAAGAGATTGTGTCCTTGTTGTGTTGCCAGCCTGGCCCCAACCTCCAGGGCTCATGTAATCCTCTTGCGCCAGCCTCCTAAGTAGCTGAGACTACAGGCACGCATGACCATCTTGGGCTTGCCATTCTGGGTTCTGATGAGACTGAATCTTTTGTCATTTAGGGTGTAAGCATTTCTAACTCCAAGAGCTACTCTAGAATCATATTACATTCTCTTTTGCCATCCAATTTTAAATAGAGCACAGATGTTCGGCAAATATTTGTTGACTAAAAGATTGAAAGACTATGTTTGTAAGCTGAGCTGGTTACCAGGAACTAGGGTAAGTCATATATTCATATATTTTATTTTATTTTATTTTTTTGATATATTCATATCTTAATATGAAACAATGGGGTATATGAAAATTTAATCTGATAATGTGGTATCAAGACCCTATCCAATCCGGAAATCTCACAATTTCTAGCCCAAACTACTAGCATAGCTGCAGCTTCATCTATAGGGATAAAAGACTTGATTCTCTTGTGGAGAAACAGCATTATCTTTCACCATCCTAATACAGTCAGTCTAGTTCTCTGAAGTGCTACGTCAAGAAACCTCAACTAAAAAGGCAAAAAGCGAGGTGGGTTGAGTTTGCTTTCAGAAATGTGGAAATAGACTGCTCTCTTACCTTGTTGAGAACTACTCAATTAGGAAGAGTAGGAGACGAGAAGCAATTGTGCTGCCCACGGCAGAGCTCAGTGAGACTGTTAAAAGGTTGAAGCTGAGAACAAATCTATTACAGAAACTCAATTAGCTTTCGAGAGCAGTGGTTCAGAGTCATCTCCCCGGAGAGGAGGCAGCTTCTCCAGTGACCCAGACATGATGGCACAGCTGCTCAGGCCTCAAAGGCCTAAGGAGAGAAAGTGAGCCAAGGCCAGATCCTGGTTTGTGGAGATCCTGGTGTCGAGTGAACGTGCCTCTGTGTTCGAATGCTGGCAAGCTGCCCAGAAGGAGCCAGCTCAGCTGTTGGGTCTGGTGGCCGTCTGTTTAACCTGATGATGCTAGGAGCAAATCTCAGCGTCTAGTCAGTGAGGCATTTTCCAGGCTAAATCTCTTGTAAGCATTTGGCTCAGTGATCGCTGAAAATCAGGAAGGGCTGAAAGAACGGCTGGCAGACACATCCACCCTTTCAGGAGGAAAGTCAGCCTACATGTTTTATGGCTACAAACACCACAATACTTGCCCACATTGGTAGCTACCAAATAAGAATCTCTAAATAACATTTATTATAAAATTCTGAAAGGAGATGTTGGAGACTGTCTAGAATGTGGGAAAGAATCAGGAGCCCAGAGGGTAAGAGACTTGTCAAAGTTACACAATTATTTCTTGACAAAGCCATGGAGAAAACCCAAATGACCTAACTGTTAATACAGGGACCTTTTCATCATACCTAATAGCTTTTTGTTCACTATTGTGTCATCACAGTCCCCTGCTCCCAAGTTTCTGAAAAGGGTGATTTCAAGGGTAAATATATGGAAAATATTTGTAAGTTTTGATTAGAAGGTTTTCATTGGCTGTCAATATCCTTCCTATCATTTTGTGACATTTTGGTAAAAATATTTATTTTTCTAACTGTAAAGAATTTTCAGGAATTCAAAAGATTTAGAATTAAGAAATGGAAGTTCAGGGCCAGGGATTTAGCTCTGTCATTCCACTACCTGCCCCTCAAGCACAAGGACCCGAGTTCGATCTCTGGTACCAAGAAAAAAAAAATGGAAGTTCAAACTCTCAGTCTTTGGAGATAGCCATATCAAAGATTTGGTGTATGATTTCTTACCCAGAGAATGGTTAGCCAGATCTTTGTTCACATAGTCTAGACTCCTCATCAACACCGAATTACACTCTCACCCCTTACTATCCCACTATTACTGTGTCTTGTTTTTAGTCCCAAGGGTGAGAATTTAAACCAGATCTCATAGAGCAGTTGGGATGAAGGTTATGTACTTAGAAAAGGAAAAGAGAGGGACATCCAGCCTTTAGGAAAGAGGGGGAAAGGTGCTTTCCAGAATGAGAGTGTGGCATACACCGGGAGCCCAGGAACTGATAGGAACTCCAATAGTGATGGCTATGTATGCACCTAGGCAGGCCAGGAACCCTGCACCCCAAATGGGAGTCAGAAAAGACATCACTACCAAGGCCTGGACTTGGAAAATGTAAACATTGATAGAGGAGTTGCTGGCCCACAATAGATCACGTAGTCAGGAAGAGCAAGTTCTCGGAGATAAACTGACTTCATCCCCATTCACTTTGACCTGTAGGCCCTAGAGGTCCTATATGAGCCCAAGCGGATGAAAGGTACTTCCTGAGAGAAATGACAGACTAGATTTCCCAGCAATCCTGATGGGGCAACTGGGTCTCACTGAAATGGATTTAGAAGAACAAAAGCATGTGATGATTCTATATGACATGACATGATAGGCTTTCATCTATACATATTTGTGCATCTCGTGATACAAATACTGCTTTTTAATTGCACACTTAGCTTACACTGAATACAAAAGTTTATTCAAGAGAGGTTAAATACTCAAAAACAAAAACAAGCAAACAATCTCAGAAGAAATTTTAGGAAACTATTTGTATAACTTAGGGATGAGAAAGAAACTGAGAAAGGATAAAAGATGACCCTATCTGATATATAAATATGTAAGTTTTTCAGTGCTGGGGATTGAACTTGGGGCCTTCACACTGAGCTACATCCCCAACCCTTTTTCATTTTTTTCTTTTGATTTTGAAACAGGGTCTTGCTAAGCTACTAAGTTATCCAGGCTGGGCTTGGATCTGTGATCCTTTGGCCTCAGCCTCCCAGCATGCTTGGATTATAGGCATGCACCACCATGCCCAGTTGTAAAAGTTTTCATACAGAAATACAAAACAATTATTGAAGTTAAAATGTGAATATTAAATTATGGAAAATTTGTCATGGATATGTCAAGTAATGGGTTAATATTAGTCAAATGCAAATAACTCTTACAAAGTAGTAAGAAATAGATAAGCAATGCAATAAACATAAAAGCAAATAATATGAATAGAAAATTCACAGATGAACAAGCCCAAATGATGATTAAACCCATAAAAAGATGTTCTGTTTCACTAGTTGTCAGTGAAATAACAATGATATATTGCTTTTCACCTATCAGTTTTGTTCGTAAGGAATACTCTCACAATGATGTTGGAAATTTATGAGTTGGGCATGGTGGTGCATGCTTGTATTCCCAGCATTCCAGAGGCTGAGGCAGGAGGATCATAAGGTCAGTGTAGGGCCAGGATGTAGCTCAGGGGCACAACACCTGCTTGGCAAGTGTGAGGTCCTGAGTTTGATCCCCAGTACCAAAAAAACCCCCCACAAAAATAATGTCAGTATATCCTTGGCAACTAAGGAACTTAGGGAAACTCTATTGCAAAATTTTTTTAATTTAAAAAAGAACTGGAAATGTAGCTCTATGCAAAAGCCCTGGATTCAATCCCCAGTGCTGCCTGTGGGAGGATGGGCACATGGAGCACCATTTATAATAGTGAATACTTGGAAACAATATGAATGACTTTGCATTTTAGAGGTAAATATCCAATAAATAAAATGAGGCAGATTCCTTTATTCAGTAAAATTAGAGAATTGGTTCTCTATATGTCAATGTGGATCTCTTTAAAATATAATGCTTAATAAAAACAAATTGAAAAGAATACCTAGCAAATGAACCCAAAATGTACACTTTTAAATTACACAGAATATTATACACATAGTAAAATGAGGATGGAGTCAATATATCACTGACTTAAAATAGTGGTTAGAGAGGGAAAGAAATAGACGAGAAAAGAAATGAAGAAATAAAGAGGTCTTTAACTATAATCTGAATCTTTTCTTTTTGGTACTGGGGATCGAACTCAGGACCTTGCACTTGTGAGGCAGGTGTGATGCCCCTGAGCTAAATCCCTGGCCCAATTGTAATCTTATTTTTAGAAAACCTGAAGTAAATATGGCAAAATTGAACAACTATTTACAAAACTAATGCTGTCTACATGTTTTTGAATTATTCTTTGTTCTTTCTCTGTATGTCTGAAATATTTATAACTTAAAAAAATAAATTTCAACTTGTGAGGTTGAGTGAACAGGATGTGTGTTGCAACATTGTTTCTAGAAGTGGCCCAGGGCTACACCTGTCCATAGAGGAAGAGTTGTGGAAATTGCAGCACCTGCTTACCATGTTCCTCACTCAATGATGGCTCACCTGCAGCAGACAAGAGAAAAAAATCCAGTTTATATTTCATTTAACTATTAAAAAGAAGGTGTCATTGAGCCAGGCAGGTGATATATGCCTATAATCCAGCACTCTGGAAGGCTGAGGCAGGAGATTTGCAACATTGAGGCCAGCCTGAGTAACATAAAAAGGGCTGGGGATAGAGCTCACTGCAAAGACCTGGGTTCAATCTCTAGTACTAACATGGGGGAGGGGGGAGAAAGAGGGAAAGAAGGCGTGAAGGAGGGAAGGATGGAAGAAGAATATGAATGTGACGTTAATCTCGATCTCACATCGCTGAAGCAGTGAAAAATGAGATCACAGGGGTTCTGTAGCATCATAGATGAATGCTTGCCTCAGCTTCCTGCTCCTTTGTGGTGACATTTTTTCTCTCTGCCTCTCCTCTGTCTTTGAAGTTTTGATTTGGAAAGTCACTTGCCCACCTTTAATTCCTCTGTGATTATGGCTGAAACCTGGGCCACATGATTTTGCAGGAGAGTAAATGATGATATCAGGGTCTTTTGGGTTGATTTCTAGTTCAACAAAAAGCCCCTTAATAACGAACTCTCTCATCAGTGTATGTGGGTGGCACATGTCAGAAAGTACCTTGGGATTTCTGCTGTCTTCTTTTCCATCCTCCAGGGAACTGTCACCCCTCTGACTTGTACCTCTGTGCCTATTCAGCACCTTTTTCCAAGAGCTCAGTTAACCACCTGTCGGTGTGCTCTGAACCCATGGGTGAAGCTGGGCAGGAGATTAGGTTACAGACATCCTGAAACATCTGCTGAATATCCAGGGGACTGGAGAAAAAGCAGATAACCTGTGTGGGGCAATACTAACAATGCCAGTGAGAGACAAATGGCTGACAAAGGGCTCCGCATCTCCGCACCCCCTGTGCTGTCTCTCTGAACTCAGTTCCTTATGAATGCGGCTCAGGAAGATTATTGCTCTATCCCAGAGGTTATATTATTATTTGAAAGATTCGATAACAGTTACACAGTTCCTTAAAGGCACTCTGCTCTTACTAAACTTTTCCTTGGCTGATATTTTAAGAGCTGCCTGTATAGTTTGGATTGTAGACTACTGATGTTCAACAGCTGTGAAAGGGTCACTAGTATACCACACTATGGCCTTTCTGCCAAAGCCCTTGTCATCCAGAAATAAAACCTCATTTCTTCGGAAGAAAATGGAAGTTTGAATTTTTTCCCCCTTGTTATGTTGAGAGCTGCTTCTCACCGCAGCAGATTAGATCAAAATCTCCCAAAGGGGCACACAGACAAAGGGAAATGATCTGAGGCTTCCTGGTGGAAGCAGGTCACACTATTCTCCCTTCCTGCTCTTTCCCTTCCACACCTCTGCAGGAGGCAAGCCTTCAGAAAGGCCATGCTAAGGGACCGGACACAGGGCTTCCTTGGCCTGGGAAACAGAGTCGAATTGGTAACTGCATCAGCACACTGGCATTTGCAAACTGGTCCCACTTGAATGTTTAAAAGCATTTTTTGGTCAATTGAGGACAAAGGAAATGCCCTTTTCTGTGTTGGAAGAAAGCAAGTTAATGACTTCAGTTGCTTCCCCAGCGGTGGCTAGCTCATTTCTAAGACCTTCTTTACCCAAATGGTTCAGACGCTGGGATATCTTACTGCGAGGCGGGCAAATCCCAACAGCAGAGAGCTAGTGGCACTCTGGGAGCAACTATGGGGTACAGGCTCTGCAGGGGGATTCTTAAAACTCAGAACCCAGTTTCCAAAGACAAAATAGCATTAGATGTCAATTTTGGCCGAGTACAGAAGAAAGTGTTTTTTAAAATTTAATTTATGCCTAATACATAATACTGATGTCCACCCTAACATTAAACTTGCTCCCCCAAGTGGAACTCATTGGTTGTCCTTTGAGATGCACTTGAAAACCTTCACCCTGGCCTTTGTAATAATTCTGGCCTTTGCAGAGCCCAGAGTGTAGACATCCTGCTCAGCATTCACCTGAGAGAGGCTGTAACCTTTCTGGTGAGGAAATACTCCTTCTTCTGTTTGTCATGCTTTTACATAAGTATCCTAAAAGGTAGCAGTAATGGTCTAGTCTGATCTGGGGGTGGGGGCATTGCCCCCAAATAATGGGGAAAGGAGACTGGTATAGATTCAGTTGTACTCTCCCTCACCCAAATTCATATGTCAAATCCCTAACCTTCAATGTAGCCCTATTTGAAGGTAAGGCCAGGGGGTAATAAAGGTTAATGAAGTAAGGTCGTAAGTGTGGGGCTCTGATATGATTCACTTAGTGTCCTTATAAGGAGAAACAACCCAAAGTATAAATAATTTAAGGAGCAAACTACAAGAAAGACAATAGGAAACAGATTTTGCCAATGGGAAGAGACGAGGAAGAGGAAAGGAGAAGTGACAAACAGGATAGAAAAAGAATTAAGATGCATTGTGTACCCCAACTCCCCACAATGAATGTAATCACTGCATACTGCAAACATGTACTAATAAAAATTAAAAATAAGAAACAACAGAGAGCTCGCTCTCTTTGCACAAAGCAGAGGTCACAGGAGCAGACAGTGAGAAGGTGGCCACCTACCAGCCAAGAGAAGAGGCCCGAGACTGAAATCTACCTCGCTGCATCTTGATCTGGAATGCTCCAGCCTCCCCAAACTCAGAAGTAGATTCCTGCTGTGTAGCCCATGCAGTCTGTGATGCCAGCCCAAGCTGACTAGTACAGGTCCATACCATCAGGCACTTCCACATTGCTATTGAAAATGCTACTGTGACAGTAGCTGAGGCTTCTCTATGAATTAGGTTGAAAGAGTTCAGGACATAACATCCCAAAATATGTTGCCTTGGGTGTATTAATTATTTCGAGCCAAAGGCACCTGAAAAACAACAAATGCAAGGAGAGGCTATTCTGAACTCCCTTTTTTGACCTGAAGACAGATTCTCTGAAAGGAACTGGGTGCTGTAAATTCCTGGGAATTCTATCAACCAGGAAAGACAGGTTCTTCTCACAGGAGAAGAGATTATCAGGGACACCTCACCCAGACAGACTTTATCACACTATTCTACCTTCCATCTATTCTTCTCAGGGCCCACTCAGATTTCCTAAAAATCACTTGCTGTCCCCTCAGTGACTCACGCTTCCCTCCCCTTCTCCTTTAAGACAGGCCAAAAGCTCCAAGCTTCACTGACTCACTGGATATTTACTTTCTTTCCTGTGATGTTCCTATGTGGGTGATATTAAAAATTAATAAATTTGCATATCTCTTCTCCTGTTAATCTCACAGCTGTCAGTTTATTCATAATACTTAGCTATCAAACCTAGGTGAATAAACAAGCTTTACCTATGAGGGTTATAAGGTTTCGGCTTCAGGACCAATTTATAATCTGGGAGCCAAGAGCCCAAGTCTCCTTCCCTTGAAATTCTCTTAGGAGATTAAAACACCAGTTCTACTTCTTTTATTTATTTATTTTTGGTACCAGGGATCGAACTCGGGTCCTTGCGCTTGCGCAGCATGCAGCAAAACCACTGAGCTAAACCCTGGGCCCCAATTCTACTTCTTCTGAGAAGTGTCTACTCACTTCAGTTGTCCATGAAGATAGATCTTTTGCAAATGGGGCGAGAGGGAGGGGAGAGGAGGGGATGAAAAAAGAATAAGAAGTGTTATGCACATGTACATGCTCCCCATGAGGAATATAATCACTGTGTACTGCAAACATGTATGAATAAAAAATCAAAAATAAAAAAAAAGAAATTAAAACATACTGGTGCTTTCTGATAGTTGTGGTTTTACAACCTACCAAATAACTTCCCAAACTGTATTTGGGAAGGTATGCAAAGTAAAGGGTTAGATGCTGAAGATGGAGAGAAACAGTCAAGATTTCCTGGGGACTTTATGTTCACATTGCTTCTCTTTTGGGCTCTGTTTCTTAAATTCCTTACTCGCTACCACTATTCATAATAATTATACTGTCTAGGCATTCAGCCATGTTGCTCACCTTGACATAACTAACTGACTTATAACCCAACGGCCCAGAATGATATAAATTTGTGATTTTCTTTATTCAGTGCCTTTTGTGGGGTGAAGGGAAGAGGATTTTCTCTAGAAACTGAGCCCTGGCAGACCTTGGAATTCTTTGTTCATTAAAGATAAATACATACTGGACATAATAATTCATAGAAATATTTAGCTGCTTATTTTGATCTTGAATAACAAAATTGAGTGGCACTCTCAAACTTTTTCTTTTCAATTCCTAGAATTTATCTAAAATTTGGAGAGAAATTCAATACTGTACCATGATGTGTTCTATTAGAATGAGTGCCTTAGTTTTCAAGGACTTGTGGAGGGCTTTTAAGAATTACACTAGCTCGTTATACTCTGTTCTGTTTTCCTCATACTTCTTAAATTAAATTGTGAAGGGGGGGAGCCAGTTTTAGGGCCCAGTGGTTCTATAAGACATGAGAAACCAATGAGGAAATGCCTACTGCCCCCTGCTGGTAAAAATTAGTCAATACTCCTGATCGCTGACAGCCCTCAAAGGCCTCTTCAAAACGTTGCATTGAAACCATAGTATCAGCTTCAAAATGACTTTAAGGAAATTTAAATATTTAGCTTTTAAAAAATAAACCTAAGCAGTATTCTACCACTTGGTTTTTCTCTAATTATACTCCCCCTCCTTCATCTTCTGAAGTGTTCTTTCCAATCAAGGAGCTCATTATGTCATTTAAAATCTAGGGTGCTACATACCAAACAAATGCTGACCTATCTTAGGTACCAAAGTCCCTTTTATTTGTAATGATAAATGCATGTGTAAAACTTTTCTCCAAGTATTCCTTTGAGAATGTATCTAGCAAGTAATTACACAGGAGACAACGTGGCTCTTGCAAGTGCTGAAACGGAATCCTACATTATAGTGAAGTCTCAGTTCTTGCACTTAGCTGCATGATTTAGACAAGTCAGCTAATTGCTTAGACCTTATTTGTGAAAATATAATAATAATAATAATCTTACCACACAGGGTTATAAAGATTAAATGAGATTAATTCGATGAAAGTGTTTCTCTGAGAACAGCACACTTGAAAGGTGTTACAACCAAAGAGCAGGCAAGTATGTGGTTGCCCATTTAACTATTATTAGGTAGGTATTTGAAATCAAACACCCTGGAGCATAGTACAAATTAAACATTAAATTTTAGATGCTCATCGTTGATATTAGCATTATTACTATTGTTTAATATTTAATTCTTACTGTTCTGTAGGGGACCAGACTCTGTGGAGACTAGATTTAGACATTCACTGACTTCTTGAATCCCAAACTAAAGTCCATACATAGTAAAACATAGACATAACAGAAGAGTCACTCCACGAAGCATTCTTAGAATGTACTTTCTTCAGTAGCGTGGATACCAACTTTTAAACGGCTCAAGTCGGGAGGTTCCCAGCAATTTCACTCCCCTGGGAATGATGAAAACATATTATGCTGAAGGTTTGTTTGTAGGTTGTGCTTTTTGACCTAAGTTTTTCTGCTAAAAAGGGGCATATATTGAAAAGAGAATCCCGACTAAAAAGTCGACATCCTTGGAAATTCACCAGGATTGCCTGGCTGCTGCAGCCCAACAATTCTTTAACTCTTTTCCATCAATGGCTTATACTCTTTCTGTTGAATTTACTTAGACTCCTTTGTCTTTAATCCAGTTTTGAGTATTACTGTCTCTACTTCATATGTAAACAACATTTTGGAATTTTAAAAGAGCCAGAAAGTGTTGACCCAAGGTATTCATTTTTGTTTCTGTGTTTTCTTGCAAGGGAGAAAAGATTGTATATCTTATTTTGTGCTTATCCTGTTCCCAGCAGGTTTTTCTCTGCTCACATCTCATACCGACCATATTTAATTTAGCAAATTGACTTGGTTGCATGTTAAACACTGCAGAGAACCAATGAAAGAAAGCCACAATCAGGGTGAGCAGGAAAAGCCTTTCAGAAATGCATGAATCCATTTCAGACACTATGTTCATTCTGCATTTCTGGGTTTAATGACAGTGGTGGAGAAGCTAGCTTAGAATATATGTATAAGGAATTAAATACTTACTTTTGACTATTTTAAGAGAAAGCTAGAAAACACAAAGCCAGCAAGAGTGCGTGTTTCCCTTTTACTTATAGGGGGCATTCAATGGAACTGGGCCTCTGAGTCTGCCCCTGACTGTGGTCATTTGCTTCATGCTGCTGCTGCTGCCTTTCTGGGAGGACATGGCCCTTTCTAACAGGAGTAAGAAGCAAAGAGAACACTGGGGAGCAGATTATTATAGTCATTCTTGATGGAAACCAACCTACTAATGCCCTGAAGAGAATGAGCTCTGCTGTCTCCCTTGCCAGGGAATGATTCTGAGAGGTAGGACTGGCAAGGCAACACAACACACAAATTCCTGGTCAACTCGTGTCCGCCATGATGGTGCCAGTGGAGAAACCACAGATGATCTGCCCAAGGACTTCCTGAGCTTACAGCTTGCTATGTCTTCTTTGAGCTTCAACCCAACCACTTCCATATGACTTGCTGTTCCAACTGATTTTTATTTCTTCCCTGTCTCTTACAGTTATAAGAATCACAACCTGGATTATCTCTTTCTTTTCACCATGACTGCTCCTCAGCATTTCTGCTGACTACTGCACGGTTGCCCAGTTCTACTGATAAAGTCTATTTCTGGGCCAGGGATTTAGCTCAGTGGTGCTGCCACCTGCCTCTCAAGAACAAGGTCCTGAGTTCAATCCCCAGTACCAAAAATAAAGTCTATTTCTACCAACAAGATATAACTATGTATGACCACATATTTATACTTTTAAAATAGGAAACTTCTTAAAAATACATTTCCCACTTATATTAATTTATTAAGTAGTATTTCTTTGTATTTTAATAATTTTTTCTAATCTCAAATACTATCCAACAGATATTAGTCATATAAACATCATAGTTTTAATATATGTAAGAAAATGATAAACTCTTTAATATTGTTTATTTACCCTTTGAATGCTATTAAATTTCTACATGAGTTTCTATGTAAGTTCACTAACTGTTCTTAACAAATAAATATATGACTGAATTTCCAAAATATGTTTGAATTTTATAACTTAACATTTCATACAAGAAAAATACTCAGGCAGTTTTTTTTGTCTACTGTTTCCATGAAGATTTCATTTATCTTAGAAATGATTAATATAGGGTGACTATAAATAGTATAAGTTTAAATAGAATAGTTAAACATTTTCTGTTTGGTTCTTTGCTGCTGAGTTCATTTGACTTTACAATGTGATGAAAGAACTGTAACAACATCTTCAACCTGGAATATTTTTAATAAAAATTTTCCTCCATTTTCAGGAAGGAACAATTACTCAGAAGTCTTGTAGATTAGTCATTTCTTAAGAAGCTAGATCATTCAGTGCTATGTTGGAGCCAAATGTCCAAGGTCAGCTAAATGCTATGGCATGTTCTGTTTGACGGCCTTAGGCAGAAGGCCACAGAATTCTCACTATTAATATCTCCTGCCCTTTTGACTTACAAATAGAGGCAACATCATAGCCATTTTTTTCAGTAAAATTTTCCCTGAAAAACTAAGGATGTAGGGCTTGACATAAGAAATATTTAATTTTATTACTTTTTAGTCATAATCCTGGATTCTTTTTTTTTTTTTTTTTGGTACCAGGGATCAAACTCGGGACCTTGCATTTGCGAGGCAGGCGGCAGAACCACTGAGCTAAACCCCTGGCCCAGCCTGGACTTTTATATAAGAAATAGGCTGCTTATTCATTTCACAAAATTTTCTTAAGCACCAATTACAGGCAAGTTACCAACCCAGGCTCTGGGGAAACAAAGATGAATCAGCCAAATGCATCCTCAAGGAGTTTATAATCTAATTGGGGAAAAGACGTATGACAAAATACTACCACATACAGTAAAAAGTAAGAAGCACTGTAAGAAGGGAATAAACAAGAAAAGGATTCAGAAAAGAAGGATTATTGAATTTGGGGGAGGCGTGGCAGAGGAATGTGAAGTGGTGACTAATTTTTCAAGATGACACTTAAACTTGCCCTCGATGGATAGAACTTAAACATATGGAGAGGAAATGTTAAGTACAGACTATTCAGATAGAGAGAAAACCATCACGGACATCAGAAAATATGGGGAAGGGAAAAAAATTTTAAGTAGTTGAGTTTGACCGGAGAACATGGTATGTGGCCAAAAAATCAGAGAAGTCAAAACTGAAACATTAGTCTGAGGGCAAATCTACAGGACTGTTAATGCCAAATGTCTATTTTATGCACAATGGGGCCACTAAGCAGATGTCACATTCAACTTGTGTTTCAGGGGTGTGTTGGACTAAGTTGGAAAGAGAGGTGCCTGGAATGAAAATGCCAACTCCCTGGGCATATTCTTCAACAGTCCAGCAAAATATAGCCTGTGTTTTCCTGAAACAGGATAAAATACTGGTACTCTAATTGGGAAGTGAGAAAGCAGGACAACGGAGATGAGGAGAAAGGAAGGAAAAGAAGCAATGCAAAGTAATGCCTTAGAGAACTGACCTCCCTTCATGACGATCCATAACAAAGAGGCACAAGAGCCACTTGGCAGGTCTGTGCCTTTGATGTGTGGGACTTCTTGGAATGGGGTGCCAGGAGACACTGTGCCCCATGAACTCTCTGGGAAGAATGAAGGGGAGGTTTATATTCCCACACAGCTCCCATTGCCTATTTCCTGTGGGTCAAGATTTGTCCCACTAGGAATTAAGTCCCTCGCATTTCCAAGTTATATCACATGGTCGCTCCAATGACTAGCCTTGCCAGACCTCACAATCTGATGGGCAGTGTTTCATCCACATGTAGAAGTTATGGTTCTGGGTGGCTTGGCACTGTGTGTGTGTGTGTGTGTGTGTGTGTGTGCGTACACTCATAGATCGCAGAAGGACGGGGATACATTCCAAGAAATGCATTGTTAGATGATTTTTGTCAAAGTGGGAACATCATAGAGTATAGTTACACAAGCCTACGTGGTATACATCAGTCACGTGATGTGGTCTCTTGATGCAGTCAAGAGTCAGAGTAGGGCTGGGGATTTAGCTCAGTGGTGCTGCTGCCTGCCTCGCAAGTGCAAGGTCCTAAGTTCGATCCCTAGTACCAAAAAAAAAGGCCTTTCTCCAAGCTTCTCTTGTCAGGCTAAACACAGAAACTTTGGGCCAGGGATTTAGCTCAGCGGTTCCAGAGCCTGCCTCTCGAGTGCAAGGTCCTGAGTTCGATCCCCGGTACCAGGAGGAAGAAGAAGAAGAAGAAAGAGTCTGAGTAAGCATGAAATGAATGAGGTTGCTGCTGGCCTAATACAGCCTTCTGTTTAGCAAATAAACTTTTTCTGAGTAGAAGAAGTACTCTGTAAAATAATGACAAAAATATAGTATGGTAAATATGTAAGGCAGTAAAGTAGCTATTATAATTATCAACTTTACTATATATAATTATATGAGCTATACTTTTATATGACTGTTAGTATAGGTTTATTTAATATATAGTTTAGATTATAATAATGTATAGTATATATTATTTCATGATAAATATGTGGCTAATGAATTGTGCTATGATGTTATGATGGCTTCAGTGTCACTAGTTGATAGAAATTTTTTAGCTCCATTAGAATCTTATGAGACCACTGTTGTACACAGTCTTGCAGAAATGTCATCATGTGGCACATGACTTACTTGAGAGGTGAGGAGTCAGAGATTTCAAGACAATGAATGATCAGTCCTGACCAGTAGCACTGTGCTGAGCAGGACAGCCGCTGAGCAGCCTGGGAGGGGGCAGTTACTGTGGCATCAAAGGGGAAGCCTGAGCATGGTGTCAGAGATCATGGCTCAGGGAAAAGAAGAACCATTCAAACCACTGTGAAAGGATCATTTTTTGGCATGTTGGGTTAAGCTCTTTTCTCTGTATTATTATTTAGAAAGTTACTAACTCAGCTAAAATGCAGAAATATCCTTAAGCCAAGGGTTCTCAGTCTTCATACTTGAGAGAAAGACAGATTTTGGATATCACATTTCTTTCATTCCAGCTCTATGACTTGTCATCAGAAAGTTTTGGCATATGCAGGCCGGTCTTTGGAAGAACGGCTTGGAACTGTTTGATATCAGCATTATTGAGTAACATCTATCATCTGGAGAGGGGACTATAAACACTAGTCTAGACATAATAGACCATACTCAGCCCACTTGTTTGGAACACAAGGAAAATAAGGTCATACAAGGAGCCCTCTGCTCTTAAGAAAGAATTTTCAACTGCAAATCATTCTTTAACACCAAGCTAAAATGCAATAGTTTACCCTCAAAACTGAAAAGGGAGAGGAGACTTTTCTCACATATATGTATGTGTCTGTGTGTTTTATCTATCTAAAGATAATACTAGCCATATTTATTTTTTTCTTTGATTTTTTTTTCTTAATCTAAAACAGGCTTGGTGTACTGGAAAAAGAATTAGAATTGCAATCAAATAGTCAGGCATCAAGTCGCTTCTGACTCTGTGTGAATCAAATAGTAACAACTCACTTCGAAACTCAGACTCTTCTACTGTAAAATGAGAATAATGATACTCACCCCGCCAACCTCAGGGATTGCTCTAAGAATGAAATGAGACAGAGCTCTAAAAATGCTTAAGTGCTTTTCAAAGCATTTACTGTGCTTTCTGTAGCACCAAAGATAGTCTCCTAGAACTAGGAGAAGTCGAGGGACAGACAGGATACACCACAGTGACAGGATCCAGAACAGGAAGAAAAAGAAAATGGCTAAATCCCTACCTCATGCACAGTATAAAAAATGCCCAAGCCACAGTGCACCCACCAGGTAGGATTAAACTGACCCTAAATGTGTCAATAATTTTTGATGCTTTTCTAAGAGACATAGTGTATCAGTCAGCTCTCTCATTGCTGGGACAAAACATCCAACACCATGAATTTAAGGGAAGGGAAAAATGGTTTACTTTGGCTCACAGTTTCAGAGGTTTCAGCCCATCGTAAGCTGGCTCCAGGGTAGATCCATCACAATGGAAAAGCATGGTGGAGCAAATTTGCTCACTTCGTGATGGCTAGGAAACAGAGCAAGAAGAATGCCAGAGAGCCAGGCACCAGGGATCAGAGGTAGTCCCCAAGATCACACTTCTATGACCCTACCAGTTACACTCAGAAGCTAATCAAGTTGACAATCCAGATTAAATCATCATATTTAGCCAGCTCTTCTTGCAATAGCTAAACCACTAGCTATAGGTGTCCTAGGTGCTTTAAGGAACTGTCTATCAGTGCTTTAAAGAACTGTTTATCATCACTTGTTCTGGCCTGACTTTGATTTCAGGTTTTCATTTAGCCACTTACTATATATATAACCTTCAGCTTTTTAAGCTCATCTGAGCCTATTTCTTTATCTATTCATTGTGAATAGTAAGACTTTGTGATAAGATTGTTAGAAAATATAGAAATATTTAGAAATAATACTTCCAATACTAGCATAGTGCCTAGTTAGTAAGGATTCAATAAATGTCAGTTATTATTATTATTTTTAGTGTGTATGGTAGAAAGAATAATAGATTTGAAATCAGACAATCCTGCATTTAAATCAGCTCTGCCACTTACAAGAGCTATAATTCTGACAATTTAAGAAAACATTTAGAAGTTGAATTTTGTTTGAATGACAGATGTTTCAGAATGTAGTTGTGAAAATCCCAGAAGTTTCTGAGGTACTTTGAATGAAAAGCTCCCATACCCTAAACCCAGAATATGAACATGACCTTATTTGGGAAAAGAGTCTTTGCAGATGTAATCAAGGATCCTGAGATGAGATCATCCTGGATTATTTGAGTGGGTCTTATATCTAGTAACAAGTGTCATTCTGGGAGACCAGGAAGCAGAAAAGAAGATAACGTGACCGCAGAGGAGCAGAGCGGAATGATGTACCCACCAGCCAAGGACAGTCCCGAGTCACCAGAAACAGAAGGAAGCATAGAAAGATTTCCTGCAGAGCCTTCAGAGGGAATGTGGCCCTGCTGACACCTTGATCTCAGACTTCTAAACTCGAGAATTGTTGGAGAATAAATTTCTATTGTTTTAAGCCACCAAGTTTATGGTAATTTATTCCAGCAGCCCTAGGAAACGCAAGCAGTATTCAATGCTGTGTGCTTGATACGATGTTAGCAGGTGACAAGTGACACAGAAAGTCCCTTGCCTATTCTCACCAGCTCAGTGAGCAAATCCCTGCATCAGCCCACAGGCAGCCACCTGAGAGACTGTGGCCAAGCTGCAGAGAGCGCGCTTAGCCTCTACCCAGGCTAAGACAGAAGCCTGACCTTAGTTTGGTTAACACCACCCTCTACCACAGACAATTGACACCGGGGTTTCACCATTTTATAATAGCACAGATCCAGTCTTGGTTTGCACTGTGGAGTTTGCACTCCTAAATCTCTCTGCCCCAAAGGTTTAGAATGTAAAAATAACATCCACAAATCTCTGTTCAAAGGAATGCACAATACACTTAAATGTGCTTCTTGTAACAATAGCCTGTCTCTTCCTGAAGTGCTATAAAAATTCAGGGAGCAACTTTACCCTGTTGTGGAAGATAAAAGAAAAGCAGCTAAAACAGGCAGTCAGACCAAGGCAGAGAGCAGCCTCTTGTCTCTAGGTTGAAAACAGCCCTGCCTGCTAAAAGAAATCACACTAAAGAGGAGGGTGTGTGCACATTAACAACCTTTTGAAGCCTGTGTGTCAAGCTTAGTCTCCTGAAGGAAGCAAGACTTTTGGCACACTTCCCCAGAGGCTGTGTGTCAGGTGTGACAGTGCTATAGCCAAGTAGCTGTCTGTGGTAGTATCCAAAATTGCACACCATGGATGATATACACCAACCACGTGGGGCTTCTTTTTTTCTTCTTCTTCTTGAGTTTCTGTAATGGATTTCGAGTTCCTTATGAAACATCATCCTGTGGGGCAGTGACAATAGCAAACCCTACATGGTGGCTGCTCTGTGTGGCGGACCCTTTTCTAAGCTCTTAAGATACATTAACCATTTAATTCTCATCCAAGCTAGGAGAGAATACTGTCAGGATCCCCATTTCACAGATGAGCAGCCAGCAACAGAGATTTAAATTATTTGCTCAAGGCTGCATTGCTAGCAAATGGAGTCAATTCCAGCCCATGTCATTTGACTGAAAAGTTCCTGTTCTCTACCACTATGCTAAAATATGAGAAATAAAATTAAACTTGTAAATTAAAAGTATCTGTCCATCTCAGACTTAAACAGTCCCTTTCTTTCTTTCTTTGGGGTTTTGTTTTGTTTTTTGAGACAGCCTCTCTAAGTAGTTGAGGCTGGCCTTGAACGCACTATGTAGCCCAGGGTGGCCTCAAACTCATAGCAGTCCTTCAGCCTCAGCCTCCCAGGTGCTGAGATTACAGGCATACGCCACCACACCTCTTTAGAAGATGGCAATTTGTTTTGAGGAAACTCTCAGTCAAGTCTTTCATTTACGGGAAAGGACCTCTGGTGGCCATAACATCACTAGGTGTCTGGTGGACACCACTGCTGAAACCATAGCTGGGAAGCTCTGTGGTGTGTTTTCTGCTGGTCCCTTCACCTGGCTGGTCTCCGGCACTGCTACTGTCTTATAGCTGGCTCTCCTGTGCTCTGAGAGAGTGGTCATGAGTATCTTCTGTGGAGGGAGGTATGTCACACTTTACCTCAACCCTCCCTTCCTTCCCTTAGCTTTGACTCTGAGTCCCTTGACTAGCTGAGCTGGATTTTAGTCTTCTCTAACCACCAGAAATACAGGATTCCTTTCAAAGCCTACCTTAGCTCCCAAGGAAAGGAAAGGGCCACATTTGCCCTTTCCCAACTCTCATCTTTCTACCAGCCATTTCCAAACCACAGCTAGATGTTGCTCCAAAGGAGCTTGCATTCTTCTCAGTCTGTGCTCAGACTTACAACTTTTTAAATTAATTTTATTGGTACATTTTAGGTATACAATATAATGACATTCATCATTGGAAATTTGCACCTTTACAAAATCCATTTTAGTTCTTATTTTTTTCCCATTCCCCTGCCCTCCCTTCAACCCCTCCATCCCTCTCTCTTTACAAAGACTTTGTTTCCAGTTTTCCATTTTCTCATATTAATTCCATTCCCTTCTTTCCTTTCCCCTACCCCTCCCACTTTCCTTTCCCCTTTGCCCCTTTTCTTCCTATCTCACATTATCTATTATACCTTTTAGTCCTTATTTACACTTTCAGTTTCTCACACTAGAGAAACTATTCGGTATTTACACGTGTGTCCTTTTTATTTCACTTAAGAGTATTGCCTCAATGTACATCCATTTAGCTATAAATGTCTCTAGTTTCTCATTTTTTATGGGTGAGTAGTACTCCATTTTATTAAAAAAACACATTTTCTTTATTCAGTCTCCAGTTGATGGGCAATTGGGCTGCTTCCAAGTTTTAGCTATTACAAATTGTATTTGCTATTACAAGTTTCACCTATTACAAATTGAACATGGGTGCACATATATCATTGTGGTATGATCCTTTTAATTCCCTGGGGAAGATACCCAGCAGGGGAATAGCTGGGTCAAATGGGCCTTCCAGTCCTAGTTCTTTGAGGTATCTCCATACTGATTTCCATAGTGCTTGCACCAGTCGACACTCCCACTAGCAGTGGAGCAGGGTTCCTCTTTCCCCACAGCCCCAACAGCATTTGTTACTGGTTGATTTCATGATAGCAGCCATTCTTTCTGGAGTGAGGTGGAATATCGGTGTTGTTTTCATTTGCATCTCTCAAATGACCAGTGATGTTGAACATTTTTTCATATGTTTATTTGCTATTTCTACTTCTTTGTCAGACTTACAACTTTGATGCATGAAACAAACAGTTCTCTTTTATTTTCTGTTTTGTATCCTAATTTGTTATGAAGTCCCATTTCCACTCAGTAACAGAGAAAGTTTTTAAAAAGTTAGACCTCAGTCTCTTCTGCTTTCAGAAAAATTTCTTTCAGATAAATGTATGGGGGTGGTGATAAATGTGCAGTCAATTGAAACTTAAATCACCCTCCACTGGAGGGATTTTCCAAATCCTTCACAGGATCCTCTGGTCTGTCCTCCTCCTCTGCACGATGGCCTCTCCTCTAGGGAGTGATGGATGTTGGCAGGAAGAACTCTGGTCTTCCAGCTTCCAGGCTTTGTTGGTCTAGTCCCATCTCTGAGTGCCCTCTGCTGGTTTGCACCTCAGTGTGGCAAATCCTGTTTAATCTTTAGGCCATTTTACTGGTCCCACTGCTCCACTCTAGGGTCCCTGCAGTTTCCCTACAGGTAGACTTCCATCCTTTGTGGCTTCCTGATCTTGTCTCTAGACCTCGGGACAGTGATCGCTCTATGAAAACCTCTGTGTGCCATGGCTCATGTGGAACCCTGAATTCTCCTACACACAACTTGGAGGTATTGGGGTCAGTGTTAAAGAAAAATTATTCTGTCACTTGATAAAATAGTAAGGAAGATTTTTTCAAGACTACTACAATAAAAATCATGAGGAAGGAGAGAGAAAGAGGTTGGGCTAAACTCTGAATACAACAAAGGCAGCTGAAGATGTATAGCTAAAAGGCAGAGTGAAGCAGTCGGTAGGTGGAAAATTACTAAGAAGAGTCACTAAAGATACAGAGATTCTTGCTAAACTGGGCTAAAGAGGTTGTTGCTAAAGGCAGGCAGGGATGAAGAACTTGATCAGATATGGGAGGTGACTTAGCAAGATTCTTGCTAAGACTGGGCTGGACAGGCCACAGACAGATGGGAATCAAGGGCAAGTCCTGGTCAAGAAGAGGGGTCAGAGGAGCCTCACTATTTGGACATAAAGAGAATCTTTGTCTCTGTCTCTGTCTCTGTCTCTGTCTCAAGCCAATCTATCTAGACATCTCCATAAGCCCAGACATTCTCAGGCTCTCTTGCCCCCAAACTATCTGTTGCTTCTATCAGCTTTCTTTCCTTCACCCTTTGGCTAGGCCTGGAGGATTGGAGGTGCTGGATGCCTTTCCAGAGACCCAAACAACATCCTCACCCTGCCTGAATTCTTTCCAAATCAATCTTACTTCCTCTCACAGAGAAAAGTTTATGGCTTCCTGTCTCAAGGATCCCTTTCTTAAATATTCTATCCTCTCCATATTATCTTTAGTATAAAACTCTGATCCAAGTTGGTTTTTAGTATGTGTAAGAGAGATCTAAGAATGAAAAAATAATTATTTTTCTGTCTCATTAAAGGCTAGTTTTCAAAGTTATTGTTTTTGTTTGGATTTCAGTCCTATTGGGGAAGTGAAAAAACAAGTATTGATATTTTCTTTTCCTTTTTATTTCAAAAGCTTGATCATATCTGACAATAGATACCTCAAACTGAATGAGGAATTTCACGCAAAGGAAGTGCAAAAGAGAAAAACACATTAGTATATTCTGCAGCTACATTCTTCCCATTGAAAATCTGTAGGGGTTCACTGAGTCCAAACTCTGCACCTCTCCTCCCCATTCTCTTTGCAGAGACATGAGTATGCGTACAATCTCGCGGTCCAGAAGGCATTTGGAGAATTCCACTCTTCCTCCAATTCCAACCCTCTTCCTGTTTTCTTTCCTACTATTATTATTATTATTATTATTATTATTATTATTATTATTATTATTGGATACTGGGGATTAAACTCGGGTCCTTGCGCTTGTGAGGCAGGCAGTGAAACCACTGAGCTAAATCCCCAGCCCTCCTACTTTATTGTGTAGGAAGCAAGGCAAAAGAACTGCATTTCCAACCAGGCATGGTGGCCCACACCTGTAATCCCAGCACTCGAGAGTCTGAGGCAAGAGGATAACCACAAGTTTGAGGCCAGCCTGGGGTACATAATAAGTTCAAAGCCAGCCTAGGCTACATAGCAAGACTCTATCTCAAAAAACTAACCTGTCCTCCCCCAAAAGAACTGCCTTTCTCATACTTCCAGTTAAGATACTGTTTATAACCCAAGCTCTAACCCCACAACCACTCTGTCCCAGTGAGAGTTGGAGGTGGAAGTAAGTACCTTAGGGCAGTGCCTCGGCCCCAGCGAGAGCCTCTTCTCATACACGTGATGGGAGAAACATTCGCCTTTCCCTGGGGTAGCTCGGGAAGCATGTTTTCCAGTTAGTCCCTGGTAGAATCGAACAGTTCTTTTGGATGTGTTTTACTTGGCTGATCTGTTTTCAGTCAGGTAACTTGTAAGACTGGGTCTATTCCAAGATTTTGTGAATAAATACTGTTTAATTTATCCTTTTCTGCTTAGATTGACTCCAGTGAAGCCTGTTATCTGCAATTCAAGACCAATGCAGTAGCTCTCTCCATCTCCACTCTCTATGCTCTTCTTTCAACATAAACGAAAGTATAAGAACATGTAATGACTTCTCACAAGTTACCATATGAAATATTACAAAACTGGATGGTTCTCTATCTATGTCAAGGCTATCTTATTTTTAAACACAAGGTATCTGGAACTGGAAGTGTAGCTCAGTGGTAGAGAAAACACTTAGCATGCACAAGGCCCTGGTTTCAATCTTTAGCACCCCAAATAATAATAAAAGTTAATGAACAAGTAATTAAAAAATAAATACAAGGTATTGACTTGAGGTATCCTTTGCCTAAAAGAAAATTTTTAGAAGTAGTATTAAGAGCTATGAGTGCTCTGAGAACTGGAAAACTCTAAGGAGATAAGGACATCCTTCTTTTCCTTTCTCTTTTATGCTTCTCCATGCATACTTCCTGAGTTTATATTTATTTAAGTTTTATCCACAAGTACAGACTATTTCTCAGTGCCAGTTCCCAAGTTCTTAGGAGAAGGAATCAAGTTCACCCCAATCCAATACATTATGGCTACAGAGCTGTATACAATTAAAATGTGGTTATGAAGTGGAGGAGAGTAGTCAGAAAATTAGGATAAGTGACAAACACTCCAAATTACCACCCCTCCAAAGATCTATGTTTAGAGGAGTTATCAGAGCTCAAAACTTTCTAGGGCTTAATAATACTTGGGTGGTAGTCAGGGGTCTACAATATACCAAAATGTGCTTTGAAGCTACTGAAGCATCCCTAAGGCTTCCATAATACTTTTGGGAAACATACAGGTGGGGAATTTTTGCTAAGCCATTAGAGATCTGCAAATTTTGCCTTAATGGCTATGGTAGTCAATATCCTGACTTTCTAACAGCTTTTCCCACTCACACTATCTTCTCCAGTATTATTACTAAGTCAATGTGAAGGCAGCTTGTCTGGGTGGAAGTCTGAACCCAGGTTAAGATGTACTACTCTGATTTTATTTTTCCAGAAGTTGTAATGAAGATCTTAAATATGCCATAGTGACTACACTTACAGAATTAGACCCTCTAAGAGGGCAGCAGAAATCTCAATTGAAGCACATAATCAGTTTTAGCCAACTAAAGTTCTCATCAGACAACTCAATAATGGTAGAGTTCAGGTCCTCAGTAGTCTAGCTTTTACTGGTTTAAGTGGTCTTTAGAGTTCCTCAATGAGGCTAAGAATCATGGTCTAAAAACACTAGGGCTCAACTATGCACAGAAAAAAGTGGAACACTTCCTATTGTCTCTGAATTTTGAGGAAACTCCCCAAATAAGTACTAAGTACTCACACAAAATTTTAAAAAGTTTTAATAAAACATGGCAAATCAATCCAACAATTGTCACCGCATCCAAACTATATAAGACTAGAAATTTTAAAATAGATTCTTTGAAAGGGATCTTTCCATGTATTAGGAAACACAAAGATCTTTGACACTATTTCTCCAAGTGACTCCTTCTTAGGGACAGGTAAGTGTAATAAGGACAGTTGGTCATCTTACTCCCTATATGAGTATTTACAAAGCTGCCCAAATTTATAGGTACAACTTCTGCTTCCCAATGTAGTAAATTTGATATTCTAGAGACTCTACTACTGTAAAACAACAAGATCTTGCATAAAATAAAATTTTAGTTACTTCTTTTGATTCAAATGAAAACAACTAGGGGGGAAAAAAACAAAGGCATGGGCTGGGGATTTGGCTCAGCGACACCGTGCCTGCCTCACAAGCGCAAAATCCTGAGTTCGATCCCCGGTACCAAAAACTCAACAAAAAACAAAGGCAAACTAAAAACTACTGATTCGAAACCAAAGCAGCAAGTGAAAGACTTCTCTGAAGTCAGGTGCTAAGAATGGTTTAGGAGCTAATGTTTGGTTGAGAATAGGTTGAGTTCCACTGAACTATACCCCTAACCCTAGATCATATTTAAAGGAAGAATAAAAACTAAGATAATGTGAATGAAACAAATGAAAATCATCACAAACCAGTGGACCTCAGAATGTTGTACAGTAATATGTCAGAAACATTACATTTTCTTTTCTTTGTAAAAATAGATTATGAAGCTAGAAGATGAAGCCATTTTAATGAACTCCTTCATTTTCAGAACTATAGCAGTACCCCCAGTATAGCTTCACTTTCAGTAGTTTCATTTATCCATGGTCAATAGTAGTCTCAAAATATTAACTGGAAAATTCCAGAAACAAACAATTCTTAAGTTTTAAATTATATTTCATTCTGGGTAGCATAAAGAAATCTCACAGCTTTCCACTCCATTTCATGTGGGATATGAATTATCCCTTTGTCCAGTATACCTATTGCATATGCTACCTGAGCTGGTTGTCACTTAGAAGCCATTGCAGTTATCAGACTGACTGTCATGGCCCTTTCTCTTTTTTATTTTTTTTGGTACCGGGGAATCAAACTTGGGACCTTGCACTTGTCAGGCAGGTGGTGAAACCACTGAGCTAAATCTCTAGCCCATGGACTGATTATCATAGGAGTGGAGTGTCTACATCCTAATAACTCTCATTTCACTTAAAAATGGCCCTAAAGCCCAAGAGCAGTGATGTAGGCCATTCAGATTGTCCTTGAAAAGTACTTAAAGTACTTTCTTTAAGTTAAAATGTGAATTTTTTTGATTTAATAAGGAAAGAAAAATAAACTGCATGCTGAAGTTACTAAAACTAAGATATTTTAAGAGATCACATTCACATTTTTCTTACAGCACATTGTTGTAAGTTGTTCTATTTTATTAGTAGTAATTATTGTTAATCTCTTGTGCCTGATTTATAAGCATTATTGTAGGTATGTATTTATGTATAGGGAAAAACATAGAATATTTATATGTAGGGTTTGGTCCTACCCAAGGTTTCAGTTAATCATGGAGGGTCTTGTAACATAGCCTCCAACTGTACTGATTTTAGACAAACTTTGTCTTATAAGTACCTATCATTTTGAAAAGAAACACTTATTTTGAAGTTAGTATTCTGCAAGAATTAGTTTGCCTCTGAATCATCACAAACTTTATATTTTTATGTTCTTCTGGTTTTAAATGAGACTGAAAGTTCTGGTACTTTCCCAGTGGTTTTAGAAGAGACAGGAGGGGTTGGTGGAGGAAAGCGGTCCTCTCACTCTAGACACTTCCTGAGAAGTAGACAAAGTTGTGGTGGCTTCACCCTCTGATGGACACCTAGCATTTACAAAGCATCTGGCAGGGTTTGCTAATGGTGCAGCACTTACAGCCTTCGGTCAACCAGCAACACAGAAGCAACTGGTTCCTACTCTAGTACAGACTGACTTGTGGCTTCCATTAAGCCACTCAATCTCTTTGAGCTGCAGTCTCCTCATATATCAAGTAAGGACATTATATAAACAGTCTCAATCTCCTTTCCGAGTCTGAGATTCGGTGATCTTGCCCTCCTAGCCACCCACTGATGCAAAGCCACCTCTCAGGCACTGAGGAAAGGCTGGGGAAGCTTGGCAAGCTGAGGAAAATATTTATGGGCATAGAGGATGGCTGATGTGTGAGTAGTCCAGATAAAGCAATAAGAAAACTGCTTTTCAGAATATCCTTTGTGATGTGTATGCAATTTAGTTGCTAAAAAGAGAGTATTTTCATGGCTGGTGTGAGTCCAAACTTGACATAGTTGCATGCAGTACATCTGGCTATTTTAAAGTGCTAAGAAGTTTAGTGACAAGTGCTCTTCCGTTTCTACTTTTTTAGAATTATTAGACTTTGGAGGTGGGGAGGAGAGGAGGTAGAAGCTTGAGTAATCCTTTCAAGGGCTTCCTCTGACTTTGGCACACAGTGCAAAGAAAGGATTTTTTTTTTAACATGTATTTTCCAGGAACAGGAAATTCATAGCAAAACATTTCCCGTCGTTCTGAGGTAGCCACAACACTACAATGCTCCAGGGCCCATACTGAGAAAGTCATATATAGATCTTTGTGTTTTAGCCAGAATTCCTTGACATATTGTTCATTGAAAACATACACACATCTCTAAATTCACACACATGTAGGAAATTTAAATGCAAATATCTTCCTATATATGTATAGTAGAAGCAAGTTTATATAACAAGATTTGCCAAAAATATGTACAGCAAAAAATGAATTTTGTTGTAGTTACCCTATTAATGGGATACAACAATAGTCAACCTCTTATGGCACTTTGATATGCCACAGAAAGCTGCAAAATCATGCTAACAATTTTTGAACGATATGCAAATTTTAATTCTGCACCATCTGAGTAGTCTATTATTGTGATGTCCATCATATGGGCCACAGAGCTCAGTGGGCAGAAGCTACATAGTGTAGAACAAAGGAACAACATGCTGGGAGTGAGACATGAGACCATGGTAACGGCAAACCAAAACAAAAAGGTGTTTATTAGAACAAGGGAGAACTTTTTTCTTAGCCACTTTCCTCATTGCTGAGACAATACCCAACACCCACAGTTTAAAGACGGAGATGTTTATTTTGGCTCACAGTTATAGTCCTTGGTTGGCTGGCTCCAGTGCAGGCATAGCAGGATGGAAGAGCCTGAGCAGAGGAAAGCCATTCATGTCATGGCAGACAGGAAGAGAGAAAGTGAAGGAAGGTGCCAGAGAGGGAGATACATCTTCCAGGTTACCCCTCAGTGACCCCCATTTTCTAACCAGGCCCTGCCTCTTAAAAGCAAGTCAGCTATAATGCCCTCATGATCCAATCACCTTCTAACAGCCCCGCCTGTGAACATATAAGGCCTTTGGGGAATATTCTCCCTCTAAACCGTAACGCTTTTATAGGCCTGAGAGTAAGTCAGATTAATATATTATTTTATTCAACAGTAGGAAAGCAATGAAACACAGTGTGAGTTGTTACATCATAGAGATGATTGTTTTATAATTATTGTTGACTTGTTAATTTTCAATTTCTTCTAGGGTGTTAAGAAAAATACTAACACTTTCAAATATGCTATAAACACAAAGAAGGGTGAGAAGCATCATTATGAGAAAGCATTTGGGTTTGATCCTGACTTGCCTACAGTACCCAAATATCAACACTTGTTAACCTCTTGTATGTCTCATAGGGATGCTCTGCCAATCCAGGCGTGTTCTGATCTTGCAGGGGTCATAGGTTAAGGCTCTGCTGGGGAGAGATTGAATGTTCACTGGAGTGGACATTCCCAATATCTATTGTTCCAGGAAAAGAGGTCCCAGGTTGGAGAAAGAATGCCTGAGACAAACGAGGAAGGAAATAGTTGTAGCTCTCTGAGACTTAGCCTGAAGCCTCCACCAAGTAGTAGAGGTGGAAGATTTCCTCCAGTGGAGGTAGAAACCACAAGTTAAATCTTGTAAACCAGATCATCTGTTTTTATGTTACCCTTAATGTGCATTTCTTTTTTGTGTTCCCAAAGTTTTTGGTGCCTAAACATTTTGTAAGTTCCACTTTGATCACAGCCACACTGTGTGGTTTGGGGAATTAAGGAAATAGTTGAGCCCACCATTGGGGCTAAGTATTATTGGAGGAGTTTCCCACAAGTATCAAGGTGATAAAAGCAGTATAATAAGTATGAAATCCCCAGCAAAAGGACTCCTGAAAATAAGTGTTGATCATGATGCCTGGCTGGTCCTCTCAAGGTGAAGATTCTTCCTTCTGAGCCTGATGAATAAGCTTTCATTTTTCCATGAAAGTCTTGTGAGACCTTCACATATGCACATATGTACAAAGAAGGATACGGGGTGGGTTGGTACGTTTGACACTGTAGTAAAGTTCAGGCCAAATCTAAAAATGTTATCACAATGATAATTAAAAATCCTCAGCATGAGAGGTATTAGAGGTTAAATTGCTGAAGGAACATGAGCTTGTTCATGTTGTACTTTAACAATTATTTATGGATCTTGAATTTAGTACATGCATCTAGAAGTGAAAATTATAATTTTTTTGCACTTAAATTAAGAAGAGTGCTTAATGGGGCAAATACTAAGATTTCTAATAAGTCTAACTTAAAGGTATTGACCTTTATTGACCTTTTTGGCTCAATTTTTTGGTCTGCAATGTGGCTTGTAGAAAAAAAAACCCTATAAATCCTAAATCAAGCTAGAGTTCAAGCCTAGTAGGATTTTCATTATGCGGACAAGCTGAGAAGTCAAAGTGAAAAAAGAAATGAGATAAGAATCTAGATTTAAAATTCACTTTCCAAAAAACCAACCTGGGTGACCACACCACAACCATTTGTGTATAAAGACATGGCACTGAAGCACTTAGACATACAGGCCAGGCCAGAAATTAAACTTCTAAGAAAACCACAGACTTCCACATAATCTATAAACTCTTCTGTCTCTAACAAGTCTAAAACAACCTTCCTGCCAACAGCAAATAGCAATATCACAGTATTTTAATCCTCATCATCCTCATCAATGCCTGTTATGTGACTAAGTAAAATCTCCATGTAGAAGAGATTGATCATAAAATTATTACTGGCAATAACTGATTGATAGGTTGATAATAAAAATATATACAATGCAGTTCTACATATTAGTAATTACATTATAACCAGCATTTATTCCAACATAAGAGGTGAAGTCTTTCCTCCCTCTCCTCTACATCAAAATTACTCCCAAGTTATATTTTAAAAATTATAATTTGATGCCCATCAACTGGAGACTGGATAAAGAAAATGTGGTTTTTTTTAATAAAATGGAGTACTACTCAGGCATAAAAAATGAGAAACTAGAGATATTTATAGCTAAATGGATGCACATTGAGGCCATACTCTTAAGTGAAATAAACAGGACACACATGTGTAAATACCAAATAGTTTCTCTAGTGTGAGAAACTGAAAGTCTAAATAAGGACTAAAAGGTATAATTATCTTAGAGGAAGGAATTAGGTAGGGGAAAGGAAAGAAGGGAATGGAATTAATATGAGAAAATGTAAAACTGGAAACAAAGTCTTTGTAAATAGGGAGGGATGGAGGGGTTGAAGGAGGGCAGGGGAAGGGGAAAGAAATAAGAACTGAGAGAGATTATGTAAAGGTGCAGATTTCCAATGATGAATGTCATTATATTGTATACCTAAAATGTACCAATAAAATAAAATTTTAAAAAAGTTATAATTTAAGGGGCTAAAATATTTCAAAATCATAAAGAAATGTCAAAATATATAAATTATAATTACCAATACTCAAAATGAGTTACAAAATCAAAAACTACTGCAAATACTACTAATGACATAATGGCACCCTATGTCAGGTTTATGACATTGTTGCCTGCATGTTGAGATTAGTTTCCCTATTAATAATAAGTTAATTTAGCTGGGTGTTGCGGTATATGCCTGTAATCTCCGCATTCTGAAAGGTTGAGGCAGCAGGATCAAGCCTTGCCTAGGCAATTTAGCCATTTAGACAGACCCTGTCTCAAGCCAAAAAGTTAACTATCTGGGTATATAGCTCAGACCTGGGACCTGGGTTCAAGCCTCAGTACTGAAAAAAAAAAATCAAATAATAAATTAATTTAAGGGCCCCTGATGAGCCACAGCACATATTTTAAAGATGGTGGCCATGGCAGGACCATGAGACAGGTGACCTCAGCTGGGCAGAGCAGGAAACGAACTGGTGGTTGTGGCCCTGTCCACATGAAGTTTCACCAGCCAAGCCGAGCTACAGAGTTCACCCATGTTGATTGATGTCAGCAGGGGTGGAGCAAGCCAGCCCCATCCTGTGCCTGTCAACTTCCTCTTTCAGACTGTTGAGGAAAGTGGCATCATTCTCACCTTAATGTGTGTTCAGGTATTATTTACTAACTGACAATATCTTTTCTTTCTCTTCTGGAAGCATAAATGGCACATCCATCAGTAGAGTGGATGAATGGACTAGTAAACAGAAATTTAAGGACTAAAAATCATTTGTTGTTACAGCTGGAAGGAATTGAGCCCAACAGCTGTACTCTGCAGAAGAGAAAACTGCAGGGTGAGGAGGTTAAGTCCCTGGCCCAAGGTCATGGAATTATTAAGTGTTGGAGCTGGGACTAGAATTACACCTCCCGCTCCTGGGCTGGTCTCCACGGTGAAGGCTTCAGGACTTCACACTGGTATGTGGAGGAAAAGTAATGTAAGGATAGGAAGAAAACAAGCTTTGAAATGGCTCAGAACTTCTTTTTGAAAGGTGACTTTTGTTGGCATGACTGGGAGCACTACCTAGCAAGTCTCTGTTGTCTGATCTGCTCCACATAAACCAAGGGAGCAGGGGATTCTGGCTGCCTGAGAGTTGATGTCAGGGCAGGCATTGAGGACAGTCTCTCTGAGGCTGAGCTACTACCAACTGCACACATTCCCAGGATTCAGAATTTCTGACCACTAGTGAGTCTCAACAGCCAGCTGTAGGTCCCAGGCAGGTCCTGGAAGTCCCCACAGAGCTGGGCACTAAGTCTTTAGCTACTGGATTTAGAGGAGGTTTGGAAGGAAGTTCTAGAAGAAAAGGCCAGCATGAGCCTGATACAATACAGGTCTCAGGCAGTGATTAATCAAGTGGTAGAGATTTCAATATTTAACAACAAGTACAACTTTATCAGCTCATACAGCATTCCTGAAATCATCCCTGCATATGGCAGTTTCAAATGAAATAATCTTAATGAGATACTCAGTTTAAGTTTCCTGAGGAGTAAACTCAGTGCATGCTGCTGCAATGAAATGTCACTTGAAGTAAGGATGCGCCCAAAGGACTCAAGGTCCAAGATGAATCATAGTGTGTAGGTCCGAAATCTACTCCAACCATTGCTTGTAGGTACTTTATACCCTCCGTCCTTCCCTCCTACCACTCCACCCACCCTGTCAACACACACACACACACACACACACACACACACGCGCGCGCGCGCGCGCCAAATACCACAAGCAGTTTTGAAAAGGAAGTCACAGAAGGACGCATCCTAGGCTTATATGTAAGTCTCTTCATCCTCTTCCCCTCTGGTACCTCCTCCCCCCACACACAAGCTAGGAACGGCTGTATCCAGTAGAACATTTTTTTTTCATCTAGTCAAGATCAAGCAATGAAGTCAAAGGGCATTATCTGGTGAAATATGCTTTGGCCTACATTTGCTAGACTAACCTTTTGGATATGCCTAGAACTTACCTGGTTATTGAATCTTCTTTCATTCAGCTTTTGTGCTTCAGAACCCAAGAGGAAAATATTAATGTAGTGGCGTCAAACAAGCTCGCTCTGGTCCAAGTGCCAGATAGTGATACCTAACCCTGGAAAGGTACCTGTTTTTCAGTGTGGTGGGATCAGTGTTAGGCAAGAATATCAAAAGCCATCTTTTACAAGGAGGCCAGCAAGATCACAGAAGGCAATACCTAGTTTGCTGAGCAGCAAGCTGTTTCCTAATCAAGTTTTCTTATACTCAGAACTACAGAAACATTTTCAAAGGTATTATTCTCGGCAGGTTTCCAGTAATTCAACATTTCCAGACTTATCCAAATGGCTTCTGAAATATTTGCTGTTTGTTGAGAGCAGCTTTCAGGATGAGGTAATTAAAAGAAACCTATCAATTTGAGATTTTTTTTTCCATGAGTAAATAATGTTGACATACTGTTCAAATAAACCCACAATTTACTGCAATCTGTTTTTAGACAAACCCTCCACTTTAACCTCCAAATGGGAAAAACGAAGAGACTTTCCTCTTCTCATTTAATCAAGAACATATGTTCAAAGATAATACTGGAGGCTTATTCTGGGAAGCATTCTGCTCTTCCTCTGACAGCCACGCAGTGAGCTCATGAGGCAGCCTCCACACATAATGAAAGCAAACGCCACCATAAATCTCCCGCACGGTGGAGGTCACTTCAGAAAAATCGCCCGCTGCTCAAATAAGCACCAGCTTTGCTGAGGCACACAGAGGGGGGAAAGCCGACTGTGATAAACACCAGCAGGTATACGTGGAACTGAAGCCGGCCCAGGCAACTGGGAGAGACGGGAGCTGGGGAAGAAGCAGGTGTGTACGGGTGTGTTTACACACAGCATCACCGGCCCAGGGTGCTCCCAGCAACTGCACCAGGGACTAGTTACTCCCCCTTAGGGGGAGAGCTTGGGAGGTACAATTTTCATTAAACCTGTCCATACAGTGGCAGGAGGCCAACCCAGTCCTCAAAATCGAAGCTTCTAAGAACATCTGTTAGGGGCTTTGAGATCCTAAGGGTGGGGGGGGGGGAGACTCAGAACTCAGTACATACGTTTCATTTCCAGACTGTGAGTCATAAAAGGGGTATGTAAATCCTGATCGCCAGAATCTGCTGACCTGAGTCTGGGTTTACTAACACCTGAAGTACATTTCATGGGAATTAGCTTTAAATATCAACCTGATCATGAAGCTTGAAAGGCTTTTCTCCCATCTCAGGATGCTAGGAATCCTCTGGAACCTGGAATGGAGTTTTCTGACAGCAGAGGTTTACTGTAGCATAACAAAATTACGGAGATTTCCCCGCCAGGCATAAGGATGTGATCACCATAGGCACCCGTGGGCCGGAGCCGGTTACCCACCACTATCCCTTTAAAGACCAAATTATGGAGTACTAGGGCCACTGCTTCAAGGCTTCCACAATGTGAAACCTTGACAAATTCCCAAATAAAAACCATAAAGCCAATAATTTTTTAAACCTGCATGAGTGACACCAGGAAAATTACAGCAGTGTGGCAGGTCCCCGTGAAATAAAGCTGCCATGAAGAAGCTTATGATGCTGTCATGGAGAAGGCAATTAGAAGGTTACTTGCTCCTGGGTCTAAGATTGGCTCTTGTTCTTCCTACAGTTCCCTGCCTTCCACCTCCCTGCTGCAGAATGGATCAATCTATAATAAGTAGTAGTCATATATCAGAAGGCAGCAATTCCTTTTAGTTGTTCCACTATAAAAAAGCATCCAGATTTAGAACTTGACAGGAACCGGTATCGTCTGCCCCCCAGAGCCGGCAGAAAGTCTGTGTATGTCATTCAGCCAGCATACAGCCTGGGTATTTTAAAAGCTTTAATTTGAAGGGGGTAAAAAACCTGGGCGTTAAGCAATTTGGTTGTGGATATTTAATGCACTGGCCACACTACAGAATTAGAGGCCCCTATTTAAGATGGGAAGTTGAAAACTTACACTCTCTGTAGGCAAGGTATAAGTAAATGTAGGATAGAAAGCAGAAATCAGCAGAGAGCTTGCAGAAATGCCATTAGAAGGACTAATGACATGTTCAGAAGTGGCCTTAAATAAATGCTACAGTGTCATTTACAGGTGTGTAAAACAAGTCTAGCTTTTAATTAGCAGGAGCCGTGTCTCCCTGTGTTCAGTTGAAGGCACTATTTCTTGAAGAGAATCTCCTAGCAGAGTTTACATAGAGATCAGGAGAAAACAATGGTCCAGAGAGGTTGAGATTTGCACCACAGTACAAGCTCCTCCAGGGCTGCACCAAGATTGGAACTCAGCCTCTGGTCTCTAATTTCTACTCTAAATTCTTATGAATAAGGCACCCCAGAATTGTCTAATCCTAACCCCCATAACCTGTAAATATGGTGCTTTATATGGAAAGAGTGACTTTGTGAGTAGGATAAAGTGAAGGAGTTGGCAATCAGGAGATTATCCTCTATTATCCAGGTGACCCAATGTAATCACAAGGGTCTTCAGAAGTAAATGAGGAGCAGGAGAATGAGTATGAGAAAGAAGAGTGGAGGATGGGACGATGCTGTGTTGCTGGCTTTGAGGCTGGCAGAAGAGGGCACAAGCCAAAACCTGCAGGAGGTCTCTAAAAGCAGAAAAGTTTCCTTCCCGAGAACCTCCGAAAAAGAATGTAAATCTTGCTGGCACCTTGATTTTAGCCCAAGAGACCCTTTGAGTCATCTGACTGCCAGAACTGTAAGAGAATACATTTGTGTTGTTTTAAGCCACTAAGATTGTGGTAATTTGTTAGAGCAGCAATAGGAAACCAATACAACACGTTCACTGGGAATCACATTTCCCTCTTATTTAGATGGATTCAAAGTAGCACTTTTACCTCCGTGCTGATCAGAGCCTAGATACAACCAGAAGAGATAGGACTCCAATGCTTCTGCTGTGACCTCCAGTGCAGAGAGAGTATGTGAGACCCTCATCCTAAAGTTGGTCCAGGAGTGGCCCCAGGTGGGAGGATGCAGGAGTGGTCTGCCCCTCTGGGAAGAGTATTTTAGTACTGACATTAAGAATCACCATGGCAGCCGGGCATGGCGGTGCACATCTGTAATCCCAGCACTCTGGAGACTGAGTCAGGAGGATCACTGCAAGTTTGAGGCCAGCCTGGGCCACATAGTGAGTTCAGGATACATAGCAAGATCTTGTCTCAAAAACAAAAACAAAAGCAAACAAACAAAGAAGAATCATCATGGCAGGTTTTTAGTTGGCAGTTGGCTTTGTTTTTATTCCCTCCGCTGACAAGGAAACCCCTTATTTCCTGCTGCCACTCCTTCCCTCTATTCTGTGGCTGGTCTTTAGCATCTTCTACTCTTCTTTAGCCCACTTTTTTCTTGTGGTTCCTCGATGGTTCCCTCCTAGGTCTTTCTTTCCCGTGTGAACTACTCCTGAAGGGAAAGCTTTTTACTAATTGTCAGCTGCTTCAGGTTAAGAAATTAAAGTATTATGGCTCACCACAATTCTAACATATTAGAATACTGCACTTCATTTGATTGTTTCATTAACCACTCCTATTCTTTCTTTCTCACTGTCCCTGTACATTAATCAAGAAATTAAACTCTACGGGTAAAATTTCAGGTTCCTAGGTTAGGTGGGCCTTGCTTAGAGTGTCATTCATTCTATGCAGACCTGGGCTTTAGTCAGACAGATCTCAGTTTGACTCCCCGGTTCACCTTTTACCAGTAGCATGACCATGGGAGAATTATGTATTAAGCCCCATTTTCTTTATCTAACATGGGATATAACAATGACCTCGCTCCACTGTGATAAATGAATGACCCAAACAAACACTCCATAAATAGTGAAGTAAGAGAGTATCATTCCAAGGCACTATAAGCCCACTTAAATCCTGTGGGAACAGAAGTTTCAGATCCTGAGTGGTGAAAAGAAATAGCACCCAAAGTGTAACAGTACAACCATTTACACACGGCCAACCGTATACCTTCTTGGATAGTAGCATCATTGGGAGCTAGAAAAGCATAACAGTTAATATACTATCCTGTCCAAAGGAATCTTATGATTTAGTAGAAAGAAGATATAAAAACACAATTACTGGTATTTATCACTGGGTATTGAAGGCATATGTACAACAAAGAATGGTAAGAAGATCCAGGAGAAAAAAAATCCCAAGGGAATCAACGATGAATCCATGAAAGAGAGGACTTTCCAGTTGGGTTCTGGAGCATAAGTATGAATTTGCAAAGAAGAAATGGGGAGAAAGAATGTACCAGATAAAGAAAAAGTGTTTAAGAAAAAAATGAAGTATAGGAATATGAACAGAGACCCTCCTGAGCATAACAATAACATTGAAATGTTTGGAACAACTATATTCGGTTCAAAGAATTAAGTCCATGGTCACTCTCTCTGAGTCATCAACAACCCAACTTTCTCTGGATCCACTGCAAAGTCATTTTCGGGTCACACTAAACAATTCATTCTTCCTTGACTAAAAACAATGCCTTGAGAATTCACCAGTGGCTCCAGTACAATCAATACTAATCAGGTAATATGCACTGGCCCTGAGATACAAAGCATCCAGAATCCCACTGTATGAATTCATACTTAATCAATGCTGCCTTATATAAGTGAGAGACTTTTTTTTCACATTCCGAAGAACTTTAGTAATATGCTAAGAAAATCAATAACTTATTAAATACCAGTTACCTCATTAAAAAAAACTATGAATCACCTCTGTTGCTATTATGTTAGGACCACAGATCTGACTTTACAGTTTGTAGTGTGTGCATGCTCGCAGGTTTACTTCATTCATTAGAGGAAATGACAGTCCCCACCGGGCCACATTATTAGAGAGGAACCTCTCTGGGACTCAGAATGACCATGCCACAGCCAACATAGTACTGCAGCAGGAAATGGATCCCAGCACATTACTGAAGGGAAAAAAGTCAAAATGGTGAAGGGCATATCTTTAACTAGGAGTGGTGATACTTGTTAGAAATAGAAGGGACTACACTACTGAAGTCACAATTATCACTTCAAATATTTCCTGCTCCTAGAATAATTTGTCATCCTCCTATAGGGCCAAGAAATAAAGTTATATTCATTTCCAGTTTTAAAATGGACTGACTTTGGCCATATGAGACTGCACATAATATATAATATACATATGTATTTCATAAATGGCAAAATAAGATCCACTCAGCTATAATATTAAGTACATTCCTCAGAAAATAAAGTGTTCTGTTCCCATTTCATTGAACTGTTAGTGGGCTTATTTCCCTAGGTCTGGTTAACTTTTTAATCTTTTTTAATATACATTTTAAGTTGGCTCTATCATAGCCATTCTGCCATCATTTTCTTAGGAATATAGAGAAAAGTTTGAGCTACATCTTATGATTGTGAATAAATTACCCTTGTTACTGGTTCCCTTACTTAAAAAGTATGGTCAGCATTATGTAAGCTAAACTTGAGAAATGCTGAGCTCAGTGAAAATATCTCACAAATTACACAAGATACAGGGACTTCCTACTAATCTTTGAGTAGCATTTCTTCAGTAATTGTGATCGTTAGACTCAAATACTAAAAAATAGCCACTTTATTTCAAGATGATTAATGTTTGTGGAAATATTCCTTTCACAAGCCAGTCTTCCCTACAGGCTGCATGGTATAGGGAAGGACAGATCTACATTTACTCATCTGGATTTCATGCCTGCCTACTCACTCTCAAACTGTGTCTTTAGTGGTCGTTTTGCTTGTGTGAGTCAGTATTCTCAGATATTAAATGGGGATAGATAATATTTGTCCTCTCTATTTCACTGGATTATTATTATGATCAAATAAAATCATATAAGTAAAAAAGTAGCATAAGCCTGGGGCCTCAACTGGCCAGTCTTACTGTGGTGTTGCATTAAAAAATATAAAGCAATCCAACAACTATAAAGTTATTCTGAAATGTATTTGCATAAAAAGAGGTATAATTTATAATTCACAACAGTATTTCTTTTAGCCCCATTGTACTTCTCAAATTCTCACCCTCTCACACTTTGCTGCTTTTTGAGCCTCTTTTTAAAAAAATAAATAAATAAATAAACTCCTCCCTTTCCAGTCTGCACCCCAGCAACCAAGACTTGAAGCTTGCCCATACCCGCCTTCTCCCTAACTCCTGTGTCCCACCCCTTCTCCAGCCCTTTAGGGCACATGTCAGTTCACCTCTCTGCCTTCCCTCCACATGCCTATCGCCCAAATCCTCCAAAACCAAAACCTGTAGCAGAATCCAGCAGGCAAGAATCTTCCACACAACATTCCCATCCCCAAAGGAGTGCCATGGAATGAAGACGAGACAAAAATATTCCTGCATTTATATTTTTAAATTTTTATATTTTATTTTGAAAATTTTTTACACATTATATTTTATACCACCTAGTATTCTGTGTACATACTGATTTTGCTTATTTTTCCACATTTTACTTTAGGTATTAAGGTAATAAGGTCTTCATTTTTAAATAAATTTTAAAAAGCACAAGGAAGTGACCCAGCAACTCTTTTAGGTATAGGATAAAGTGAGATTCCACTATACAGAAAAGTGGTTTCCAAGGTATCTCTACAGATGCCTCTCAGAGAGAAACCCAAGGCCAAATACAACAGGAAAATGCTGCCTTTTGTCTGCCATCAGAGAGGCCCACAGTGCATATTAACAACTGAGGGGGCCGGGGACTTAGCTCAGTTGTTCCGCTGCCTGCCCTGCAATCGCAAGGTCCCAAGTTCGATCCCTGGTACCAAAAAAAAAGAAACAACTGAGGGAGGTTCTGAGGTGTTATGGTTTAGATCTAATATGCTCCCCAAAAGTCTCATTTATTCAGAGGTGGGGATTCTGAAAGATGATTGGGTCACAGAGCACTATACTTAGCAGTAGATTAATCATTGATGAGTTCACAGCTGAATGTGCTGATAGGAAATGAAGCCTGTTTAGAAGAGGTGGTTTACTGGAGGTGTGATCTGAAAGGGTATACCCTCGTTCCTGGCTCCTTCCTTTTCTCTCTTCTGTCATGGATCAAACCCACTGAAGCTGTAAGCCAAAATAAATCTCTCCTCCTTTTTCTCAGCCATGAGAAAGCTAATCAATGCATAAGGTAAAGAAACCTACTCACAAAAACAATGATTAGAGACTTAAGTGTGAAAAGAAAAATTCAAAAACATTTAGAATAATTTGTTTGTAATCTCTGGTAGGGGAATATTTCTTAAATTGAACCCATACCGCACAACCATAACATAAAAGACTGACAAATTCATCTATATTGAAGTGTGAAACTTCTCTTTATGAATGAACACCACTAAGAAAGTAAAAATACAAATCACCCATTGGAAGAAGAAATTCTACAAACATACAATTTAAGAATTACAATGAAGAATGCATAAAGAACATCTAAAAATTACTCAGGAAGAGGATAGCAACCCAATTGGAAATTGGACAAGAACATTATTTACAATAAGAGGAAACTCTACTTTTTCCTTCTATTTTCTCTTTTTTCCAGAAGAGGAAACTCAAATGCCAAAAAATATATGAAAGATGTTCAAATTCACTGATAAGAGAAATGAGGATCAAAATCACAAAGAGTTGGACAAACAATTTAAGCCTGACATGACCATGTGTTGGTGGGGATATGGAGCACTGAACTCTTAAGGCCCACTGGAATAAATAAAAATGGGAAGAATCACTTTGGAACACAATTTGGTTTCTTCTATAAAATTAAGGATGTGCCTCCCCTCACATTTAATAATTCTGCTCTTAGATACATACTCTACAGAAATTCTTACACATGTGCTATAGAAAGAGAAGTTATGTACAAGAAAGTTCATAATCCATTGTGTATAATAGCAAAACACTGTAAGCAACATATTAATCATCAGAGAAGAAAATGATAAGTGAATGGTGGTATATTCATAGAATGGATAATAGCAGTAAAAATGGACTACACCTAGTGCATCAACAAAAATAAGGCCCAGAAACATAGAACCAACTGTAGAATTTTGCAGAAGAATGTTTATATAAAGTTAATTCAAAAGGATATAAAAATGAAAATATCTTATCTAAGGAGATATAAATATATAGTAGATCCTTAATGAAAAGTAAAACTCAAACACAAAATTCAAATCACTGCTCGCCTTGGGGTGAAATGGGAGGCTAAATCCAGAAAGAAGCAACCAGCAGGCTTGCTAAGATTGGTAATGTGTTTATTAATGTGGATTTCTATTGCTCTTTTTTGGGGGGGGGACCAGGGATCGAACTCAGGTCCTTGCGCTTGCGAGGCAGGCGGCGGAACCACTGAGCTAAATCCCCGGCCCTCTATTGCTCTTTATACTGTGTGTGTGTAGATCTACAGATATATACTGTATTCATGAATATCACATGCATACACTTTAATTGTTCATTTAACTTGTTTAGCTCAATATCTCACCAACATTGCCTGTGTAATCCTTTTATCTCCTCACACATACTAACACCCTGTTGAGTTTAGTTTGGAAAACAGTGCTCTAGGCCTTATAACCTCTCTCTTTTGGCAGACTCACCCCAGCACAAACTTATGGCCATTATTCCAGTAAGACCAGGATGCCAGAGCGGACTCATAGCTTTTGCTGAGGCTGAGCTTCCCCAGATGTTTTTGCACATGTCTTAGTACGCACGTGTGAACTGTACACACTAGCTTCACTTCACTTGAAAAGCAGTTGTTACGGAATAGCAGGTGGGTCTGTTGACAGACACAAAAGTAAGTGATGTTCACCTATCCCCTGCCCTTGGGGTCCACTCTTCCTCCCACTCTGTCCAGGGCTACATGGTGGGAAGGACGATGCTCCACACAGAGCTGCAGATCCTTGTAAAAATGGAAATGACTCTGGAGGGCTCAGTAGTTTCCGGGGTTTTACCATAGGACTGTCTGGTCAGGGACAGCATTTTCTGAGGCAAGCCTTCTGTGCAGCTACTGTCTAATAATCTTCAAATATAAATAGCTCCTGCTGGGCTTTTGATGTTCACACCTTGGTGGACACATTGAGAGATACTTAATAGCTGGTTGCGTTGCTGAGAAGCCTACATATTTCAACCCATTCCTCTGCTGATAAAGGACATTTGATTTGGCATGATTGTGGCAACGTTAAACTCTCATCCGTGGCAACTGGACTTTAGTCCCTCATTGGTATCAGGTTTAATGAGGTCTGGCTGAGAGGGTCTTCAACTAAGTTGATATTGATTGTCACTATCCGTAGAGTGGCCTACTACAATTTAAACCTCTTGTTCAAGGAAATATTTCATTTTGGCTAACTTTGTCTTCCACTGTAAAGATTGATTTCAGCATAATGATCCATCACCTGAGGAGATTCACTCTGCTGCTCCTGAACTCATATCTCACAACCAGTCATTTTATATTCTATGGGTCCCTGGCCAGGGTGCCTCTGCTCACTGCAATTGCCCTTCCATCACACAAGCCCTCTCTCCTTTCAGAGGATGCCACAAAGATGAGGGTTTCTCACTTCTTTTTCTCTGTTTGCATCTTCTGGAAACCTTGTCATTTACACACAGTTTCTAGCTGAAGAGCAAATCATTTATCATCACATGAAACCAAACCACAGAGCAGTTTGTGCTAAAGCAGACACAACATTTTTATGGTGAATTTGTTTTTATAAAACCGACTGTGGTGTCCTCACCATGTTGGCTTCACCCTGGCTTCAATCTTCACCATGTTGGCTTTTCGGGGGCAAGCAGCTGAAATTTTCTTGGATCTAAGGATAAAAGATCAGCTGGGCAACAAGAAGATACCAAACAGGGCCTGAAAAGTCATTCCCACTCTTTTCATGTTACATTTTCTCTTTGCACAGTTGCTCAGTCTCCACTCTGTCTCTTCTCACCAGACTCTTTTCATGCCAGTCCATTCAGTCGCATTTCCAAATTACCAGGGCTGCAATTTTGATTGCTTCATCTTGAGCCACCTGTCCAATCCGCTGTAGCCAGAGGTCAGTGGGCTTGTGCAACCAGATGTTCCTGACTTGGGAAACACAGTGGAGAGGGTTAGTAGGAGCTGGGCAGACCTTCTAAAGTATTTCTGTCTTAGTCCATTATGTGCTACTTTAACAAAATACCTGAGGCTGTATAACTTATAAAGTACAGAAATTTATTGTCTCACAGTTCTGGAGGCCAGAAAGTCCAAAATTAAGGTGCCAGCATTTAGAAAGACCTCTCTGTGTCGTCCTTTGACAGAAGGGCAAAGTGATGTCTAAAGAGACCCAGAGTTTCAACTTGCAAATTCCAGTCTTTTTTTAATTGGCATTAATCTATGCATGGGCCTTCATGATGTATCACCTCCATTAGACCCCACCTTCTAGTATTACTGCACTGGCAAGTAAGTGTCCAACACATGCATTTTGGGGGACACATTCAAACCAAACCAGTGTACAGTACACGCACTTATGCTTGAGATAATACTGATACTTTAAAAATCATAAATCATGTTATAGTTTGATAGATATTTAATGAACACCTAATTTGTCAGATACTATGCTAAGCTCTGAGGATACAGGTAAATAAGGTCCAGTCCTACAATGAAAGGAGTAAATAAAAGTCAACCAACTTACAAAATAAAATAATAGATTGTAATAATTTCTACATAAAACATTATAAGTGTGATGTGCCACAGTACTTCAGAGGCATGCCTCCCCGAGGCCTCTTTGAAGGGCTGATGTTAAATGTCTAAGGAAGGAGGTGAACCCAGTGGAGAGGATGCACCCCCTGAGGTGCGAAAGGACTTTGAGGACAAAACCAGAGTTTAAAGAACTGAACAAGAGCCAGTTCACGCAGGGCCTTGAGCACATTAAGGGACTGGGATTTTATCGTAAGGATTCTAGGAAGATGTTGATGAAGGTCAAGCAGGGGGAAAAAGAAGATCTGATCTGATCTATGGTTTTAAAAAATATGACTTTTTGGGTGGAATTACAGGCTGGCAGGAGTGGAGGCAGGAAAAGCAGTTAGGCAGTTGTTAGGGTTGTTCAGGTGATCAGGAGAGAAAGTGAAGAGATGACTCTTTGGGAGAGTGACAGTTTCTGGGCTGGGCAGATTCTATGCTCCAAACGATTGTGTCCCAACCATATTCATATGCAAAAATCTAATCCTCAATGTGATAGAATTAGTAGGCAAGCCTTCAGGAGGGGGTTAGGCTATGAAGGCAGAGCCCTCCCAAATGGACTTTATGACCTTATAAAAGTGGCCAAGGAAGCTCTTTTGACCCTTCCACCATTTGAGGGAGAAAAAAGAAGGCAAAGCTGACCCTCACTAGACACGGGGTCTTCTAGGACCTTGATCTTGAACTTCCAGCATCCAAAACAGTACTAAATAAATGGGGTTTTTTGATTTTTTGGTGGTTTTTTTTGGTACCAGGGATTGAACTCGGGTCCTTAGCTTGCGAGGCAGGTGGTGGAACCACTGAGCTAAATCCCGGGCCCAATACTAAATAAATGTTTGTTGTTCATAAACCACTCAGATTATGGTATTTTTTTATGGCAGCCCAAACAGACTAAGACAACAGAAGAGCAGAAGAACAGAATTCTAGATGTATTATAAGGTAGAACACCAAAATTTGCTAATGAGGAAGAAAAAAGAGAAAAATTGCATACTACAAACTAGCTTAAGTTTGTGAGCTCAAACTAGCTTAAATTTGAGTGGCTGACACTGTGGAAATCAGTGTGGAGATTTCTGAAAGAACTAAAACTAGAGGTTCCTTTTGATCCAGCTATACTTCTTGGTATCTTCCCTACAGAATTAAAAACATCATACCACAGTGATATATGAGCATCCATGTTTATAGCAGCACAGTGTATAATAGCTAAATCTTGGAAATGGCCCAAATGTCCATCAACTGATGAGTAGATAAAGAAGATGTGGTTTTTTTATACAATGGAGTATTACTCTGCCATAAAGAAGGATGAGCTTCAGACATTTATAGCTAAATGGATGCATCTTGAGACCATACTCTTTTGTTTTTATTATTCAATAAATTTATTGGTACATTTTAGGTATACAATATGATGACATTCATCATTGGGAATTTGTACTTTTACATGATATATCTTGGTTCTTATTTTTTTCCCCATTCCCCTGCCCTCCAACCCCTCCACCCCTCCCTATTTACAAAGACTTTGTTTCCATTTTTTCCTTATCTCATATTTATTCCTTTCCCTCCTTTCCTTTCCCCTCTCAAGTGAAATAATTGGACACATATGTTTAAATACCGCATTGTTTCTCTGGTATTAGAAACTGAAATGTGGAAATAAGGACTGAGAAGTATAATGGATGTTGGGAAATGGGAAGAAAGTGTTCAAATGTGAAGGGGAGCATGGGAGGAGGGAGGGAGAAAGGAAGGAAACGACGTGAAAATAGAAGGAAAAAATAGAAACAAAGCTTTTGTACATAGGGAGGGGAATGGGCTTGAGGGAGGAGATGGGATAAAATAAAATAAAATTTATTAACATAAATAAATAAATAACTCTTCCCCAAAAATAGTTGACTGGTTGAGTGGTTGGTGAGCCATTTTCAGGGATGGGAGAGACTGGAGTGACTGCCCAGGTCTTCATCACTGAATAACTCCACAGTACAAACATTGAAGTCCCTGGATTCAGATCAGATGAGAAACTCTTGTTGGTTCTCTTGGAGTCCAAGGGCTTCAATCCTTGAAAATGTCACCCCTACTCAAACCCACCTATCCATCCCTAGGATGCTTAGAGGAAGAAAGGCTTGAAGATGAAACAGTGTTAGAAAGCAGTAAATTAACCCAAATATCAATTCCCACCTTCTACGTATACTGTTAGGACAATACCACTTGAAGTGCTTTACCTGTCTTTTACTCTGTAATAATGATGATGAGGAGAAACGGTTGGTTGCGGGTATCTGCTGTGGGTTCCACATCCATAGATTCAGTCAATCATAGAATGAAAATATTTGGGGAAAAAATGTTAGTACTGAATATGCACAGCCATTTTTCTTGTCATTATTCCCCAAACAAAAAATATAATTGTTTGGATAGCATTTACATTGCATTAGGTATTATAAATAATATAGATATTATTTAAACTATAGGGAGAAGGTATGAGGCTTATACACAAATATTATAAAAAGGAATTGAGTATCTGCAGAATTTGGTATTTGCAGGGCCCTAGGACCAATCCCCAAAGAGAGAGAAAAATATACTTACTTCATAGCATTTTCATATTTAAGATAGAAACAAAGCTACTTATGTAAAGCACTTACCACAGTGCCTAAATTATTTTAGATGTTTAATATACATTGCATGTTATTATTCTTAGCATTTCTTTCTTTGCCATTTTTCAAAGTAAATTTATTACCAGGCACCAATTTGCTGCTTATCCAGAAAGTCTGGAAATAAGTTGTGTTTGTCTTTAGCTCTACAGACAAGGAATGTTTTGTTAGCAGTATAATTATTCAGGCAAAAAATACCACCACCAGGAAAACAGATATTCAACTACATTTTCCCAAACTAAAATGAAAATGGTTCAAGGCAGATCTTTTATGACTTGTGAGTTTATCTGAATTAAATATTCCACCAAGTTGTGGAATTAAATTATATTCACTAATCATTTAATTAATTCTTTATTATTTCTGTGAAATGAGAACTATTTCAGAAATTCATGGCATATGGTCATTATCCAATGGAGACCAATAGTGTTCCTGCCAAAGAGTGGATTTCCTGGCATGTAGTCTTCACTTAGAGTTTGCTATGGCTTGGGTAAGCATCTTCTAAAGGTCCCTGCGTTAAAGGCTTGATCCCCAGGGTGGTGCTATTGGGAAACGGTAGAACCTTTTAGGACATGGAACCTCGTGGGAGGCCCTTAGGTCACTGATGTATCCTTGAAGGAGATTGTAGGAAGTGGTCTCCTCCTTTTTCTTTTTATGCTTCCTGGCCATGTAGTGAGCAGTTTGCTCTGCCATGCATTCCCTGCCATTGCCATCTGGTATGCCCGCTAGAGGCCCAAAACAATGGTTCTGCTTGATCTTGGACTGGAAACTAAAACTGTGAATCAAAATGAACCTTTCTGTTTATAAATTAATTATCTCAAGTAGTTTGTCATAGTGACAGAAAGCCAATGCAGAGATTAAAGATAATGAAAGAACTGAGGAACATTCTGGTGTCTTTTTTCTACAAATTTCCAAGTGTGGATTAGACAGAGTATGTTCACTAAATAAAGTTTATTTATCTCTTTCATGAGGTTAGAACTTGCATTATCTAATATGGCTCCCTCCATTTCTATCTTCTGCAGCCATACATTCCCATTTGAAAGCCATTTCACCAATCATATATTTTTGTTTTGTTTTTGGTGGGGCTTGAACCCAGGGCCTCATGCATGATAGGCAAGTGCTTCACCACTGAGCTGTAGCTCCAGCCCACCAATCAGGGAGATCATAAACTCTCAGGTTTAAGAGGTATGCTAAAGGTTAACTGATCCAACTCTCCATTTGGCCAGAAAATAAGTGAAATAAAGAAATATTCCTTGTTGTTCTAGTTCTATCCAAGAACAGTTACTGCTGTTCCCACCATCTCACGCTCAGCTGCCCTTGAGGAGAAACTAGCAGTCCTGCCCCATTGTTGAAGAAAGTTCCACCATGTTTACAGAATTAAAGCAATATCCTACTGAGACTCCCATTACAGGGCTCCTCTTGCTCTTAGTGGTTTTTCCATAGGAAGGAAGCACCCATGGGCAACCAATATCTATTTTAAAAGGTGTGGTAGGCAGAATAGTAGCCCCTAAAGATGACCACATCCTAATCCTCAATACTATCCTAATCCTATAAATTATAATTTTCCTATCCTTGATTATCCAGGCAGGCCCAATGTAATCATAAGATCCTTATAAATAAAAGTGTGAAGCAAAAAGTGAGGGTCAGAGTCAGAGAGAAATTGAAAGAGGCTATTCATTTGGCTTTGAAGGTGGAAGAAGAGGCCACAAGCTAAGAAACATGGGCAGCCTCTAGAAGCTGAAAACAGACAGGAAATGAATTCTCCTTTAGAGACTCCAAAGAGAGCAAAACCCTGCAGACATACTGATTTAAATCCAGTGAGACCTGTGCTCGCTTTGGCAGCACATATACTAAATCCAGTGAGACCCATTTCAGATTTCTGATTAAATAAAGTCATGACTATCAGGGTCACCCACCCCTGCCATCTGCAAGCCTTAGCCATCCTGGTTTTCCTTCTGTTTCTGTAACTCACAGAGCTCATGGAGGGCTTGGACCCTTCTGCCTGGAAAGATTTTTTTCCCTGATAGTGGAGAGACTTTTAGACTTCCCCTAAATTGGTTCCTCCTCAGCTCTTTGTGGCCCATTTCATCTATAGCAGCCTCCCAGGTAGCACTGTATGATTTGCTTTAATTCTCTTCTGAGCACTTATCAGCTTTTCATCATTTTCTTATTTATAATACGTTTCTGTACTCATTTCCAAACTGCCTTCCCGACCAGAAAATAAGCTTCACGAGAACAAAGACCTTGTCTGTCTTCCTCAAACTTATAACCTCAGTCTTAGATGAGTACCTACCTCACAGGAAGTGCTCAATAAATATGTGTAGAATGAATAAATAAAATTTGAAAGATTAGTCACTCATCAGGCACAAAAGAAAAGGACATCATATATGACTCTGAAGATTTTAGCCTTAAGTGACCAAGAGATAGTGGTGCCATGACAAACAGTAGGACAGAAGGAAAAAGTAAATTTGGAAACTGGAGCCCAGGAAGAGTTTACTTTTTAATATGTTGGATATTTGTTGGATATGTTGGATATTTAATATGTTGGATAATAAGAAGTCCTATAGCCATTTGAACCGAACTCCAAAATTCACCTTTCTTCATCATCTTTCCCTTGAATTTATTCCCATTCTCTTCCTCTGCCTCCATCATTTAGTGATACCACCATTCAAACGGTTGTCCAGGCTCCAAACCTAGGAATTCATCCTGGACTTTTTTCTCTTACTCATTCCAACATCCAATGAGGTCAACTTCCAAATTGCCAAACTCAAATAAGAGGCATAGTTTTTTCATTTACACAAAGCCAGATATTTTACATTTTCTGCCCTTTTCTTTGATGAACAGTTTCAGTATACTACCTTCCAGTTACCTTTGAAAAAATAAATACACTTTTTCAGTCCCTTCAAGGTAAAGTTAACATTTTATAATGAATGAGAAAGTAAGCTACTTTTCAAAAGAAACTCCTACTAAAGAGAAATTTGAAAATAGGCATTTAGAAATATCTCCATCATGTTGTGACTTTCTTGCCCAAAAAATGATCCAGTGGAGTCATGTGGACAAACATTTGTATCAGAATGTTTTAAAAACTTGGTCTACTTAACTTATTTTTTTCAAACAGAGTTCAGCAGATATTAAACTTATTTTTTCACACTTCGAAAAATTATACCCCTTCCAATTAACTTGCAACTGACATATCAGAGATAAAAGATATTTACTAATTAGGATTTCATCAAAAACATTTGCAAAACTAATAGAGGAAAGGACAGAAAATAGAGCTGAGAATAGTTACTACAATTTAGTAAATGTGCTTCCATTTGGAGTCATATTGCTTTATGAAGCTTTTTCCAGCTACATCAGCCATTAAAACCAAGAACTGAAATGAACTTAGAAGAAGACCTACAAATCACATGAAATAAATCAATATTTAAAATATTAAGCATATTCAAGCATAAGATTTTGTTCATTATAAATAAAAGAAATGAAAATAATTCTTTTGTTTTGTTTATTTGGTGCTAGAGAATAAACCCAGAATCTGGTGCATGCTAAGCACATAATCTACCACTAAGCTATACCCGCAGCCCTTATTTTAAATGTTTTGATTTCATTTCTATCTTATCCTTTTGCCATTTCTATTTTGCAGTGTGTTGTTTTTGATTGTTTGGTAATGCTGGGGATTGAGCCCAAGGCCTGGCACATGCCAGCCAAGGGCTCCACCACCAAGCTCCATTTCCAACTCTGGAGTATATTTTATTATTTTTGTTTTGATACTGGGGATCGAACTCAGGTCCTTGCGCTTGTGAGGCAGGCACAGCACCACTGAGCTAAATCCCCAGCACAATCTGGAGTATATTTTAAATGGATATAGTACATTTTTGCAACAGTAAACAATTTATTTGAAATACAACTACACTGTGAGTGTGCACCTGGGATTTCCTTTCCCACAGGATGCTCACTCACTGCTCTGTGGGCGCATAGCATGAAAACCCTCCCACAACCCTCTATTTTCCACACCTCAGTTCTCCCGTGACCAGCCAAATGAGGTGTACCATCCATGGGTGTACCCTGATTCAATGAACCCTAATAATCTTGGCAGAAAGTAAACAGCAGCCACTTGTTAATACCAGAGTCACTAGCTTGCTGCTTGGACAAGGTAAGCAGAGAGTAACTCTCAAGCACTGGCTTCTAGCCCTTGCTCTTTTCCTTTTATCTCAAGAAGGCATATGGAATGCCAGTGGAGGAGAGCCACCATATTATAGGGATAACCTTGAATCTGTTCTAATTTAGTTTTTTAAGGCATAAAGCCATTGCAAACCTAACATTTATTATTAATAACACATTATTGGGCTGCATCCCAGTGAATCAGGACTCCCAGGTTGAAAGCCTCTGATTTATAGAATCAAATCTTATCTCCTTAGCTACATTCCCAACTCTGCCTTCCTCTCCAGCCTTACACTTTACCCTCTATGGCTCACACATATCAGACTACTTCTAATCTTATTCATACAGTCCCATTTGCCCCCAATTTCCCACATCCCCACCAGGCCAACTTTTCTTCTTCCATCACGACTGAGCTCAAGCCACCTCCTCCAGGAAGGCTTCTCTGACTCCCCATGTATTGCTCCATGACTGACCACAGTTGTGGATTTATGAGTTGACCATCCCTGCTAGACTGTGAGCCTTGGTTTAGGCCAAAGAGGGAATCTTACTGGTAATTGCAGTGCCTGGCCTGTAGCAAGAATTCCATAGATGTTTGCTGAATGAGTGAGAGAGTGGGTAAGCGAATGAATCAGAGAGCATAGGTCAGACTGAAAGGTTAACGTAATGACACCGCATCTACATTTGATTACTGACTCTTCATTGCCTAAAATTATGGCTTGAATGAAAAATCATCAAAGAAGGGGAATTTGTCGGTGAAAAGAGGAGGAATGCCACACAGATGGGGCCCTTCTTCTCACCCAAATAAGGCCTCGTTTCCCCTCCACAGTTGCTATCACACAGCAGCGACCTCTGAGGTCCAGCAAGGTCCAGTGAGGCTGGAGTCCCTCAATGGGCAGCCTTGAACCCTTTGGTGGCCCTTCTGTCTGGCATCCTGTGGGATTCCAGGAAGGGGCAGGCAAAGTGAACTCTAAGGAGGGTTCTCGGTAAGCCCTGGGATATAGCTATTTTCCAGCACATATTAAGTGATTTCAATTCTCTTGACAATTGGTGCAGCCATGCCAGCGAACACAGCTCAATATTAGCCTGCTTACAGTTAAATTGGATAATATACCCTTGCATCTCCAAGGAAAATAACTGCTCCTTTGAAAGCTGAGGTTTCTGTTTTGGGGGTTTTTTCCCATCTAAGAACACTTTTTCTCTTGACATTTGAGAACACCTTCTTTCTCAGCAATTGGGTGGATAGAACAAACTCTAAATAAGCACTGAGTGATTTTTTTTTTCCCTCGTCTTTTTGTTCCCCTTAAAACTTGCCTGTGTAACTGTGTCAGGTACTCTGCTCTTCCTGAAGAAATGAAAGCTGACTCAGGCTTACTAGGGTGGGGGTGGGGGGCTTTTAGTCACAAATAGCAATAGCCTGACAGTTATTTGCATCCTCAGCTTCCTCCTTTGTGTATCTGGGAGAGGTTTTGATTCAGTTTTTACAGAGCCTCCTTCAAATGCCACAGGCTCAGACACATTCTATCACTTGTGGCTGAATACATGAAATGGGCTTTCACCAGAAACAAACAGTCCTCCTCCCAGAGAAGTTTCTAGGATCGCAGAACTCAATGAGTTTTCCCTTCCCACCCAATGGCTTTATTTCTCTCTTGCTGTCCTATCCATATGGAGCGTGGGCTGTAGCTCTTTCTAACATGGTGCTCACTGGGATTCTGCATTTCTAGGCTTGATTCATTCTCAGAAGGTGAAAGGTACGGTCTCTAAAATCATCTCTGAAATGACCAAAAATACCCTCAGTGTTCACAGAAGCTGATTAAATTATTTTGAAGAGCCAATGACCTTTTTTTAAAAATCTCCAATAACTGAAGGCAACTACCAGTATTTCTCAAAGTGTGTTTTGAGGACCCCTGAACCCCAAACACCCATGTACTTGTCAAACATGCAAAGTCTCAAGCCTCATCAAACACTCTAACTTATGGCAAGGGCCTGGGTACTGGTATTTTTAAAGAACATTTGAATTAAGTGTAGTATATATTACAGACAACTTGCTGAAGTTTGACGATGAAGCACAAATGTAAAGCCAGCACTCGGATCAAGACAAGAACTTTACCAATATCCTAAAAGCTCCATTTGCTCCTTTCCAGCCATAACCACTTACCCTTCCCAAGGTAAACCATTGTCTTAACTTCTAATGCCATAGATTACTTTCAACTTTTTTGTTTTTGGACCAATCTGCAATGGACTCATATGGTATGTATTCTTTTGCATCTAACATATTTCACTGGTTATATTTGTGATATTCATCCACATTGTCACATATCATTAGAGCTTGTTCATTCTCTGACTGAATGATATTCCATTGTGTGACTATACCATTGGATTTCAATTTAAAGTATGGTGAAATACCTCAGTCTAGCCACCAGAATGGCTACAATTAAAAGTGGAGAGAATATGGCTCAAATGAGGCTCTGAAACACTAACAGTGGGACCATAGAATAGTACAGTCACTTCAGGACACTTTCCTGGCTGAATTGCATCTACTACCCTGAATACATGTATACCTGAGAATGCAGAAATTCTACTCCTAAATACCCAACAGAAATATATATACAAATCCACCAAAAGACACCAACTAGAATATTCACTTGTTCATAGCAGCCAAATACTTGGTAATACCTAAAAGTCTGTTAACAATTGATCCAAATCTGTAGTTTTAACAAGCTTGTTGATCAACTCATACACACAAAATTTTGAGTCTTTTCATTCAGTAATCTGAAGATCTGCTTGAAGAATAATGCTAGGAGTTTCAATAACTATAAACACCCATAACATCAATGTGTGTGTATTAGTTTCATCATTAAACTTATAACAGAGATTCAAGTAGAAGTTTATACTTAAGCACTCTATGTATTTTCCCATTGTTTTGAAAGCTGAGCTGGAGAAAAAAGAGTGCTTCACAAAACATGTTAAAATTTTAATTGTGTTCTCATAGCCATGGACTTAGGGCAGCTGTTGCTGTTGCTCAGTCACACTATCGCTGCTGTGAATGAATATTTCATATACTGCTGTTTTCCCATGAAGTTCCTTTGATTAAATAAAACTGGAATTTGTAAGCTCAGGAAATAACTGAAGGAAGAAAAATAACTCACTCACTCTTGGAAACTATGACAAGGAGCAATTGTACAAACCCCTACTACAGAGTCAAATGTGAGAGTTTATTTATGTGCTGACAGCAGCTGGCAAATCTGAAATATTCACCTACACAAAGGAGAGCCCTTAAGATGAGCAGCATTAAATAACAACATACAGATAACCCAATTATCCCTCCTCTGGAGGTGGAAAAACACCTAGGGGGTAAATCATCTTAAAGATAAACAAGTAACCAAGCTATTCTTGTTCCTCAAGATTTCCACAGCCTTAAGGTGTCCATACAAACCCCAAATACAAACTATTTAGAATCACAAATTGTAAAGAATGAAAGAGACCTTAAAGAGGAGAAAGAGGAGAGGAGACTCTCCCAGGGATACACATGTAACCGAAATTATACTTTGTTGTGATTTTATTTTATTTTTTTTTTTGTTTATTTTATTTTTTATTTTTTGGTACTGGCCATCAAACTCAGTGTTGTGATTTAATTCATAACACCAAATTTTTAGGCACCCAACAAAGTGACTGAATTTAGATTCTGTGTGAGACATTTAAGTAGTTAGTTAAAACAAATGCAACAGAGTAATTTAGCATCTCCTAGTGAACCCAAATCAGCCCTCTTCTAAAAGTAAAGCCAGGATCCCAACACGAGCAAGCAGGCCCATGCCCAGAGCAACCATCCACCAACTCCAAGCCAACTCTGCATTTTGCTTCCCTTGGCCTGAGGTAGCAGAGGCTCAGACAAACCAACCAACCTGATCCTGGACAACACCTGGAGAGAGAAGGTAAGTCCAGAAAGCCAGCTGACCCAAGGAGAAAGTATGCAACTTCAGAGACTCCAGAGTTACCTTCCAAAGTGAGTGGGTGAGAGACAACCACAGGTGACCACTGCGGAGAAGGAGTGGGCCAGATGTAGGACATGGGCACTGCCCTCCATAGGGAGCAACCAGACCCTGCAAGTGTCAATATTAAGTTCATCAATTCACTTGAACCCCTGCCCCACAACCTACATCCAGCAGAGACCATAAGTCTGATTGGGTTTTCCATCTACCAGTGAGAGCAAGACATGCATGCCTAAGCTTGGACAGTAGCCATAGCCCAGGTGAATAGACAGAGGGGCCTCTAGTGTAGGGAGGGCACCTCAAAACCCATAGGCCCTAAAGCTAGCCAGAGAAAATCATGACTGGCTGAATTCTAAGACTAAAGATTCTGGAAAGAAACCACTCATTCAAAAACACAGAGGAATTTTTTTCTTCAAATCATATTTATAATTATTTTTATCTCTCTATCAGGTTTTTTAGAGACTTGGAATTTTATCTCCCTTTTTTGACTTTTTTTCTCTTTTAGTTTCTTTCTCTTTTCACCTTTCCACATTTTTTCTCTTCCTTCTTATCTTTCTTAAAATTTCCTATACTGTTCTGTTTTTCTTCTGCATTCTTTTCTGCAGCTGTTTTCTAATATTATTAATTTCCTTTTACTCCTCAATTATACCCCATCTCATTTTTATCTCTTCCTTCTCACATCCCATTGATTAATTTTTCAAATTTTAATTTTTTTCAGTCTCTGGTTCCCCTCTACCTTTACTGGTATAATTACTACACTTTATAAATCTATAGATTGCTGGGTAATGTTACACTGTTACTGTTGAATACTGCTCTATTGCTAGTAGAGATAAAGTTTTTCCATTTAGTAGATATTTACTGTAGGTCAATATTTGGTTTGTCTTAGTGTTCACACTAAAATTATAGGTTGCGTTCCTAATGTAAAGGATGGGATGTAAGGGTGATATGGCTGCGACATCTGTCACTCTGTTGATCACCAGGGTTGATTTGGCTGATTTGGCTGGCTAGCCGGGTGCTCTCTTCCTCCCTCACTGCTCCATGTGCATCCCTCCTGAAGCTGTGCTCAGTCAAACAGGACAACCACCACCCACAGAGGAGAACTGTTTCCTGGGTCAAGGGTATATGAGTAGCTGCGCTCCCTTGCTAGAATCTTCAAACAAGCTCTCAAGGATGGTACATTATTGGTCCTTAGGGTCTATTAATATTTGGTTTGTCTTTGACACTATGATTGATGCTAATTTCATTACTATAGTTCAGGTGGCATAGTTGTTCCTATTAATGGGTTTTCTTGGGATGCTGATATCTGGACTGCCTTGGGGTCATTAACAATTCCTGGATACTGGGTACTGGGCCAAATATGCTGCAACTTCCCATCCCAAGTAAATGGAGGTGGTTGGATTCTGGGACAGAGACATCCAATAGTTAGCCATGCCCAGAGGATATCACCAAAAAGTAGACATTAACAAAAGAGGTCTCCATACTAGCAACAAAGCTTTCCACTGTAATCAACCCACAAGCCTCAACATAAAAAACAAACAAAAAAATAAAAACATGAGAATACATGGCGACAAAATGCCTCCAAAAATTCCCACCATTCTCAAAACTGATCCATGGAACATCAAAGGGGAGGAAACTAAAAGCTACACAGTCAAATTAATTTAAAATGACATCAGAGGAGATATCAAAATAGACCAATATGGCATTTGCCAAGCTCACAGAAGATATAAGTAAACAGAAAATGGGCCAGATAAGTAAAATGACCTATGAAAAGTCTACAGAAGACACTAACAAAAAGCTAGCAGGGCTAAACAAAATGATGCAAAACATAAATGACCAGCAGAGAAAAAGTTCAAGTCTATAAAAAAGCTCCAAATAGAAATTCAGGAGATTAAAAATTCTATCAAAAGCATGAGCAGCAAAAGTAACCAATGCGAGGACAGAGTGATAATTAGAAATGGAGCTGTTGTAAATGATCGATTATTGAAAGATACCTTAAAAACAAGAGAACATGAAAAATAGATCTAAAATCTCACAGACAACACAAAGAACACTAACCTAAGATTAACTGAAATTAGTGAAAAATCAGAAGACACGCAAATGCCATAAAAACCTGCTTTTTAAAATAATAGCAGAAAACTTTTCAAATAAGGGAAAAGAATTTAACATCCATATAAGTGAGGCATATAAAGCCCTAAATAGCCACCATCAGAAAACAACCTCCCCACAACACATTATAGTAAAAATCCCTGAAGTCCAACACAGGAACAGAATCTTAAAAAATATTAGAGAAAAGGAATAAATCGCTTATAAAGGCAAACACAATAGAGTTACAGCAGAGTTCTGAACACAAATCTTAAAGATGAGGAGAGCTTGGAATGAAGTGTTTTAAACCCTTAAAGAAAACAATTTTTAACCTAGGCTGATATATCCCACAAAACTTTCTTTCAAAACTGATGAAAAAATGAGATATTTCCATATTAAAGAGCACCTAAAGAAATTGATGATTACCAAACCAACACTCAAAAAAAATCTCAAGGATATCCTAGAAAAAGACAATGAAACTAATGATGACAAAATGTCTAACAGAATGGTACACCAGACACGCCTAATCAGCCCGCTGCAGACAGGCAGGTCTGCCCACACCCTACAGAGGTCCTGAGTCACAGAGAACATGCTGAATCAGCCCACTGCAGACAGGCAGGTTTGTGCACGCCCTACCTAGGACCTGAGTCCCACAGAAGATGCCAAATCAGCCCGGTGCACACAGGAAGGTCTGTGCACGCCCTACCGAGGTCCTGAGTCACACAGAACATGCCGAATCAGCCCGGTGCACACAGGAAGATCTGTGCATGCCCTACCGAGGTCCTGAGTCACATGGAAGACACCGAATCACCCCACTGTAGACAGGCAGCCACCTGGTTCCACACTACAAAGACGCAGAGGACACCAGACCACCAGACCAAGGTACTGGGTAGCGCTGTTCCCAGCCCAGAGGGAGGGGCTTCTGAGCCGTCATCCCACTGCTCCTGGTCCAGAGGAAGGGGCTTCCCAGACACCATCCCTTTCGCTGCTCCCAGCCCAGAGGAAAGGGCTTTTGGACCACCTTCTGTCCTGCTGCTCCTGGCCCAGAGGAAGGGGCTTCCCGGCCACCATCCCTCCCGCTGCTCCCAGCCCACAGGAAAGGGCTTTTGGGTCACCATCCCTACCGCTGCTCCCGGCCCCTGTCCCACCTCACCCAGCTCAGAGGAGGTAATCCGTGCAGGTGCTAACAGCCCCCTACCCTAGTTGAAATGAGAAAACACATAAATAAGTCTCAAAACCAGACTTCCAGATCACCTACAGCAACCCCAAAGGGAAATGAGATGGAACACTCTGATACTCAACCACCTGGATCCACTGAACTGGCAACAAAAGGGGATTTGGAAAAAATGAAATCAGAAATAATTTCTTAGATAACAGGAGAAATTGTGCCCCTAGTGCAAGACATGATTAATAAATCTAGAGAGGAGCTCAGGAACATGATGGAAACCTAACATAAGAAAAAAATGGAATCCATAAAATAGATGCAAATAGATTTCCAGGACATGAAAAACTCCACTGAAAGTCTACACAGCAGAATGAGCCAGTGTGAGGACAGAATTTCAGATATAGAAGATAAGATTGCAATTAGTGACCAGGAAAAGAAAAATGGCTTCAAAATTATAAGGGAACATGAGAAATCAATCCAGCAGCTGCTAGATGATGCAAAAAAGAATAACATAAGACTGATTGGGCTCAATGAAGAAACAGGAGAGAGTGCAGATGACATAAAAAATCTCTTCACAGAAATAATGGCACAAAACTTCCCAAGCAGGGGGAAAGAGCTTGACATACAGATAAGTGAGGCATATAGGACTGCAAATAGCCTTGATCAAAAAAATCTACACATAGGCATATAATTGTTAAGATTCCAGAAACACAACAGAAGAACAAAGTTCTCCAAGCAGGCAGAGAAAAGCAGCAAATCACATACAAAGGAAAGCCCATCAGAATCACAGAAGACTTCTCAACACAAACCATCAAGGCAAGAAGAGCTTGGAGTGACATATTCCAAGCCCTAAAAGAAAACAGCCTCCAACCCAGATTGATGTACCCTGCAAAACTATCTTTCAAAATGGATGGAGAAATAAGATACTTTCATGACAAAGAGCACCTTAGGAACTTTGTGAATACCAAACCAGCACTCCAAAGAATTTTACACAATAGCCTAGGAACAGACATTGAGGATCACAACCCCAGGAAGCAAAGCAGAATGAACCCATCTGGCATGACAAGAACTTAAATATAAAGGCGGAGAATCCAACAAAAAGAAAAAGTCATGGCAATGACAAGTCAATACATTTCAGTTATAACCATCAATGTTAATGGTCTCAATTCACCAATCAAAAGAAATAGACTGGCAGAATGGGTCAAGAAGCAAAATCCAACAATATGCTGCATACAAGAAACACACTTCATTCAAAAGGAAACTCATAGACTGACAGGTAAAGGGTGGAAAACAATACTCCATTCAACAGGAACCCGAAAAAAAGCAGGAATAGCTATCCTCTTGGCAGATCAAGTAGATTTCAAACCAACACTGATTAAGAGAGATGAAGAAGGACACTACATCCTTGTAAAGGGAACAATCCAAGAGGAAGAGATGACAATCATAAATATCTATGCACCAAACACTACTGCACCCAACTATATAAAACAAATACTAAAGGACATGAAAAGTCATATATGCACTAACACAATTGTAGTGGGGGACCTCAACACCACACTGTCACAAATAGATAGATCAACTAGACTAAAAATAAGTAATGAAATACTAGAACTCAAACGAACTCTTGAACAAATGAACTTAACAGATGTTTACAAAGTCTTCCACACCACAAAATCAGAATACACATTCTTCTCAGCTGCACATGGGTCATTCTCAAAAATAGACCACATACTCACACATAGAACATGTTTAAGGAAGTGCAAAGGAATTGAAGTTATCCTCTGTATATTATCAGACCATCGTGCTATGAAATTGGAGATCCATAGCAAAAGAAACTGCAAAAATTTCATAAACACGTGGAAATTGAACAACACACTTCTGAATAACCAATGGGTCACAGAGGAAATTAAAGAAGAAATCAGACAGTTCCTTCAATTAAATGACAATGACAGTACAACATATCGGAATCTATGGGACACAATGAAAGCAGTCTTATGAGGGAAATTCATAGCAGTGAATACACATATTAGGAAAACAGAACAAGCCCAATTAAACAACCTGATGCTGAACCTCAAGCTTCTAGAAAAAGAAGAGCAGGACAACCCCAGAGCACATACAAGGGAGGAAATTATAAAGATCAGAGGAGAAATCAATGCAATGGAGACTAAGAGAACGATACAAAAAATCAATGAAGCCAAGAGTTGGTTCTTCGAACAAACCAACAAAATTGACAAACCTTTACCCAACCTTGTCAGAAAAAGGAAAGAAAAGGCCCAAATCCATGCAATTAGGAATGAAAAGGGTGAAATGACAACAGACCCAGCAGAAATCCAGAGGATCATCAATACCTACTTCCAGAACCTATATGCCAATAAGATGGACAACACAGAAGGAATGGACAGATTCCTAGATACATATGAATTACCACAGTTGAACGAAGGAGACCTAAAAATTCTGAACAACCCAATATCAACCAATGAAATTGAAAATGTAATTAAAAACTTATCACCTAAGAAAAGCCCGGGCCCTGATGGCTTCACTGCTGAATTCTACAAGACATTTAGAGAAGAACTGCTGCCACTACTGTTTCAACTCTTCAGTGAAATTGAAAGGGAAGCAATACTCCCAAATTCATTCCTGGAAGCAAGCATCACCTTCATCCCCAAAGCAGAGAAAGACCCAACTGAAAAACAGAACTATAGGCCAATCTCACTAATGAACATAGATGCAAAAATCCTTAATAAGATACTGGCAAATAGAATGCAGAAGATCATCAAGAAGATCATACACCCTGATCAAGAGGGATTCATCTCAGGGATGCAGCGATGGTTCAATATACACAAATCAATGTAATACATTATATCAATAGAGCCAAGGACAAAAACCATATGATTATCTCCATAGACTGAGAAAAAGCACTTGACAAAATCCAACATGCATTTATGATAAAAACCCTACACAAAAATGGAATAGATGGTCTCTACCTCAAACTGATAGAAGCCATCTATGAAAAATCAACAGTCAATATCATACTAAATGGTCAAAAACTGAAATCCTTCACACTAAAATCAGGAACAAGACAAGGATGTCCACTATCACCACTCTTGTTCAATATAGTTCTGGAAACATTAGCCATGGCAATTAGACAAGAGAAAGAAATAAAAGGAATAAAGATAGGTAATGAAGAAGTCAAATTGTCATTATTTGCAGATGACATGATACTCTCTATAGAAGACCCCAAGAACTCCACCAAAAGTCTTCTAGACTTAATAACCAAATTCAGTCAAGTAGCTGGTTACAAGGTCAACACACAAAAATCAATAGCTTTCCTCTACACCAATGACAGACTCACTGAGAGAGAAATAGGGCAAATAATTCCTTTCACAATACCATCCAAAAAACTGAAATACCTAGGAATCATCCTAACGAAGGAAATCAAAGACCTCTTCTCTGAAAACTATGGCACTCTGAAAAGAGATATTGAAGATGATATCAGAAAATGGACAGACATCCCCTGCTCCTGGGTAGGAAGGATTAATATAGTGAAAATGGCCATACTTCCAAAACTGCTATATAGATTTAATGCAATTCCAATTGAGATCCCAGCAGCATACTTCATAGGCCTCGAGAAAACAATCCAAAAATTCATTTGGAGCAAAAGAGACCCAGAATAGCAAAAGCAATTCTAGGTAACAGAGACATGGCAGGGGGTATCACAATCCCCAACCTGTAACTATACTACAAAGCCACTGTGATAAAACAGCATGGTCCTGGCAAAGAAACAGACTTGAGGACCAGTGGAACAGATTAGAAGATGCGGAAACAATGCCAGACACACTCAGCCATCTCATCTTTGACAAAGGAGCCAAACACCCTCACTGGAGGAAAGATAGCCTCTTTAAGAAATGGTGCTGGAAAAATTGGGCTTCAACTTGCCAAAGATTAAAACTAGACCTGTATCTCTCACCATGCACTAAAAGAAAACCAAAATGGATTAAAGATCTAAATATTAAAATAGAAACCGTGAACCAGTTGGAACAGAGGTTAGGTAGAACCCTTGAAGACATCAGTGTAGGAAAAGATTTTATGAACAAAACCTCAGTTGCCCATGAACTAGCACAATCAACAAGTGGGATCTCTTCTTATTAAAAGGCTTCTGCACAGCAAGAGAAACCACCAGCAGTGTGAAGAGACAACCCACAAGGTGGGAAAAAATCTTCACCTGCTCTTCCTCAGACAAAGGTCTACTATCTCGAATCTATAAAGAACTTAAAAAGATCAGATCTCCCAAATTTAAAGACCCAATCCAAAAATGGGCATCTGAAATGAACAGACATTTCTCACACAAAGAAGTAGAAATAGCAAATAAATACATGAAAAAATGTTCAACATCACTGGTCATTTGAGAGATGCAAATGAAAACAATGCTGAGATTGCACTTCACTCCAGAAAGAATGGCTGCTATCATGAAGTCAACCAATAACAAATGCTGGCAGGGCTGTGGGGAAAGAGGAACCCTATTCCACTGCTGGTGGGAGTGTAGATCGGTGCAACCACTGTGGAAATCAGTATGGAGATACCTCAAAGAAGTAGGACTGGAAGTCCCATTTGACCTGCTATTCCACTGCTGGGGATCTTCCCCACAGAATTAAAAGAATCATACCACAGTGATATATGTGCACCCATGTTCATAGCAGCGCAGTTTGTAATAGCTAAAACTTGGAAACAGCCCAAATGCCCATCAACTGGAGACTGGATAAAGAAAATGTGGTTTTTTTATAAAATGGAGTACTACTCAGCCATAAAAAATGAGAAATTAGAGACATTTATATCTAAGTGGATGCACATTGAGGTGATACTCTTAAGTGAAATAAATAGGACACAGATGTGTAAATACTGAATACTTTGTCTGGTGTGAGAAACTGAAAGTATAAATAAGGACTAGATGTATAATAGGTAATGTGTAGTAGGAAGGAAAGGGGCAAAGGGGAAGGAAGTGGGAGGGCTAGGGGAAAGGATAGAAGGGAATGGGATTAATATGAGAAAATGGAAAACTAGGAACAAAATCTTTGTAAATAGGGAGGAATGGAGGGGTTGAAGGGCGGGCTGGGCAAGGGTGAAAAATAAGAACCAAGAGAGACTATGTAAAGTTGCAAATTGCCAATGATGAATGTCATTATATTGTATACCTAAAGTGTACCAATGATTAGAATGAATAATCAATAATGTAAAATAGGAAGAAAAGGTCCAAAGGGGTAGGGGTAGTGGGAGGGGCAGGGGAAAGGAAAGAAGGGAAAGGAAAAATGCTGAGAAATGGAAAAAATGGAAATAAAGTCTTTGTAAATAGGGAAGGGTGGAGGGCATGAAGGGAGGGCTAGAAATGGGGAAAAAATAAGAACCAAGATGCATTATGTAAAGGTACAATTCCCAATGAGAAATGTAATTGTGTTGCATACCTACAATGTACCAATAAAAGAATTTAATACAAAAAAACCCCAAAAAAATCTATCAACTGAAAAAAGCCCAGATCTGGATGGATTCATTGCTGAATTCTACAAAAACTTCAATGAAGATCTAACACCAGTACTCCCCAAGCTTTTTAATGGAATTGAAAAAGGAAGGACTACTCCCTAAGTCATTCCTGGATACTAGCATTACCCTAATTCCAAAACTAGACAAGGAGCCAGCCAAAAAAAAGAACAATAGATCAATCTCTTTAATGAATATAGAGGCAAAAATTCTCAATAAGATCCTGGCAAACAGAATGCAATGAATCATCAAAATGATCATACATTTTGACCAGGTAGGCTTCATTCCAGGGAAACCAGGAAGGTTCAACATACACTAATCAATACATTTAATAAGATAAACAGACTGCAATCACATTAACAAGGATAAACAAGCAAGGATAAAAAAGTCACATAAACATCTCAATAGATGCAGAAACAGCCATTGACAAAATCCAACATCTTTTCAAATAAAAACCTAATAAAAACTCTGAAGAAAGTAGGTATAGAAGGACCTTATCTCATAATAAATGATAAATTCCATTTAAGATAAACCTACTGCCAACATTATATTAAATGGGAAAAACTGAAAGCTTTCCTTCTAAAATCAGGAACAAGACAAGGATGTTCACTATTACCACTCCCTTTCAACTTAGTACTCAAAACATTAGCAAGAACAATTAGACAAGAGAAAAAAATAAAGGGGACATGTATAGAAAAGGAAGAAGTCAAATTATTATAATTTGCAAAATGACACGATACTCTATATAGAGGGCCCCCCAAAAATCCATCAAAGACTCTTAGAATTAATAACCAAATTCAGCAATGTAACAGGATACAAAACAAGCACACAAAAACTAGCCAGATATGGTGATGCACACCTATAATCCCAGCTCTCGAGGGGCTGAGGCAGGAGGATCACTGCAAGTTCAGGGCCAGTCTGGAGTACATAGTGAGTTCAAGGCCAGCCTGAACTACACATTCCTACACACCAATAATGAAACTACTGAGAAAGAAAGCAGGAGGGGGGAAAAGCTATTCCCAATAGCACAAAGGAAAATTAAATACTTAGGTATTAACCTAACTAAGGAAATGGAAGACCTTTATAATGAGAAAGGAAATCTGAAAAAGGAAATTGAAGAGGATACCAGAAAATGGGAAGATACCTTCTGTTCCTAGATAGCCAGAACCAATATAGTGAAAATGGCTATACTTCCAAAATTAATATTCAGATTTAATGCAAACCCAATCAAAATACCAACAGTATTCTTCACAGAACTGGAGAAAACAATTCTAAAATTCATATGGATCAAGAAAAGACTAGACGAGCTAAAACAATCCTGGATCACAAGAGCAAAGGGGAGGCATCACAATCCTGGACTTGAAGTTATATTACAAAGCTACAGTGATAAAAATAGCATGGTACTGGCACAAAAACAGACATGGGGATTAATGTAAGAGAATAGATGATGCATAAACAACCCCAACACATCTAAGTATTTGATCTTTGACAGAGGAGCCAAAATCCTATACTGGAGGAAAGATAGCCTCTTTAATAAATAGTGCTGTGGAAACTCCCTGTCTACATGCAGAAGACTGAATCTAGACCATATGTCTCACCACATACTAAACTAAAATCAAAATGGGTCAAAGAAGTAAATGTTAAAGCAGGAAAAACCTGCTGGAAGATAAAATACATAAAACTCCTGAAGTCATAGGGGTAGGCAATGACTTTCTGAATAGAATCCTGGTTGCATAGGAAATAATACCAAAAATCAATAAATGAGATCACATCAAATTAAAAAGCTTCTGTACAGAAAAAAAATAGTGAAAAGACAACCTACAGAATAGGAAAATATTTTGCCAGGAATTCCACAGACAGAGGACCAATATCTAGAATATGCAAAGAATTCAAAAAAAATTAGACTCCTCAAAATAAAAAACCCAATAAAAAATGGACAAGTGAAATGAACAGACACTTCACAGAAGAAATACAAACAACCAATAAATAGATGAATAATTAGTCAACCTTGCTGTCCATTAGAGAAATGCAAATTAAAATAACACTGAGATTTCTACTTAACGCCAGAAAGAACAGTCATCGTGAAGAAATCAAAGAATAAGAATCCTGGTGAGGCTTTGGGGAAAAACAACCCTTCTTCATTGTTGGTGGGAATGTAAACTAGGACAACTACTATGGAAATCAGTATTAAGATTCCTCAAAAAGCAAAAACTAGAAATTCCATTTGGCCCAACTATTCTTCTTCTAGGTACCTTCCTAAAAGAGTTAATGACATCATATTACAGTGGTCCACACATACTCATGTTTATAGCAGCACAATTCATAATAGCTAAATCTTGGAACCAGCCTACATGTCTATCACTAGATGAACTGATAAAGAAAATGTGATATTTACACACATTGGAGTACTGCTCTGCCATAAGGAAAGTTAAATTTGAGTCATTTGTAAGAAAATGGATACACTTTGAGATATAATGTTAAGTGAAATAAATCAGGTGCACAAGCTTAAATATTGTTCAGCTATATGGGGAACACAAATTATATATAATGAGCAAAATAAAATATAGATAAAAGAAAGTAGAGAGATCTTTTTTTGTTTTTGCTTTGTTTTGTCTTTTTGAGATAGGGTCTCACTATGTAGTCCAGGCTGGCCTTGAACTCACTGTGTAGCCCAGGCTGGGCTCAAACTCATGGCAATCCTCCTGCCTCAGTCTCCTGAATGCTGGGATTAACAGGCATGTGCCACCACGCCCAGCTCGAGAGATCTTTCTTAAATGGGAAAGGTATCCAGAGATGAAGGGAAGGAAGAGGGGGAGGGAAAGGGTATGAAAAAAGAAATTAAGATGTTTTATGTACATGTGCCAACTCCACACAAGGAATGTAAACATTATCTATTGCAAAGACAGGCAATCACCAATTTATGATTACTCAACTTAACATTTTTCACCTTTACCATGGTGTAAAAGCTATGTGCACTCAGTAGAAATTGTACTTCAAATTTTGAATTTTGATTAGGCTAGTGATACGCAGTAAGATGTTTCCTTTTGATTCTGGGCAACAACAGGGGCCCACAGCTCCCATCAGCCCCGCATTCACTCGTATACGAAGCCAGCACTCTACAGTGCACTGTGTTGTCAAGCTATGAAGCTTGGTAGGTTAGGTGCATTAAGTGCATTTTTGACTTACAAGATTTTCCATTCCCTTGGGTTTATTGGGACATAACTCCACTGTAACTCAAGAGGCACCTATATTGATAATGAACCATTCAGAGGTAACCTATGAAATTAAAGATGAATAACCTACTAGCATACACCAATACCTTAAACCTAAGATCCGGAAACACACACTGGTGTTTGGTTCAGCTGTGCACTCGAGGGGACACATGTGTCAGACCCAGCAGGCGAAATGGAAGAACACTGTTCCTGAGCCTAGGGACACAAACAGCTTCCCTGTGACTTGCCACGCACAGAAAAAGAGCTCCGACTGTGCAGCAGGGAGCTTAAAGGCTAAGAGAAGAGGGAAAACTCATCCCTCCTTTCATCATTAATCTGCTCTGTCTCAAGGAAGATGGCAAATACTTAAAATATCAAGAGGCTGGGTCACTTCAAGGAGCAGCCCATCTGGGAATACACTCCTAATCCGCCCTAAATTCCAGAACTTCACTCAGCCCTTAAGATCACACTTAACTTTCCAGGCAATGCAGTCACAAGGGTGGGCGTGGGGCAGGCTGGGGTCGCAGGGGCCTGGGCCAACAGACAGGAAAGCTGGGCCGGCTGGGCTGCAGAACGTGCTGTCTTTGTGACCTCCAAGGACTCACCACTGCCTTGTCATTCAGCCTCAAACAGTATGGTCAAGTGAACATCTCTCTTCATTTTGCGTTTTTGGAGGAAAAAGAAGTTTGACTGTTCAGGACAATGAAATGATTCCAAGTATGTTTTGTTTTAAATTGGAAACTAACCTGGTAGTTGGTCGGTCTTTGAGACAGAAGCTTTATCTTCATAGTTTACTTGAACTGCACAGATTTTTTTCAATTAAAAACTAAATCTAAGAGTGTTAATAGTGAATTTACTGTTCAAGTTAAAATACAGCTATGCTAACAGAGAGCAAAGGTGAACTGAGGACAGCTGGCTTTCTCCAGATTTGGCAGCTGAAGCCTCCTCTAAGGTGGAAGTAGAGACCAGCTTGGTAGTGTGTGTGTTGGGGGGGGGGGGATACTAAAGATTAATTGAACTGGGAGCTCTCACTGAGCCACATTCCCAGCCTGTTTTAAAATTCTATGACAGAGTCTCACTAAGTGACTAAGTTCCCGAAGCTAGACTTGATTTGTGATCCTCCTGTCTCGGCCTCCCACAATTCTTAGATTATAGGGATGCACCATTGCACCCAGCACACCTATAATTTTTAACAGCACTGAATTAGCTGCCAGCAGGGTGAGGTCATAAGCCAATGCCAATCGGACCTTGTTGTTCTACCGCTCTCATCCTGTTCTAGAGGCCACCCTGATACTATCTTGGGCCAGGTGCTCCTGCCTCTCTCCTTTATGACACAACCAAGCAACCAAGCTGGGGAACACCTTTCATTTCTTACAAATGCAGAAACTCTGGATCTGAATCAACTCCCATCAAGGCCACCATGGCACAGAGTTGATTCTATCACATGTTCATGTAGAACAGGGGACTGGGTGAAGACCCAGATACATACAGTATAAGCTCCATGAGGACAGGTGCTCAGTACATTTTATTCAGTTCTGTCTCTCACTGGGCCCAGAACCATGCCTGGCATGTAAGAGGAGCTGGGTAAGTATTTGGTGGCAATGACAATGAGAGCCCAGATCGGAAAGAACCAAGGCTGGGCAACATGGACCTGGCCCTTATGAGCCACAAATAGGAGAAGTATAGCTGAACCCAGTGAAATTCCATAACAATTGCAGGCTTCTTAAAAACAAAACATCAGGGTAAATCCTAAATTTTAGCATTTTCTCATTAATTCAGTAACATGTGTTGTACAAAGCTGTGTCTAGGTGTTAGGTGTAACACAGTGAACAAAACAGATCCATGTCCTCATAGAGTTTCCACTCCAGTGAGGAAGACGGACAACAGACTTACAAATATTTTTAGAGCATTTTAAATGCCAATAGCTTCTTCCACAGAACCCTAATTCTAGGGTTAATGTACCACTCCCCAGCATCCTGTTACCTCATAGCCTGATTTTTTTTCAGACTGATTCTTATTTCTCTCATTGGTGTAATGTTAACAAATTAGGGGAAATTATAGGGACAGAATGTCTGGTCAACACAAAATCTCAAGGATGATGAAAGTCCCTTTTTAAAACTAAATAATCCAGGGAGGGAAAGCAGCAAAAATATAAAAGCAAAACACAAGTAATTATTCTTTTGAAACTGGGTTTCACATCTGCTTTGCTAGAGAAGCTGTGCCATCTGAATTCTGGGGATGGAGGTAGAAAAAGCTTTCAAACATTCCTTTCTAATGACATCACCGATTCTAGCTGAAGAATCAAGGGATTTTGGACAGCCGGACTTAGGAAATAAGGAAATAGGAAAACCATTAACAATAAGGCCGAATAAACATAAGGCTTTTTTTTAAAGCTCTAAAATTACTCTCAAACCTATGATGCTTCATTCCAAATATTTGATTTTCATTTTAAATTGTCAAGTCTCATTGTATTTGCCACAATAAACTTCAAAAGTCCTATAACGAATAAATCTCATTTTCTATTTTGCCGCTGGGAAACTAGGCAGACTATGCACTATGTTTCATAGCCAAAATCCCCAGAGTCCTCACACAAAACCTAAGCCATACACAGGACTACTCTGAAGTGGAATCCTGAGGTACAGCCAATCTTCACAAAATAAGCAAAGAATTTCCCATGATCCCAAGGATTCTAGCAGAGTTTGTAGTGTATTGGCCTCCATTTTCCTTTCTTATCCAGCTCAACTATAACCAAAAATAAAAGAAAGTGAGAGAAAAGAAGGAGGAGAAAGAAAGGAGGAAAGAAGGGAAGGAGGGAGAGAGGAAGGGAGGGAAGGAGAAAGGAAGGAAGGGAGGAAGGAAGGAAGGAAGGAAGGAAAGAAAATGATCCCTAGAAATAAAAGACAATGGTTTAGCTTTTCCCTGGAATTGTTCAATCTTGTTTAAAGGGCAAAGGAAGTATATGGCTCCTCTCACTTTATACCAGAAAAGAGCAGAGGTCCTAATTCTTCACTCTAAAACCACCACAACATGAAAGTGAATCTGAAATCCTGAATTGCCCTTTGAATTTCTGTCACCTTGAGAATCAGTCAGCATACTCCCAGTGTTCTTTCTCATACTTTCCTTTAGTAAAAAGAAATGGGAGGATAGAAGTCTATTGTCTTCTACATGCTTACTACAGTGCCATGTAAACAGAGTTAAAACAAGAATCCTCATTTTCACTCACTGTCAAATGGCTGCCTCTTTGAATTTGACTTCCCCCACTGCATCCCATATATCACCATGTACTGTCTGGTCCACTTTGCAATTTGCCTGTTTTCCTCCACTCTTCCCTCCAGTCGTTATTCTTTAACACTAAGACCATTGTCAAAGAATGGGTTCAGTTATGCTTTCTGGGCCTTTTGTACACTCCTCCCCTCTCCTGTCACCTGTATTCATTTCACGTGCCTGTGTTCCCCATTTGTGTATTTCCACATCATGTTCTGAGCCAAAAGAAAGTATCCCAAATAGAATATTTTTGATAGGTCTGACCCCCACCTACTCCTCCCAGGCACCTGAGTTCCTGAGCTCCGAGAACCATCCCAGCCCACCTGCACCTGAGCCTGAGAGCAACACCTCCTCTGCCAGGTCACACCTGCCCCATCTGTTAGGTCACAGAGCCATCGCTATGGCTACACACTCGGCCATTCTCAATCTCACACTCCCCCAACTTCCAGTCACCCCACCTAAGCCAGTGCCATCATTTACCTAACAATTTTAAAAATGCTTCCCAATTTAAGTCATTTGGTAGATTGATTGTGAGACAAAGACCACCAGAAGGACAGAGGACAAACAAACTCTTGGGCCTTAACTTGTTACTCACTTAAAGCATGATTTGTGTTTTCTTTTGAAGCAGTCAGGGACTTGAAAGCTGCTTTTGCTATTTAAAAAAAAAAATCAAAAGAGTGACTCCTTACTTGGGCCTACAGACACCCAATAGGTAACTAAAAATGGAGCAAAGCTTGACTTCCCTTGTGTATCTGTCTCCTTTATTACCTTAAACTCCGGATGTGATCCTTGCTCAGCTCTGCATATAGGTTAATCATTTAGGGAGTGTCTGTCTGAACCCTGGCAAAATAAGGTTGATTTGCACTAAACTGACATAATCAATCTCATTCCCCTTCAAGACTGAGGGCATCAAGATAAGAGGTTTACAGGAACATTAAACTACCAATGAACACGCAGAAGACTCTAGTCATACCCTAAACCTCCAGTCACTATGGATCCAACAGAGCCTCCAAAACACTGAGATTACCCCAAGCAGGAACAATCCTCTCACAGAGACCAGATTAATTGATGAGGACCTTTGCAGAGCCATCTCAAAAGCAGAACTGAAATAATGATCAACCAGACCCTAGTCCAGTGGTGGCAAACCTATGGCACACATGTCACAGTGGGCCATTTGTATCACTGTAAACTCTAAAAGGTTCGCCATCACTGCCCAGTCCAGCTCAATCCTTAGAAGCGATTCCCTCCCCTGTTGAAGGGCCAGTTTCATTTTCTGCTTCAAAGCTGTGCCCCCTTCAGCTCCTCAAGCTGATGTCCCTTCCCTATTTTCTTTTACTTTCTAACTCTGCCTGATAAATCAGGCTACATCTCTCTCTGGTGCATCCTGAGATGCTTTTCTGTGACAGTGTCAAGAAATGGCCTGGATGTAGTTAAGGTCCCCTCTCTTCTTTAGGGAAACCTCTTCAAACTCCACCCAGGGGCAGTTGCATTGTTGATTATATTAATGACTTTTGTCACATACCTCGGCAATGTCTGCCCCACCTCTCTGGTTTCAGCCTGGTGACTCGTTTTAGCCCATGGGATATTAGCACATGTAATTCAAGCAGCAGCTTCTGAAAGCGCCAGCATTTTTCTACTTTCTTTTTTTTTTTTTAAACCTCTGCCATTCCTAGGAGAACATGCTCAAGCTGACCTGCTGGCTACTTGTACAGAAGAGCCAACTGGCCACAGTCATTCCAGCCAGGCCTATTCTAGATCAGCCAACAGCAAACTAATGCCCAGGCATGTGAATGAGCCCAATCAAAATCATCAGAGCTGCCTCGCCAGCTCGAGGCTGACTGCAGATGCACAAGCAAGTGCAGCCCAGAGCAGCCAAGCCCAGCCTGGAGCACATTCATGAGCTAAATCAGGGTTCAATCAATAATGGCCCATGAACCAAATCTGGCCCACAATCTGCTTTTGTATGGCCCAAGGGGCGGGGGGGGGGGGGTAACCACAAGCCATTCAAATTCATGGTTGAAGATCAAAAGAATATTTCATAGCACATGAAAATAAAATTCAAATTTTGTGTCCTTAAATAAAGTTTTATTGGAACACAGGCATGCTCATTCATTTCCATCTTGCCTATGGCTGCTTTTGTGCTACAAAGGCAGAGTTTGGAGACTGCATGGCCCAAAAACTCCTGTAACATTTACTGTCTGATTCTTTAGAGAAAAAGATTGCCAATCCCTGGCCTAAATAAGTATTTATGGCTATAAGCTACTGCGGTCAGGGGTGGTTTGTTACAGCGTGACTGTGGCAAAAGTTCATGACACATCTTCTCATCTGAAAGTTAATCTCTTCCCCTATTTCCCCCTTAGAAAGTCCTGGTGGTCAAAACAAAGCCAGTCCCTTTCTCTTTTCCACCATACTTATGGACCCCATGACCTGGGGCCATGGGCTGCAATGATGAATGCCAGCACATCAAAGAATGTCACATACTGCAGCAGTTCCCAGGTTGGAAGTAGACAACACCAACCACTCCGCCACAGTGACCAGCAAAGATCCAAATGCCACTTACCCTACTGCCAGTGTCACAAAATCATGAGTGAGGGTGCCCATCCATTGCCAACTTTGTACTCAGAAGCAACTTGCATAGGAGCAGAGGTAGGGGGAAGAAATCTAAAAGATGAAGGGAAACCGAGTGTTTATTTAGATTCATTGGACTAAGTTTACAAGGTTAGACTAAAATTTAATTCTCCCCTTGGGGTCCAGTGGTTGACCCTTGGGAGGAACATTATATCAGTTAATAAAGAAAAAACCTGTTACATCTTCTTATCATCTCTGAATATTCTGTGAGTCAGTTTTGCAAACCTGAGATGAATTTTTGCGGAATGATTGAATGAATAAATGAATGGAGAACACCCTGCCCCACTGACACATACATACCTTTCCCACCACCTTTTCTGGCATTTATACAGTATCCAAAAATATCTCATTCCTCATCTTGAAATGTCTTCCAACCCCAAGGAGCAACTTGCAGGTCCAGCTGCCCTCATTCAGAAATGCTGAAACACTCCTCCCCTTCCTCTGGTCCCTTGGCCAGGGACTCCAATAGGTGGTCTCAAAGCCTTGGATAAACTGACATGAAACACCAGGGTATCCTCTATGGTAGAGGATCTTGGATCTTCCCGTAGACTTTGGCCTTAAATCTGTATGGGAAATCTTTTGTGATTATAAGGAGGCAATGTTTTCCCCAAGAGAAGAGTTCAGATTCCCACATCTGGAGTTTGACCTTTGTGGATGTTGTCATTTCACCCGCCACAGGAAATCTTTCTGGGTTGGGCTGAAATATGTTACTGTTCAACAGCATGGCTGGTAGCAATCCCACCCAGCTGTGTGGAACAGGAAGCTACAGGGTAATTAATATTCTGTTAAAACATCAGGGGGTTACACTAAAGCTGGCCCTTTATCAGGGCTGACTCATCATGTTCAGACCAAACACTGTATTGTCTGACCACTTCTGCTGACTCACTTGTCAGCCCTGGGCGGGGTGCACCTAGGCAGGGCTGCAAGCTCTCGTGGCTGCCTTTCTGGGATGTGAGTGACCCTGGGGCGGCAGCCAGGTCACTTCACTCTCTAGAAAAGCTTCTGTGATCAGCCATGGATGGGCTTCAAATATGTGATGGATTATTTCACGGGGAGATGGCTAGCCTCTTTCTGCATTGTTTCATGTGAAAACAGCAGGGAAAGCAAAACAACTAACATTCAGAAAGAACCATGGTATTTCCAAGCTGGAAGGGAGATTTATCCCCAAAGCTATAAGTACTTTCCCGGGAGAGAGGGAAAGGGAATATAGCCTGGTAGATAAGAGCTCAGACTCCAGCAACCTGAATTCATGTTCCATGTCTGCCACTGGTAGTAAAATTGTAAGTAGTGGGCTAATGTAGCTATTAAGTAACTTTAAGCAAATTGCTCAGACTATCTGAGCTTCCATTTCCTTATCTATAAAATGAGGAATAATTATAGTACCCACCTCATTGGGCTATTGTGAGGAGAGAATTAAAAGAGATAAAGTATAAAAAGAACAGTGTGTGCCCCAAGGTACTCAATAAATAGTAGCTGTTATTAAGGCTGATGAGGCATTCCATGGAAACGTCTTTCCGGGAAACAGGGATGGATCCTCCAAGTGTTTGGCATCAGATAAGCAAAGGGTAAAGGAATATTGCTGCAAGCTGGGTACTGATGGGGTTGGGGAGGACAGAGGAAGAACATTCCCCAGGGAATGATGAATCCTCAGTATCTTGAGGAGCTGTGCCTTTGAGCCCAGGTAGGGGGAGATACTCACTTTTCTGTCCTGATTTCAGGTGTGTTGAAGATGGTTGCTCACAAAGAAAGAAAGAAAGAAAGAAAGAAAGAAAGAAAGAAAGAAAGAAAGAAAGAAAGAAAAAGAAAAGAAAAATAACCGTCTGATTATAAGTCTCTGAAGATTCTGCTCAGATTTCCCTTTAAAGGCTTCATTTAAGTGTGCACATACGAAAGCACAGACTAGTTTAAAAAACAAAAACAGAAACCTGGCTGGTAATGACATACACAAACGGATACTTACATGATACTGTTAAGTGCACTCCTTTTAAACTACTCATTCTTATTCCACAGAAAGTGGTCCTTATGTCAAAGCCCTTAAGAAGTCAAACAGCTTGTATAACCAGCAAACCTCATGGTTAGTTAGCAGCTTTCAGGACTTGGATTCCCAGTGATAAACAAAAGAATTCCGAAGGCCACAATCCATAAACTCTCCATAGAAACATATGGAACTGCTTAAGGAGTTTGGCTCAGAGTGTTATTTTGAAAACAAGTATCCTCAGCCAGAATCTCCACTGAGTACTATTTATTGAGTGGTTGGAGAAGGGCAAGACTGCATGGATCTTGTAGGGCTGCTCTTCAGCAATCCCAAACTGAAGATATTACTTACTCAAGCCTCCTCATACCCTAGGAAGGAGCAAGAAGTTGGCGCAGTTGTATGCATTCCACCCCAGGCATTGGGGCCGCTATTGCAGAAGCCTGCATTCCTTAAATATCCTTCTACAAATCTCTGATTGCAAGATCTTCCATCTTCAATGCTCTCATTTCTTATTCTCAGAACTTCTGATTATAAATCCTCACAGAGATTCAATGGACCACTCTGTCCTTTGTACTTTAACAATAATTCATCCAAACTTCAATTAAATGGTAGATAATTCCAACCCAGCCTTCTACTGCTGAAATGTTAGTTCTCTGAAAAGAGCAACTTTTATCTGCTTCTGCTCCAGGCTTTGGCTTAGTAAGTATTCTACACTTCTTTTGTTGTTGTAATAATAAAATCTAAAAAGTTGATGAAGGTTATAAATTAATGAATTGGCACAGCCATGAACAGAACTCAAAGTTCTGATATTTTGAGGAGCTACATCACAAGGACTCCAGGTAAGTCTACCCTATAGTTGCTCTTGCTCTTTAATTAGATTGTGTGGCCACCATGATGCAGATATAAAATGGCTATTTTATCCACTGGCCATCACACTCCAAAAGGTGGACATAGCCAACCTGCCTGGCTTGTCGACGCTGAGAATTTCCTTGTACTGCACTTTGTCTTGGTTTCAGAACAACATAAATTATCCTTTTTTTTTTAAAACTACTGAGGGGTTTATTTTTTTATATGTTACCCAAGACTTTCCGTAAAATGGTAGTCTCAGTCCCACTAGAAAAACATAAAATTGTGTGACTAAATAAAAATTTTAAATGTTATACATATTTTAAAAAAATAATTTATTACCAAAGAAATCAAACCAAAGTCCGTATGATTCTCCATGCATTCATTTATCCCACATAAATTTTATTTAAAAAGATATTTTAACTGATACGTAAAAACATAAAATGTATACATATTAATGAGGTGATGTTTTACAGCTAAGCTTTCAAGAAAGAAATGCATGGGCACTAGAAACAAAGAGATCATTGAAAACAGAACAGTTTCAAAGTCTCACCTCATGATGTAGCTGCTTAGGGTGGTGAAGAGGTGATTATTGACTATTCACTGAAGGTCTCAAGCTGAAGTGAGCAGGACAGTGGGTCTGAGAATCTTACATAGATGCTAGGACCATTGATGGCTTCTACTTCATGTAGAAAGAATAGTTCAGGAAAAAACTGATCCATTCACAGAGGGAGAGAAAATTAAAGAAAATCAAAAACTTAAATGGATGGGTTAAATAGTAGATGAGATAAAGAAAGAATTCATAAACTGGAGAACAGATTTTAAGAAATTATTCAGAAGGCATAGAGATATACTGCAGGGCTTCAAAGATCTATAACTCAAAGTACTATAAAAAATAATCATTAACTTGGAACTCTGTACCTAGCTGTAGTGATTTGCTAAGGCTGCCATACTAAATACAGTCAAATCTTGGATGGCAAGTAACTTGGTCTGGGAGTGTTCCACAAGACTAGCAAACATTTCTAGGAAACTTTAACTTGATAAACAAGTGATGTCTTGCAATACAAGTAGTATGTCACGACGAATGTCACATAATCACAACTGGTTCTTCTCTTGCTCTATCCCTTGCTGGTTTGCTGTACAAGTGCTTTGGATTATGAGCAGAACAAATTATGCTTGTAAACGAAGGGCTTACTTGTACCACAAATTGCATAACTTAAGCAACAGAAATTACATTTTACAGTTCTGGAGGCTGAAAGTCAAAGATCAAAGTGTCAGCAGATTTGGTTTCACTTGATGACTCTCTAATTCACTTGTAGGTAGCACCTTCTTGCTGTGTTCCTATAAGGTCTTCCCCTGTGCATGCACATCCCTGGTGTCCTCTTATAAGGACACTAATCATACTGGATTAGGCCCTACTCTTATGACCTTATTTAAACTTAATGTCTTGTAAAGGCCCTCTCTCCAAACACAGTTACATTGGATTGTTAGGGCTTTAACATAGGAATTCCCTGGTACACAATTCAGTCCATTGTATTGGCTAAATTCATTCAAATATACAGATAAAACACATACTTTTTTTTTAACAAAAAAAGACCATAAATGTTTACTGATCATAGACAATGATGAAAGCAGCCCCTCCATAACTGGTCAAACTTTATGCTATCATTTCTGAAAATTAAAATTGAATTAGAAAAATATCCTCATGTTTCAATCCCTTGAACAATCATCCTCTTTATAGGCCTTCAGTGTTATATTTCCCTATGTTCTTTAAGAATGCAAGAACTGTATTTGAATATATTTCTGTATATATATATATATATATATATATATATATATACACACACACACACACACACACATACAAATACGGTTAGGGTTAGGGTTCAGTCCTCCTGCTTTGAAAATTTGACTCTCTTTCTATATTTGTCACCTTTTGAGAACCTCTCTTGCTTGTGGGTCTCAAAGCAATTCCTTGAAGGAATAATTGTGTGAGTGGAACAAGGGAGAAGCCTTGTATTTCTATATAAAAGAGAATGTAGGGCTAGGAATGTAATTCAGTGACAGAAGGCTTTGTATGTTGGGGGGTCATGGGGTCATGAGTGTGGGCACTATATATGGTCTCTTGTCCCTTCCTTACTGTCTCTGCTCCCCTGCTCTGCTTCCTGCCACTATGAATTAAGCAGCTTTGCTCCACTATGCCCTTCTGCCATATTTCTGCCTTGGAACCTGCTGACAATGTTCTGAATCTCCTGAAATTGTGAGCTAAATAAATTTTTCCTCCTCTTCATTGTGGATGTCAAGTATTGTGTCTCAGTAATGGGAAAGTTAATATACCTAGCATTCATGAGGCTCTAGGTATGATCTCCAGCACCACAATAAATAAAGAAACATTAATTAAATCATAAAAATTAATATAGAACTGAAATGTGATAGGTAATACTGGCCTCTGCCTATTGGTTTTTTTCATTTCTTCTTCATACAGATCTTAAATAGATAACAAAGAAGCCATACAGACACTCCTCAGCTTAATGATGGAGATCCCAATAAATCCACTGTAAATTGAATTTATTGTAATTCAAAATGTATTTTACAGGACAGAAGGATCACAAGTTTAAGCCCAGTCTGGACAATTTAATGAGACTCTGTCTCAAAACAAATTTTAAAAGAGGGGCTGAGGATGTAGCTCAGTGTGAAGGTCCTGGGTTTAAATCGTCAGTACTGAAAAAAAAAAAAAAAAAAAACCTACTTACCAAACATTATAGCTTAGCAATACAGTGTACTGTGGAGTATGGTTGCTTAACTCCTTGTGAGGGCATAGCTGACTGGAATCCTGACTTGCTGCTGCTGCCTGGCACCTTAAGAGAATATCACGCTGCACATCTCTAGGCAGGGAAAAGATAAAAATTTGAAGTACAGTTTCCACTGAATGCATATCATTTTCACACCATTGTAAAGCTGAAAAATCTTACATCAAGTCTTCATAAGTCAGGAACCATATGTATTTTAGAATTCTAAATGTGTAAGTTTTGCAAAACACAGAGCCTCACAGAAAGACATATTAAGGCTTTAGTGCAGCACACACACAAAAAACTTCAACCAAAAGTAAAGAAATGGAATGCAAAAGGCAACAGCAATCAAAGCAATTACAAAGGCTAAGGGTAAATTTAAACAAGCATTAAAAACAGAAAGAAGAGTAATAATAGTTATTATAATGGTAATAATTTTATCAGTCAGTGTCCAGCTCTGAAATAGACACCATCCTAAGTCTTTTTGATAGAGAATTTAATTGCTTACCTGCGTCATGGAAGTATGAAGAAATCAAATGTGGAAAAGAAAGACAACTCAGGTATTAAAAACAGAAGGGTGCTACTGCCATTCCTGAGCCAGAGGAGCAGGGCTTAGAAGTTAGGCCAGTGGGCAAAGCCATGAAGCAAGTGCCCACAATGGGAGCTGGAGTCACCCAGGAGACAGCCACCACCAGAGATCCTACAAGAGGCCACCAATCTTCAGCCAGTGTCTCCCATTGAATAAACTTACCTGGACGTCAGAGGAGCCTGCAAATGCAGTTGCCTACAATGCAGAGTGGGATAAGAGAAAGACAGGAAATGCATCTGTGCACTAAAGGCAGCTAACTAACACAATAATAATGATGAAGTTAGAATTTCAAAAAAGGATAGAATTAAATGGGCAATAAAGATTAGAAGATGGCAAAGGACTGATCAAGAAAATTTAAAAAATTAGTATTAGTAGAATTTAGAAATTTTGAGCCACACAATTAAGAACCTTGACGTAAGTCAAAGTGCCAGACACTCTGGAATGCCGAGAATCAGTTATAGATGTGCTGTGAAATACTGATCCCCAGAACCCATAGGTTTTAGCAGCCTTACCCAAGGCTCTGTGGAGGCGCAGTGTCTCCAGCCACTGTGGACTCACTCTCAGACCTTTTACTGTTCCAACTAGCCTCCACAGACTCTAAGCACAGGTGATTTTCATAGCCAAGATGTTCTACTCCTGGGAGATGGACCTCAGCAGGTACACATGGCACTCCCTGCTGAGCCCAAGGAGCTGGTGGAGCTACAGGACTATTGGTGCTCCAGGGCCTGAAGAGCAATGATTGCAGCACAAACTGGGGTGGAGACATGGGGAAGGGAGACTCCTGGTAAGTGCTATTCCAAACAATGGCCCTAAATACTTTTCTTCAGATACAGATGTTTCTCAATTTAGGATTTCATGATTTTTCAATTCTACAGTGATGCAAAGGCAACATGCATTCAGTAGAAAGCATACTTTGAATTTCAAATTTTGTTATTTTCCTTTGTTGGAGGCATGCAGTATGGTGTTCTACAGATGCTAGGCATCAGCTGTGAGCCATAGCTCCCATTCAGCCCCACAAACATGAGAGTAAACAACTGATACTCTACAGACTACTGTGCTGCTAAGCTATGGTGATCAATAAGTTAGGAATATTAAAGCACTTTCAACTTAAGATATTTTCATCTTATGACCATTTAGTGGCACACAATTCCATTATAAATGGAGAAGTGCCTAGTGGGCTCTCAAGTTAGGACCAGCCTGATATACAAACAACTTGGGTTATGACCAGAATTTTAGTTTTAACTTTGGAACAAAGTCTTGAATTACAACTTGAATGTCAGCTCCATGTGCTTCCAGGTGGTCTCAGATACAGATTTAACCCTTGAAGAGTTCTGGAAGGAACATTACAACATCTTTTCCTGTAGGGAGTTGAGAAATCTGGGGTCAGTGCCTCTTTAAGGAGACTGAGATCCGCCTGTATACAGGAGAGAGACTTTGAAGGCTGTGCAGAAGAGTCTGAGCCTTCAATTGACCAACTTGAGTTACAACTAGCCAGCCCAAACGAATTGAGTTCATAAGGCAAGGGTCCACTCTAAATGTTAAATAGTGTTCTGGTTAACCATTGATGTGTAACAAGATACCTCAAAACATGATGGTTTAAAAATAATTGTCTCATTATATCTCATATCTTTTGGATCAGAGTGTAGCTGGGTAGTTCTTCTGCTCTAATGGGGTAAATTTGGCTCACTTATTAGTATTCCGCTGGTGGCTTGGCTGGGCTAGGCTGGAGAGTCTAAGACAGTTTGAATTAAATACCTACTGCCTTGACAGAGGCAAGAATAACCAAGGTCTCGCTACTTCTCCATTGTCCCATTCTCTCCATGCTGTCTTTCCAGCAAGGTAGTCAGGTTTCTTATGTGGTTTCTCATACATCAAGCTGCCAAGGCAGAAGCTTCCATGTCCTTTCAAATGACAGGCCTGGAAATGACACAGCATCTGTTGCTTCTGTTCAATTGGCCAAAGCACTCAGCCCAGAAACAAGAAAAGGAGAAAAAGACTCCAACAGGCAAATAACTCTTAAAACAGTATTTTTACAGTGTAGAGCTTCACTAGAATTTTTTATGAACACATATTAATTGTACAAACTAATGGAATTAGTGATATTTCCATTGATGCATTGTTCATTGTTCATGTCCAATTTTTGTATGTGAAATTTTATTTGGATTCAAAATGTATTTGCTCTTTGTGTAAGTCAAGGTTCTATCACAGGCAGAACCAGTAGAAGATGGGATGGCTAGACAGGCAGATGGACAGATTGCATGGGTTTGACCTCATGTACTTGTGGAATTGGTTTACTGGTATCCATTAGGCTATTGTTTTTGTATCTAATATTGGATTTGAAGCCCAAGAGCAGACAACACCAAATGAATAGGAGATAGTAAAGTCAAACTGGAAGCTCTAAGAATGGCTTGAAACCAATTCTAGCTTTTGCTGTCTCCAATATTGATGAAGTGAGGGGCCTGCTGGAGATGCTGAAACCATTTGACACAGAGCTAAGTGCATATCCAGATCAGGAATTGAAGAAACTGAAGGAAGATCCAGGGAAAGATACAGCAGGTGCATGCCCAGATGCTACCCTAAGAACCTGAGATGAGCCAACAAATACAACATGTGTGAGCTTACAAAGCACCTTCCCCAGACTTTCCAGCACACAAAGCATAATGGCTTCTGGTTCACTTCCACCTTCCAGACTATGTTAGTCACTTTCCTTTCCTTGAGACACAATACCTGACATTCGCAATTTAAAGGAGGAAAGGTTTATGTTGGCTCACAGTTTTAGTCCATAGTTGGCCAGGTAAGAGGCAGGAAGGCATGACAGAAGAGCCTGGGCAAAGGAGGGCTGCCGATGACATGGAGACTGAGGAGCAGAGAGAGAGAGGAAGTGCAGAGCCAGAGAGGGAGCTAAACCCTTCTAGGTCATGACCCCAGAGACCTGTCTCTTTCAGTCAGACCCCACCTCCTAATCCAAGCCAACTGGAGAGCCCCATGTTTCAGCCACCTTCCATAAGCCCTGACTCTGAGTGCATGAAGCTTTGGGGAGACAACCAGATATAAGCCTTCATCCTCTCACCCACAAAAAGACTCATGCACATCTTTTTTATGCAAAATGGATTCAGTCCATCTCTAAGAGTCACCAAACTCCTAACAGTTCAGGCATCTCTGAAAAGTCCAAATCCAAAGTCTCCTCTGAGACTTAAGGCAAATTCTGAGCCCTTATAAATGTCAACAAGAAGTTAAACACTTCCAACATACAATGTCATAGAATAAACATTGTCATTCTAAAAGGGAAAAATAGTGGGACAGAAACCAATGGGACTAAAGCAAGACCGAAATCCTTCATGGCAAACATTAAATCTCATGGTTTCATGTCCAGCATCTGGGGCAAGTTGTGGCAGTGAGATAGGAACTCCAAATGGCTTGGGTGATCCCACCCCTATGGCACTGACAGTGATTGTTGCTCTATGGCTGCTCTCTTGGCCTGGATTTGATCACTCCATGAAGCTTTCCTCAGACATTTCACATTCTTGGCTTCTCCAGTTTTCTAGGATCTCCACTGCACTTTTGGCTTCACTCTCACAACTTCACACATTGCCCCCTCAGGGCCACACTGCCTGACCTCCAAGGCCTTCCTTTGAAATCTGGGTGGAAGCCTGCCTGACCCCACAACTGCTACATTCTGCATGGCTATAAAAGCAACACCACATGGATGATTCCAAGGTCTTCCACCAGCTCAAGCAGAAGCCAGGCTTCCTTGAATTATGACTGCAGAGGTCTCACAGTGCCTAGATGGCTTAGCACTGTGAACTTAATCCCGGGGAACAAATTCTCTAGATGTCTCTTCTCAAGCACACGGTCCTAGCGCTCTCTTCTCAAAACAAAGTCTTTCACTTTACAATTTGAGCCTGCAAAGACTGAGACCTTGCTGGTTCCTCATATCCTTTCAAGCCATCTTTACTATTGTCCTGTTATAAAAGTATTTGTCTTCTTTTTAATATTAATATTTTCAGCAACCAAGCTTTCTTCTGCTCCAACTTTACTTGCATCAACTTTATAGGATCTTCATTTCCTGTGAAAGCCTTTACAATGACTCAGCTGTGGCATTTGCTCTTGATTCTCAATGTAGAGCTGGTTAAAAGCCCCCAACAGTATCCATATTTCAGCCTGATTATTGAGCTGCCTTGAAATTTCTTTGGCCATATTAATTAGTCTGCCTCCCTTAATCTCAGTCTTCTGCAAATTCTCAGGACATGAGCAAAATGTAACCAAATTTTCTGCCACAGTATAACTCACGTGGCCTGGAGTCCAACTATCAGTGGAGTCCATGTTCCCAACTGATACCTTCTGAATCTAGTCTTTACTGTGTGCCTTTAAAATACCATTCTGGGGCCAGGGGGTTGGCTCAGTAGTTCTGCCACTTGCCTTGCAGGCACAGGGTCCTGAGTTCAATCCCCAGTACCAATAAAATAAATAAATAAAATAGCATTCTGGTCTTCTGAGCTCTGACCAGAATCTCCTATCAAGCTCAGCTTACAGTATTCTAGGGCTGTTTCTCCAACTGGCATCTCCAAACATTCCTAAACTCTTCCCATGAACCAGTTCCAAAGGCATCTAAATTACATGGTCAAGTACAGTCACAGCAATGACCCCACTTCTCTGATACCAATATCTGTCTTAGTCACTTTCCATATTGCTGAGACACAATACCTGCAATTTAAAGGAGGAGAAGTTTATTTTGGCTCACATTTTTAGTCAATAGTTGGCCAGCTCCAAGGCAGGAAGGCATGGTGGAAGAGCCTGGGCAGAGGAGAGCTGCTCATAGCATGGTGACTGGAAAGCAGAGAGAGAGGAAGTGTGGGGCCAGGGAGGGAGCTAAGCCCTTCGAGGCCATGACCCCAGTGACCTGCCTCTTCCAATCAGACCCACCTCCTAACACCAGGCCAGCTGTGGGGCACTCATGTCCAATCACCTTCCACAAGCTTGGAGTCTGAATGTGTGAGGCTTTGGGGGGACATCCAAGTATAAGCCATAACACGGACCTTGTGTGAAAGAACATGCCTCTCATCGCCCTTCCCAACTGGAAACGCACAGGGAAGAGACTCAGGAAACACGTCCATCCAGTCAAGTTGGCATATTATAGTCACCACGCCCATCACAGGAAATTTTAACATTGAACTTTTGGTGAAATAAAAGAAAGATTGTTATAGTCTTTGTCTAGATGTCCCCCCAAAGCCTCAGGAAGTCTTAGATGGGGATTTTTTAGAGTGGCTGAATCTAGAGTGTGTGAATTATTCATGGTGCAATGCTAGGCTCAAGAGCACTGGGATTAAGGGTGTGAGTGCTACCCGCTCTAAGTAATTTGGATAAGATAAAAGGGGCAGAAAGGCTGTTAAAGTCCCCTTGTTGCTTTTGTTGTCTTCCACTGCCATGAACTGTTGCCTCTCTGCCATGTGCCACTCTGCCTTGGAGCGAGCTGATTATGAACTGAAACCTCTACAAACTGTGAGCTAAATCAACCTTTCCCCGTTTAACTTTGGGTGTCAGGTATTTTGTCTCAGCAACAAGAAAAGTAACTAAAACAAAGGCTCTAAATGATTTATACATTTTTTTGTCCCTCACTTGATAATAGTTTTTCACGAGTATTTTACCACCAAGAATTTCAAGGGATTAGATGAGATCATTATTAAAAAGTCTGGGATGATATATAGCCACTTCAAACACAAAACCTGCTATTAAGTGGTCATGTTCATGGGAGCAAATTCATTTTGCATATAAAATTCTGAAACTATTTTATTAGATTTAATATAGTAATACCCCCTTATCCTCTGGGGATGTGTTCCAAGACCCTTAGTGGATTTCTGAAACCACAAATAATACTAAACTCTCATATATTCCTATATGTATCTATGATAAAGTATAATTTATAAATTAGACACAATAATAGATTAACAACAACTTACCACGGATAAGACCTCAGCATAATTTTTTTATTCTTAAGGATAAAACTTTCACCTTTTCATTTAAAGAGAGTACATTATGGCTTCTCTTTGTTTTAGGGCATTATTAATTAAAATGAGGCTTACTTAAACATAAGCACTGTGATACCATGACAGTAGATCTAATAACTGAAATAGCTACTAAATGACGAGGATGGGTAGCATATATAGTGTAGACATGCTGGGAAAAGGGATGATTTACTTCCTGTTCAGGATGGACAGAACAATGTGAGATTTCATCGTGCTACTCATAATAGCATACAGTTTAAAACTTATCAATGGTTTATTTCTGGAATTTTCTATTTAACATTTTCAGATTGTGGTTGATCACAAGTAACTGAATCCCAGAAAGTGAAACTACAAATAAGGGTAGACTATTACAGTTGATGGCTTATCTACTATTTTGTACTTTTCTTAGGTAAAATAAACAATGTGTAATAAATATTTTATTAAATTCTATAAAATATTTTAAAATCAATTTCAGCTTATACTACTGTGCTCTGCAAAAATTAGAATTTTCTATTTATGCTATGACATGAAAAAGACTGGAATCATTGCTGTAAACTGGCACACATATCTTTCTATACCCAGGAACAAGAACAGACAGTGCATTCTGTTCAAGTGCATGTTGTATGTTTGTAGAAAGTGGTAATATTTTAGCTCACAAAGCACATTTCAGCATATAACAAAGAACTGATATCATACCAACCATGTTCCCTGACCACGATGCAATTAAAGCATTAATCAGTGATTTTTACAAAGCAATAATTCCATTTGAGATTTTAAAACTATGCAAGATTTTAGTCAACTTCTATTTTCAATTCAGAAGAAAACATCTGAGTATATTTATAATAAAATGTTTCCAAAAATGGTTTTAAGTAGATTGTGGATGAAAGAAGAAATAATAAGAATTTAAAAATATTTAGTACTGAATAACAATTACAACTCTTTTTATTAAAAATGTATGAGGTGCAGCTAAAGCTACAGTTAGATGGAAATTTATTGCTTTAAATCATGTGTTCAACGTAAGTTGAAAATCAATTAGCTAAACATTAAATCCAAGAAATTAGGGAAAAGAAATAGCTCAGCAAGGCAAATTAAATAGAAGAAAGAAAATTATAAAGACTATAATTTAATGAAACTCAACCAATGAAATAGAAAGAATCACAAACCCAAAGCTATTTCTTTGAAAATAAGCAAGGTTTCAATAAAAATGAAAGTAAGAAAAAAGATACTGGAAACAAAAGGAGACATAGTTACAAATATGTTTATATGATATTTAGTAATCATAAAACTTGCTTTGAACAACTATATCACAAATCACTTAGAAAATAAGAGAAATAAGCAATTTTCTTAAAAAAGATGTATAACTAAAATCAACTGAAAAAATACAAATTATGAATAAACCAGTAAGCACCTGGAGAAATTGAACCAATAATTAAAATCTACCCATTAAAAAACAAAAAGTTTGTTAGAGGAATTCTACCACAACTTCAAGGAATAGGTAATTCCAGTCTTCCAGAAAATAGAAAAAAGAGAGAAAGACACCTACACACAAACACATTTGTTTCATGAGGCAAATATATCTTGATCCCAAGAGACAGACACAAAATTGAAATCACACTCCTGTGCAGACACAAAATTTCTAAATAAAATATTAGGAAATGAATACCAGCAATGGATTCAAATACATATTAATATGTCATTATTTTAAAATCATTGCAATTAAACATTGAGAAAAATACACACATTTCAGTACATACAGAAAAATATATTGTAGCACTCAATAATATTTTTATGATTAAATTGACAAACTAACAACAGCAACAAAGAAAAGGGCATTTCCTTCTCCTGACAAAGGTTATCTACCAAAAATATATAGCAAGTGTTAACAATGAAATTCAGAAATATTCCTATTTAAATTCTATACAAAAGCAGAATATTCATTATCATCATTTTTAGTTAATGTTAGGAGGATATAAATGGCACAATATGACAAGAAATAGAAGTAATGGATAGGACTAACTGCCAGGGCACCAACCATGTGATTAGAGAGTTGAAAATTTCAGCCCCCTTCCCAGATCCCCTGGGAGAGGAGAGGTGCTGAAGGTTGGATTACCACCAATGGCCAATGATTTAATCAATCACACTTGCATAATGACACCTTCATAATAGTGCAAATGACAGGGATTGGGGAGCTTCTGGGTTGCTGAACACATGGAAGTACCCAGAGGGTAGTGCACCCTAGGAGGTCCTGGAAGCTCCATGATGCCTCCTAGCTGCCTGGGCCTAGACAGCCCTTCATATGGCTGCTCCTGAGTTGTATCCTTGCATAATAAATGGACAATAGTGAGTAAGCCCCTTCCTAAGTCTGTGAACCATTCTAACAAATGATCAGCAAGATCAGGTCATAAGAACCTCCAGTTTGTAGCTAAGTCTGAGTTATGGGGAATGTGGGAGATTTCTGTTTGTAGAGAGTATCTGAAGTAGGGGATAATCTTATGGGACTGAGCCCTTCACCTGTGAGGTCTGCACTGTGAGGTTAGGAGTAGAACTGAATAAAATTGTAGGACACCAGTTGGTGTCAGGGAATTGCTTTGTGGGGGAAAAACTCACACATTTTTGTGAGCGAGCAGAAGTGTTCTGTGTTGACTGTGAGTGTAAAAAGGAAATAGTTAATTTTTTTCTCCATAAAAGAGAATAGATGGCGTATAGAGCAGAAAGAAGGCCTACAACCAGTGCCCGATGCCAACTCATAGAGGAAGAAGGGCTCTAACCCAACTTGAGTACTTGCATACAAAGGAATCTGCCAGGATCATGGAGTTAAAGTCTAAAGTCACAAGAGTCCACACTCTAGAGTCAAGTTTACATCTAAAGAACCTTATGTCTCACTAATAAAGTGAAGGATACTAATTTATGGATAAAATTAAGAAAAGTAAGTTTAAGAAAACCCAAAGAAGTCAATGTCAAAAAGAAAGTTAAACTTGCAGTTGTAGTAAATACTTGCTTTTCAAAGGCATATAAATCTCAGAAGTGGAACTATCCATGCATGGTATAGAAGCCAGCTACCCAGCTCAATGTGATAGGATTTCAGAAGTGTGTTACTCCATTTTAAAATAACAACTGAGAACAACATTGCTATCCATTGGGTCCCAGCTCCATTCTGGCTCATAGTTGATAGAGGGGTGGCCTAGCCCACAGCAGTTTATGCAGAACTGAAGGATACATCTTTCTACTTAATATCAGCTATGATTTCAACAAAAGGGAAAAAAAGGTGTGTGGGGCATGGAGGCACACTCCAGTAATGCCAGCACTCTGAGAGGCAGAGGCCGAAGGATCACAAATTTGAGCCTGGACTGGGCAATTTAGTGACTGAATCTGTCTCAGGAAGGAAGGTGGTGGGCTTCTGGGGATGCAGCTCAGTGCGAAGGCTCTGGTTTCAATCCCCAGGACAAAGGTGTGCATAAAATGTCCTTTGGGTAAATAGAAAGAATGCCTTCCTGCTAAAGCCCAACAGCAGAGAGGAAAACAAAACCCAGAAGTGTGGAGAAAGGAAAGCAAGTGCAGGCTGTGCTCTCAGTTTTAGGTTCTGCCAGCCTTCCTAGAAGATGACTTGTCACATCCATGCATTCACACTGCTCTAAGACCCTTGAATTTCCTTGAATTTTGAAAAAAAAATGTTTAAATAAAATTACAGATACTCCAGCCACAATTTTGGAACACAGGGCCAGGGATTTAGCTCAGTGGTGCCGTGCCTGCCTTGCAAGCACAAGGTCCTGAGTTTGATCCCCGGTACCAAAATAACAATAATGATAATAATAATATTGGGATACAATAGCTCTGTGACTAGAAACTGTTTGAAATACTATGACATGTTTCACTACTGCCTCCTTCAAAAATATAAAGAATTGCCTGAGTCGTGCGGAAGACGCCGAATCACCCCGCTGCAGACAAGCAGGTCGGCCCACACCCTACCGAGGTCCCCGGTCTCACAGAACACACGCCAAATCAGCCCGCTGCAGACAGGCAGGTCTGTGCACGCCCTACCGAGGTCCTGAGTAGCGCGGAAGACACCCAATCACCCCGCTGCAGACAGGCAGCCACCTGATTCCACACTACAAAGATGCAGAAGACACCAGACCACCAGACCAAGGTACTGAGTCCCGCTGTTCCTGGCCCAGAGATAGGGGCTTCTGAGCCGTCGTTCCACTGCGCCTGGTCCAGAGGAAGGGGCTTTCCAGTCCCAGCCCAGAGGAAAAGGCTTTTGGGCCACCTTCTGTCCCACTGCTCCTGGCCCAGAGGAAGGGGCTTCTGAGCCACCATCCCACTGCTCCTGATTCAGAGGGAGGGGTTTCCTGGCCACCATCCCTCCCGCTGCTCCCAGCCCACAGGAAAGGGCTTTTGGGTCACCATCCCTACCGCTGCTCCCGGCCCCTGTCCCACCTCACCCGGCTCAGAGGAGGTAATCCGTGCAGGCGCTAACAGCCAACTGCCCCAGTCGAAATGAGAAAACATGTAAATAAGTCTCAAAACCAGACTTCCAGATCACCTACAGCAACCCCAAAGGGAAATGAGATGGAACACTCTGATACTCAACCACCTGGACCCACTGAACTGGCAACCTAAGGGGATCTGGAAAAAAGGAAATCAGAAATAATTTCTCAGATGACAGGAGAAATTGTGCCCTTAGTGCAAGACATGATTAATAAATCTAGAGAGGAGCTGAGGAACATTGATGGAATCCCAACATAAGAAACAAATGGAATCCATAAAACAGATGCAAATAGATTTCCAGGACATGAAAAACTCCATTGAAAGTCTACACAGCAGAATGAGCCAATGTGAGGACAGATTTTCAGATATAGAAGATAAGATTGCAATTAGTGACCAGGAAAAGAAAAATTGCTTCAAAATTATAAGGGAACATGAGAAATCAATCCAGCAGCTTCTAGATGATGCAAAAAAGAATAACATAAGACTGATTGGGCTCAATGAAGAAACAAGAGAGAGCGCAGATGACATGAAAAATCTCTTCACAGAAATAATGGCACAAAACTTCCCAAGCAGGGGAAAAGAGCTTGACATACAGATAAGTGAGGCATATAGGACTCCAAATAGCCTTGATCAAAAAAAAACTACACATAGGCATATAATTAGTAAGATTCCAGAAACACAACAGAAGAACAAAGTTCTGCAAGGAGTTAGAGAAAAGAAACAAATCACATACAAAGGAAAGCCCATCAGAATCACAGAAGACTTCTCAACACAAACCATCAAGGCAAGAAGAGCTTGGAGTGACATATTCCAAGCCCTAAAAGAAAACAGCCTCCAACCCAGATTGATGTACCCTGCAAAACTATCTTTCAAAATGGATGGAGAAATAAGATACTTTCATGACAAAGAGCACCTTAGAAACTTCATGAATAACAACCCAGCACTCCAAAGAATTTTACACAATATCCTGGGAACAGACATTGAGGATCACAACCCCAGGAAGCAAAGCAGAATGAGCCCATCTGGCATGACAAGAAATTAAATGTAAAGGGGGAGAATCCAACAAAATGAAAAAGTCATGGCAATGACAAGTCAATACGTTTCAGTTATAACCATCAACATTAATGGTCTCAATTCACCAATCAAAAGAAATAGACTGGCAGAATGGGTCAAGAAGCAAAATCCAACAATATGCTGCATACAAGAAACACACTTCATTCAAAAGGAAACTCATAGACTGAAAGTTAAAGGGTGGAAAACAATACTGCATGCAACAGGAACCCCAAAAAAAGCATGAGTAGAGATCCTCTTTGTAGATCAAGTAGATTTCAAATCAACACTGATTAAGAGAGACAAAGAAGGACACTACATCCTTGTAAAGGGAACAATCCAAGAGGAAGAGATGACAATCATAAATATCTATGCACCAAACACTAGTGCACCCAACTGTATAAAACAAATACTAACGGACATGAAAAGTCATATATGCATTAATACAATTGTAGTGGGGGACCTCAACACCCCACTGTCACAAATAGATAGATCAACTAGACAAAAAATAAGTAATGAAATGTTAGACCTCAATCCAACTCTTGAACAAATGAACTTAACAGATGTTTACAGAGTCTTCCACCCCACAAAATCAGAATACACATTCTTCTCAGCTGCACATGGGTCATTCTCAAAAGTAGAGCACATACTCACACATAGAACATGTTTAAGGAAGTGCAAAGGAATTGAAGTTATCCCCTGTATAATATCAGACCATAGTGGGATGAAATTGGAGATCCATAGCAAAAGAAACTCAAAAAATTTCATAAACATGTGGAAATTGAACAACACACTTCTGGATAAGCAATGGGTCACAGAGGAAATTAAAGAAGAAATCAGGCAGTTCCTTCAATTAAATGACAATGACAATATGGCATATTGGAATCCATGGGACACAATGAAAGCTGTCTTATGAGGGAAATTCATAGCAGTGAATACACATATTAGGAAAACAGAACGAGCCCAATTAAACAACCTGATGCTGAACCTCAAGCTTCTAGAAAAAGAAGATCAGGACAACCCCAAAGCTCATACAAGGGAGGAAATTATAAAGATCAGAGGAGAAATCAATGCAATGGAGACTAAGAAATTGATACAAAAAGTCAATGGAGCCAAGAGTTGGTTCTTTGAAAGAATCAACAAAATTGACAACCTTTTAGCCAACCTTGTCAGAAAAAGGAAAGAAAAGGTCCAAATCCATGCAATTAGGAATGAAAAGGGTGAAATGACAACAGACCCAGCAGAAATACAGAGGATCATCAATACCTACTTCCAGAACCTATATGCCAATAAGATGGACAACACAGAAGAAATGGACAGATTCCTAGATACATATGAATTACCCAAGTTGAATGAAGAAGACCTAAAAATTCTGAGCAACCCAATATCAACCAATGAAATTGAAAATGTAATTAAAAACTTATCAACTAAGAAAAGCCCGGGCCCTGATGGCTTCACTGCTGAATTCTATAAGACATTGAGAGAGGAACTGCTGCCACTACTGTTTCAACTCTTCGATGAAATTGAAAGGGAAGCAATACTCCCAAATTCATTCCTGGAAGCAAGCATCACCTTGATCCCCAAAGCAGATAAAGACCCAACTGAAGAAAAGAACTATAGGCCAATCTCACTAATGAACATAGATGCAAAAATCCTTAATAAGATACTGGCAAACAGAATGCAGAAGATCATCAAGAAGATCATACACCCTGATAAAGTGGGATTCATCCCAGGTATGCAGGGATGGTTCAATATACGCAAATCAAGCAGTGTAATACACTATATCAATAGAGCCAAGGACAAAAACCATATGATTATCTCCATAGATGCAGAAAAAGCATTTAACAAAATCCAACATGGATTCATGATAAAAATCCTACAAAAAATTGGAATAGATGGTCTCTACCTCAAACTGATAGAAGTCATCTATGAAAAACCAACAGCCAATATCATACTAAATGGTCAAAAACTGAAATCCTTCACCCTAAAATCAGGAACAAGACAAGGATGTCCACTATCACCACTCTTCTTCGATATAGTTCTGGAAACATTAGCCACGGCAATTAGACAAGAGAAAGAAATAAAAGGAATAAAGATAGGTAATGAAGAAGTCAAATTGTCATTATTTGCAGATGACATGATACTCTCTATAGAAGACCCCAAGAACTCCACCAAAAGTCTTCTAGACTTAATAACCAAATTCAGTCAAGTAGCTGGTTACAAGGTCAACACACAAAAATCAATAGCTTTCCTCTACACCAATGACAGACTCACTGAGAGAGAAATAGGGCAAATAATTCCTTTCACAATAGCATCCAAAAAACTGAAATACCTAGGAATCATCCTAATGAAAGAAATCAAAGACCTCTTCTCTGAAAACTATGGCACTCTGAAAAGAGAGATTGAAGATGATATCAGAAAATGGACAGACATCCCCTGCTCCTGGGTAGGAAGGATTAATATAGTGAAAATGGCCATACTTCCAAAACTGCTATATAGATTTAATGCAATTCCAATTGAGATCCCAGCAGCATACTTCATAGACCTCGAGAAAACCATCCAAAAATTCATTTGGAACAAGAAGAGACCCAGAATACCAAAAGCAATTCTAGGTAACAGAGACATTAAAGGGAGTATCACAATCCCCAACCTGCAACTCTACTACAAAGCTACTGTGATATAAACAGCATGGTACTGGCAAAGAAACAGACTTGAGGACCAGTGGAACAGATTAGAAGATGCAGAAACAATGCCAGACACACTCAGCCATCTCATCTTTGACAAAGGAGCCAAACACCCTCACTGGAGGAAAGATAGCCTCTTTAATAAATGGTGCTGGAAAAATTGGGCTTCAACTTGCCAAAGATTAAAACTAGACCTGTATCTCTCACCATGCACTAAACTAAAATCAAAATGATTAAAGATCTAAATATTAAAATAGAAAGTCTGAACCAGTTGGAACAGAGGTTAGGTAGAACCCTTGAAGACATCAGTGTAGGAAAAGATTTTATGAACAAAACCTCAGTTGCCCGTGAACTAGCACAAACAATCAACAAATGGGATCTCTTCTTATTAAAAAGCTTCTGCACAGCAAGTGAAACCACCAGCAGTGTGAAGAGACAACCCACAAGGTGGGAAAAAATCTTCACCTGCTCTTCCTCAGACAAAGGTCTACTATCTCGAATCTATAAAGAACTTAAGAAGATCAGATCTCCCACATTTAAAGCCCCAATCCAAAAATGGGCATCTGAAATGAACAGACATTTCTCAGACAAAGAAGTGGAAATAGCAAATAAATACATGAAAAAATGTTCAACATCACTGGTCATTCGAGAGATGCAAATGAAAACAAGGTTGAGATTCCACTTCACTCCAGAAAGAATGGCTGCTATCATGAAATCAACCAATAACAAATGCTGGCAGGGCTGTGGGGAAAGAGGAACCCTACTCCACTGCTGGTGGGAGTGTAGACTGGTGCAAGCACTGTGGAAATCAGTATGGAGATACCTCAAAGAACTAGGACTGGAAGTCCCATTTGACCCCACTATTCCACTGCTGGGGATCTTCCCCAAAGAATTAAAAAAATCATACCACAGTGATATGTGTGCACCCATATTCATAACAGCACAGTTTTTAATAGCTAAAACTTGGAAACAGCCCAAATGCCCATCAACTGGAGACTGGATAAAGAAAATGTGGTTTTTTTATAAAATGGAGTACTACTCAGCCATAAAAAATGAGAAATTAGAGACATTTATAGCTAAGTGGATGCACATTGAGGCAATACTCTTAAGTGAAATAAATAGAACACACATGTGTAAATACCAAATAGTTTCTCTGGTGTGAGAAACTGAAAGTGTAAATAAGGACTAGATGTATAATAGACAATGTGAAATAGGAAGAAAGGGGGCAGAGGGGAAGGAAGTGGGAGAGCTAGGGGAAAGGATAGAAGGCAATGGGATTACTATGAGAAAATGGAAAAATAGGAACAAAATCTTTGTAAATAGAGAGGAATGGAGGGCTTGAAGGGAGGGCTGGGCAAGGGTGAAAAATAAGAACCAAGAGAGAATATGTAAAGGTGCAAATTTCCAATGATGAATGTCATATTGTATACCTAAAATGCACTAATGATTAGAATGAATAATCGATAATGTAAAATAGGAAGAAAAGGTCCAAAGGGGTAGGGGCAGTGGGAGGGGCAGGGGAAAGGAAAGAAGGGAAAGGAAAAATGATGAGAAATGGAAATAAAGTCTTTGTAAATAGGGAAGGGTGGAGGGCGTGAAGGAAGGGCTAGGAATGGGGAAAAAATAAGAACCAAGATGCATTATATAAAGATACAATTCCCAATGAAAAAAAAAGAAATGAATAAATAAAAATAAAGTCCTAAATTTTGATGGAAAAAAATATATATAAAAAATTATGATATATGTAACTATAGAACTGATACTAGAAATGGTGAGTCAGAAGACTAAATACAAGGCTCCATGTTTCCTGGAGCTCACATTATAAGAGTTGAATCAACTGTCACTTGATTATTAAGAATTATTTTGGGCAGAGATGATATATGTTAAAAGGGAGACGGGCTAAAGGGCAACAATAAAATATAAGGGATTTTTGAAAAAAAAAAAAAGACAACGGTGACACCCATTGTAGTTATGAGCGACACAGCTGTTGTTGCTCCTCTTCCCACAGCTTCTGCTAAGTGGTCAGCCCCAGAGGAGGACACCTGGTGCACAGGCAGCCAAGTTGTGAACTTATCAGCAATCAGTGACCTCAGATCTGCCCAGAGTAGGTCAGCTCTGCAATAATGTCCTTCCCTCTGGAGTCAGAACCATGAGACCCTGAGGGAGGGTTCTAGCTAGCAGTAAGGGCAAAAGCCAAATGGACAGAAGTGGTGTGACAGAGAGAGGCATGGAAATCCCTGTACAGGCCACATGCATGCTACAGTTATGAAGGAGTCGAGCAATACAGAAAAGATGGTGGGGGCAACACCCTGTGGCCAGAGAGATGGAGCGGGGAGCGGAAGGGGAGGGAAAGGAGGAGAAAGAGGAAGGGAGAGAGGGGAAAAAGAAAGAAGAGAGAGAGGAGAAGATGAGAGTCAAAAGCAGCCTTGATTCATGACAGCTTCCCTTAAGACCCAATTATAATTCAATTTCTGTCCTTGGATTTCCCTAAAATCCCTCTCAAACCTAAAGTCTGTTCCTATAACCAAAAGAAATCTAAGCAAAACAATGTATGCTTCTGGCCAATCTTCTATACTATGTTTATCTGCAATCACTGTTGCTCAAAGTAAAAACATTTGACTAATCAATGTAGCAAACTGCTGTAAAGAAATTTGTTCTACTCCCATTTATGCAACTTTCAGCAAATCCCCTCTCAAGCCTCACTTTTCCTGCCTATAGAAAAGAATACATTGTAGGCTTGTTGCAGAAATAACAATAACATAGAATACTGGACACCAAACTTGTGAGTTGTCATCATTCACCAAAATAAAATTTGCAACCAAGGAAGGAAAATTGCAACCAAGGAATTTGGAAAAGTAGAGAGAGGGATCCTGATTAACCCTTAGTTCAATAGAAAAATCATCCATTAACATTCCCTTTCCAAGGAAAAAATATGAGAAAAAAAATGGAAACAAAGCCTTTGTAAATAGGGAGGGATGGAGGGGTTGAAGGGAGGGCAGAGGAATGGGGAAAAAATAAGAACCAAAATACCATCATGTAAAGGTACAAGTTCTCAATGATGAATGTAAATGTATTGTATACCTAAAATGTACCAATAAAAGAATTTAAGAGAAAAAAAAATTCCCTTTCCAAGCAAGGCACAGTGGAACATGCCTATAATTTCAGCAATTTGGGAGCCTGAAACAGGAAGATTGCAAGTTCAAGCCCAACCTGGGCAATTTAGTAAGACCTTGTCTCAAAATAAAAAATCAAAAGGGTTGGTGATGTAGTTCAGTAGTAGAGTATCCCTGGGTTTGGTCTCAGGTACTGCAAAAAATAAAATAAAATCCTTTCCCTGAGTATTAGTGACAGTTGGATTTTTACTATTCTTTGAAATACCACAAGGTCAGCAAAATACCCACACGTACAACTCCATAAAAGAATGGCAATAAAGGCACTCCCTAGAGGGGAGGAAGACAAATTCATTACATTAGGCAGTCCTAAAAGAATGACTTAAGAGACCAAGAGCAATGCAAGTACACCTAGAAAAGGAGGAAAGATGGGGGGTGAGGGGTTATTTCTGGGACACCTAATTACTACAGAAACTTACCTTCTAATCCCCAGGGTAATTTACACTCTTATATACCAGTATGTCAAATTACTTTCTCAGATCTTAATAAAATAATCTTGAAAGTTTCAGGTTCAGACAATGAAAATAACTTTATGTTAGATGATAAGGCAGTTCTAAATAAAGGTTACAACTTTTATTATAGTTGTTAAATTTAACTTTTTAATGTTTCCCTTTCATATAAAATAAGAAAGATTTCAATAACTGTGCATATTTACCTTCTAATGATCTTAATAACTAAAACTATTAAAATTACAGTAATGCTCTAGTGTAGAAAATCCCAGAGGGACAAAAATGTAACATCAAGAAATTGTGTTTGGCACCCAGAACATTATGAATACATGACACATCCTAAGTGCTACTCCCTCCTCATTCTTAGTGGCATCCCTGGCAATGAAAATGAGGTAGGCTCAGCCATAAAAAATGAGAAATCAGAGACATTTATAGCTAAATGGATGCACATTGAGGCCACACTCTTAAGTGAAATAAATAGGACACACATGTGTAAATACTGAATAGTTTCTCTAGTGTGAGAAACTGAAAGTGTAAATAAGGACTAAATGTATAATAGATAATGTGAAATAGGAAGAAAAGGGGCAAAGGGGAAGGGGAAGGGGAAGTGGGAGGGGTAGGGGAAAGGAAAGAAGGGAATGGAATTAATATGAGAAAATAAAAAACTGGAAACAAAGTCTTTGTAAATAGGGAGGGATGGAGGGGTTGAAGGGAGAGCAAGGAAAGGGGGAAAAAATAAGGACCAAGAGAGAGTATGTAAAGGTGCAAATTTCCAATGATGAATATTATCATATTGTATACCTAAAGTGTACCAATAAAATAAAATTTAAAAGCAAAAAAAAAAAAAGAAAGAAAATGAGGTAAGAGAGATGAGGCACATGTGACAGTCCCTGGTTCCTTGATGACAAAACTTGTAAGTTCTCACATAGAGCTAAATTTCCAAATTCTATGAACTTTCTCTTTGTCACTCCTTCAAAACGGATTTAATGAGAACATCAGTCGACTGAACTCCCTTGTGAGTCCAGTCACTGTTGATGAAGCCTTGTATGGATGACTCCAAAACCAAGAGACAACTTAGGCCAGTAGTGGTGAACCTATGCACGTGTGCTGCAGCAAGCTGTTTGTATCATTGAAAGCTCTAAAAGTTTCGCCATCACCGACCTATGCTCAAGGTCAAGAACTTGAGCTTTGACATTGATTAGCTGTGTGACCCTGAGAAAGTTATCTAACTTCTCTGTGTTTAGTTCCTCCACCCATAAGATGGGGTAATACTTACCTCCTACCTCGAAGTACTATCACTTACTTTGTAGGATTAAATCAGTCAATACACATAGTGTTTAAAAGAGTGCCCCCAACATCAAGTTCTCATTAGTTGTTAACTGCTCTTACTATTATCTTTCACCTCTGAAACATGCCTTTAATATATGCAAACACAAAGTCTAGGGGAACACTTGCCACCAGGGAGAAAAGATGAAATTCAGAAATAAAGAGCAAGGGCAGGAATGGCACATCTTGGGGAGCCGAGCCAGTCTTCCTGCTGTTCCATAGTTGGCCTGCACCATCAGCTTCTGCTGGCAGATGAGAGATGCTTGTCACACAGATCAAATGGCAGTCCATGGGTGGACCCACACAAATTTGTTTTCACCACTGGACAAAAAGCCTGGCCCCGAATTCTCTGCTGTCACTATATTAGTGCATGTTGGTCATGATGCTCTGCTAACGGACCCTAAAGTTCCAAGGGCTGAAGGAAGAGCCACAGACTAATGGGAGAGCTGATGTTGAGGTGATCCCTGTGGAAGATCTCGAGCCACACTGTGAGGGAATTGGGAAAAGGGTCGGGGAGAAGTGAGCCAAGTTTTCCAGGACGGAGGAACAGGATGGATGTGCCCTGGGCATGAAGCTTGGAGATGCCACGTGGGAGAAGCTAACAGCGCTGCTGTGAACAGAGGGCATGGAGTAGGTGGAGCAGCAGGGAGAGCCAACAGTAATCAGGGAAGATTTTGCCTGCTGGGCCAACTTCCAGAGAAACAGTCTCTGCCTTGTTGTCAAGTTACCTGCCTTTTAGGATTATATTTAGACTTCTTTTTCGTGTCTTAGAAAACCTCAAATGATTACAGTGTGCACAGATTGTTTAAGTAGGTCACAAAATCAAGCAATTTTTTTCCCCTCTCTAATAGACCCCTGAAAGTCTAGATTCCAGAGAAGTAAATACTAGTTCTCTCATCTCCTGAGGTCTGGTATGGCAAATTCTTGCCTGCCCCATTTTTGTTTCTCTCCACTCCATTTAGGGGGTCCCTGCAGCAGTTCACTGTTCAGTAAGAGGAAGGAGCATTTTCTCAGACAGAAAACCAGTTCTCTGAGGGAAAGAAATCTGAATGAGGTTTCTAAAAGCTAAAGACATTCGCAGACATGGGGGCATTTGACATCACTCTGGAGATAGCCACAGGGACTGCAGGAATATTATGATAGAGAAAAGCAATGGCTTATAAAACCTCAAGCCCCACTAAATTCCTTATATGACAACCAACAGTGATGCTCAGTATCTGTTGCCATGGTCCAATAGTCAGATGTGAACCTCCGTTCAATCACAGGACTCTGTTATCTGTAGTGCTCACACAGAAAAAAGAAAAACAATGAAATATCTTTCAAGGAGCATTTTTCTTCCCATTTAAAGTTCATCCTGGGGTTGAGACAGAAGTTGGAACAAGATTCTGATTAGGAAAAAGTTATCCTCATGGGGACAGGCACCTCCTTCTATCCTCTTTCACAAGCTATCAGCACATACTTTACCATATTTAACATCATGGCTTCCTAGCCTCTTCATCTAATTCCTGGTCTTTTCTCCCATCTAGGGAAATGTTGCCAGGAATTTTCACTGAGTGTCACCTTTACTGAAGAACTCAGTTAAGAATGTTGGCTTCTTGGACTGTAAAACATTCCAGGACAATTATTTAAATCCAAAGATTCAATGGAGCAAAATTCAGAGTAAGGGAAAGAATTTTGGGAGATATTCTACAATTGACTGCCATTGATCTTTCTCTCCCCTTGCACTTTTGGCTTTGCCTTTTTGCTGTGAGCTTACTGCTGGGACTCTGTTAGGCATTCTAGTTGAAGTCATAGGACTTGTGACAACCTAATGTAGAAAACAAAGGAGAAAGGAGGATTATTCTGGGGTTTCACACTCAAGAGAAAAAGAGAATGGAGTATGGGATATAGACAAGGGATTCACTTTTGAATGGAAGAGAATGAGAAGCTGTTACAAATGTGAAACTAAAGAGAAGATGTGAAATGCAGTTTAAAGATAAGTGAAAGCCATGAGAGAAACTCATGTAGGGAGAGAGTAATGAGCAACACATACAAGTTAGTATGTGCATCCATGTACACATATAAATATCTCAAGACTTAGGTTTTTTGGGTACTCAGGAGTAGAATGGAAAAAAATAGGAACAGATGCATATAGTGAATACAGGTGGGAAAGGAAAAAGGAATGCTCTAAGATGTTCCAGAAGCAAAGAGAATGTTTTATTCTGCGACAAATGCTAACCAAAAGAAAACTGGTGATATAATACTACTGCCATACAAACTAGACATAAAGACGAAATTTGTTTTTTCTATGTAAGAGAATCACTATATGATGATCAAAGTCAGTTCATAAGGAAGATATAGCAATTCTCAACTTGTATGCAGATTGCCTTGGTGGTCTAGTGGTAAGCATAGCTGCCGTCAACTTGTATGCAATGAATAACAATGTCTCAAAATCAATAGATAAAATAATAATTAAGAGAACTTGAAGGAACATAAACACTATAATCAATTGTAGTGGGATATGCTTACACTTTTTTTAGTAAAGGACAATCTTAATATTAGTAATTCCACAAAAGTATTTCAAATGTTTTTCACCTATTAGATTCCAGATTCCTCAATGCAAATCTTGAATACTAGTTTTATCTCACTTATCTTCCTCGTACTTGAAACTCTCCAATTTGAAACATGAGTTCTAATCAAATCAGTTCTCATTTTTATTCCTCTCTTTAGGCTGCCTTCCTTAGCTGAAATGTTCTCCTATAGACTTTTTTCCCCCATGCAGTTGTAACAATGGCTGAAACAGGACTGGCAGAATTAGACTTCTGAATCACAAAGATAGAGGAGATAGAAGGTAGGCAGGCCTTAAACACAGTGCTGTCCCTTAGCTTCCACTGGAAAGTTGTGCTTGTTTCTAGATCTCCCATCTGGTTCAGAGTCCAATTCACCCCAAGCAGTGTCCAAGGACTTACTCTGGATCAAGTGTGGGAATAAGAATGTGTATGTAGTATGGAGAACAAGAAAGGTCAGAAGCCATGGTGTCATCTCTTTCAGAAGAAAGTCAGTGGTCTGAAAAGGTAAATCAACTGGACCTTGGTGAAAAAAAGCAGAGAAGAAATAGGGCATCTGAAACATCAAGCTCAAACTTCACAAAAAGGAAAATGGGAAATAAGATGAAAGTATCAATGATGAATGGGGAATAAATTAGTGGGAAGGCAAGACACAAGTCCAATAGGGATAAAGTTGCATCACTTTTATTATCAAATTTAGATCTGGTATTTTGATCCTACCATTCCTAATTCAGTATCTTGAGACAAACTCCTGGTTTTCTGCCTTTTCTGACAAGTAAGCTGTCTTGATCCATTTTATGCTGCTATAACAGAAAACCACAAACCAAGTAATTTATAAATGGTAGAAATTTATTTGCTTCACAGTTCTGGAGGATAGAAAGACCAAGATCAAGGGATTGTATCAGATGGGGGTTTTCTTGCTGCAACATGGTGAAAAGTATCAGATGGTAGGAGAGGATGAGAGAGACAGGGGCGGGGGGAGGAAGCTGAACTTATTCAGTTATCAGGAACTCTCTCCTGCAATAACCAATCCAATACACAATCCTTTGATAATGGGATTAATCCATTCATGGAAGCATAGCCCTCATGACCTAAACACCTTTTAAAAGTGCCACTTCTCTGCACTGTTGTATTGGGTATTAAATTTCTAACACATGAATTTTAGGGGACACATTAAAATTATAGCATGAGCCTTTATCAGAATCTAGGCTCACTTTGAACATAAGGCACAAAGAAAGAGATGGGCTGCTTCCCCTTTTTCTCCTGTACTTGCAATGCACTTGCAGGTGGTCAATGTATATAAAGGAACAACTCATGATAACACTAACGCTCTATCTGCAGCTCCTCCTAAGATCAAGAAAAGCAGATGAGTCAATCACTTTCCTGTGCCATCCTGTGGTCCTGGTCCTCTTATCATTGTCAATGTTTTATGAAAAAATATAAATCATTCAAAGCTAGTGTCAGTTGATAGTTTTAATAAGCTCATAATTTTATAGCCTGAAAGCTATGTTATTTGCTCATATCACTTGCTTTCTAAAACAATAACAACCATAATATATCCAAAATGTAAAAATATCCTTAAAGAAAAGTTGCAAAAACCCATGTGATGGCAAAGGAGGCCATTTTCCAAATATTCAACTTCTAGAGCTTTTATTTTCCCATAAACTAGAATAATAATATTCATTTCATTGGATAGTTAGAAGAAAAGTTAAATATTGGTAAAACATCCAGACTTGGGCCACAGAAATCAATGAACCCAAGAATAAAACCTTGGGACCTCAACCAAGAATCAGAAGATATTTGATAAATCATTTCATTTTTCTCTCACATGATAACATAGATGATGTCCTCCCCTTACATGGTCCTTGACAAAGCTGGAGGAGGCCAGAAAGAGATTCAGTGCAGATTGAGGCTGCCACCAGCCCAGGCAACAAGAAAAGGACTATGGAAAAGGTAATTAAGCTTTCTAAAGAAACTTCTAACACTAAGAGTCTCTACTCTTTAGAGTACATGAGGACTGTGCTGAAATGAAACAAACAGCACTGGTGGTGTCTCTAATACTGAGGATAACAGCAGTGCTGAGGAGGGGTTTCTGCACACTGCAACTGACCAAGGGGCATCTTAATGTTGCTCCGAAAACAGGAGATAAGGCCCAGTAGTAGGCCAGTGATTTATCCTCACTTGGACTCCACCTGAAAATAAGACTTAGCCCCACACTCTCTAGTATAGAGTATTTCCTGGTCTATTAGGATTTCCATGCAGTTAAAAAAAAAATTCTGTTGCAATACTTGGACAAATGAGGGAGAGACTGAGGTTAAGTTTCTTTCTTGGTGTAGCACCAGTTTTCTGTTCTCTTTATGCCAGACTCTATGTTGTTTTTCTAGTTTACACAATAAAATGCTGCTTTTTCAAAGGGGCAGATCATTAGAGGGTTTGCTGGAGCCCCTCAAGTGCTCCATTCATTTTTAATGGGGTACTTGACATCCTGCAAAGTTCACACATGAAGAAGAGATTGCACAGCATGAACTGGAGGAAAAATCCACTGCCTATTTCTACAGAAGGATGCTGATAATGCGAGGTGACTGGTACATGACAGGTTTTACAGGCAGAATCAGTAAATGGCCATGCCTTTCAGCATAAAACAAATTAAAACATGGTCATAACCCCAGTTCCACTGTTACCACTGGATGGCATTCTTTGTGATTAAATATATGTCACATTCTTTCTAGGCCTGCAAGGGTAAAAACTGCCAAATTCAGAATGGAAATAAAACCCTGGAAATCAATGTGATGTACCAAAAAGAAGTTTTTTAATTAACATTTTCTTTTCAGTTACAGTACAAGACACATCAATATGCAGTGTTCAGATATCTTCCCAACATTGTAGTTTCATAGGGTTGGGTATCATTCAAAATAAATAGGCTACTTCCTAAATATTTTGAAATCTATTCTTTAAGGTTTTAGTTTACAGTAAAGAAATCTAATACATGAAAAGTCAGATTTTCAGAAAAGATAAATTGGAAAAGGGGTGCTATTTATATTTTCTTTAAGAGTTCACCACACGATTTCTTCATAGCAAACCTCTGTGATGAAATGGAGAAGTCACAACTCTCAGGTGGGTTCCTGCCACCATGGGTTTTTGGTAATTTTCTTTGGTTAACTTTTAGGGGTGAAGGAGAAGGGTTTACTACTCTTTCAAAGAGTGAAACTTTCCCAGCCTTCCCTCTGGCTGCCAAGTTCTGCATTTGAGAGCACATCCCAGAGTCTGAAGCTAGCAGGCCACCAATCTTTGCCCTCTGTTAAACAAGGGCAACTGTTCTTAGTTTTCCACAACCTTGAGTCTTCTGTCCTCAGCCTCAGGGGAATAAAACATTCTTTTCTCAGCCATTGGCCTCATTAGCATCACAGATGCAAGATTTTCTCAGGATCCTGGGCATTCACCCTCTTCCCAATGGAGTCTACACCTCACGGAAGGAACATGGGTATTGGCTTCTGAATCCTAATCCTGGCTCCACCACTTAATATCCGAGTGACTGCTGCATTCTAGAGTTTCAGTTTTCTCATCACTACTGGGGGTAACAATATCCAATTGATTGGAAAACAGAAGGTTAAGTTAAACACTGGTAAAAATCTACCCCTGAGCATGTCATATAACAGATGCTTAACAAATGGGAACTTTAATGATGACAGCTATTATCCTGGATATTTCCTGTCTCTTTTTTCTTTTGTCCTTTTTTTCTTTTCTGTTTTTAATGTACTTTCAGTAGGTTTTCAGTTGATCCAGAGTTCCCTTCTCTTAACCTGTATTTTCCTCCATCAACTCCTCATCTCCTGCTCTCTCCTCACCAGCTGGCTCAGTAGGCCAGAATTCCCATCCTCCTTAACAGGAGTCATCATTCCTTTTTCCAAAACTCCATCTGGAGCCAGACATGATTTCCATAAAACAATTGTACATCTGCATGTCATTACCGTTCAGCTCCCCTGGCCCCCGGCAGGCTGAACATGATGCCAAACCCACAATGACTTTTAGGGAAAAGAGACTCTGTCAAAAAGGCTCTTTGTACATTTAAAATAGAATTTGATTTCTAAAACCTTCTGTGTACAGATAACTTTCAGGAACAAGTCTGTGGATCTTGAGAAGTGAAGTACACAGGAGATAACAAGCAGCACTCCCTCCCAGAGCCTGGACTCAGGGCATGGGAACTGTGGGCCAAACCTGCAGACAGACGGTGACTATTGATGACCCCAGAGGCCTCCAAGGAGAAATGCACCAGTGGAACAGAGCAGTGGACACACTGGACTGCAGCACTGGTGAGATATCCAGGTTCAGACCTCACCCAGGAGAGGGTGATTGGCTGGTAGCCATCTTGTAGAGGGCCAAACTGAGCTCAAAACTCAGAATAGTTATGGACTGGATCCATCAAGTGGCTCCCGGTCACTTGGTGAGGGTGCCGAGTTCAAGTCAGCAGGCGGTTAGGAAGTGGAGTTCAAGCTGGCAGGAGGCACATGGACTATTGCAGGCGCAAGGAATCTAGTTCTAGCCTCATAGCCAGAAATGTGCCTAAACTTTGGTAGAAGCAAAGGTGCAGGCCAGCTGGTATATCCATGATCTCACATGAAGCTGTGGCTGGCTGGGATTAATCCCCGCTGTGGCTGGCTCGGTTCTGGACTCTGTCTGCCTGTGTTACCTACCAGTGACAACAGAAATACACCTTTCTTTCTTTCATTTTCTTTTTGCTTTTTTCCTCCTTTCTGGCACGTGTTTTGTTTTTTCTTGATTGTTTGAACACATTTTGTAGCTTTTTTCGCTGTTGTTCTGTTCTGTTCTTGTTTTTATTTCTTCCTTTTCTCTTTCCACCCTGTCTTCTTCACCACTTTCTGAAAGTTTGTCCTCCAGCCTTGCCTCTGATCTCTTTCTTCTGTTTCTCTGTGCCCCCAACCCCTTTTAAATCTTCTCCCCTAAGGGTAAAATGGCTATATTAAGGACTTATTTATTGCATACAATTTTTTTATTCATTCTAGATTTTTTTATATAACTATAGATCTAGTCCAAATGGTTAAAGGTAGCAAAGAGTTTGTCATTTTCTAGGCTGTATTTGATGCTGTTGTTATTGTTGATTTAGCCAAGGTGAAATAATTGTGCTAATAAGTTGTTCCTCCTGGTATACCAAGAATAAGACTGCCTAAGGGTCTTTAAAAAAAAAAAAAAGGCTTGTAGGACTGTGAGAAATCAATCCAGCAGCTGCTAGATAATGCAAAGAAGAATAACATAAGACTGATCGGACTCAATGAAGAAACAGCAGAGAGTACAACTGATCTTAAAAAAAAAGACTATTCACAGAAGCAACGGCAAAAAACCTCCCAAGTAGGGGAAAAGAACTTGACATACAGATAAGTGAGGCATATAGAACTCCAAGTAGCCATGATTAAAAAAACACCCACAGGGCCCAGGATTTAGCTCAGTAGCTCCACCGCCTACCTCGCAAGTGCAAGGTCCGGAGATCGATCCACGGTACCAAAAAAAAAATCTACACATAGGCATATAATAGTTAAGATTCCAGAAACCCAAGAACAAAATTCTACAAGCACTAAGAGAAGAGAAACAAATCACATACAAAGGAAAGCCCATCAGAATCACAGAAGACTTCTCAACACAAACCCTCAAGGCAAGAAGAGCTTAGAGTGATGTATTGCAAGCCCTAAAGGAAGACAACTTCCAACCCAGACTGATATACCCTGCAAAACTATCTTTCAAAATTGATGGAGAAATAAGATACTATCATGACAAAGAGCACCTTAGGAATTTCATGAATACGAAACCAGCACTCCAAAAATTTTTAAACAATATCCTAGGAAAAAGACAATGAGGATCACAGCCCCAGAAAGCCCAGCAGAATGAATCCATCAGGCATGACAAGAAATTAAATGCAAAGTGGGAGAATCCAACAAGGAAAAAAAAGTCATGGCAAGGATAAGTCAATACTTATTGGTTATAACTATCAATGTTAATGGTCTCAATTCACCAGTCAAAAGAAATAGACTGGCAGAGTGGGTCAAGAAGCAAGATTCATCAATATGTTGCATACAAGAAAAACACTTCATTCAAAAAGAAACTCATAGACTGAAAGTTAAAGGGTGGAAAACAATACTCCATCCAACAAGAATCTGAAAAAAAGCAGGAGTAGCTATCCTAGTTCCAGGTCAAAAGGACTTCAAACCAACAGCTGATTACAAGAAACAAAGAAGGACACTACATCCTTGTAAAGAGAAAAATGCAAGAGGAAGAGATGACAATCATAAATATATATGCAGCAAACACTGCTGTGCCAAACTATATAAAACAAATGCTAACAGACATGAAAAGACCTCTATGCACTAATACAATTGTAGTGGGAGATTTCAATACCCCACTGTCACAAACTACATAGATCCAGTAGACAGAAAAACAACAACAAAATACTAGAACTCAATCAAACTCTTGAACAAATGAACTTAACAGGTGTTCACAGAGTGTTCCACCCCATAAAATCAGAATACATAATCTTTTAAGCTGCATGCTGGTCATTCTCCAAAATAGATCACATACTAGTTCATAGAACATGTTTAAGTAAGTGCAAAGGAATTGAAGTTATCTCCTGTATATTATCAGACCGTAGGGTGATGAAATTGGAAATCAATAGCAAAAGAAAGCACAAGAATTTCATAAATACATGGAAATTGAACAACACACTTCTGAATAACCAATGGATCACAGAGGAAATTAAATAAGAAATCAGACAGTTCCTGCAATTAAATGACAGTGTCAGTGCAACATATTGGAATCTATGGGACATAATAAAAGCAGTCTTACAAGGGAAATTCATAGCAGTGAATACTCACATTAACAGAGCAAGCTCAAATAAACAACCTGATGTTGAACCTCAAACTTCTAGAAAAAGAAGAGCAGGACAAACCCAAAGCTCATGCAAGGGAGGAAATTATAAAGACCAGAGCAGAAATGAATGCAATGGAGACTAAGAAAATGATACAAAAAAATCAATGAAGCAAAGAGTTGGTACTTTGAAAGAATAAACAAAATTGGCAAACCTTTAGCTAACCTTATCAAAAAAAGGAAAGAAAAGACCCAAATCCATGCAATTAGAAATGAAAAGGCTGAGCCAGGGATTTATCTCAGTGGTTTCACCATCTGCCTCAAAACCCCAAGGTCCCAAGTTTGATCCCCAGTACCCCCCCCCCAAAATGAAAAGGATGAAATTCCATGGACCCAGTAGAAATCCAGGGGATCATCAATACCTATTTTGAGGACCTATATGCCAAGAAAATGGAAAACACAGAAGAAATGGATGGACTCCTAGATACATATGAATTACCAAAGTTGAATGAAGAGGACCTAAAAATTCTAAACAACCTAATATCAATCAATGAAATTGAAAATGTAATTAAAAACTTACCAATTAAGAAAAACCCAGGTCCTGATGGCTTCAGTGCTGAACTCTTCAAAATATTTAGAGAAGAACTATTGCCACTACTGTTTAAACTCTTCAATGAAATGGAAAGGGAAGCAATACTTCCAAATTCATTCCTGGAAGCAAGCATCACCTTGATCCCCAAAGAAGAGAAAGACCCAGCCAAAAAAGAGAACTATAGGTCAATCTCACTAATGAACATAGGTGCAAAAATCCTTAATAACATACTGGCAAGTAGAATGCAGAAGATCATCAAGATCATACACCCTGACTAAGTGGGATTCATCCCAGGGATGCAGGGATTGTTCAACATATGCAAATCAATCAATGTAATACACTATATCAATAGAGCCAAGGACAAAAACCATATGATCATCTCAATAGATGCAGAAAAAGCATTTGACAAAATCCAACATGGATTCAGGATAAAAATCCTACAAAAAAATTGGAATAGATGGTCTCTACCTCAAACTGATAAAAGCCATCTAGGAAAAACCAACAGCCAATATCATACTAAATGGTCAAAAAATGGAATCCTTCACACTAAAATCAGGAACAAGACAAGGATGTCCACTATCACCACTCTTCTTCGATATAGTTCTGGAAACATTAGCCACAGCAATTAGACAAGAGAAAGAAATAAAAGGAATAAAGATAGGTAATGAAGAAGTCAAATTGTCATTATTTGCAGATGATATGATACTGTATATAGAAGACCCCAAGAACTCCACCAAAAGTCTTCTAGACTTAATAACCAAATTCAGTAGAGTAGCTGCATACAAGGTCAACACAAAAACATCAACAGCTTTCCTGTGCACAAACAACAGACTCACTGAAAAAGGAACTGGAGAAACGACTCCCTTCACAATAGCATCCAAAAAACTGAAATACCTAGGAATCAACCTAACAAAAGAAATCAAAGGCCTCTTCTCTGAAAACATAGCACTCTGAAAAAAGACATCAAAGAGGATATCAGAAAATGGAAAGACATCCCTTGCTTCTGGGTAAGAAGAACCAATATAGTGAAAATGACCATACTTCCAAAACTGCTCTATAGATTCAATGCCATTCCAATTGAAACTCTAACAGCATACTGCACAGACCTTGAGAAAATAATCCAAAAATTCATTTGGAACAAGAAGAGACCCAGAGGAGCAAAAGCAATTCTAGAGACAACAGAGACAAGTTAGGAGGTATCACAATTCCCAAACTGAAACTGTACTACAAAGCTGCTGTGATAAAAACAGCATGGTACTGGCAAAGAAACAGACCCGAGGACAAGTGGAACAGATTAGAAGATGCAGAAACAACTCCGGGCACATTCAGCCACCTCATCTTTGACAAAAGAGCCAAACACCCTCACTGAAGGAAAGATAGCTTTTTTAATGAATGGTGCTGGAAAAATTGGGCTTCAACTTGCCAAAGATTAAAACTAGACCTGTATCTCTCACCATGCACTAAACTAAAATCAAAATGGATCAAAAATCTAAATATTGAAACAGAAACACTAAATCGGCTGGAAGAGAAGTTAGGTAGAACTCTTGAAGCCATTGTTGTAGGAAAAGATTTTATGAACAAAACCTCAGTTACCCGTGAACTAGCACAAATAATCAACAAGTGGGATCTCTTCTTATTAAAAAGCTTCTGCACAGCAAGAGAAACCACCAATAGCATGAAGAGACAACCCACACAGTGGGAGAAAATTTTTACCAGCTGTTCCTCAGACAAAGATCTACTATCTACAATATATAAAGAACTTCAAAAAATCAGAACTCCAAATTTAAAGAAGCAATCCAAAAATGGGTATCTGAAATGAACAGAAATTTCTCAAAGAAAATAAGAATAGAAAATAAACATATGAAAAAAATGTTCAACATCATTGGTCATTTGAGAGATGCAAATGAAAACAATGCTGAGATTCCACCTCACCCCAGAAAGAATGGCTGCTGTCACAAAATCAACCAATAACAAATGCTGGTGGGGATGTGGGGGAAAAGGAACTCTTCTCCACTGTTGGTGGGAGTGTAGACTGGTGCAACCACAGTGAAAATCAGTATGGAGATACCTCAAAGAACTAGGATTAGCAGTCCCATTTGACCTAGCTATTCCCCTGCTGGGTATCTTCCCCAAAGAATTAAAAGAATCATACCACAGTGATATATGTGTACCTATGTTCATAGCAGCACAGTTTGTAATAACTAAAAGTTAGAAACAGCCCAGTTGCCCATCAACTGGAGACTGGATAAAGAAAATGTGTTTTTTATAAAATAGAATACTACTCAGCCATAAAGAATGAGAAATTAGAGATATTTATAGCTAAATGGATGCACATTGAGGTCATACTCTTAAGTGAAATAAATAGGACACACATGCGTAAATACCAAATAGTTTCCTGGCCTGAGAAACTGAAAGTGTAAATAAGGATACAAATGTGTGATCGATGTGAAATAGGAAGAAAAGGTGCAAAGGGGAAGGGGAACTGGGAGGGTAGGGGAAAGAAAAGAAGCAAATGGAATTAATATGAGAAAATGAAAAAATGGAAACAAAGTCCTTGTAAATAGAGAGGGGTAGAGGGGTTGAAGGGAGGGCAGGGAAATGGGAAAAAAATAAGAATCAAGATATATTTCATAAAGGTACAGATATCCAATGATGAATGTCACTATATTGTATACCTAAAATGTACCAATAAAATTAATATTTTTAAAAAAACTGTAGGCCAGTGCCAAAGAACTGGCAGTTGGGCCAAGTAGGCAGAAACTTCTCATCCCCAATAAATTGAAGAGGTAGGACCTTGAAACAGACTCAAAACCCAAAAGCTAGCTACATCTGGAAGACAACTCTGAGTAGTCATTTCCTAATGGTTCTAAATACTGGTAATAAGCTACTCACCATAAGCAATTTACAACCATCAACCTAGGAATTAAACTTTAGAAAAACAGAAAATGAGAAGACACTTAAACAAGATGTAACCCCACCCCCACCCCAAATTCAGCTTACCAAAGGCAAACCCGGGTGGCAATGGGGTGGAACAGTCCAAAAGCTACCCACCTGGTCTCTCTGAATTGGTAACAGCAGAAGTAACAAAGCAGATGAAGAAGGTTCTGGGAAAAAAATCAAAACAGAAATAATTTCCCAGATAACTACAGAGATGGTGACAAGAATAAAAGACATGCTTAGTGACTCTAGAGAAGAAACAGAAAAAAATAATACAGGAGCTCAGGAAATGATGGAAACCACAAACACTCAGCATAGAAAATAAATCTAAATCATGAATGCCCAGTATAGGGAAGAAATGGAAACCATGATTGTCCAGCATAGGAAAGAAATGGAATCCATGAAACAAATTCAAACAGTTATCCAGGAGATTAAAAACTTCATTAAAAGTGTATGCAGCATAATGAGCTAATGTGAGGACAGAATATCAGATACAGAAGACAGGACTGTAATTAACGATCATGAAAAGAGAGATTTCTTAAAAATAGCAAGGAACCACAAGAAATCGATCCAGCAGCTGCTAGATGATGCAGAGAAGAATAGCATGAGGTTGATTAGAGTCAATGAAAAAGCAGGAGATAACACAAATGATTTAAATAGCCTGTTCACAGAAGTAATGGCAGAAAACTTCCCAAACAGAGAAAAAGAATTTGAAATACTTGTCCCTATTCAGCTTTCACCTGCATGGGAAGAGGGACAAAAATAAAGGTAACTAAAATTTATTGAGTGTCTATTTTGTGCAAGGGGACTATGCTAGGCATTTCACAACCATTATGTTATTTAACTTTCATAGCTATCATTTAAAAATGAGTATTTTTATCTTTACTAAGAGAAAATCAAGATTGCAGGAAGTGAGATGACTTGATTAAGGATTAAACCTTGTTAGTGGTAGAGCCAAGATGTACATCCAACCCTGTCTCATTATTTATGATACAAAATGCTCTGTGACACAGTAAACACAGTAAAACGTATTTTTTAATGTTAACTTAAATTTTTGACCTAGTGCTTTGGATCACTGGAAGGAAAAGACCTTCTGTAGGTGGGAGGGAGAGAACTCTGACATATTCAGTGAACAGGTGGTTGCAACACTATTTGGTTTGCAAGAAGACTTAAGGACCAGTCTGATCCCTTTTTCATTTAGGGGCTTCCAGAAAGGCCCTATTTGCTTGATGGGAAGTTTTTTATTCAATTCTCACAGTTATACAGAAAGCACCAAAGCTGCTGACTACAAATTCTCTTTTCTGGAGTTGTTCATGGACAAAGATATGGAAAGATGGTGACTTCTTCCATTTCAGTTTGAATGTAGAATATTACATGGATCAGGCCTCAACTCAAGGAGTATATGTGGTAGAAAGGCGTGCTTTGGTAAGCTGCTTGGGGTGAGAGAAAAAGGACTCATCATACAAGGGAAATGATGACCTCACAGATGCTTAGCTCTCAAGTGTGTTCCACAGAGGTAAGGTTGGGATGACCACCAGGTTTTGTGGGTGAGGTCTGCACCTTTGGACCTGATCTGGATTGTCCAGGAAAGGCTGAGCCCAGCATTCATTCATTCATTCATTCATTCATCATGTATGTTTTGAGTGATTTCTATGTGTTGTGTCCCATTTGAGACACTGGAGATAAACCACTGAACAAAATAAAAATCAAAAAGACCTCAGGCATTCTTTTTTTTTTTAGGTCTCAGCCCTTTTGCCAAATGGGCTCATAAAGTGCCTGCAGAAGACTGGTGCAACCACTATGGAAATCAATATGGAGATACCTCAAAAAACTAGGATTGGGGTTGGGGATTTAGCTCAGTGGTTCTGCCACCTTCCTTGCAAGGAGAAGGACCTGAGTTCGATCCCTGGTACCAAAAAAACAAAAAACAAAAAACTAGGATTAGAGGTCCAATTTGATCCAGCTATTCCTCTGCTGGGTATCTTCCCAAAAGAAATAAAAGAATCATACCACAGTGATATATGCACGCCCATGTTTATAGCAGCACAGTTTGTAATAGCTAAAGCTTGGAAACAGCCCAAGTGCCCATCAACTGGAGACTGGATAAAGAAGGTGTGTGTTTTTTTTATAAAATGGAGTACTACTCACCCATAACGAATGACATACTAGAGACATTTATGGCTAAATGGATGCACATTGAGGACATACTTTGAAGTGAAATAAATAGGACACACATGTGTAAATACCAAATAGTGTCTCTAGTGTGAGAAACTGAAAGTGTAAATAAGGATTAAAATGAATGTGAAATAGGAAGAAAAAGGGCAAAGGGGAAGGAAGTGGGAGGGCTAGGGGAAAGGATAGAAGGGAATGGGATTAATGTGAGAAAATGGAAAAATAGGAACAAAATCTTTGTAAATAGGGAGGAATGGAGGGGTTGAAGGGAGGGCTGGGCAAGGGTGAAAAATAAGAACCAAGAGAGACTATGTAAAGGTGCAAATTTCCAATGATGAATGTCATTATATTGTATACCTAAAATGTACCAATGATTAGAATGAATAATCGATAATGCAAAATAGGAAGAAAAGGTCCAAAGGGGTAGGGGTAGTGGGAGGGGCAGGGGAAAGGAAAGAAGGGAAAGGAAAAATGCTGAGAAATGGAAAAAATGGAAATAAAGTCTTTATAAATAGGGAAGGGTGGGCTAGAAATGGGGATAAAATAAGAACCAAGATGAATTTTGTAAAGGTACAAGTTCCCAATGAGAAATGTAATTGTGTTGTATACCTACAATGTACCAATAAAAGAATTTAACCAAAAAAATGAATAATTAATAATGCGAAATAGGAAGAAAAGGTACAAAGGGGAAGGGGGAGTGGGAGAGGTAGGGGAAAGGAAAGAAGGGAAAGGAAGAAATATGAGTAAAGGAAAAAATGGAAACAAAGTCTTTGTAAATAGGGAAGGGTGGAGGGAGTGAAGGGAGGGCAGGGGAAAGGGGAAAAAATAAGAACCAAGATACATCATGTAAAGGTACAAGATACCAATGATAAATGTAAATGTATACCTAAAATGTACCAATAAAAGAATTTAAGAAAAAAAATTAAAAAATAAAAAAATAAACTGCCTGCAGAAATAACTTGCTTTGAGAAAAAGTGGGTCACAGACACAACAAACAGGAGAGGTTCATATCCCCAAATAGCGAAGATAAAAAAAAATGGTGAAGATAGTAAAATAATCCAGAATAGGCTATAAAATAAGAATGTTTGCAAAGATTAAAGAGACTATATTAAAACTATAAAGAAAGAATGGCACACTAAGGGGTAAATATTAAAAGTATTAGATGTCTGTGTCAAATCAATAACTGTTCATGAACACCAAAGTGTTAACCTACTTAAATGTCCACATGCCTAAATGCTGCCTTTTTTTTTTTTTTTTGGTACTGGGGATCGAACTCAGGACATTGTGCTTGTGAGACAGGCACGGCACCACTGAGCTAAATCCCCAGCCCCTGCTATTTTTTGATTCTGTGATTTCCTCTTACATTTACAGAATAAGTACTCACCAACACAAAGAGCAAAATCGGAAGAATCATAGTATTAACTTTATTAGTACATGCTTACTACATAATGATTACATCATCACGGGGAGTTGGAACATGTACGTAACACACCTGAATTCTTTTTTCTCCCTTTCTCTCTCCTTCTTCCTTCCACTTTTTGGTCCCCTTCCCTTTTGCAAAAGTCCTATCTCCCTGTTTTCTATTATCGGTCTCATTTTGGGGGGTGGTTTGTTCTTTATTTATACTTTGAGTTTCTCGTATTAATGTTTTAAGAATGTCTCAATTCAACATATTCATCTTTCCTTTTAATAACCCGGAACACTAAGAAACAAAGACAACTGAGTTTATCTCTTGTTTCAGTCAGAATGCAGTCTAAGCTTTTGACACAGGCAGCCTCTAAAATAGAGAAGTTTAAAGACAGACATCTCTCTCCCAAATAACAGTAGGCAATTCTATTCTGCCAGGGTATCTGTCCTCCACCAGAGCATTTAAGGACACAGGTTTCTTTCAATTTATTTCTCTACCATCAACCTCCTAAGCCATTTCACTTCATCTGTATGGTAAGGCTAGGTCACAAGCATGCCCTGTGTCACTCCAGGGGCAAGGGACCAGTCTGAATGGAAGTATAATCCAGCTGTTCCAAGGTCAAGCTCTAGAACCAGCTCACATTGCTTGAACTACCATTACTTGGCCTGACTTCAGTGATTTGGCCTGATCTGAGAGTAAGGGTGCCTGGAAAATAATAGTTTCTAGCTGAGTGACCGTGTGTCCAGCTAAAATTCTGTTACTCTGGAAGAAGAGAAAATTGTATTCAAGGATCATCTCACTGCGTATCATAGCTGTGATTTCAGCAAATATTGGGGAGTAGAGGACAGGTGGTTAACTAGGGTTTTCTTGTGTTTTTAAAATATGCTTCAGCCTATCAGTCAGAACTATCTGTCAAAGTCCATCATTGTGAGCAGAAGAAACATGAGGGGAATCTAAATAGATAAGACTATTCACATAAAATAATTGAAATATAATTTTTAAAATTAAGTGCTTAGCTGTAAAGACTCATTTTTCCAGGCCTATATTTTATTATATACTCTTTCAATGTGATCTCTTCACATCTGACACATCTAAAGTAACTTGTATTTTTAAAAACTTGCTCTATATAACCTCACTGATGTTTCTCTCTCTCCCTCTATCTCTCCCTTTCTCTCTCTCTCTCCCCCTTAAACAGACTCTCATAAATTTCTACTTCTGAACATCTCTTTCTCACCCCTTTTCTACCTCAAGTTCTCACTTCTTGCAAGGATCATTGCACAGGACTCAGGAGCCTCCATTCTCCTCTCTCCTCTTATGTTGTTTCTTGAGTAATCTTCCTAAAACACAGATCTACCATTTTTCCTCTGCAATAGGAACAGGTCTTATATTAATTTTGCTCCCAAAGATTCATTAGGGCTTATTTTCAGGGAATGTCTTATTTTTTCATGCAAAAAATCTACATTTATTCATGTACAACAATCTACATTTAATCATTTATTTGTGTAAAAAAATCTACCTTTTCAAATACAGTCATGTCATCTTCTGCAACATCATCGTGAATTCCAGCCTGAATTTCTTGCTACTCCATTTCCTGTAGAATCACTGGCTCCAATCTCTCATGTCCAGAAATAGAGCTGTCCTTAAATGAGCACTTCTTGTCCATGTAGACTGCTCATAGTGCACTGTTACAACACATAATGTACTGAATATTACATACAACCATGTCCATTCATTATCAGGTGCACACATTCAGAAATAAGTCTCCAGTTCATCAGTTTACATAGGTGTGTACCTCTCATCCAAAATCCCTGCTTGAGTATTTACAAATACCTAATTATAATTTATATTCTGATTTCTTTCTAGTATTAATGTCAGCAATACTTTTTATTTATATTTAATTATACAAAATATTATTATTTTATAATTCAATGTATGTCATGTGTTGCAATGGATGCACTAAATGATAGAGCTTATATTATGAGCATCCTGAAAAATTGTGCTAGGGCTTATTTTCCAGTTAGGTCTTATTTTCATGGAAATACAGTATCTGTCTATATCATCTATTTTTCTAGGTACTGTGCCAGGGCTTCAGTGAACAAAGCAGAGAGGGCTTCGTGACACTTAAAAATATAGGAGAGGGAAAAAAAAAAATTTAGGAGAGGGAGGTAAATAGCATATGAAATAAGTAAGCACATTGTGAGGTTTGTTAGAAGTTGATGAACACCAAAGAACAAAGAAAATGTGGAGCAGAGTAAGGAGGATTGAGAGTGTTGAAGATGGGGTTGGGATGATTGTCCAGGACTCAAGCTGGCTCTTTGGCAGAATACTCCTTAAATAACAAGTTCACATTAAAGCCAACATGAGGGGCGAGGTGTGGTGCACATCTGTATTTCCTGTATTCAGCTACTGGGGAGGCTGAAGCAGAAGGATCACAAGTTTGATCCCAGTTTGGGCAACTTTGTGATTTAGAGAGAACTTGATTCAAAATAAAAAATTAAATGAGTGGGATGTAGCTCAATGGGAAGGTCTTGGCTTCAAACCACAGTACTGCAATGAAAAGAAAAAGGTCAAAACAAGGGAAGGTTCAGCCATGAGGACCTGAACAGAGGGAATTTCAGGAGGAGGATGGCTGACTTTACAATCTTTACAAGATCTACAATGGGAGCCCTCCCCACATGCTCAAGGGACAGAAAAAGATCAGCAAAGTGGGAACAAAGTAAGTGAGGACAGGTGAGGATGTGGTCAGGGAGTAGGGACTTTGTGTTCACTTTGAATCATAGGGGAAGCACTGGAGGGCTTTGAACAGAGGAGTGGCACTATCTGACCCAAGTCTTTGAAAAGACCCCTCTGTCATATTGAGAGTGGACTGGTGGGTGTTAGAGCACGGGGACCGAGGTGGGGGCAGGCAGACAGAAGCTGCCGCAGCACTGCAGGCAAAGCTGTAATGGTGAATGAGTCTACTTACAATGCTGAGCCAACAGGACTTGATGTGAGAAATGACAGTAAGAGACCAGTCAAGGATGACATCGTGGCATTTGAGGCTAAGAAATGGAAAAGATGCCATTAACTGAGAAGGAGACTAGGAATTTGGTTTTAGAACAATAAAGCTTGAGGTGTCTAGCTGACATGGAAGTGAGAATGCCAAGGAAGTTGGATATATAATCCTGGGGTTCAGGCAAGTGGTCTGGCCTGGGGATCTAATAATAAATCCAACCATTGTGTATGTGCACACTACTGTAAGCATTTAAAATTGTAACTCATTTACTCCTCAGAACAACACTGAGAGGTAGTAGGAAATATTGTTATTTCTCATTTCACCAAGTGGGAAACTGGGGCATAGAAAAGTCAAGTAATTTCTGTGAGGTCACAAAGGTAATTTATGAAAGAGCCATAATTCGAATCCAGGCATGTAAGTACAAGAATTCAAACTGTGAGTCACAATGCTAGTGCAGTTAATAAATTTCAGAGTCTTCGGCTATGAATAATATTTAGTTATTAGTCCAGATGAAATCAGCAGGGGAATATAATGTAGAAAAGAAAGGCTAGGAATTTGTTTAAAAACAGTAGGAGTTGGAAAGCAGGCAGGGGCACAGATGAGGTGAAATTGTCTCTGAGTAGATAAATATTGAAGCTGGGTAACAGACATTTGGAATTTCATTAGACTTTGCTATTTTGTGTATGGCTAAATTTTTTTTTCATTTGGTGTATTGGTACATTTTAGGTATACAGTATAGTTACATTCCTTATTGAGATCTTGTACCTGTACATGATGTATCTTTGTTCTTATTTTTTCCCCATTCCCCTGCCCTCCCTTCAATCCCTCCACCCTTCCCTATTTACAAAGACTTTGTTTCCATGTTTTTTCTTTTCTCATATTTTCTTTTCCCTTCTTTCCTTTCCCTTTCTGCTCCCACTTCCCCTATTCCTTTAGACATTTTCCTCCTATTTCACAGTATCAATTATACATTTTGATTCTTATTTACATTTTTAGTTTTTCATATCAGAAACTATTCGGTATTTACACACGTGTGTCCTATTTATTTCACTTAAGAGTATGGCCTCAATGTGCATCCACTTAGCTATAAATGTCTCTAGTTTCTCATTCTTTATGGCTGAGTAGTACTCCATTTTATTAAAAACAAACAAACAAACAAAAAAAACCTTCTTTATCCAGTCTCCAGTTGATGGGAAATTGGCTGTTTCCAAGTTTTAACTATTAGAAACTGTGCCACTATAAACACGGGTGCACATATATCACTGTGGTATGATTCTTTTAATTCTTTTGGGAAGATACCCAGAAGGGGAATAGCTGGGTCAAATGGGACTTCCAGTCTTAGTTCTTTGAGGTATTTCCATACTGATTTCCACAGTGGTTGCACCAGTCTGCACTCCCACCAATAATGAAGAAGGGTTTCTTTCTCCCCACAACCCTGCCAGCATTTGTTATTGGTTGATTTCATGATAGCAGCCATTCTTTCTGGGGTGAGGTGGAATCTCAGCATTGTGTTTATCTGCATCTCTCCAATGATCAGTGATGTTGAACATTTTTTGTATGTTTATTTGCTGCTTTTACTTCTTTGTCTGGGAAATGTCTGTTCATTTCAGATGCCCATTTTTGAATTGGGTCTTTATATTTGAGAAGTCTGATTTTTTTTTTTTAGTTCTTTATATATTCTAGATAGTAGACCTCTGTCTGAGGAACAGCTGGTAAAAATTTTTTCCCACATTGTAGGTTGTCTCTTAGCTCTGTTGGTGGTCTCTCTCGCAGTGTAGAAGCTTTTTTTTTTTTTTTTTTTGGTACCAGGGATTGAACTCGGGACCTTGCGCTTTTGTGACAGGTGGCGGCACCACTGAGCTAAAACTCCCACCCTGCAGAAGCTTCTTAATAAGATGAGATCCCAGTTGTAGATTCTTAGTGCTAGTTCCCATGTTACTGAGGTTTTGTTCATAAAGTCCTTTCCTATACCTATGTCTTCGAGAGTTCTACCTAACTTGTCTTCCCAGCAAATTTAGTGTTTCTGTTTTAATATTTAGATCTTTAATCCACTTTGATTTTAGTTTACTGCATGGTGAAAGATAGGCATCTAGTTTTAATCTTTGGCATTTATGGCTAAATTTTTGCATAGTAAGTGAAAAAGAAGACAAATAAGTAGGAAATATTAAAAGAAATTTTTAAAAAGTGAACATGAAGCAGAAAGAAAACTAGGTGTAGGATATCCTAGAAATCAGATGTTCTGATTATATATTGCTATATAACAACCCCCAACTTCATGGCTTTAATAAACAACAATTATAAACAGTACAGAGGTTCCTCAAAAAATTAACACTTGAACTGTTCTATGATCCAGTGATCTCACTCTGGGTATACATCCAAAGGACTTGTAGCCAGTAATTCAAAGACAAATCTGTACCCTCAGGTTCAGTGCAACACCATTCACAAGGGGCAGCACATGGACTCACCCTTAGAATCCACCAATAGAAAATATGCTTTATATACACAATGGAATACTCAGCCTTAAAAGGAGGAGAATTCTGTCACTTGCAACAACATGGATGAACCTGGGGATATTATGCCAAGTGAATAGCTCAGGCACAGAAATACAAGTCCTGTGCCATTTCCTTGTATGTGCTATCTTTAAAATTGGGACTTACGAAGATAAGGCATTAAATGGTAGTTAGTAGGGGCTGTGGTGGAAGGAACTGGATGTTGGTCAGAGGGTAAGTTCTAGTTATGAAGAATACTTCCCAAGATCAGTTGTACAGAACATTGACTATCTAGTAAAAACATATTGTGTACCTAAAAATTGCTAAGAAAGATTTTCAATGTTGACTTCACCAAGAAAATGATAAATATGTCAGATGATGGATATGGTGATTAGCTGGATTTAATAATATCCTAATGTGGACATATATTGGAACATCACATTGTACACCATAAGTATTCATAATTATTTTTTTTCGGTTCGAGGGATTGAACATATTCATAATTATTATTGGTCAATTAACAATTTTTTAAAGCCCATTTATTTATTTTATTCAGAAATCTGAAATTTGGACAGTGTTCAGTGGGGACCCATCCTCTCTGCTCCCGTGACATCAACCATCACCTGGGTGACTCCTCTGAGGACCCATGTCTGATGCAGCTCACATTTCTGGCAAGAAGCATGCTCATCTGGTAACCTGGTCCAGGTAGCCCTGTCTTTTGCTATGGTCACCCCCAGATTTATTAAAGATAATCAGTGCAAGCAAGGCTTACTTGAAAATTCTTCAGGCAAATGCCTTACTCTCAACTGACAAATGGCAATTCAGAAAACATTGAGAAAGATTTCTCTGATGCTGGGATTGTTTCCTTTACAATTACCAGATGCTAGGGAATGCGTTTGTTACCTAGGTCTTGTAAATGCCTGCATTTTACAGGAAAACTTTTCTGAATTTCATGGATACCCTTTAGTCACAGCTCCTCATAGGAAGTGGAAAAATATTTTTTTTTTTTTTGGTATTGGGGATCAAACTTGGGACCTTGCACTTGTGAGGCACGCAGAGGAACCACTGAGCTAAATCCCTGGCCCCTGGAAAAATATTTTAATAGCTGCAAAAAAAAAAATGAGAAGAAGAAAAGATGCAGACAAATCTTGTATCTCTGACAAAGAATAAGAAAATAGTAGAAACCAGTTTTTCCTCGATCTTATTCGTCACTGACAGTAGCTCTGCTGGTGGGTTTTAGAAGACTGTCACCCTGGGTGGCTAGGAGGTGACTCCTTGTCACTGTTGAGCCAACTAGAGCTTCTTGGGAGATTTTAGCACTAAGAGCTGATTTCCAAAATGCTTTGACACTTCAAATCATGGAAGAGGTTGGAGTGCCAGTGCTCATCTCCTTCCATGTATACCTGCCAAACACAGAAGGGGTGGACACAGCTGTCCTTAACTGCCCTCCAGCTACTGAGACAAGTGTGGGTCACCCCATGTGCCACTGAGCATGTGCTATGGCTGGGCTGTACCAGAGGACCTGAGGAGGAAACAAAAATACACATGAAGACAGCTGAAAGGCGAATTTCGTTTTCTGTTTCTGCTAGCTCCAGAGTACAAGGCAGTGTCTGAAAGCATCGGATATGACTCAGTACACGTCTGGATTATGATGCAGGAATATCTTTGCTTGTGTTTTATTGTCTCTATGGTGAAAGCTCTAGGGTCCTCAGCCTCAACACAAGGCACCATTACTGACCATGCCACTGGCCAAGAGTTGAAGTGTTTCTTGAACTTTCAAAGACTTGATGTCAGTCTGAAAATCAGACATTCACCTTTCCTCCTCTGCTCTCCACTGGTGTTGCTCACTCAAACCACAGTGTGTAGTTAGGCACTTGGAGAGCAAACTCGCCTTCACCCCAGTATAAACACTCCGAGTTCTCTTCCTTCACTTCTCCCCATCCTTTGTGAGTCCTCCCTGCCTGTTCTTGGTTTTTAGAGGATTCCTCCCTCCTGATACTCCTCTTGGGTTACCCTTCCTTCCTCAAGACTCTCACAGCTTCTGCTCATTCATTCCTCATGTTCTCAGTGGCCTTCTCCTTGCTCCTGGTCTTAGATGGTCCTGGTGCTCCCTTCCTGTCCCTGTGAAGGTTGGGGTGGTAGGATAGTAGCAAAAGCCACAGTAATTAGAATAAGAGCTCCAGTTGCTGAGATGGTAGCCTGAGCAGTAGCTAACAGCATGGCAGTAAGGTTCTCAACCTCAACTGTGGTAGAAGCAAACCTTCTGAAATTGTCCCCTACCCACACTCTGGCCCCTTCTCATTGCATCCTTCACATTGCCGGCAGCGTGATTCTTCCAAAATAGAAATTCCATCATGCCACTCCCCACTCTCAATCTTCTAATGGCCCCCATGGCTTTGGGGATAACACCTAAATTCCTAGTATGGTTTCAGAGGTCTGGTATCAGCCAGCCTTATTTATCCCAGCCTTCAGGGATTCCCTTCATGGTCATCATTCTAAACAACATGCTGTGCTATCTCTCATCCCTTCTGTTCCTAGAATGTGCTTCTCCTTGGCTCCTGCTGAACCGTGGCTCCCCTATACCTTCTAGAAGCAGCTTGTGTTTCCTATTAGGGAAGGTAACCCAGTTTTCCATGCTACATTAGGTGGCCCCCCTCATTCATTCACTCTATCCCAGTACATTGTAATTATTATTATTGTTATCATTTTGCTGTTTGCTGATTTTGACGTCTCTCTTTTCTGTGTGCCTAATAATCATTTGTAAACATGTTTGATATGGTAAGCATTGAGTGAATGGATGGATAAATTGTAGCTCAATGCACACACTGATTTCTTTTTCTAGTTCCAACTCGCTTCACCCTTCAGGTTGCTCAAAGTCCACCAAGGGAAACAGAAATGTACATAGATAATTGTAGTATAATTTCAGAGGATTCATGAACCCCCTGAAGCTCACCTAAGAATCCCACATTATCAATTAAGCAATGAAGAAATGGACACATAGAGAGGGCAAATGAGAGAATACCGTTATCTGGTAACACCTAGCATCAGAGCATTTGCTTTATAAAAGTTGATGAGTGCAGAGCCACACCAGCCCTCCAGGCCAAAAGTAACCCAGGAGGCAGCATCTTTGTGCAGAGTTTGCCCAACTGGTTTTGCCTCTACCTAATCAAGGGCATGAAAGGAACTTAGTAAAAGCTCTGTGCTAATTCTCTGCTTTACCTGCTCTACCAACATCATAATCTTTATTTGAAATATTACACCCTGGCCTTTCATTCTTCTGAACTTTGCCCACATAAAGCCTCAAGGGTCGCTATTCCTGGGTCCTCTGTGGTCCACCATTTTCCATCCTGGTTTTCCCTTTTGCCTCCCTCTGTTGGTTTTTCCTCTACTTCCCTCATTCCTGTTTTCAGCACCTTGTTTCACCACCTATCCTGGCTCTGTTCACCACTTTCTTTCATCACATGGCCTTTTTTGCCTCATTATCCCTCCCTTCACCCTGGATCAGACCATATATAGGATGAGGTTGTAGTTTCTGCCTACCAGTGCCATCTCAACAGCTCTTGATCTGGTCTCTTGGCCATATAGCCTCAGCCACACAGGAACCTCTAGTTTATCCTGAAATGTAATTGCCAAAATCAACATGGACTTCAGATCTATGGCTTTTGTTATACTAAGAAAAACTATTATAGTAACACACAGCATTGGGCTCAGGGTTTCTACAGCCCATTTCTCTTTGCAATTGGTGTGCAAGCTAACTGGTTCAAATGATTACAGCTTTGGTTTTCAAGATTCTTGTGAACTGCAGCACTCCTTATTCAAATAAAATCTTAGTGCTAACAACTAACACTTAAAATGCTGACTTGCTCTGGCTGAGGTGGGTGTGGAAGTCCCAAGCCCCCTTTGCCTTTCATTCTCAAAACCCTCAGGGATTCTCAGAGTTCTATGGTTTGAAGACCACTGGGTACCAGTACATTCTAAAACCTAAATGGAAAGGACCATGTCACTGAGCCAAGTCTTACAATGGGCCACACAGCACCCCAGAAAGCAGGGTAACTTTGTGGTCATGTGGATGCAGCCTGGAGAAGGACTTCCAGGTTCACAGTCCTCCTCCCCCTTCACCCACTGAGGCTCACTGGGCAATTTACTTAACTTTTCTATTGGGTTTTGTCAACTGTTAGTGATGATAATAGCTCCTCCCCATTTGTTAAGAAGATAAAATGGGTTCATAGAGGAGAGGCCTTAGAAGAATGCTTGACTGACCCAGAGAGGTGGTAGATAAATGTTTGCTACTATTACTTTCCCAAATCACACACTATTTCCAAGGGAAACCTGGGGACAAAGGGTGAGTGACCTAGCACAGCACACTCACTGCAGTCAGCAGACACCTCTGCCCTCTTGTACATAAGGTACCTTGGACTCTCCCTTGGCAAACTAAATCTTGCAATGCACAAAATGGTAGCTCAGTGCCCTAAAAGGAGACACCGGGTTCATCCAGCAGAGTGCCTGGCTCTACAAAGGAGTTTATTTTGCAAGCTTTACTACAGATTTAGGTCAAGTGAAAGATTATACACAGTGCACAGCTTTTCAATGGAAACAGACTGAAGTGTTTGATTAGACTTGTAAATCTAAGGTTAATAGGGAGTTGAGCATTGCAATTCTAGGAAATAGGTTACTAGGCATGTTTGTATATTTCTGAATCTGTCCCCTGTTTATAGCTATAAACATGTGCCATTAATTTATGATTTTCTTTCTATAGGCTTCACCAGGGTAAACACAAATAAAGAGATTAGTCATGAAACCCAGAAGAAATTTGAGAGTATGACATAAAATTTTAAAAGGTTATATACTGGAAAAAATAATGTAAGAAGTAAAGGCAACAGAAAATTAGCTGCTAAATCTTTGGAATAATGCATTTTCACAGGTTATTTTTAATAATCCTCTCCATATTGTACTTAATCTGTGGTTCTCCAAGCTAAACTAAGAAACTCCCAAGGGTAGCAGGGTAAAGGCCTTCCTAAGCACTCTAAATAGGTCTTTCCAACAACAACAACAAAGTCAAATCTTTTTTTCCTGAGTTTGTATTTTCTTTATTACTTCTGCTCACCAAACCTACAGGGAATGAAGAGTGCAGATACTGACTCTTTCCTGTCTACTTTCCCCACTAAAATTTGGAATGAAATTGGAACTACGGTTCTTAAGACTCAGCCCAAATCAGACCCTTTTCCAGCCAGCACAGGAAATGTAGGAAGGCTTTGTCTGCATATTCCAGCTCCTGCCCTTAGTTAGAGTGGAAGGAATTGGTGATGATATTCACAATCCCTTATCCTCAGTTCAAAAATTCCCCAAAGCCCACAATCAAAATGTTTTCATGTATTTAGTACAGAGATTCCTTTGGTGGCAAAACCTGATCTTTTGGACATGAAGCTCTGTATAGTTCCCATGACGATGCCTACACATTTTTTAGTAGAAATGTGAATGTATTTGTTTACAGTGTACTGACTCAGGCCATTAGAAATATTATATCTGTAATATATATCATTTGACCTTTCCAAATCTGAAAGATTCTGATTTCCCAAACCTAGCTGGCCCCTTGGGTTTAGACCAAGGACAGTGGTGTGTTGGGGAGGTGGAAAGAGATCTGAAAAGAAAGGACCCTGTTCTGGCTCTGCGGATGGAAAGCGGACTGCACGGCTAGAAGGGTGGTGTGCTTCCGGTGGCCGGGGGCTCAGAGGGAGCCGGAGCCAGTGCTGTCTTGTCTCAGCATGAGGAGCAGGACACCAGGGCAACAAGAGAAAGAAATCAGTCACCAGCCACACTTGCTGACTGCCTGTCGGTACCGCCCGAGGCAGGGCAAGCACCACACAAAGAATTGTGGCACACCTGCCCCGCTGGAATTCTCATCTCAGATCCACTCCAGAAGTTTCAGCCACTTTGCTCTTCATTTTCCCTCTTTCGCCATCTCTCTCTAAACAATTCCTCCTCTGTTCCTTCCAATTCCACACCAACTGCCACTTAGAATTCACATTTAGGATACTCTGAAAGAGTAAAATGAGTTTTGTTCTGCATTTACTTTGGGAAGAGGGGTCCTGGGCCTTGAACTGAGGGCCTCACACTGAACTACGTCCCCAGCCTTTTTTTTCATCTTTTGTTTTGAGACAGGACCTCACTAAATGGCCCAGGCTAACCTCAAACATGGCCCTCTCCTGTTTCAATCTCACTAGTAGCTAGAGTTACAAGCACGTGGCACTGCTCCTGGCCTTACCTTATTTTTTATTCTGAATTCAAATTACTCAGGTTCAAACCATGGCTTCACAACTTCCTAGCTATGTGAATATAGATAAATTACTTCACCTCCTTTTGCCTCGGTTTCCTTATCTATAAAATAAGGATAATTGTACCTATCCTTGATAGTTGTTGAGGAGATTAAATGAGCTAATATTATATGACTCACTTCGAACAGTACTTGAGAAGTAGTCAGTGCTCCATAAATGTAAGCTATCATTTGTACCTGTCTGCAACTGTTTTCTAAATGAGCTCCATAAACCAATGATAAGCTGTTTTTTCTTAAATGAGGAATTTAAATAATCTAAATAAAAAGGAATATAAATTTTTATATAAATTCCTAATTTCTCAATTTTTTGGCTGAGTAGTACTCCATTTTATTAAAAAACCACATTTCCTTTATCCAGTCTCCAGTTGATGGACATTTGGGCTGTTTCCAAGTTTTAGCTATTACAAATTGTGCTGCTATGAACATGGGAGCACATATATCACTGTGGTATGATTCTTTTATTTCTTTTGGGAAGATACCCAGAAGGGAAATAGCTGGGTCAAATGGGACTCCCAGTCTTGTTCTTTGAGGCATCTCCATACTGATTTCCACAGTGGTTGCACCAGTCTGCACTCCCACCAATAATGAAGAAGGGTTTCTTTCTCCCCACAACCCTGCCAGTATTTGTTATTGGTTGATTTCTTGATAGCAGCCATTCTTTCTGGGGTGAGGTGGAATCTCAGCATTGTGTTTATCTGCATCTCTCCAATGATCAGTGATGTTGAACATTTTTTCATATGTTTATTTGCTGCTTTTACTTGTTTGTCTGAGAAATGTCTGTTCATTTCAGATGCCCATTTTTGGATTGGGTCTTTAGTAGACCTTTGACTGAGGGACAGCTGGTGAAAATTTTTTCCCACACTGTGGGTTGTCTCTTCACACTGTTGGTGGTTTCTCTTGCTGTGCAGAAGATTTTTAGTAAGAAGAGATCCCACTTGTTGATTGTTTGTGCTAGTTCATGGGCAACTGAGGTTTTGTTCATAAAATCTTTTCCTACACCAATGACTTCAAGAGTTCTTCCTAAACTCTCTTCGAGCCAGTTTAGGGTTTCTGCTTTAGTATTTAGATCTTTAATCCATTTCGATTTTAGTTTAGTGCATGGTGAGAGATATAGGTCTAGTTTTAGTCTTTGGCAAGGTGAAATCCAATTTTTCCAGCACCATTTATTAAAGAGGCTATCTTTCCTCCAGTGAGGGTGTTTGGCTCCTTTGTCAAAGATGAGGTGTCTGAGTATGTCTGGAGTTGTTTGTACATCTTCTAATCTATTCCACTGGTCCTCAGGTCTGTTTCTTCCCCAGTACCATGCTATTTTTATCACAGTAGCTTTGTAGTATAGTTTAAGTTGGGGATTGTGATACCCCCTGCCATGTCTCTGTTACCTAGAATTGCTTTTGCTATTCTGGGTCTCTTCTTGTTCCAAATGAATTTTTGGATGGTTTTCTCAAAGTCCATGAAGTATACTGCTGGGATTTCAATCAGGATTGCATTGAATCTATATAGCAGTTTTGGAAGTATGGCCATTTTCACTATGTTGATCCTTCCTAACCAGGAGCAAGGGATGTCTTTCCATTTTCTAATATCATCTTCAATCTTGCTTTTCAGAGTGCTATAGTTTTCAGAGAAGAGGTCTTTGATTTTTTTGGTTAGGTTGATTCCTAGGTATTTCAGTTTTTTGGATGCTATTGTGAAAGGAACTGTTTGCCCTATTTCTGTCTCAGTGAGGCTGTTGTTTGTGTAGAGAAAAGCTGTTGATTTCTGTGTGTTGACCTTGTATCCAGCTACTTTACTGAATTTGATTATGAAGTCTAGAAGACTTTTGGTGGAGTTCTTTCGGTCTTCTATATAGAGTATCATGTCATCTGCAAATTCATATAAATTCCTTACAGCAATTTCTCAAGATGGTACTCTAAAGACAGTTTCTGGTCAATAATTATTTGCTACAGATAAAGATGTAGAAGATCTCCAAAACCCAAACAAGTAAAAAAAAAAAATGATCAAAACTTAAGTATGAAGTTACAACCTGCTTTCATGATATTGACAACTGTAACATTCTGGTGGTATGCACTGTTGGTCCCCTCCTCTTTCCTCCTCCTGAGAATTTGTTTTGAAACCTAAAAGAGAAAATGAAAAGAAGGTAATGAAACATATGGTATACAAATTTCAAAATAAAACTACAAGCAGGAACAAATCTTTGAGAAAGTCCTTCATATTATATGCACAGTTTTATTTTCAGATCACCTATAAATATTAATGTAAATAATATTAACTGTATGGTCCAGTTAATAATGCACCGAGAAGTTAATTCTGCATTAAATTGTAATCAATTAAGTTTTGCAAGGAGGAAAGAAATCTTTTCAAGGATCCTTCCCAGCTATCCTTCACACTGCTCCCTCAAAGTCAGACCTTGGAGATGTTCCCTGACCTTGCCCACATCGACAAGATAAATCCTGTCCATACTGGTACTGTGAGTATCACCACCAGTGGATTCATAACTTCAGGTGTATTCTCACTGCCCCAACCCTGAGTCTATGGCTGTATGGGGGAGGGGTGCCACCAGGTACCCAATATGTTCACTCACTCCTCTCTTGCTGCCTACTCTGACTGTGGAACTAATGTTGGGGTTGATAAAACTTTTTTCCAAGGGTCAGTTCTAACCCAGACCAACTCATATCTGTCTCAGTCAAATTCACCTCCACCTTATTTTATTTATCAAAAAAGTATTCGCCAAAAAGAATGTCCGACTTACGGAAATTAAAAAAAAAAAAAATCACAGCTAAACGGAGGTTTAAAGCCAGAGACTTGAGATTGAAAAACTGCCAGTTCTTACTGCTCACTTACTCACAGGAGGGTTTACAGCCCCTGAAATCATGCCAAGGCTTTGAAAATGAAAGCTTGCAGTTAGAAAATGATGGCTCCTGACAGCAAGAATCAGTCATGTGATAGGCCGCCCGGTTTCCGTCACTGCCTTCCTCAATCAGACAGAGACTTGGGGAGCTTAATCAGTTAGATAGCATCCACAGAGGCTGTGGGCCACAGAATTGGGCTGCAGCAATTAATCATTTAATTGCTTTTGTATTCACTTTAAATGTCTTTTAAAAAGATATTAAAGAAAAACATTATTGAAAGGATATTTTAGATTATTTAATAAAGCTCTGATACACCCTTTGTGAACTAGAAAATAAATGGATCTGTACCCCAAGTCTGTTCAATGTTTTCTTGGCCAACATTTACTTATACTGAGGAAGGAGTGACAGAGTCTCCTACTCCTGGCAGGAGAAATCGCATGGATAAAAGCACTTAGGAAAGAAAGCATGGTGTAAATAAAAATGTTTATTTGTGTTTTGGGCTGAAGAGCAGAATGTGTGACAGGGATGGAGGGGAAAGCCAGGAAGCCCAGTAGACTACATCTCAGAGGCCTTGGGTGCCAGCATAAAGAGCCTGGACTTGACATGCTAGGCAATGGGAACTGCCGAAGTTTTCTGAGCAGAAAAAACAGTGCGATTAGGAAATAGCATAAACTGTGAGGTCCATCTGCCATGGGTTTTAATTCTAGCTTGTTCCTCATTAGCTAGCATGACCTTGGGCACACTGTTGCTTTTCGGAGTCTCCCAAGCTGTACAATGGAAGCAGTAATTCCATTTCCAGGGTTATTGCAAACATTAGAAATAGCAGAGGACGCACAGTAACCCCAGGGCTTGGCACAGAAAAGGTACCCCTTAAACGGTGTTAGCTGGTCCTACTGCTGTGCTCCGAGTGAGAAGGTCAAGAGGGCAAGAGAGGAGGAGGGAGACGGTAGAGGTCCAGGCATGAGGTGCAGAGGGCCAGGACTGGACAGAGAATGGGCAAGGAGAGTAGCAAAGAGAAAACAAGTTAGAACATGGGGACACCACAGGGGCAGACTCCAAGAGAATGGAGGCTCCAAAAGATAAACTTGCCCAAAGCCTTTTGATGATGACTAGACATGAGCAAGGGAGGAGAAGCCATACAGACTCCAAGAAAAGGCTGCAATAAGAATCACACAAGACAGAAAGACACAACCTCTGCAGGCATCCAAAATGAACACTTATATCAATAAATGCCAAACTGAGCTTGACTTTCTGGAATGATTACAGAAATAACCCAAAATGCATTTGTTTTCACCAAGATCCCGTCTGCTTTCTTAAAAAGAGCTACCTCTTATTAAGACTACTTCTTATTAAGAACAGCTCTCAGACCCACAGGGTCAGGAGAGTTGGGTTACCACATTACTCACAGTGTACGCCAGGCCTGTCTTTTTCCCACAGACCTGCACCATGGCTCGCCTCTTTGCCTCCCCTCCACCACAGACAGCCCGCCACAGCCTGAGGTGTTTGCGATTAGCTGCTGTCCACTCACTCTGTGATCCTCTCAGCACAAATAAGTGCTGATGTGCTCCTTGGGCGGTGGTGGCCTTCCCCTCAAGACACATGCTGTTGGATAACAGGTAGAGAAATACGTGGCACTTCAGAACAGCGGGGCAGCAACTAATAACTAATGGCCTCTGAAATTTTCATTAGGTACTATGTCAGAAGTTTCTTCAGGAAGCAGCCTTAATAATTTTGCACCACTCGGGTGAGAGCAGATTAATATTACTTATACTTAGGTGCCTCAGCCCCTTGGCTAGCACAGGCTTTCACCTCATCAGGCTCGGCTGTGGGTTCCAGCCCTGTCAGCTCCACAGAATTCACAAAGGAATCAACCTGCAACTACATCCCAGCCATGAATGTGCCTCTCAGGACACACAGGGGGAACTTTATAGAGTATATAAATGGACTTTAATATTGCAGGATACCTTGGGATGTATGTCTAAATTGCTAGAACATGCAACAGAGCTGACAAACCACTTTGTGCCTTTTTGGAGGCTGACCTGGAGAAGCACAGGATTGTGCTGTCTCCTCTTTCTGCCTTCCCACTGGCCCAGCAGGAGTACTCTCCCCTGAGCTCTTTCGCCAGTCCTTGTAAAAAGACTATCAGGATTTTTGCTTTTTTATTCCCCTCCTTTTCTTTCACTAACATTGTTTTGCTGTGACAACACTGAATATAATGTTGACTTTATTGCATGATTAATTTCAGACTGATTGTCCAAATGTCATGCTGACTTTTCTCCAGTTAATGTTGTACTTGTGTAACCTGGCTGGTTCCAAACACCAAACCTCAAAATGTAGTGCTTTGTAGGTATTAAAAGTGCCTTGAGCTTCATAAAGGGAACTGAGATTTGGGGAGGTGATGACAACTTAAGGCTAAAGGTGGGTTAGAAGTCAATTTTTTATAGATGGAAAAGTTCCTTCAGGAGTTTTCATAATAGTCTTTCCCCAAGGGAAAAATATTCTTCAGTAGAGTGCATGTCTTTCTCGGTTTTTTAGTTGTTCTTGGTTCAGACAAGTGGGAAACTGATATCCATGGTTGAGGTTTATGCTTTTTTTTTTTTGGTACCGGGAATCGAACTTGGGACCTTGCACTTGCAAGGCAGGGGGCGGAACCACTGAGCTAAATCCCTTGCCGAGGTTTGTACATTTTTGTCTTGGTGTCACATAATATTAACGATAAAAATCTAATATTCATTGAGTGCTACTATTTCTCCTCTGTCACTATTGTGTAAGATAAAGTGTTATTACTACTCCCATCTAAGGTGTTATTACTACTCCCATGTGAAGAAACTGAGCTTCTGAGAGTACACTAGGGTTCTCCAGAGAAACAGAACCAGTAGAATATATGATTGATAGGTAGATGATAGATAGATAGATAGAGATAGATAGATAGATAGATAGATAGATAGATAGATAGATAGATAGATAGATAGATATGGGATTTATGGTTCGTGTTGGTAGTTACGGAGGCTGAGAAGTCCCAGGATACACCACCTATAAGCTGGAAAAGCAGGAAAGTCAGTGGTGTGGCTCAGTCCAAGCCTAAGGACCTCAGAACCAGGGGAGCCAGTTGCACAATTCTCAGTCCAAATCCAAGAGCCAAAGGATCAAGACTACTGGTACAGTCCCAGAGCCTGAAGGCTGGAGAACTTCTGATGTTCAAGGCTGGAGAAGCTCCAAAAGAGAGAGCAAATCACCTTTCCTCTGTGTTTTTATTCAACTTGGGCTCTCAACCAATTGGATGGTGCCAACCCATGCTGGAAGAGGGTAAATCTTTCGTACTCAGTGCATTGATTCAAATGTCATTCTTTTCTGGAAAAATCTTCACAAACACACCCTGAAATCATGCTTAACCAGCTGTCTAGGTATCCTGTAACCCACTCCTTTAACCCAAGTTGACACCTCAAATTAACTATCACAAAGAAATTAAATAAAATCCAAGTTCAGACAGCTGGAAACCATACAAATCAGAACTTGAACCCAGGTTTCTTTTATGCCAGATTCAGATTTTAAAAGCATCATAATTTACTAAAACAATGACACAAATTACATTCCAGTGGCACTTACTAGAGAATTATGCCTGATAGTCACAATAAAAAAAAAAAGAAATAGCCTCAGTTCTCACTGCTATGAATTTGACTCTACACACTTACAAATGTATAATGACCTTAATTATTTCAGGAAAAAAAGGAAAAAGCAGATCAACCCCATGATATTTATTGAATTCCTACTCTATAAAAGGCACATAGCTAATTAATAAGAATGGGGGAGAAGTGTCAAGCAGAGTTAGATGTGGTCCATTTCACAAGGTACCTACAGTTTAGCTAGTAGACAAGCCATAAAATTATGCAATATGTGCTTTTAAGGTGATGGCCGAAAAGGCACTGCAAAGCTGGACAAGGTTAATTGGAAGATTAACAATACAGAATGAGAATGCTAGAGTGATTTAGTTGGGGACACTTTTCTCCAAATATAAATACTCAGGGAAGACTAGGTCAGAGAGATGGGACTCCAGGTAGGAACTAAAGGAGCAGTGGCCATTGATGAGGTTGGACATGGCTGGAAAGTGGAAGGACCTCCAGGAGAAGTGAGAATCTCCAAAGTGTATGAAGGTCTATCTTGCAGTGGGTGAGGATCAAACATCAGTGCCAGACAGGAAAGGACATAATATGCTGGCAAGTCTGATGCAACAAAAGTCTATGCATCTTTTATTGTGGTCAAGAAAACTTGAATTATCCAAGAGAAAAGTGAACCAGCTATAATATGATTTATATTTCACCTCAGAAATTTATTTTTTGTGGGGTTTTTTGTCTTTAAATTAATATATTAGATTTTTAAACAAACATATCAGGTTCTGTGTGTATAAAATTGCCTATTTGTCTTTGAAGTCTAACAATCTGGCTACATGATTTGGATTTATTTATTGACACACAATAGCTGTACATATTTATGGGGTGTGATGTGATGATTCAATACATGTATACATTATGTAAGATTAAATAAGGGTAGTTAACATCTCTACCACCTCCTCCATTTATCTTTTATTTGAGGTGATAGTATTCAAAAACCTCTTTTCTAGCTATTAACAAGATAGTGTTGATTAACTATAGACACCCTACTGTACAAAAGAACATCAGTACTTATTCCTCCTACTACTTATAACTTCGTACTTCTAGACCAACTTCTCCCCATCTGCCCTCCTCCTCTCCAGATTTTTCCTGATAACACAAACTTTCTCTAGTTGGTAAAAGTCAAATAAATTTACCTAAATGGATCTTGCAGAAGTAGAGGATATAAATATGTACAGATAATCATTTACAGAATATATTTACACAATGGGAATTAGCCCCATCAAATGGGCTGGTTCTCCCCCCAGGGCAAAACTCTCAGATCTGTGCTTTCCTGGCACAGCTTACTCACAGCAATCCAGATCACTGGGGCCTTGGTTTACAGGTGATGCCTATGCACTCTTTGGCATTATGGGTCTTCAAAAAATCGTGGCTCTCCACCCAAAGTTGGTTTTAGTAAGTTCAGTGTAAATCTGCACACTTAAAAACCTTGGCCTTTTGTTACCTAAAATACTGGAGATGAAGCCTAAAAATAAGACAGAAGACCCTCAACATCAGCTCTCCACATGCAGGCCTCCTTTGGGGCCTAAAAGTATACTGCATATGAAATTCATAGCAACAGAGCTACATTGTAAACTAATAGTGTGCATACTATGCTAAAAGCTTCCCTACATGATTTCACTTATTGCTCATAGCTAGACAGGAAGGGAATCATTATAGTATACCTATTTTACCTACTGATAAAGTAAGGCAGGATAAGAAAGAACAATGTGCCCCAAAGCCACACAGCAGTGACCTAGATATCAGAGCAGGGCTTCTTCTCCAAAATCTTCCATGATCCATAACACGATGTTTGAATGGAATGCAGAGTGAATCTGAACAGTGAAAACACACTGACTCACTAATAATGACTGAATTGTGTCCTCCCAAAGTTCACATGTTCAAGTCCTAACCTCTAACGTTACTGTATTTGAGATACTGTTAAATGTTAAATGAGATTATAAGGGTAAGGCCCTAATCCAGTGGGACCTATTTCCATATATGAAGAGGAAGAGACAGGGGCACTTGTGACAGAGAAAAGACCCTGTGTAGATACAGTAAGAAGGTAGCCCATCTGCAAGCCAAGGAGAGAGGCTTCAGAGAAACCAAACTCACCATCTTGCTTTTGAACTTCTGGCCTCCAGAACCATGAGAAATAAACTTCTATTGTTCAGTCTGTGATTTGTCATGGAAGCCTTAAGGAAATTATGCACACACTTTCAGCTTTTTCACATATAACTTCCCTGCCCTAGCTGGACCTGTCATCAGTCTCCTATGATGCCCTTGATCCTCACTGTCTTAAATGACTTGAAACCTAGAGTAGCAGGTTTCTAAAACATTGGCCTATTCTCCTTGGCTGTCACAAAGACCTGTTGGAAAGGTTGGATCTATAAAACCCTGAAGTTGATCTACAGCAGTGCACTTCAAATTCCCCATGGGGAAGGACCAGTTTCCCCTATCCCTTTGCCAACAGGTACATATCTACACTATACATATGATCCTACAGTACATATCTGGTAGGCAGCTGCAGGCACAAGCAACTTGCCACAAAAGTGAAACAACTTGTTCAATGGTATTTTCTCATTAGATACTCGGATGGCTCAGCAATGTTTAGTACCCAGTTCTTTGGAGTGGGAAAAGTCCTGAAAGGTAGCATTTGCCAATTTGCATGACAAAATATCTTCCATTATGACTGATTTTGAGCTACCAATGTGGAGTTACTGAGCCTCAGAAATGAGAAGAAAAACTCTCAATCAATTCCCTTTAGCCAGTATCATCCACCTCTAGCACATCATTGCAACAAAGGGCAATGCTAGCAAGTTTGTAAAGACTTACTGTAGATTTCTGTACTTAACCTCTTGCAGAAAGCAGATTGCACATTGCACAACACTGTCCTAAATGCCTTAACTTAGGAGACCCCAAAGAGGTCCCCAAGCATCCATTTATCTTATTAGGATAAATTCTGGACTCACGAAGTTGTAAGAAAATATTTCCTGAAAAGGCTCATTTACTCATAATTAGCCAAGATAAATGGCGCAAGCTCTGCTCTTGTCTTCTCTCCTTCTTCCACTTTCTGCCCTCCATCTAAAAGTATTATCTCAAAAGCCTTCTAGCTCCTCTTTTACTTCCCCATTCTCTAGCACTCCCTTTCCTAAAGGATTATTATTCCTTTTCCTTCATCTCTCTTCAACAACATAGCTGAGCACAAACTTTCCAACGGTCCACTTTCCTGCTCCAACAATGTAGCTTTATTGTGCAGACGAATCTTAGTCTTTTGTTATAAGGAGCAATAAGGGGATAAAGCCACTCATGCAGCTCAGGAGTAAAACCTAAAGCAGCCTTTAAGCACCTGGGGATTAAAGGCAGATAATGGAGAGTTACTTTAGCCCTCTTTATCCTGGCTTTCCCAGAACCAATTCAGCTTTGTTCTTTATTTTTCCAAACAGAGCAAGCCATCAGTAGAAGAGCCGAAGCTTGTGGCACATAGAAAAAGGAAAAACAGCAACTGGAATGGGGAGTGACCAATGCTGACATCCAGATAAGAGGTAATTAGGGCTGACCTTGGGAGTTTGCCAGGAGAATAACAACAAAAACAGAGATGAAGGCCATAAAGTCATATTTTGAAATAAAATCAACAAGATTGGGCCACTGATTAGAGACAAGGGAAAAAGATGGTGTAAAATTTTGAATGCTGACTGCAGTCGGATGAGTCATTCTGGACTCAGGTCCAATTGAGTTACTCAAATGAGAAAAAGCCTTGGGTGGCTCCCAGCCCGCTGAACACAGAACAAAGTCTACATTCCGAGGTAAGGACTGCCACAGTTTTGCTCCATCTCGTCATCGAGCTTGGACTAATTCAACTGTTCATAAACATTTACTGAACAGCTACTATGTATTTTTCTGAATCAGGGAATCAAAATGGAGAAAAGGCACAATTCCTGCCTTTGAGGAGGTTAGACTCTAAAGGGGACAACCTTCAAATAAATCAGTATGCATATGCCCTCAGGCTGTCACAGTGCTCTCTTGTTGACTGAGTGCCCACTACATGGCAGAAACTGCTCTTGGCCCTGGGACCCAGTCCAGACCTGCAGATGTATTGATCTGGGATTGTCTGCATGGAGTGCTGAGGCCATGAAGGACTACAGAAGGGAGAGACTGAAAATGGAGATGAGAGTCAACTCCAGACTCTTGGAGTCATGCCTATATTTTAAGGGTTGGGAACTGGGAGAAGAGCCAGAAGTGGCCAGAGGAGTAACCAGAGAGGGAAGAGAAAAACAAGTCATGTGATCAGGGAAGCAGAGGGTTTCAAGAATAAAGGGGACTCTGAATGGTGCTCAATGCAGAAGAGAAGCAAGGAGAAAGAGGGCTGAGCCAGGCACAGCAGCCACTCATTTCTGTTGCTTAATGGCAAAGATTAATGCACAGACTGAAAGAAGAAAGATTAAAGATGCATCACAGAGCAAGGGGTGCCTCGTAAAAAGACCCACACAAATTAGGAAGGTGCAGAATTCGCAGGCAGGGGAAGAAAGGTTGGCTCTGGGGAGCAAAGAGAACTTCTTCTCCCAAAGCTAGACAGAAGGAAAGGCTAGATAGATGAACACTGAAGACGGAGGGTTCCAGGGGCGCCCCATGGTGGGTCTGTAGTCCAGCGGTCCCATGTTTGAACTTCAGCTCTGCCATTTACTTTGTGTGGTATCAAGCAAGATATTCTAGCCCTCTGATCCTTAGCTTCTTCACCTATAAAGTGGCTTTCTCAGAAGATGTTGTGAGGATAAAGAGAAAATGTATGTACACCCAACTTTGCCCTGCCTTCCAGCCTCAGATTCATATGGGATCACATGAGTACATTCTACCGGCCTTTGCCCTCTATCCACTCTTCAGCTCTCTGCAAAGTGCTCTTGAAAAGCATCCCACTTTGCTCCAGGGGTCAGGTCAGCCAACCTCTGCTGACCCCAAAATGCTGCAGCTGAGGTCCTGAAACAAATAAGATGACAAATCCAAACAGCACCATCAAATACCATATAGTTTTCCTAAAGCAGCCTTTTCAGTTTTGACACAGAAACCCCCCCACACACACACACACCTCTATAGGTCTCAGCGAGCCCCTAGATTGAGACCTGAGTGACAAGCACCTTGCTGTCCCAAATATTCTCACTCCCCTCCCATAACTAGCTTTCAGTCAGGCCCCAGGAGGCTTTCTATCCTTTATACAAACACACTTTTGGCAGGACCACCCTGTTAATTTTGCTGGTCACCTCCTGATTCAGTATATACCAATCCCAGTCTAGGCTGACAAAGACCCTGGCACAGGGCAGGACATAATCAAGTGAGCTCCCTTTGCCCCTACCCCCCACCATGACTGTGTTTACACTTCTAAAATAGTATGTCCCTTCTCCCATCCTCAGTTACATCTGTATTTGACACAGCTGCACAAAGACTGTATGGTAGAGAGCTGGTAAATGTTTGCAGCCAGTCCTCTGGGAGAAAATGCCTGATTGGTGGTGTTTGCTAGTTGCCGTGGTGTAAACACTCTCACCATGGCCAATTTCAATAGACCAACATGACACCAACCACCTGCCAAAATTTCTGAAAATGTAACCTTTGGCTCCCCCAAGCTAGTGTGAGATCTCTCCACTCAGCAGGTTACCCAGGAGTCTTAGCAATACCATAGTAAAGCAGGTTTATGTCCATTCAACAAAGCCCCTTGCATGTCCAGCTACTACTCTGAAAAAACAACATCCTATCCCAATTGTATTGTGGTGGGTATGAGCTACACAGGCACCAGGTCTCCCTTAGAGATCTCTATTCTTTTCATGTGATTTGGGAAAGAATTATATTTAAATGACATTTTGTCATTTGAGAGAAACAGACACACCCTGACGGGTGAAATCTTAGGGATGATCACTGAGCAAAAACACTGTCACCAAGTAAGTAAATAGTGACAAGTTTATAAGATGTTGTTGGCAGTAGCTGGATTTCTCAGTGCTGAACACTTGAGTTGGGCATGGTGGGAGCGGCTGGTTAGCCATTTGTCAGGCAAAGTCAAAACAGCCCTCCAGCTACAGCACAGACGGCAGACTGCAGCTCATCACCATTTTATTTATGACTCTTAATTAGCAAGAAAAAAAGGAGGGAAGAAGATCCCAGCTTGGGTCATACATCTTACACAAATATATTTTGCCCAGAAGTTATCTTTGTCAAAATAGATTAAATCCCCACAACTGTGAGAGGTAGGTATTATAGATACATGTTATCAATAGGAAACTGCATCCTAGAAGGTAAATATAATTATCCTAATTTTACCAGTGACAATTCAGAGAGGCCAAATGGTTTTCCCGAGATAACACAGCTAGAGAATAAAGAGCTCGGACTTGAACCAATCTTCAGATTCGAATGCAAAGACTTTTTCAACCATATCACGGTTGGCTCTCACTTGGTATGTCATAGTAATAGCCTGTTGACATTGACTTGGATTAAGAGAGTTGACTGCCAAACTTACTACATTTGAGGATAAACTTCTCACTCTTATGGTTTTAATTGTAATTTTTAGGGAGAGAGGAACTGTTGAGTGAGTGAGGAACACAAGATGATTAAGAATCTGGGTTCTTACACTGTGACAAACAGAGTCTAATCAGTTCCAGTGCAGGGAAGAAAGATCAGATCCCCACAGCTGAGGAGTCTGAAGTAACTCCACTCTGTGAGGAAGGACTCTTAGCCACAGGGCAGCCCTTTGTGAGGTACAGGAAGCATCAGAAACACGAGCAGGCCAAGCGACTGTAAACACATCCAATTACTAACATGAACCATACATTTACAGACAGCATTTAGGAAGTATTGCAAGTGATTGCTTCTGATGGCTGATTTGGGAGAAAGAAACTGACATTTGCATAATATAGAAAAAAATGTAATAACATCTTTATTATGGGTTTGTTTGGCTTTTTGATTTCTGTGACCTCCAAAGGAGAAAATGTTTATATTTATTCCCCTGCTTTGGTAAAGAAAGAAATGGACGGGGCCGGGGATTTGGCTCAGTGGTTCCATCACCTGCCTCGAAAGCGCAAAGTCCCGAGTTCAATCCCCGGTACCACAAAAAAAAAAAAAAAAAAAAAACGAACTTGAAGACAGCAATTCTCCAACCCCTCTAAGGAAGGATGGTGGGTACTCTACAGGTCCCCGGTATTTCTGGATCTCCTGTCTTCCCAGGACTGCACATCTCCATCCCCTGGAAGTCAAACATGGCCATGTGACTGGCCTGGGCTAATGAAATATCAGATATGATGTGTGTTGCTCCTGAGTGGAAGACTTAGTTAAAAGTTAGTACACAATCGTCTGTGGTCTCCTCCCCTCCCGCAGTGACCCAGCAGCACATGCTGAGTGACAGACTGTCTATTGATTGACGCTGAGTGACAGACTGTCTGGTGATTGAGCCCCAGAGCCACTCTGCCAAGCAGAATTTCCACTTGGAATTTCCACTTTGGAAGCTGATATTACCACAGCATAATTTCACCGATTCTGATAGAAAAGAACAGGTTAAAAGGGGCAAAGGGAAAGGGGAAGTGGGAGGGGTAGGGGAAAGGAAAGAAGGGAATGGAATGAATATGAGAAAATGAATAAAAGGAAACAAAGTCTTTGTAAATAGGGAGGGATGGAGGGGTTGAAGGAAGGGCATGGGGAGGGGAAAAAATGAGAACCAAGAGAGATTATGTAAAGGTGCAAATTTCCAATGATGAATGTTATTATATTGTACACCTAAAATGTACCAATAAAAGGATATACCAAAAAAAAAAAAAAAGAAAAGAAAAGAACAGGTTACTGGAGAAGGCTAACCAGGAGAAAACGTAAAGAGCATTAAGTCAGAGGCTGAAAACTCCTGGATATTTTGAATCCTATGGGAAGTCAAGGACACTGGATTCCTGAAAATTCAGTGTCTAGGGTGTTATTCTTCCTGAAATGGACAAGGGAAGATTAAAATTGGAAAACTGGTCAAATGAATCCATACCTCAGATTTCCAACAGATGACTGGAAAAGATCTAGCTTCCTTGGAACTTCATGAGAAATCTCTTGAACTTAACATGAAGTTAAGATTAGTCAAATCAACTTAACAAACAACCACTAAGTACCTATTCCTGGTATGGTGATCCCCCTTTTTCCAAGAGGGATATATATTCCAAGACCTTTATTAGATGCCTGAAACCAGCAGTCATCCCAGGCCCTATATACCAACACTGTGACACCACAATGGTCAATCTGTTAACTGATGTGACTACTAGGTGACTAGGATGAATAGTGTATGTAGCCTAGGTAAGGGGATGATTCACATCTCAGGCAGGATGAAGTGAGATGACACAAGATTTCATCATGCTACTCTGAGTGGCGTGCAATTTAAAGCCTATGAGTCATTTATTTCTAGAATTGTCTAATATTTTCTGATCATGTTTGACCACAGATCACTGAAACCACTGGAAGTGAAGCCATAGATAAGGGATCTACTGTATAGCACTTTGTTAGACATTGCAAGAAATGCCTGGGGGGATGGAAGCCCCTGGTTTCTTTCAAGGACTTGCAATGTAATTCTGAGCTCAATATGAAACATTAAATAATAAAATTTTTAAATAAAAACTTCAGGTAATGATAAATGTTATATCACAAAACAGTGCAATTAGTGACCAAATTCACCATCTACAGAAATTCTTACAGTTATACTGAAGGGACTTGGTTGCCTCTGAAAAGCTCAGTATAATTTGTTCCCCACTTCATCCTTACAGTTACTATATCCCTGGCAGTACCTTGAGACTGAGAGTGGCTACAAGTGGAAGAGACAGAGTGAAGGTTCCAACTGTCAGGGCAAGAATCCTCAAGTTCTAGGTGGACCAACTGGAAGTAGCCAGAATCCAGTAAGCTGTCTCTTGGGCTCTCCGTTTTTCTGCCACATCCCCAGTGTGCAGCAGGGAAAGGACTAGAGGGAGGCAAAGAGCAAGGCCAAGAAACTCAGCAGCTCTGTGGCCCTTGTGTCCCGTGTGCCTCTTGCCCCTGCTCCAGATGGCTTGGCAGTATCAACCAGGAATGCGGCCAGCTCACTGGGTAGCAGATGACAAGCTCATTGCTACATCCCTCATGGCACCCAGAGGAATCCTCTAGAAGTAGCATTTGAGAATCTTTGTATTAAAGCATACATTTTGAGACCTTATTAAGGAAGACTTGGTTATAACCTGGAAACTAGAATCTAATCCAAGTACTCCCTTCCTCCAGCCTGAACAAACCTATACTATACAAAACTACATACCATCATGGTTCAGATGAAGACCCTGTACACCTTCCTTCAAGTTTCTGGAATCATTGAGGATTGGGCATAAATTGCCACCCTTAAGTGTGTTCTCCAACCTGCACGAGTGAATTCCTGCGAATAAGAGGTTAAGCAGTCATCTCTCCTCTGGAGTCTGAACAACCATCAGGGTAGCAATACCTCGACACCAAGACATCCAGCATCACTGAGCCTGAGAGCACTGCTGCTTGGGGAAAAAAAAAATATCAAAGTCAGTGCCTACCACATTCACAACCCTCCTGAAAAAAAGAGCAGGTCTTTACTGAAGGCGATGCCAGAGCAGCCAATCATAGGCTGGCTCTTTTCCTGGAGGTGCTGGTCACCAAAGCTCCCTCCAGATAGACAGGAATGGTATGGTTAACTGAACCAATAAGTCTTCTTTCCCCTCACTCTCTTTTTCCTCTCTGGGACCAGGAAACATAGTCATTGTGTTGTTGGTGAGACCAGAAATAGGAAAGATGTATACAGAGCTCACATGCTATATATGAAAGCTATAGGACAGAGGGTCAAAGTCAAGACTAAGCTGAAGAAATAAGCTAATGAAAGGTGCCCAGAGTCAAAGACAGGCCAAATTGGTGACAACAGTGGTGGACACTGTGCCCAAGTGTCAATGTTGGATAGGGTAGGAATGAGAAGACCCCTGACTGAGCCACACTGGACTATAAACTGTTAGTGAGCCTAACTCCAGTGTCTTGTGACCTCCTGGACGCCAGTCTCCCATGAGAGTCCTGTCTCTGCATCCCGCCAGTTAACATCGGGAGGGCTACCTCAGTGGGTCCCCACTCTTGTCCTCAGACCTCCAGGCACACAGAGACCCAAGTTCCCCAGGGGCCTGGATGCTGGCCTTTGTCGACCAGCCCTAACACCCCCTCACACAAGTCACCAGATGCTTTTCATTTCATGCATTTGACTTAGCATGGCAGGTTATATTGTCCCTTATCTGCGCAGGCTTTGATGCTGTCTCAACAGCTATTTGTTCTGCAGAATATTTTTAGCATGAGATTGGTGTTGGAGAGGGGGTGGCACTGAGAATGGCTGCAGAAAAAAGAATGCAGTCCTCAGTAGACTATGTCACATTCTCAGGGCTGTGTTAAGTGCCTTGCACACAAACATACTCAGAAAATAATTGTCAGTAATACCATCTTAATCCCACCTTCCTGTGTTTACAAAAGACAAGTACCGGGACTTAAAAATGAGGCCTCAGGGGACCCCTAGCAATTGAAACTCTTCCTCTCTCCCTCAGGGAGCAAACCAGGGAACACATAAGTGTCCCCATGTGGTCTTCATAGAAAGATGTCACAGAGGACAGTAGATTTCATGGGGAAAAAAAGAAAACCCTTTTCAAATCCATTTAAATAATTCATGCAGCTGTTTCCTGGACTCCCCTGAAGAACTGAGATGCAGAATGCTGTCTCCCCTCCCCCCCTCCCCACTTCTCCCCACCTCCACCCTCCACTGGCTGCAAGGACAGACCTCTGCGGTGAGCTGGGTCTGGAGGGACACAGCCGCCAACAGAGCAGGTAGTGCTGCCACCTCTTGGACATTCAGAGCCAGAGCAAGACTCTGTCCCAGAAAGGATGCATTTCAGTGATATTATGAAATGTTAACGGGCAATCTGTTCCGAAATAATTGCTCAGTGTGTTGGCCTCCTTTTCCGTTTTAGAATTTCAAAGGCATTGCAGGCCAAAAGCAGTGCCAGCCTGTTAGTGGTACCTACGCTGATTAAATCTAGCCCATCACAACTGTGGCTGCACAAAAGCTCTTTTTCTCAATTAATGAAACACAATTAATGGTATCATTGAAAAACTCCTGCCACTTCAATTTAAGGCTATTTAGAGCTTCACGTTAGAGCTGGGTGCAAATTTTAAGATATGCAAATTTTTTTAGCTGACACAATTAACAGTACCTAATCTCTGGGAGACGCCCAAGTTTCGACAGAGAAAAAAAGAATGTTTACCAGAAACATACGCAATAATGACAGCCTTCTTCCTCCATACTCCCTACACACACACACACACTCACACAGGCTCACACACATGCACCCCAGCTCAGCTGTGGTTATTCAGCAGTTACAATGCCTCTCTCCCCTGTGGGAAACCTGATCTGTCCACATTGAAAATATCTACGGTTTTCTGAAGTAGCATACACATTCCAGGGCTTTTATTGCATGATAGCTCTTTTGAAATATTTATATTGATCATCCCAGTTCCTAAGAGGAAATAGGTTGTTTCTCTGGTTCTCCCAAGTATAGGTCATTTGAGCAGTTGGGTTGTCATTTTTTTAATCTCCACATTTCCCTGTGGATAGTGAGAGGATGATTTAAATGGCAACATTAGCTGCTTTAGGCTAGATTTTCAAAGCTACACCAGGGGAGTTAAAAGCGCAAATCCTGTTATTGTTACAGGATTAATGCACAGAAGTCCCAGAATACCACTTTGGAAATGTAGCTAAGGAACATTATTTTAATGTACTGTATGTTATTTTTAGACCTAGCTATAGCCCAATTATCAGCTGGTGTATCAAAAATGAGACAAGACAGATAGCTGTCTTTAATCCAAAATTCTAATGAGGTTTTTGGTGTTTGTGTTTTCTCTCCACTTAGAAATCTGAATATTTGGAGGGGAAAAAAATAAAATCGAAGCTACAGCTTCTATGGCAGCTGCCTCCTACCTGCTCTGTTGCTATAGAGGCTGCTGCATGAAGAACTGGTTCTATAGAGTATTTTAGCGCCACCACCACCCCACCTCAGGGGAGCCAGGTGGAAAGGAAAGGGGTCATCGAATCATTGGGGTCTCTTGAGCATACCAGAAAAGGCTGCAAATCAACCAAAACATATTCATATTTCAAGACAATAAGTTAGGGCTCCTGCCTTCAGTCATTTCTATTTCTCCCTTTACACATCTTAGATTGTTGTTCAAGAATCACTATCTGCAAAAGGTCTTCCAGTTGGAATCACTTTGCTTCCAAGTTCCCCTGTGGGCGTCAAACATTTATTGATTCTCTAGATTTCTAGATGCTGTTGGGTTTTATTAAGCTGGACTTGCTTTTCCTGTTGGCCTCTGAGTAATCCTGTAGGTCAGAGATGATCACACACCTGTCTCTAGGTTGCATCTGCTCTGCTAGATGATGGCCCCAGAACACCTGCCTTTCTGCTAGTGAGGAAACACTGTACACTAGTGATCCTCTCACTGACTTTCAAACCCCTGACTATCTTCCGTTATCTTAAAGGGGGTTGGAAGGTTGGGGGAGTAACTCAATAGTAAAGGGCAACCTTAGCATGAGAGAGAGCCTGGATTGAAGCCTCAGAACCAAAAAGAAAGTACTGTACCACAGTTATCCCTCCATATCCTTGGGAAATTGGTTCCAGCACTACTGACAGCACTACCAAAATCCACTAATGCTCAAGTTCCCCATAGAAACTGGTACATGTACATATAACCATTAGTCATCCTCCCATATACTTTATGTCATCTCTAGATTACTATTATAATGTAAATGCTATGTAAATAGTAAAGGGAAAAGACTATACATTCTCAGCACCCACTTTTTATTTATTTGCTTTTTTTTAGTATTTTCAAATTGAGGTTGATTGACTCCGTGGATGCAGAAGCTGCTGATGCTGACTGCCAGCTATCAGAGACAAGCACATTTGCTCAGATCTGTTTCCGTGAGTGGGAAGGTAGGTGGGGCCCACTCCCACTCCAATAAACTCTGGAGTTTCTGTGTCAGCAAGAAGAGTTTCACATGGATCTCCTCCTGGCTGGCCAGCAAGGACTCAGGACCTCAGAGCCATCTCATCAAAGAAAACTGAACCCTCTTTGAATCACCAGCAGCCCCTACCCCAACTTTACTTTTAGGAGCAGCCCTAAGGAGGATTAAATAGGTAATTTGTGAGTACTTTTATAAGCAACCCTTTGCACAGTACTTGGCACAGTGTAGGCTCCCCTAAGGAAGAAGCACAAATAACTTTTAAATTCATCTTTTATATATGTGCAGGTTTTCAATTTACCACTTTATTTCTGTAAATTCTGCATGATCTCAAGAGCAGCATAATGATAAGCCTTGCTGATGCTTGTGGCAGGTACTTGATGTGTGTTTAATGTGGAGCTGACTCAAGATACATGTCAGCTTTCCCCATGTATCTGTGCACAGAGGTTGAGCTATAAATAGAACTGGAATGAAATGCTCTATTTCGGTTTCTGGGGCATTGTTTATATCATCACCACAATTCATCTGTGTTCGATCTCCAAAATGGAAGTGATTAGATCTTAGACATTCAAAACCAAGAGAATGTTCCCAAGTATATCATTGAAAATTATAAAAATAGATTAACCAATAATTCTAATAAGAATTCTTATATTCTTATAATGATGCAAAATATATAATTTTTATATTGTATCCACTTTTGGTATAACACAATAAATCAGAAGTCTTTTCTCATTTCAGAACACTCATTTAAAAACTACTAGGATGCAGTTCCATATTTTACCAAGAATAAAAACTTACAACACACCTAGTATCATGTTCATTCCATGTAATTGAATGTAAATGAATAAACACTGAATCCCTAAATTTGAACTTCAATGTTATAGATGTAGCACAAGAGTCAGAGAATTCATTGTCCCACCTGTAAAATGGAAGGACTAATACTACATTGGAGAATTTTTATAAGGATAAAGTGAGACAGTGCACATGAAAGACCTATAAATGGCTCCCACTAAGTAGGTTTTCTGTGTAATCTATGCCCTTAAGTATAGACCAGTGAATGGAAGATGGGATGTCAGGGCTGGGGATTTAGCTCAGTGGTGCCACGCCTATCTTGTAAGTGCAAGGTCCTGAGTTTGATCCCCAGTACTGAAGATGGGATGTCACTTCTGTGATTGTTACAAAATACTGACTTCTGTCTGGATTATGCCCTCTGGCCTGTGAGATGCACAAGTGGTAAACAACCAACTTCCAATCAACAGCTTGAGAAAAACTGAGACTTTTACCCCAGCGGGAACTGAATCATGCAAAAAGCCTTTATGAGTGAAGGTAAGGTCTTGCCTAATAGAGCCTCAAGGTAACCACAGTTGCAGGTGATATATTGTGAGAGACCCTGAAACAGAGGGGTCAATCAAGCTATACCAGAACTCCTGACCCACAGAAACTGAGACATAATCAGTATTGATTTTAAGACACATAATTTTGGATAATTTGTTACACAGCAGTAGTAGGTAACTAATACAAGGACCTATTGAAGTATGGGCATTTTAAAGAATACAGTATATAGAAGCCATATTATTCTATGGAGTTGTAAATGATAGTGGGCTTATCTACAAGACCAGAGTTTTAAAGTCTGGCAAGGAGAATCATAAAGAATCATCTTCACTAAGAAGAAGAGCCAACCAGTTAATCAGTGAAAGGAATGCCTGGGATGCACTCTGCTGATAATCTCTTTTCTAATACTAGGGCCTAGTCCTGTGTGGCATCCAGCACCAGAGAACAGTGATAAGGGAATATCTTCAATTACACAACTTGTGGGCAAAGATAGTTATATTCATTGCTGTTGAGCAGGGGTTAAAATGGCAGTGGTCTCCTGGAACCACTTCTGTAAAACACTGGAACACGTGGTTGTTCAGTATAAACTCTGGCCTCTCAGAAATTAAATGATTCTCTCAGAAGTCCTATTTCGAACTGTTCTCATTGCCTGCTGTAGACAGTTGGCTCTTAATTCATTTTATAGAAGGACTTCCTGTTCCTTGGATAAACGGAAGTACATAAATTTCCAGTGCCACATTACCATACATGCATGGTTCTGTTTGGGCACAAGCACGTTGTTCTTGTCATAAATTCTGACTCAGAATGGGAGCTTAGGATTTACCACCTCACTCTATAGTTACGAGATCGACTAAACTGATTACAAGAAGAAATATGTAAGCTTTGAAACTGTTCACACCAGCGATGAAGTTCAGTAGCTTGTAAAAGTGACAAATAACAGAAAGCCAAAAGAAAGAAATTTCAGGAATATAGAGCTCTTTAAAACACAGGGTTTGTTGTATTCAGAACCCAGGATATGGACCCTTGTACACTCTTTCCACCACCTATGTTGAATTGTGGCCCTAGGAAACATGGTACCTGAAGGCCCTTTCTCCATCACACCAAAGTTTCCAGGACCCCCCTCAGAAGGGTGGCACCCCAGTGAGGGTCAGTCAGGTGAGGAATGGAATTCTCTCAAATCCTCTGAAGTCTTCAGCTACAAATTGTGTGTGTGTGTATGTGTGTGTGTGTGTGTGTGTGTGTGTGTGTCAGAGAGAGAGAGAGAGAGAGAGAGAATATGTTGGGCTAGTTGATTTACTTAGTCAAGAGGGATCTAGAGCCCCATCATAAACTTCTTTTTGTCTTTTTTCTAGTCCTAAGGTAGGATAACTCAGCCTACAAACTGGAAGCCTATGTAGATATGTCACAAGTGTGAATCTCTACGTCATTATTTACCAGCAGTCAGATTTGGAACACATTAATTGAATCCTCTTAGCCTCAGTGTTCTCACGAGTAAAACAGAAATGATATTGCCTCCCTCATAAAGTTGAGATGAAGACTGAATGTGATAATCCATTTAAAGCATTTAAAAGGGTGTCTGACAAGGCACACAATGAAAATGTTCATATATATAGTATTATTGTTCTTATGTTAATCCTTTTTTCCATATATAAAACTTCTAGCACTTTGAGGATAAAGAATGTGGGAGTTTTAGTCATGGATTTTCACATAGTTGGACATCTTTTTGTGATTTTCTTTTGGTGAATTTACCTAGGCTGAAAAAACATCCCTGCCAAGAAGTCCTGAGGATATCTTTTTCTCCACTCAATCTACGGTCCCTCTCTTGGTGATTTCAGGCAACTCATTCATAGCAAGAATTCCACAGAAGCAATGTTGTGCTCTTCCCAGTACATCAGATCAGAAGGTACACCATGTCAACCGATCCCACCTTGGTCACGTGGTCATGATGATGCCTGCCAGGTTTCTCTACTTTCAATCACCATTTTTCCAGAGAGGTATTCATAGATTATGTCAAAATACCCAAATTCTCACGAAACTTTCACCTATCAACCTTAGCATTCATTGACAACTTCAGACAAAATTAGCCGTATGTGTGAAGGTTGCTATATAGTGATTCTCTCTTTCTATTATTCCGTCTACATTTACCAGTTGTCATTCTACAGTAAGAAAAGCAATTCCTTTTCATTTCTTCATTCATTCATTTAATTATATCAATATGAACTCACTGATTCCAATTTTACTCACTGGGCTGTAATACATTGCTATCATTTTTATGCTTATCGTTGATACATTTGTTATCTTTTTATGCTTTGTCCCTGATCTAACCAGTTAGAGACCCTGCATCTTTCTGAAATGTTTCTGTCATTAATTGGGCATTTCCTTATTTTCCCTAGGTGTTCCAGGTTTACCTTATACTTTCCAAGCTCCCACCCTGGAATTAACCATTAGTTATTTTTCCAAGGATCCCTGGTTTCTTTTAGTTAGAGATGATATTTAAAAACTAATGCCTGGGTGCTTGTTGTATTCATTATCACTAAGATGGTATTGGTCCTGTCCCTCTCAATGGACAGAACTAAGAGATATGTATGCTTATATAGTGCACAAAAGCACACATAATTATACATCTATAATTAAGTAGATGAGAGAGAGAGCTAGAGAGAGTGAGAGAGAGAGAGAGATCATACTGATATCTCCAATCCCAAGAACACTTAAGAGTTCTTCTAGCCTTCCCCTTTTCTGTTTGTAAATTTCTTTTCCAGCAATGAGAAACTCAGCTTCTGTTATCCTCATTACTTACTTTTCTATGAAATAAATTTCTAATTTGTTCAATATAATCAGCTCCCTTCCATGATGGCTGTTTCTCCCATCTAATACATCCATAACATTGCCACCCTCTTCTGTAGTACCCTCAGCTCCTGGGCCACTAGCCTACCACCCCAGTCCAGCTCATATGTCTGCATGGCTCTAAAAAACATCTCTCATTGTTTTTAGCCATGTTACCTCCTCCATGGGCAAGGGAATGAAAAAGAGAAGGGGTAGCAAAGATTATCTTCTACTCTGACTTCAGCCTCACTCAGGAGCCAGAAGGCTCCTGACTAAATGTAAATCCAATCATATCCTTCCTCTGCTCTCCTCTATTTTACTCAGAGTAAAATCCAATGCTCTGACAAGGGCTTAAAATGTCCAACACAATCTAGGATGTATCATCTCCCTGTCTTCATTTGCTACCATTTTTCCTTTTCACTTGTTTTGCTCAGCTACATTTTCTTGGCTATTCTTGAAACACACCTGCTATGCTCCCACTTTAGGGACCTTCATACTTACATTCCTCTGTACCTGGACTAGTTCACCCCATGTAGCTGCAGGGTAACTGCCTTACCTCCTTCAAGTCTTTGGTAATATGTTATCCCAAGAAACATATCCTAACTACCCTCTTAAAAAGTGCAACCCTGGGCCAGGGATTTAGCTCAGTGGCACTACGCCTGCCTCACAAACGCAAGCTCCTGAGTTTGATCCCCAGCACCACCCCTCCCCTAAAGTGCAATCCTGTACACACCCGATCCTCCTTATCTACATCTATATTTTCATCACATTACTGTTTTCCAACATGCTATATAATTTATTTAAGCATTGTGCTCACTACCATAACCTCTAAAATATATGGTCATTTAGGACAGAGAATTTTCCACTAATGCATCTCAAGCACTTAGATGAGAGCTTTCTGAAATTCTGTCTCAAAATCATTTAATTTCAAATGATCTGACATTTTAATAAATATTAATTAACTTGATTGACTAATTCAGAATGAGAACTTCCAAGATGAAGACAAATTAAAAGTCAAGGAAAATTTTAAGAACTATAATAAGATGATATACTCAAAATTTTATTTTCTCAAAATTAAATCTTTGTTTTGTCACATATTAACGAGCAGTTACACCAGGAATGTAGCTGAGTGGCATAGCGTCTGCCTGGCAAACGTGAGTCCCTGAGTTCGATTTCCGGTACCAAAAAAAAGCAGTTAGAAAGAGATCATTGGGAATTGGGCAAAATCTGAGTCCCTGAGATTCCCAGCATGATTTATTTTATATTTTCTAATTCTACATCCCTCATTGGATTAGACATAGAACCTATTCCTATTAACTGAGGTACTTCCTTAAGGATAAGTGAATTTCCATGGTCCCCCATAAATAAAATCCCAGGGTAAATGGGTTTTATACACAAAAATAGTCATTTTGTAATTGTCTATTATAAAAATATTAGGCTGAGCATTTATCTTAGTGTTAGAACACTTGATCCACAAGGCCCTGGGTTTGATCCTCAGCACCACACACACACACACCACACACACCACACACCACACACAGAGGAAGAAAGGAAGGAATATAGCAAAATGTTAAAAGCAACCAAAATGTATGCCATGCAGGAATAATTAAGTAAACTATAGTGCATGTTTTTGTCACTGGATTCACACTGTAATCCTACAATCAAACTCATTGTCAAGGCCACCCAGATTAAATTATAATGACAGATAATATTTACTGCATATTTAATGCATGCCAGGCACTATTTAAGGTATTTATAAGTATTATTTCTTCTAACCTCACAACAACCCTATGAGACAGGTACTATTATTAATACTGTTTTGCAGATGAGAAACCCAGGGATCAGGGCGGAGACTCCAAAGTGAAATGACCTTTCCATCATGCCAGAAAGTCACAGCCTGAGACACCTGGACTCTCACTCTGCTTCCCTTCTTTTTATCAGTCTGGGCGACATCAGGAGAAAGAAGATACATTGTGATTTGAGCGAGAATGCCTAATATAAAGAACCATTAACTATAACTGGAGACTGGAGTAACAAGGAATTGGCAGCTAAGAAGTAAAGAGAACTCTAAAGGACACAGAAATAAGAAACAGCCACCCCCCCAGGGCTCCGACAGTGTCCAAGGAAGGACCCCTTGCCCATCCTCGGCCCAGGGCTGGAATCCAGAGCTCTCTGGACAGGGCACAGGTATTGCCTGATGAGAGACAAGAATATTACTTATTCCTTGCTGAGTTCGGTTCTAGGAAAGTTAGATATTGTAATAAATATCTCCAACAAAAGTGCATAGTTTGTTGGTATACATTCGTCTGAGAAGGAAGCACCAGAGTGGTGGAAGGACCTTTCTAGATCCAGAGACCTATGGTGAAGAGCAGCAGCTGATGGCATGTGCCTCGTCAGATGGGCACAGAATGACAGAAGATAGGCTGAGATGTGTGACATCTGCTGCCATTCTCTAAGGACACCTTGTTGTAAAATTTTATGATCTTGACTAACTAATTTGGGAACATAATATAAACTTTGTGTGTATGTTGTCTCCTCCACTAATAGAAGAGTGGCCCATGGAATGTTATGCAACCATCAAACATGTCATTAAAAAAAAAGGGTTCATTTTAAAATGGAAAAAGGCTTGTAATTGTAAGTGAGAAAAAGTAGGGTGCCGGAGTGTCATCTGTGAAACAAGCAATATTACATAGAAATAAAGATCAGGATGAAATACTCCTCAAATCAATTTTGTCTTTAGGTAGAAATAGAGTAAATTTTTCCTCTTCCTATTATACTTTTGTGTTTTACAAATCTACTATAGTGACTATGTACTGGCTAGTACTCTGAAACAAAACAATTTAACAACAACAGGCTCCAAGCCCAGATGAAGGGGCTTCCAGGCGGCCGTTCCACTGCTCCCAGCCCAGAGGAAGGGGCTTCTGGGCTGCTGTCCACACTCCCAGCACAGAGGAAGGGGCTTCCAGGCCACCATTCCACTGCTCCCAGCACAGAGGAGGTGAGCTAAACAGCACCAAGAGCATTCCCATCCCCCACCCCAGACAAAATGAGAAGACACATAAACAAATCTCAAAACCAGACTTCCAGATCACCTAAATTAACCCCAAAGGGAAAGAAGATGGAACACTCTGATACTCAACCACCTGGACTCCCTGAACTGGCAACAAAAGAGGATCTGGAAAAAGCAAAATCAGAAATAATTTCTCAGATAACAGGAGAGATTGTGCACATAGTGCAAGACATGATTAATAAATCTAGGGAGGACAAAGATTAAAATATATGGAGGATCTGAGGAACATGATGGAATCCCAACATAGGAAACAAATGGAATCCATAAAACAGATACAAACAGATTTCCAGGAGATCAAAAACTCCATTGAAAGTTTACACAGCAGAATGAGCCAATGTGAGGACAGAATTTCAGATATAGAAGATAAGATTGCAATTAGTGACCAGGAAAAGAAAAATTCCTTCAAAACTGTAAAGGACCATGAGAAATCAATCCAGCAGCTGCTAGATGATGCAAAGAAGAATAACATAAGACTGATTGGAATCAACGAAGAAACAGGAAAGAGTGCAGATGACATAAAAAAAACTCTTCACAGAAGTGATGGCAGGAAATTTTCCAAGCAAGGGAAAAGAACTTGATATACAGATAAGTGATGCATATAGGACTCCAAATAGCCTTTATCAAAAATATCTACATATAGGACACCTAACCGAGGTTGTGATTCGCATGGAACACGCCGAATCAGCCCACTGCAGACAGGCAGGTCTGTCCACGCCCTATCAAGGTCATGAGGTGTGCAGAACACTCTGAATCAGCCCGCGCCCTAAAAACAATCCACTGGACACCCTGCCCTGCTCCTCTCTATAGCCACCTGGTTGCACACTACAAAGACACAGAGGACACCGGACCACCAAACCACAGTACTGAGTCCCGCTGCTCCCTGCACAGAGAAAGGGGCTTCTGAGCAGCCACCCCACTGCTCCTGGTCCAGAGGAAGGGGCTTCCTGGCCACCATCCCTTCCACTGTTCCTGGCCCAAAGGTAGGGGATTCGGAGCTGCCGTCCCACCACTGCTCCTGGTCCAGAGAAAGGGGCTTCCCGGCCACCATCCCCCCCACTCCTCCCAGCCCACAGGAAAGGGCTTTTGGGCCACCATCCCTACTGCTGCTTCTGGTCCCTGTCCCACATCTCCCAACTCAGAGGAGGTAATCCGTGCAGGCACCAAGAGCCTCCCTCCAGTCGAAATGAGAAAACAAGTAAATAATTCTCAAAACCAGACTTCCAGATCACCTACAGCAACCTCAAAAGGAAATGAGATGGAACACTCTGATACTCAACCACCTGGACCCACTGAATTGGCAACAAAAGGGGATCTGGAAAAAATGAAATCAGAAATAATTTCTCAGATGACAGGAGAAATTGTGCTCCTAGTGCAAGACATGATTAATAAATCTAGAGAGGAGCTGAGGAACATGATGGAATCCCAACATAAGAAACAAATGGAATCCATAAAACAGATGCAAAGAGATTTCCAGGACATGAAAAACTCCATTGAAAGTCTACACAACAGAATGAGCCAATGTGAGGACAGATTTTCAGATATAGAAGATAAGATTGCAATTAGTGACCAGGAAAAGAAAAATTGCTTCAAAATTATAAGGGAACATGAGAAATCAATCCAGCAGCTGCTAGATGATGCAAAAAAGAATAACATAAGACCGATTGGGCTCAATGAAGAAACAGGAGAGAGTGGAGATGACATAAAAAAATCTCTTCCCAGAAATAATGGCAGAAAACTTCCCAAGCAGGGGAAAACAGCTTGACATACAGATAAGTGAGGTATATAGGACTCCAAATAGCATTGATCAAAAAAAATCTACACATAGGCATATAATTGTTAAGATTTCAGAAACTTACCAGAAGAACAAAGTCCTACAAGCAGTTAGAGAAAAGAAACAAATCACATACAAAGGAAATCCCATCAGAATCACAGAAGACTTCTCAACACAAACCATCAAGGCAAGAAGAGCTTGGAGTGACATATTCCAAGCTCTAAAAGAAAACAGCCTCCAACCCAGATTGATGTACTCTGCAAAACTATCTTTCAAAATGGATGGAGAAATAAGATACTTTCACGACAAAGAGCACCTGAGGAACTTCATGAATACCAAACCAGCACTCCAAGAAATTTTACACAATATCCTAGGAACAGACATTGAGGATCACAACCCCAGGAAGCAAAGCAGAATGAACCCATCTGGCATGACAAGGAATTAAATGCAAAGGGGGAGAACAAAACAAAAAGAAAAAGTCATGGCAATGAGAAGTCAATATGTTTCAGTTATAACCATCAATGTTAATGGTCTCAATTCACCAATCAAAAGAAATAGACTGGCAGAATGGGTCAAGAAGCAAAATCCGACAATATGCTGCATACAAGAAACACACTTCATTCAAAAGGAAACTCATAGACTGAAAGTTAAAGGGTGGAAAACAATACTGCATGTGACAGGAACCCCCAAAAAAGCAGGAGTAGCTATCCTCTTTGCAGATCAAATAGATTTCAAACCAACACTGATTAAGGGAGTTGAAGAAGGCCATTACATCCTTGTAAAGGGAACAATCCAAAAGGAAGAGATGACAATCATAAATATCTATGCACCAAACACTACTGCACCCAACGATATAAAACAAATACTAATGGACATGAAAAGTCATATATGCACTAATACAATTGTAGTGGGGGACACCAACACCCCACTGTCACAAATAGATAGATCAACTAGACAAAAAATAAGTAATGAAATACTAGAACTCAATCAAACTCTTGAACAAATGAACTTAACAAATGTTTACAGAGTCTTCCACCCCACAAAATCAGAATACACATTCTTCTCAGCTGCACATGGGTCATTCTCCAAAATAGACCACATACTCACGCATAGAACATGTTTAAGGAAGGGCAAAGGAATTGAAGTTATCCCCTGGGTATTATCAGACCATAGTGCTATGAAATTGGAGAACAATAGGAAAAGAAACCACAAGAATTTCATAAACACATGGAAATTGAACAATGCAGTTCTGAATAACCAATGGGTCACAGAGGAAATTAGAGAATAAATCAGACAATTCCTTCAATTAAATGACAATGACAATACAAGATATCAGAATCTATGGGACACAATGAAAGCAGTCTTACGAGGGAAATTCATAGCAGTGAATACACATATTACGAAAACAGAATGACCCCGATTAAACAACCTGATGCTGAACCTCAAGCTTCTAGAAAAAGAAGATCAGGACAACCCCAAAGCTCATACAAGGGAGGAAATTATAAAGATCAGAGGAGAAATCAATGCAATGGAGACTAAGAAATTGATACAAAAAGTCAATGGAGCCAAGAGTTGGTTCTTTGAAAGAATCAACAAAATTGACAACCTTTTAGCCAACCTTGTCAGAAAAAGGAAAGAAAAGGTCCAAATCCATGCAATTAGGAATGAAAAGGGTGAAATTACAACAGACCCAGCAGAAATCCAGAGGATCATCAATACCTACTTCCAGAACCTATACACCAATAAGGTGGACAACACAGAAGAAATGGACAGATTCCTAGATACATATGAGTTACCAAAGTTGAATGAAGAAGACCTAAAAATTCTGAACGATCCAATATCGACCAATGACATTGAAAACGTAATTTAAAACTTATCAACTAAGAAAAGCCCAGGTCCTGATGGCTTCACTGCTGAATTCTACAGGACGTTTAGAGAGGAACTGCTGCCACTACTGTTTAAACTCTTCAATGAAATTGAAAGGGAAGCAATGCTCCCAAATTCATTCCTGGAAGCAAGCATCACCTTGATCCCCAAAGCAGAGAAAGACCCAACTGCAAAAGAGAACTATAGGCCAATCTCACTAATGAACATAGATGCAAAGATCCTTAATAAGATAATGGCAAACAGAATGCAGAAGATCATCAAGAAGATCATACACCCTGCTCAAGTGAGCTTTATCCCAGGGATGCAGGGATGGTTCAATATATGCAAATCAATCAATGTAATACACTATATCAATAGAGCCAAGGACAAAAACCATATGATTATCTCCATATACTCAGAAAAAGCATTTGACAAAATCCAACATGCATTTATAATAAAAACCCTACAAAAAATTGGAATAGAAGGTCTCTACTTCAAACTGATAGAAGTCATCTATGAAAAACCAACAGCCAATATCATACTAAATGGTCAAAAACTGAAATCCTTCACACTAAAATCAGGAACAAGACAAGGATGTCCACTATCACCACTCTTGTTCAATATAATTCTGGAAACATTAGCCACGGCAATTAGACAAGAGAAAGAAATAAAAGGAATAAAGATAGGTAATGAAGAAGTCAAATTGTCATTCTTTGCAGATGACATGATAATCTCTATAGAAGACCCCAAGAACTCCACCAAAAGTCTTCTAGACTTAATAACCAAATTCAGTCAAGTAGCTGGTTACAAGGTCAACACACAAAAATCAATAGCTTTCCTCTACATGAATGACAGACTCACTGAGAGAGAAATAGGGCAAATAATTCCTTTCACAATACCATCCACAAAACTGAAATACCTAGGAATCATCCTAATGAAAGAAATCAAAGACCTCTTCTCTGAAAACTATGGCACTCTGAAAAGAGAGATTGAAGATGATATCAGAAAATGGACAGACATCCCCTGCTCCTGGGTAGGAAGGATTAATATAGTGAAAGTGACCATACTTCCAAAACTGCTATATAGATTCAATGCAATCCAGATTGAAATCCCAGCAGCATACTTCATGGACTTTGAGAAAACCATCCAAAAATTCATTTGGAACAAGAAGAGACCCAGAATAGCAAAAGCAATTCTAGGTAACAGAGACATGGAAGGGGGTATCACAATCCCCAACTTGAAACTATACTACAAAGCTACTGTGATAAAAACAGCATGGTACTGGCAAAGAAGCAGACCTGAGGACCAGTGGAACAGATTATAAAATGCAGAAACCATGCCAGACACACTCAGTCATCTCATCTTTGATAAAGAAGCCAAACACCCTCATTGGAGAAAAGATACCCTCTTTAATAAATGGTGCTGGAAAAATTGGGTTTCAACTTCCCAAAGACTAAAACTAGACCTATATCTCTTACCATGCACTAAACTAAAATCAAAATGGATTAAGGATCTAAATATTAAAATAGAAATGCCGAATCGCCTGGAAGAGAGATTAGGTAGAACTCTTGAAGTCATTGGTGTAGGAAAAGATTTTATGAACAAAACCTCAGTTGCCCATGAACTAGCACAAACAATCAACAAGTGGGATTTCTTCTTATTAAAAAGCTTCTGCAGGGCCGGGGATTTAGCTCAGTGGTTCTGCCGCCTGTCTTGCAAGCACAAGGACCTGAGTTCAATCCCTGGCACCAAAAAAAAAATTTTAATAATCAAATAAATAAAAAGCTTCTGCACAGCAAGAGAAACCACCAACAGTGTGAAGAGACAACCCATAATGTGGGAAAAAAATCTTCACCTGCTGTTCCTCAGACAAAGGTCTACTATCTTGACTCTACAAAGAACTTAAAAATAATCAGACCTCTCAAATTTAAAGACCCAATCTGAAAATGGGCATCTGAAATGAACAGACATTTCTCAGACGAAGAAGTAGAAATAGCAAATAAACGTATGAAAAATTATTCAACATCACTGGTCATTCCAGAGATGCAAATGAAAACAATGCTGAGATTCCACCTCACTCCAGAAAGAATAGGTACTATCATGAAATCAACCAATAACAAATGCTGGCGGGGCTGTGGGGAAAGAGGAACCCTGCTACACTACTGGTGGGAGGGTAGACTGGTGCAACCACTGGAAACCAGTATGGAGATACTTCAAAGAACTAGGACTGGAAGTCCCATTTGACCCAGTTATTTCCCTACTGGGTATCTTCCCCAAAGACTTAAAAGAATCATACCACAGTGATATATGTGCACCCATTTTCATAGCAGCACAATTTGTAATAGCTAAAACTTGGCAGCAGCCCAGATGCCCATCAACTGGAGACTGGATAAAGAAAATGTGTGTTTTTTTAATAAAACAGAGTACTATTCATGCACAAAAAATGAGAAATTAGAGACATTTATAGCTAAATGGGTGCACATTGAGGCGATACTCTTAAGTGAAATAAACAGGACACACATGTGTAAATACTGAATAGTTTCTCTAGTGTGAGAAACTGGAAGGGTAAATAAGAACTAAAAGGTATAATAGATAATGTGAAATAGGAAGAAAAGGGGCAAAGGGGAAGGAGAAGTGGGAGGGGTAGGGGAAAGGAAAGAAGGAAATGAAATTAATAAGAGAAAATGAAAAAATAGAAACAAAGTCTTTGTAAATAGGGAGGGCTGGAGGGGTTGAAGGGAGGGCAGGGGAAGGGGGAAAAATAAGAACTAAGAGAGATTATGTAAGGTGCAAATTTCCAATGATGAATGTCATTATATTGTATACCTAAAACGTGCCAATAAAATAAAATTTAAAACAACAACGACAACAAATATGCATACCATATATGCATGTGTCTTGAAGTACTGAGCCAAGGGTCCAGAATGTGACCAGTAGAGTATCTGACCAAGTCATCCATAGCTCACCAAGCTCAGGTGACTGGGACCCAAAAGCAGTTTGGCCCGCTGAGATTAGATAGACCCTATCATCCAGATGTAACAGAAAAGTCCAATATACATACACAAGAAAATGAATTCCATTTCCTAAATATTTAGATTGATTAAGTCTTATACACATATGGGAGTAGAACATAAGAGAAAAATAAATATAATTAATCCCTCCAGAGATCAGAATTGAGCTATATCTATGCATAACCATTAGGATCTGAAAGAAATATCAGCAACTTTTTTCTCTAAGCCTGAGACAAACCAATCTTATAGCTGTAAGAGCATTTTGGGGGAATCCTCTAAACACTGAACTCTCACTTTATGCCCATATTTGCTGGAAATTTTTCTTTAAATTCCCCAAAACAAAGCAGTAATCTCCCTCCACCCCTGACCATGGTTCCTGTTAGTATTAAGAGTTCTGCAATTTTACACACTAGGACACATTCCTAATTCTCCTACAAAACTGGGGCAGCTGCACCTCTCTTTCAATTGCATAATAATGTGTAAGAAAATAGAAAGAAACTGTGTAAGAGAAAAGAAATTCAAATAGCAAACAGTGAGGATTATAAGAAGCTAAAATAAGCACTCGTCCGTTCCTCGCGTGTGGACTCTCTTACCTGTTCGGGGATGATCCAAACAGACCATCTGAATGAGGCGTGCTGGGAAGCAGTGGATGACTTCATGGTATCCAAGGATCTCTACCAGTTCTAGGACTCCATTATTTAGCAGAGGTCTGGTATACAAGGAATATGCTAGGAAGAAGCGCTTCATCTGTAATAGACTATAAAAAGACGAGTTGATGCTGTGAAGGAAGAGGAATATTGTGGTGATCCCAGTTTGTCAAGGAATATCCTTGTTATATCATTGGAAGACTGACATTTGGGGAAGCCCCACACTCACAGGCATGTGCCAGAATGCTTGGTGACCCTCCTTCTGAGACCTGACGAGATTGGCTTCATTGGGTTTCTATGCCAAAGGTATTAATTAACTAAGCCTCTGGAACCTATGAACTAATGACACTAATTTCTGTTGCTTCCCCAGCCCCATTTAAGCATATTCTCATTACCACCTATGCAGGGGCTCAACCCTATGGGTCTTTCATGTTGGACATCAGGAGCAGCTCTATATGGTTAAAGCCTGGATCCTGGTGGAAATATTTGAGAAAAAGCTGTTTATTCTCAATATTAACTGTAAAATAACAAGCCTTCCAAGATAAAGAAGCCCTTTCTTTTGGTGGATTTTCTGTCTATATAAGAAACTATTACTTATAATATTACCAAATCCTAATCAACTCAGAGGCCACATGTGTCAGTGTGCTCCTTTCAGGAAGTACAATGCAGCAATTCAAATTACTCAACAATCAGCCTATTTGGCCAGGCGTGGTGGTGCATACCTGTAATCCCCGCACTCTGGAGGCTGAGGCAGGAGGATCACCATGAGTTTGAGGCCAGCCTGGGCTACTTACGGAGTTCAAGACCAGCCTGAACTACATAGTGAGACTGTGTCTCAAAAAACAAAAAACAAAAAACCCTATTATTTCCTTGTTTCTTTCCAAAAGCAACAAAGGGGATACAAACATATGATCTACATAGTACTTTCTTCTTTTCTGTCATCGACTTCCCTCTGTCTTAATGTCTTTCTCTACCACCTTCTACGAGCCCTAGAAAATCTCCCACCCCCCTACCAGGTTGTGTGGTTTTCTTTCCATCCTCTCCTCTCTCTACTCTCAACATATGCCCTATATCCCATAAGGTCCAAGCTTCTCTTCATAAAGAGGTGCGAGTAGAGGAAAGATTAGGTTAGCGATTACAGGATTCTTTTTGGTGGGTTAGGAAACATAGGAATCTGAGGACATTCATATGTTCATTATTCCTGCTTCATGACACTCATAATGTTGCTAAGTGTCTGTCACTGTTACCCACAGCGTGGTGATGCTGATAAGAACTATGAAATTCATGAGCCAAATCTCCTAATTTTAACAAATGAGAAAACCAACAGAGACCTCAAATAACTTATCCAAGCTTGCAAGGTGTCTTTTGCATTGCTCTATGTTATATGACTTTAAATCCTGTGATTTTTTGGTTATGAAAAGGAATAATTGTCAATGTCTTCCAGCTGGAGACCACCAGAAATACACCTGTAATTGAACAGTTGGGTTTATTATGTGTTGCCCAAAGGAACTATGGGCTGTCTCGATAAGAAAGTGTTTAAAAGGACTTATTATGCAACATGAGCACAGATGATTTGGGAGCAGGTTTAAGGACATGGGCTTTGCCTTAATAACTCTTATCTAGAAAGAAGGCAATGCAATTGGTAAAAAATCAGAAGTCACTCCTACTAGCCAGAATAAAGGGATGCCTGGTCATTTTTGTGGATGGATAATGTTATATTTTGTCTATGTTCAAACATGATTTTGCAGTGGTCTGGTTATTTTCTTAATCTTTATTACCACAGAGTGGCCTTGTCTGATGGTAATGTTCTGTGAAAACATTTATTTTAACAGGAGAGCACCAACTCTGGGTCAGTCCAGCTTCTGGACACTGGAGGACTGCTTTTCTCTTTCTCATAATAAAACTACCAACTATTGAGTACTTTTAGCATCTCAGGATAATTTCAGTCTTCATCACCATCCTAGTACTACTATGATTCTAATTATCATATTAAGAAAAACAGGCATTGTGAAGTAGGTTATTTGTCCAAGGTCCACTGATAGCAAATGGCAGCGCTGTGGCTCAAAACTGGGCTGACTTTCTCCAGGGTCTCCTCTGTGATCTGCCCTGTGATGAGGCCAGGTGTGAATTGGAACACTGGAAACAAGGTGGGGTTAATCTGTAGAGATATGCAACAACTTTGCTGTAAGTACAATGGGGAGTATTTGAGAACTTCAGGCAGTGATGAATGACTGGCTCATGAGACCCTCTGGATGGAAAAAAAGAAAACGTGGGAAAAGCCAACTGTGACACTTTGACTATAAAATTATTCTTTGGGAATAGTCTAATAAAAGGAAAGCTGAAGAATGACTTTACTATTTAGAATATTTTTCACTCTCTGTTTTCAGTATAAATTTAAATCAACTAAAAGAAGGAAAAAATCAGTAGCAGCTCCTCTGGTGTAGTCAGTTAGACAATCTCAGTGTAGTCAAATGGTAGAGCAAAGCTGTTCGGGACTTTGTGATGGAGGCTGCAGGCACCTGGCAATACCAACAACTTAATCATTATGACTAGGAGAGAAATATGTTATTAATACCCTTATAAATACATTCATTTTTCAGAATCATCTTGGGAGTGAAATGACAGAATGAAACTCAAATTAGCAGACAAAGGCATTCATTCTAGTTTCCACACGCCCCCCCCCCCACACACACATACACACACCCCGCTCCTCCTGGCTTCAGTGGGTGTTCTGGGCACAGAGAAAGAACAGGTGCTGGATATTGATCTATTTCTAGTATTAGAATTCTTCTCTCTGTAAATTTCAAGGCAGCCAAAATCTGAACATTATAGCAGTGCTCCATCCTGAGCTCAGGTTCCCAAATCCAAGAACAAACCTGAGATACAAAATACACTTCTTTCTCAAACTGATGGAAAACAGAGATCTTTCCCATGTGGGATGGGAGTCCCAAGGAGGTAATTTGACCTAAAAGAAAAAGAAAGAAAGAAAAAAATTGGAAAGGAAAGGTTGCCAGTTCAGCTATTGTAACCTTTTCATCAGTCTGTACTTATCATACAAACTCACACTTTAGGAATTATCATTTCCACAAGTTAGTGTGCTCCTACTATATGACAGGCACTGAGCTAGGCTCTAGGACTTAAAAGTCAATTAAGAAGAGTCATGCGGAAGACACTGAATCACCCCACTGCAGAAAGGCAGACACCTGGTTCCACATTACAAAAATGCAGAGGACACCAGACCACCAGATCAAGGTACTGAGTCCCGCTGCTCCTGGCACAGAGGTAGGGGCTTCTGAGCCACCATCCCACTGCTCCTGATCCAGAGGAAGGGGCTTCCCGGCCACCATCACTCCCGCTGCTTCCAGCCCACAGGAAAGGGCTTTTGGGTCACCATCCCTACCGCTGCTCCTGGCCCCTGTCCCACCTCTCCCAGCTCAGAGGAGGTAATCCGTGCAGGTACTAACAGCCCCCCGCCCCAACTGAAATGAGGAAACAAGTAAATAAGTCTCAAAACCAGACTTCCAGATCACCTACAGCAACCCCAAAGGGAGATGAGATGGAACACTCTGATACTCAACCACCTGGACCCACTGAATTGGCAACAAAAGGGGATCTGGAAAAAAATGAAATCAGAAATAATTTCTCAGATAACAGGAGAAATTGTGCCCCTAGTGCAAGACATGATTAATAAATCTAGAGAGGAGCTGAGGAACATGATGGAATCCCAACATAAGAAACAAATGGAATCCATAAAACAGATGCAAAGAGATTTCCAGGACATGAAAAACTCCATTGAAAGTCTACACAACAGAATGAGCCAATGTGAGGACAGATTTTCAGATATAGAAGATAAGATTGCAATTAGTAACCAGGAAAAGAAAAATGGCTTCAAAATTATAAGGGAACATGAGAAATCTATCCAGCAGCTGCTAGATGATGCAAAGAAGAATAACATAAGACTGATTGGGCTCAATGAAGAAACAGGAGAGAGTGGAGATGACATAAAAAATCTCTTCACAGAAATAATGGCAGAAAACTTCCTAAGCAGGGGAAAAGAGCTTGACATACAGATAAGTGAGGCATATAGGACTCCAAATAGCCTTGATCAAAAAAATCTACACATAGGCATATAATTGTTAAGATTCCAGAAACACAACAGAAGAACAAAGTTCTCCAAGCAGTCAGAGAAAAGAAACAAATCACATACAAAGGAAAGCCCATCAGAGTCACAGCAGACTTCTCAACACAAACCATCAAGGCAAAAAGAGCTTGGAGTGACATATTCCAAGCTCTAAAAGAAAACAGCCTCCAACCCAGATTGATGTACCCTGCAAAACTATCTTTCAAAATGAAGAAATAAGATACTTTCATGACAAAGAGCACCTTAGAAACTTCATGAATAACAACCCAGTACTCCAAAGAATTTTACACAATATCCTGGGAACAGACATTGAGGATCACAACCCCAGGAAGCAAAGCAGAATGAGCCCATCTGGCATGACAAGAAATTAAATGGAAAGGGGGAGAATCCAACAAAAAGTAAAGGTCATGGCAATGAGAAGTCAATACGTTTCAGTTATAACCATCAATGTTAATGGTCTCAATTCACCAATCAAAAGAAATAGACTGGCAGAATGGGTCAAGAAGCAAAATCCGACAATATGCTGCATAGAAGAAATACACTTCATTCAAAAGGAAACTCATAGACTGAAAGTTAAAGGGTGGAAAACAATACTGCATGTGACAGGAACTCAAAAAAAAAGCAGCAGTAGCTATCCTCTTTGCAGATCAAGTAGATTTCAAACCAACACTGATTAAGAGAGATGAAGAAGGACACTACATCCTTGTAAAGAGAAGAATCCAAGAGGAAGAGATGACAATCATAAATATCTATGCAACAAACACTGGTGCACCCAACTATATAAAACAAATACTAAAGGACATGAAAAGTCATATATGCACTAATACAATTGTAGTGGGGGACCTCAACACTCCACTGTCACAAATAGATAGATCAACTAGACAAAAAATAAGTAATGAAATACTAGAACTCAATCGAATTCCTGAACAAATGAACTTAACAGATGTTTACAGAGTCTTCCACCCCACAAAATCAGAATACACATTCTTCTCAGCTGCACATGGGTCATTCTCCAAAATAGGCCACATACTCACACATAGAACATGTTTAAGGAAGTGCAAAGGAATTGAAGTTATCCCCTGTATAATATCAGACCATAGTGGGATGAAATTGGAGATCCATAGGAAAAGAAGCCAAAAGAATTTCATAAACACATGGAAATTGAACAATGCAGTTCTGAATAACCAATGAGTCACAGAGGAAATTAAGGAATAAATCAGACAATTCCTTCAATTAAATGACAATGACAATACAACATATCAGAATCTATGGGACACAAAGAAGTCTTATGAGGGAAATTCATAGCAGTGAATAAGCATATTAGGAAAACAGAATGAGCCCAATTAAACAACCTGATGCTGAACCTCAAGCTTCTAGAAAAAGAAGAGCAAGACAACCCCAAAACTCATACAAGGGAAGAAATTATAGATCAGAGGAGAAATCAATGCAATGGAGACTAAGAGAACGATACAAAAAATCAATGAAGCCAAGAGTTGGTTCTTTGAAAGAATCAACAAAATTGATCAACCTTTAGTCAACCTTGTCAGAAAAAGGAAAGAAAAGGCCCAAATCCATGCAATTAGGAATGAAAAGGGTGAAACTACAACAGACCCAGCAGAAATCCAGATGATCATCAATACCTACTTCCAGAACCTATACGCCAATAAGATGGACAACACAGAAGAAAAGGACAGATTCCTAGATACATATGAATTACCCAAGTTGAATGAAGAAGACCTAAAAATTCTGAACAACCCAATATCAACCAATGAAATTGAAAATGTAATTAAAAACTTATCACCTAAGAAAAGCCCGGGCCCTGATGGCTTCACTGCTGAATTCTACAAGACATTTAGAGAGGAACTGCTGCCACTACTGTTTAAACTCTTCAATGAAATTGAAAGGGAAGCAATGCTCCCAAATTCATTCCTGGAAGCAAGCATCACCTTGATCCCCAAAGCAGAGAAAGACCCAACTGCAAAAGAGAACTATAGGCCAATCTCACTAATGAACATAGATGCAAAGATCCTTAATAAGATAATGGCAAACAGAATGCAGAAGATCATCAAGAAGATCATACACCCTGCTCAAGTGAGCTTTATCCCAGGGATGCAGGGATGGTTCAATATATGCAAATCAATCAATGTAATACACTATATCAATAGAGCCAAGGACAAAAACCATATGATTATCTCCATAGATGCAGAAAAAGCATTTGACAAAATCCAACATGCATTTATGATAAAAACCCTACAAAAAATTGGAATAGAAGGTCTCTACTTCAAACTGATAGAAGTCATCTCTGAAAAACCAACAGCCAATATCAAACTAAATGGTCAAAAACTGAAATCCTTCACACTAAAATCAGGAACAAGACAAGGATGTCCACTATCACCACTCTTGTTCAATATAGTTCTGGAAACATTAGCCATGGCAATTACACAAGAGAAGAAATAAAAGGAATAAAGATAGGTAAGGAAGAAGTCAAATTGTCATTCTTTGCAGATGACATGATACTCTCTATAGAAGACCCCAAGAACTCCACCAAAAGTCTTCTAGACTTAATAACCAAATTCAGTCAAGTAGCTGGTTACAAGGTCAACACACAAAAATCAATAGCTTTCCTCTACATGAATGACAGACTCACTGAGAGAGAAATAGGGCAAATAATTCCTTTCACAATACCATCCACAAAACTGAAATACCTAGGAATCATCCTAATGAAAGAAACCAAAGATCTCTTCTCTGAAAACTATGGCACTCTGAAAAGAGAGATTGAAGATGATATCAGAAAATGGACAGACATCCCCTGCTCCTGGGTAGAAAGGATTAATATAGTGAAAATGGCCATACTTCCAAAACTGCTATATAGATTTAATGCAATTCCAATTGAGATCCCAGCAGCATACTTCATGGACCTTGAGAAAACCATCCAAAAATTCATTTGGAACAAGAAGAGACCCAGAATAGCAAAAGCAATTCTAGGTAACAGAGACATGGCAGGAGGTATCACAATCCCCAACCTGCAAGTGTACTACAAAGCTACTGTGATAAAATCATCATGGTAATGGCAAAGAAACAGACTTGAGGACCAATGGAACAGATTAGAAGATGTAGAAACAATGCCAGACACACTCAGCCATCTCATCTTTGATAAAGGAGCCAAACACCCTCACTGGAGGAAAGATAGCCTCTTTAATAAATGGTGCTGGAAAAATTGGGCTTCAACTTGCCAAAGATTAAAACTAGACTTGTATCTCTCACCATGCACTAAACTAAAATCAAAATGATTAAAGATCTAAATATTAAAATAGAAACTCTGAACCAGTTGGAACAGAGGTTAGGTAGAACCCTTGAAGACATCAGTGTAGGAAAAGATTTTATGAACAAAACCTCAGTTGCTTGTGAACTAGCACAAACAATCAACAAGTGGGATCTCTTCTTATTAAAAGGCTTCTGCACAGTAAGAGAAACTACCAGCAGTGTGAAGAGACAATCCACAATGTGGGAAAAAATCTTCACCTGCTCTTCCTCAGACAAAGGTCTACTATCTCGAATCTATAAAGATCTTAAAAAGATCAGACCTCCCAAATTTAAAGACCCAATCCAAAAATGGGCATCTGAAATGAACAGACATTTCTCACACAAAGAAGTAGAAATAGCAAGTAAATACATGAAAAAATGTTCAACATCACTGGTCATTCAAGAAATGCAAATGAAAACAATGCTGAGATTCCACTTCACTCCAGAAAGAATGGCTGCTATCATGAAATCAACCAATAACAAATGCTGGCAGAGCTGTGGGGAAAGAGGAACCCTGCTCCACTGCTGGTGGGAGTGTAAATTGGTGCAACCACTGTGGAAATCAGTATGGAGATACCTCAAAGAACTAGGACTGGAAGTCCCATTTGACCCTGATATTCCACTGCTGGGGATCTTCCCCAAAGAATTAAAAGAATCATACCACAGTGATATATGTGCACCCTTGTTCATAGCAGTGCTGTTTGTAATAGCTAAAACTTGGAAACAGCCCAAATGCCCATCAACTGGAGACTGGACAAAGAAAATGTGGTTTTTTTAATAAAATGGAGTACTAGTCAGCCATAAAAAATGAGAAATTAGAGACATTTATAGCTAAGTGGATGCACATTGAGGCAATACTCTTAAGTGAAATAAATAGGACACACATGAATAAATACCGAATAGGTTCTCTGGTGTGAGAAACTGAAAGTGTAAATAAGGACTAAGTGTATAGTAGGTAATGTGAAATAGGAAGAAAAGGGGCAAAGGGGAAGGAAGTGGGAGGGCTAGGGGAAAGGATAGAAGGGAATGGGATTAATGTGAGAAAATGGAAAAATAGGAACAAAATCTTTGTAAATAGGGAGGAATGGAGGGGTTGAAGGGAAGGCTGGGCAAGGGTGAAAAATAAGAACCAAGAGAGACTATGTAAAGGTGCAAATTTCCAATGATGAATGTCATTATATTGTATACCTAAAATGTACCAATGATTAGAATGAATAATCGATAATGTAAAATAGGAAGAAAAGGTCCAAAGAGGTAGGGGTAGTGGGAGGGTCAGGGGAAAGGAAAGAAGGGAAAGGAAAAATGCTGAGAAATGGAAAAAATGGAAATAAAGTCTTTGTAAATAGGGAAGGGTGGAGGGGGTAAAGAGAGGGCTAGGAATGGAGAAAAAATAAGAACCAAGATCCGTTATGTAAAGGTACAATTCCCAATGAGAAATGTAATTGTGTTGTATACCTACAATGTACCAATAAAAGAATTTAATTTAAAAAAAAGAGTCAATTAAGACTTCATCACTGTCCTCAAATTTTCCATTTAGATTGTGTCTTTGCTTTTGTTTGCACAAAACCTTGTATAATGCTTAAGAGATGTTTCCTGTCAATGAAGATTACAAAGATAATACTGATCATGACGGTGACTTCGGAAAGCGTAGCTGTCGTCAAGTATAAGTAGTAGATGTAAAAAGAACCTATCACAAACTTTTGCTTGCTCAAAAAAAAAGTAATCCATGTTGATCTCCTATTTTAGAGGAAAGACACTGCTCTGGGCTGTGCAAAAAGTTGTCTACTCCCAGGAAGGCCTGGTCATCCTACACGCTCACCGTGAATTAGTAGAAATTCCCAGGCCATCCTTTGGTTCCTCCAGACCTCAGAAATAATTGAAGAAAAATCAAGATTTGGCCTCCAAAATGGGCTAAAATTTAGCCTAGAAAAGAAACACTGCACAAACAGCAACTAAGTTGAGAAAATGCTACTAATTCTCTGGGCAACAGTTCTAAGGAAAGCACTGAACATCCCACGTATTCACAGCCATGTGTTCACTTCAAGGTCATACCTGTGCCTCCAGGAGGACAGCATCATGTGAAAGCCACATGAGATCACACAAACTCATCTTCTCCAGTACAAGAACTTAAGGAAGATGTGTCTGTATGGGAAGTCATCTCATTGTCACTAGCTGAAGTAACTGGTCTCATTTCAGAATGTTAGTGAGCATTGTGTGGGTGCAGAGTTGCAGGGTTAAGTGATGAAAACATGAACAATTTCCTAAATTTTTCTTTTGTTCTGGTTTGGTTTGGTTTGGGTAGTGCTGGAGTTTAAAGCCAGGGCCTCACACATGCTAAGCAGGCACTCAACTTCTGAGCTATGTCTCCAGCCTCCCAGATATTTTCTGGGAATAAGTATCAGTCGCTGGGTATGGGATGGATTCTTTGCAGATGCATGCAGCTGCCTCTGACCTAATCGGCAACACTGTGTCCTCTGGTCTCCAGAGCCACCTCACACCACCACAGTGAGTCCAGAAAACCTTCTAGCCTAAACACCTGCCTTTTTAGTTTCCTAGCCAGTCTACCTCACGGAAACTTTCAGCACCCTTAGCTAAACCCTGGGATTCTATATCTATTTTGCCCAATTCTAGATAACTGCAATAATTTCATTTTTGCTATTGTGACCACTGTTGAACCACAAAGAAAGGATAGATATGGATAAAGACACTATTTTGCACAGCACACAGAAGGGAGAGACATGGATTAAATCAGGGGATTCTTAGCCCCAGTAATAAAGAAAAGCAGATGAATCTCTACTGAAAAACTGAGATCAGAACTTCAAAAAAATCTCCTTAGCAAAAATCTCCTATAAATCAAAAGTAGGCAACAAGAGAAGAAACTAACATTTATTGAGTACTTATTATGTTCCTGGCACTCAGTTATGTGTTTAATATTATCTACTTCTTTTTCATATCAGTCTGGCAAAATCAGTATTATTATACTTCATAAATTCCACAAAATATTCCAGACTCTAAAACAGTTGAGCCCAAGGTTACCCACCCAGAAAGTAAAAGAACTAGGATTGAAGCCCAAGTCTGCATGGTGCCACAGCTTCTCCCTACAAAACAGGGTCTTAAAGGAGAAAGGCCATTCCCCAGGATCCTAGTCAAGAAAGTCAACAAACCTTACCTACGTCTTCTATGAATCCCACACAGGAGCAAATGTATTCTAACCCCTTAGATTATCTAAATACATTTGTGATTTTCATTAGAGCAAAATAGCAATTATATACTTGAAATATTTATAAAATAAGTCAACTACATTTGAGGGAAACTGTAAAAGCATTGCAATTAAACAGATCTGCACACACTGCAGGGTGTTCCTCTAACAAAAGGAGTAAGGAATAATGCTGCTAATAAAAACAATGATGATCTTGTTTAAAGGTTCTAATAACTTATTTAGCGCTGTTCTGAGTGGAACTGTATATTAGTAATTTCAAATAAAGTCTTTGATGAAAGATTAAATATATCTTCTCATTCTCCTCTGCAAAGCTAGTGATTCAAGTGGGCTAATTTGTTCTCCTTCTTCTAGTAAAATGTTTTAAGTGATCTATAAATGTTTTTCTTCTTCTATTCATATTGCAAGAGGAACCAAATGAATAATAATGAATAAGGAGTTATATTGATGCCCTGGAAAGTGAGGGGGTCCCCACCATCACCCCCCCACCCACACACATACACATACTCAGTTCTCATTGGACTCCCAATAAAAAATGGGCAGATCTTGCATCTCAAAATAAATATTCATTCAGGAAACTACATTAAATAAAAACTAACCAAAAACAACTTTCTGGTCACCTTTAAAAAAAAATCATGCTAATTAATCAAGTGTAGGGGTTTTTTATTTTTGGTTTTTGGTTTTAAAAAGGAAAACTTTAAACATATACATATATATAGACTAAAGCGTATCTATAAATATATAATGTGTATACACAAATATAAATGTATATATATTTCTTCAAGCAAAAATTAAGATTGGCTTATCAAACTGTAAGCTGAAAATTTTCTCTCTTGCACTTCAAACTTAACAATATACAGTATCTGTGATGCTTCTAAGCCAGCGTGGGGAAACATAGGCTATCCAGTTTTAGCATATTTTGGAATGTAGGACAGAGAGGTTGTTTTTGACAAAGATCATGATAAGTACTCTATAAAACAGTTAACCTAAAGGAACAAACAAACACTTAGCCAACAGATCGGATTTGTTGTTTAAAAAGACACCTGTTTTCCTGAGTTCAATCCCCAGTACCAAAACAAACAAACAAACAAACAAAACCTATACACCCAAAAAGACACCTGGTTAGAGGATAACATTGGATATGAAGACCTTTAGCTGAGGAGATGTACTAAAACTCTAAGGTAAAGCAAGGTATATCTATAGTACTTAATCATACTCTCTGGTTAATTGTCTGCCTTCTCAGCCTCTAGGCTGAGAAAAAAAACAGTACTTATCTCTTCTTATTACCCCAGTTTCTAGTATCAGGCCTTCAATAAATAGTGATTGAATGGAATTAGTGAATCCTCCCATCAACATTCAGCCTAAAGTAATTTCTACATGAGTTTGGATATTTCTGATGTTTTCCCCATTAGATGTGACCTGACAAAAATTCCGGTTTTGAAAAAGCTGGTTAACTTTAATTTCTGGAACCCTAAAATCAATTAAGACTTAAAGCATGCTGATTTGAGCTCATAGAAATGAACATCAAGGCGGGTCACAGATCACATTTTTTCCTATGGGGAAGAGTCAAGCCTCAAGTTTTTGCCAAATCTCACTCCAATCCATGGATTGCAAAATTCCTAAAGAGAAAACTACATCTTGGGCAAGCACAGGGATCGTGGTAATCTATCTGTTGCACATTCAGGTGATATAAAGATCTGCACTCATCAAAGAGATGTAAATCCACTTGTAAAGTGCAGAATTATCCACAAAGAAATTGCCAAGGATGTCTTCCCAGAAGAGATATCTCCCTCCCTGGACAGTCAAACTGAAGAAAGATACCAGCTCCTTAGAAAAACCTGCTTCTTGTTTAGCATTAGAGGGGTAAAATTGAGGCTGTCTCCGAATAAAAAAGAACTATATGTATGCCCATCATTTTCTAAAACAACTCAGTCAGGACTTTTCTGCTACCTCCAGGTTAAGGGGCCTTGCTTCCCAAGCCTACCTGCTCCAATACTTGTGTTTGCATCCTTTGACCTATCGGCTACTTCTAGCATAACCAGCTGGGTCCTGACCACAGTCCTGATCCTTACTTCTACAACTTTTCTCTCAGACAAGAGTCCCAGTCCATGCTCAGATTCACACACCTGGTTCTTAAAGCTTAGCCCATGAAAGAACATGCCACTGAAGACAAGGTTGAGAGAAGGTACTATGTGGGTGATCTGAGAACAGAAATAAAAATTGTATCTGATATTTCCTCTGGACCTTATGATACTCCAGATCATCCAGATTTGCACTTTTATTTTTTGTTATAAAATTCTTTTATTGGTAGATTGTAGATATACAACACAGTTACATTTCTCATTGGGAATTGTACCTTTACATAATGGATCTTGGTTCTTATTTTTTCCCCATTCCCAGCCCTCCCTTCACCTCCTCCACCCTTCCCTATTTACAAAGACTTTATTTCCATTTTTTCCATTTCTCAGCATTTTTCCTTTCCCTTCTTTCCTTTCCCCTGACCCTCCCACTACCCCTACCCCTTTGGACCTTTTCTTCCTATTTTGCATTATCGATTATTCATTCTAATCATTGGTACATTTTAGGTATACAATATAATGACATTCATCATTGGAAATTTGCACCTTTACATAGTCTCTCTTGGTTCTTATTTTTCACCCTTGCCCAGCCCACCCTTCAACCCCTCCAGTCCTCCCTATTTACAAAGATTTTTTTCCTAGTTTTCCATTTTCTCACATTAATCCCATTCCCTTCTATCCTTTCCCCTAGCCCTCCCACTTCCTTCCCCTTTGCCCCTTTTCTTCACATTACCTATTATACATTTAGTCCTTATTTACACTTTCAGTTTCTCACACCAGGGAAACTATTCAGTATTTATTCATGTGTGTCCTATTTATTTCACTTAAGAGTATTGCCTCAATGTGCATCCACTTAGCTATAAATGTCTCTAATTTCTCATTTTTTATGGCTGACTAGTACTCCATTTTATTAAAAAAAAACACATTTTCTTTATCCATTCTCCAGTTGATGGGCATTTGGGCTGTTTCCAAGTTTTAGCTATTACAAACTGTGCTGCTATGAACATGGGTGCACATATATCACTGTGGTATGATTCTTTTAATTCTTTGGGGAAGATCCCCAGCAATGGAATAGCAGGATCAAATGGGACTTCCAGTCCTAGTTCTTTGAGGTATCTCCATACTGATTTCCACAGTGCTTGCACCAGGCTACACTCCCACCAGCAGTGGAGCAGGGTTCCTCTTTCCCCACAGCCCCACCAGCATTTGTTATTGGTTGACTTCATGATAGCAGCTATTCTTTCTGGAGTGAAGTGAAATCTCAGCCTTGTTTTCATTTGCATCTCTCAAATGACCAGTGATGTTGAACATTTTTCCATGTATTTACTTGCTATTTCCACTTCTTTGTCTGAGAAATGTCTGTTCATTTCAGATGCCCATTTTTGGATTGGGTCTTTAAATTTGGGAGGTCTGATCTTTTTAAGTTCTTTATAGATTCGAGATAGTATACCTTTGTCTGAGGAAGAGCAGGTGAAGATTTTTTCCCACATTGTGGATTGTCTCTTCACACTGCTGGTAGTTTCTCTTACTGTGCAGAAGACTTTTAATAGGAAGAGATCCCACTTGTTGATTGTTTGTGCTAGTTCATGGGCAACTGAGGTTTTGTTCATAAAATCTTTTCCTACACCGATGTCTTCAAGGGTTCTACCTAACCTCTGTTCCAACTGGTTCAGAGTTTCTATTTTAATATTTAGATCTTTAATCATTTTGATTTTAGTTTAGTGCATGGTGAGAGATACAGGTCTAGTTTTAATCATTGGCAAGTTGAAGCCCAATTTTTCCAGCACCATTTATTAAAGAGGCTATCTTTCCTCCAGTGAGGGTGTTTGGCTCCTTTATCAAAGATGAAATGGCTGAGTGTGTCTGGGATTGTTTCTACATCTTCTAATCTGTTCCATTGGTCCTCAAGTCTGTTTCTTTGCCATTACCATGCTGATTTTATCACAGTAGCTTTGTAGTATACTTGCAGGTTGAGGATTGTGATACCCGCTGCCATGTCTCTGTTACCTAGAATTGCTTTTGCTATTCTGGATCTCTTCTTGCTCCAAATGAATTTTTGGATTGTTTTCTCGAGGTCTATGAAGTATGCTGCTGGGATCTCAATTGGAATTGCATTAAATCTATATAGCAGTTTTGGAAGTATGGCCATTTTCACTATATTAATCCTTTCTACCCAGGAGCAGGGGATGTCTGTACATTTTCTGATATCATCTTCAATCTCTCTTTTCAGAGTGCCATAGTTTTCAGAGAAGAGGTCTTTGATTTCTTTCATTAGGATGATTCCTAGGTATTTCAGTTTTGTGGATGGTATTGTGAAAGGAATTATTTGCCCTACTTCTCTCTCAGTGAGTCTGTCATTCATGTAGAGGAAAGCTATTGATTTTTGTGTGTTGACCTTGTAACCAGCTACTTGACTGAATTTGGTTATTAAGTCTAGAAGACTTTTGGTGGAGTTCTTGGGGTCTTCTATAGAGAGTATCATGTCATCTGCAAAGAATGACAATTTGACTTCTTCATTACCTATCTTTATTCCTTTTATTTCTTTCTCTTGTCTAATTGCCGTGGCTAATGTTTCCAGAATTATATTGAACAAGAGTGGTGATAGTGGACATCCTTGTCTTGTTCCTGATTTTAGTGTGAAGGATTTCAGTTTTTGACCATTTAGTTTGATATTGGCTGTTGGTTTTTCAGAGATGACTTCTATCAGTTTGAAGTAGAGACCTTCTATTCCAATTTTTTGTAGGGTTTTTATCATAAATGCATGTTGGATTCTGTCAAATGCTTTTTCTGAGTATATGGAGATAATCATATGGTTTTTGTCCTTGGCTCTATTGATATAGTGTATTACATTGATTGATTTGCATATATTGAACCATCCCTGCATCCCTGGGATAAAGCTCACTTGAGCAGGGTGTATGATCTTCTTGATGATCTTCTGCATTCTGTTTGCCATTATCTTATTAAGGATCTTTGCATCTATGTTCATTAGTGAGATTGGCCTATAGTTCTCTTTTGCAGTTGGGTCTTTCTCTGCTTTGGGGATCAAGGTGATGCTTGCTTCCAGGAATGAATTTGGGAGCATTGCTTCCCTTTCAATTTCATTGAAGAGTTTAAACAGTAGTGGCAGCAGTTCCTCTCTAAATGTCTTGTAGAATTCAGCAGTGAAGCCATCAGGGCCCGGGCTTTTCTTAGGTGATAAATTTTCAATTTCATTGGTTGATATTGGGTTGTTCAGAATTTTTGGGTCTTCTTCATTCAACTTTGGTAATTCATATGTATCTAGGAATCTGTCCATTTCTTCTGTGTTGTCCATCTTATTGGCGTATAGGTTCTGGAAGTAGGTATTGATGATCCTCTGGATTTCTGCTGGGTCTGTTGTAATTTCACCCTTTTCATTCCTAATTGCATGGATTTGGGCCTTTTCCTTCCTTTTTCTGTCAAGGTTGGCTAAAGGTTTGTCAATTTTGTTGATTCTTTTGAAGAACCAACTCTTGACTTCATTGATTTTTTGTATTGTTCTCTTAGTCTCCATTGCATTGATTTCTCCTCTGATCTTTATAATTTCCTCCCTTGTATGAGCTTTGGGGTTATCCTGCTCTTCTTTTTCTAGAAGCTTGAGGTGCAGCATCAGGTTGTTTAATTGGGCTCGTTCTGTTTTCCTAATATGCGTATTCACTGCTATGAATTTCCCTCGTAAGACTACTTTCATTGTGTCCCATAGATTCCGATATGTTGTATTGTCATTGTCATTTAATTGAAGGAACTGTCTGATTTCTTCTTTAATTTCCTCTGTGACCCATTGGTTATCCAGCAGTGTGTTGTTCAATTTCCCCATGTTTATGAAATTTTTTGAGTTTCTTTTGCTATGGATCTCCAATTTCATAGCACTATGGTCTGATAATATACAGGGGATAACTTCAATTCCTTTGCACTTCCTTAATCATGTTCTGTGTGTGAGTATGTGGTCTATTTTGGAGAATGACCCATGTGCAGCTGAGAAGAATGTGTATTCTGATTTTGTGGGGTGGAAGACTCTGTAAACATCTGTTAAGTTCATTTGTTCAAGAGTTTGATTGAGTTCTAGTATTTCATTACTTATTTTTTGTCTAGTTGATCTATATATTTGTGACAGTGGGATGTTGAGGTCCCACACTACAATTGTATTAATGCATATATGACTTTTCATGTCTGTTAGTATTTGTTTTATATAGTTGGGTGCACTAGTGTTTGATGCATAGATATTTATGATTGTCATCTCTTCCTCTTGGATTGTTCCCTTTACAAGGATGTAATGTCCTTCCTCATCTCTCTTAATCAGTGTTGGTTTGAAATCTACTTGATCTGCAATGAGGATAGCTACTCCTGCTTTTTTTCGGGTTCCCGTCACATGGAGTATTGTTTTCCACCCTTTAACTTTCAGTCTATGAGTTTCCTTTTGAATGAACTATGTTTCTTGTAGGCAGCATATTGTTGGATTTTGCTTCTTGACCCATTCTGCCAGTCTGTTTCTTTTGATTGGTGAATGAGACCATTAACATTGATGGTTATAACTGAAACATATTGACTTCTCATTGCCATGACTTTTTCTTTTTGTTGCATTCTCCCCCTTTACATTTAATTTCTTGTCATGCCAGATGGGCTCATTCTGCTTTGCTTCCTGGGGTTGTGATCCTCAGTGTCTGTTCCTAGGATATTGTGTAAAATTCTTTGGAGTGCTGGTTTGGTATTCATGAAGTTTCTAAGGTGCTCTTTGTCATGAAAGTATCTTATTTCTTCATTTTGAAAGATAGTTTTGCAGGGTACATCAATCTGGGTTGGAGGCTGTTTTCTTTTAGAGCTTGGAATATGTCACTCCAAGCTCTTCTTGCCTTGATGGTTTGTGTTGAGAAGTCTACTGTGATTCTGATGGGCTTTCCTTTGTATGTGATTTGTTTCTTTTCTCTGACTGCTTGGAGAACTTTGTTCTTCTGTTGCGTTTCTGAAATCTTAACAATTATATGCCTATGTGTAGATTTTTTTGATCAAGGCTATTTGGAGTCCTATATGCCTCACTTATCTGTATGTCAAGCTCTTTTCCCCTGCTTGGGAAGTTTTCTGCCATTATTTCTGGGAAGAGATTTTTTTTTATCTCATCTCCACTCTCTCCTGTTTCTTCATTGAGCCCAATCAGTCTTATTTTATTCTTCTTTGCATCATCTAGCAGCTGCTGGATAGATTTCTCATGTTCCCTTATAATTTTGAAGAAATTTTTCTTTTCCTGGTCACTAATTGCAATCTTATCTTCTATATCTGAAAATCTGTCCTCACATTGGCTCATTCTGTTGTGTAGACTTTCAATGGAGTTTTTCATGTCCTGGAAATCTATTTGCATCTGTTTTATGGATTCCATTTGTTTCTTATGTTGGGATTCCATCATGTTCCTGAGCTCCTCTCTAGATTTATTAATCATGTCTTGCACTAAGGGCACAATTTCTCCTGTTATCTGAGAAATTATTTCTGATTTCATTTTTTCCAGATCCCCTTTTGTTGCCAGTTCAGTGGGTCCAGGTGGTTGAGTATCAGAGTGTTCCATCTCATTTCCCTTTGGGGTTGCTGTAGGTGATCTGGAAGTCTGGTTTTGAGACTTATTTACATGTTTTCTCATTTTGACTGGGGCGGGGGCCTATTAGAGCCTGCACAGATTACCTCCTCTGAACTGGGAGAGGTGGGACAGGGGCCGGGAGCAGCGGTAGGGATGGTGACCCAAAAGCCCTTTCCTGTGGGCTGGGAGCAGCGGGAGTGATGGTGGCCAGGAAGCCCCTTCCTCTGGACCAGGAGCAGTGGGATGGCAGCTCAGAAGCCCCTACCTCTGTGCCAGGAGCAGCGGGACTCAGTACCTTGGTCTGGTGGTCTGGTATCCTCTGCGTCTTTGTAGTGTGGATCCTGGAGGCTGCCTGTCTGCAGCGGGGTGATTCGGCGTCTTCACTTTTATATTTTTTTACTATAGTTTTGTACTTGAAGTCAAAGAGATTCCCCATGTCCCTTCTTTCCCACGGAAGAAGGCACAATCAGGCGCTGTCATATTTGCTTCAAACACAAACACACACATTTTAATTGCTAATGAGAAGTGTGATCATATGATTCAAATCTCTTTTGAAATTTGTCAGTTTATTTCAGAGCTTTCTCCTTAGTTCCCTATGATTCCAAATTCTGCATAAAGTCAAACTACCATTTTGTAATATACTCTTTTAACTTAGGAGCAATTGAGTATTCTTTTTAATCAATTGAAGATGGAACAAAACAAGTAGATTCATATTACACCAAGTGTGATTTAGATTACTTGCAAAAAGTTCTTGATGATGAGAACTTGGACCATGGCATGGTTGAGTGGAAGGGAAGAGGGTCCCAATCCTGAGGAGCTGGGTTGGTTTTATGATATATTAACTATGACCTGAATCAAGGTATTTGACCTCTCTGGATTCAAGTGTTGAAAACTTAAGTGAGATAGTATAGGAAAACTACTGTGTGCATCAAAAAGCTTGTTTTAAAAAATAGTGCTATGATTTTTCATGGCATGAATCCAGCAAGATAAAAAAGTCAAATTATAAATTTTCATTATTGACCTACAAGTAATCTTGAGACTTTACTTATAGGAAAAAAACTGAGGACAGTGATGAAGAATATAAGCTGTATTTAGACAAAATATTCATCTTGGAAACCAAGCAAAATGCATGCATAGTGTTATAGATGATAAAAATGATAAAAGAGTTTGGGATTAACTATGGTAGTGTGCTTGCTTAGTGAGGTCCTGGGTTCAATCCCCAGCACTAAAAAAGAAAAGAAAAGTAAAGAAAGAAGGAAGGAAGGAGAGAGACAGAGAGAGAGAGAGAGAGAGAGAGAGAGAGAGAGAAAGAGAAATTCTCCATCAAGGACAGACAAATACATCAGGAGAAAAATGAAGGTGAGGAAGACTGGTTGGCTGGGAAGACAGTAAATGATCATCAATCAACTCTAACTCAAATCTCTAACCCAGACACATTCTAATGCAAGGTAATAAAAGGACGTGTAGGTTGGAGCTCAGAACCATTATCAGTAACCTTTAAGGAGCCATGGTCTGTAAGAGAAAGGCTAGAATATTGCTCAAATTTTCAAAGAGGGCTCTTTCTAGAAATGATGAATCACTGTGCTCAACATAAGTCCTCAGAAAATCCTACAGTGGATCATTTTAAATGACTTTTGATAATAATTATATTACAGAACAGTGCAAATATTATCAACCCTGACATTGTGAAAGTAAAATTGCATCTGAGAGAAGCTACAAGGTGAAGGAGGTATAAAAAAATGTGGCAGGAAGGATGAGAATATCAATATCCTCATCTCACTGATTGGATGACCAAGAGATTGTGTCTATAGTCAATTGAAAAGGAGAGGTCTAAGTATATTATCTTGAGTTACAGAAGTAACCATTAGAACAACCAGAAATAGTATTATAATTATATTACAAAGAAAAAGAAAGATGGGGGCGATTGATGACTAAATTCACATCTTTCATAGTAAGACATCAGTATAAGGTAACTACAGTAGAGGAATCTAGAATTCATATAAGCATATTCTTAAAAATATATGGGCCAGGGATTTAGCTCAATGGCACTGCGACTGCCCTGCAAGCACAAGGTCCTGAGTTAGATCCCCGGTACCAAAAAAAAAAGAAAAAGAAATATAGGTGCTGCTGCCAAAAGAACTAAAAGCAGAAATGGTTCAAGGTGGAGGCTTCTGATAAGTAAGGAGGACACGGTAATGATACTTTTCAATATAAACCTTTGACAATGTTTGATGTTGTAAGCCATATTCATGAATTACTTAAATATGTATGTAGTTCAGAAAAAGCTGTCATGAATTTCTAGGACTTCCTATAAATTTACTAAAAGCAAGTCCTACCACACTACCATGGTAGAAATTGATTGTATTTCTTTCTTTCTTACCTCACATAGAATTCAGATTTTACATGCACCCACAACTATCTCTTAAATCAATGATGAATTACTTCTTAATTTCTGCCAGTGAGTCTAGAATGAAATCTTTGTTTGCACAATGAAGAAATGTTTTAGAGACAGTATGGTGAGGTGATTGGTTTGGATATAGCCAAGTCTTTCCAAGCCAAGAGCCTCAAAGTCAGATATTGGCCATATTTCGAGATCTCTCCCAGTGTTCCACAGCAGCTTCTGAATCACTGTTACTACAACCGCCAGAGACCATGCTCAGCATGGGCCACAGGGACTTCATCTTTCCCATGCCAGATATGACACCAGCTTCACAAAACAGGATCCAAGCACCAAGGGGGAATTTTCCCACTGCACGTGTTGTGATATATTTAACCACCAAGCTTCTAAAAGGAGGCTTGGAATGAGTCTTTTTAAAAACCATAAAAACATCATTCTGTGTTGAACTTGTTTTTCAATACCAAGGCTCCCTGTTTATAATTTGTTAATTAATCTGGCTTTGAGTTTCTCTGCTGCCAACACATTTTAGAGGTAGGTTTCCACACCTAAAATTGTCTACTCGGACAGTTAAGAGAGATAAAACACTGCATCCAAAATTCAAGAGCAGAATGAACCAGTTTTCCAGATCTAGCTGGCTCTTGAGTATATAACTTTGCTTAAGAAAATTCCCCAATATCTGGTGCTTTTTTTCCCCCTGTTTGAGGACAAGAATAGGGGGAGGGAAATATGGTAATTAATTCATTCTTCTTAATGCTAGATGAAACTACACTTTAACAATTCACAAACAATCTCGATGAAATAACCTTAAATATACCTTTGTTTGATACAGGACAATACACTCACTTTTAACTTACTCTCAAATATAACACCTTCTGTTTGGATTTAATGTGCTAATGCCTGCTTAAAAGAATAAGGCTTCAGTTTCCATGGAGGAAATTTGAAATGAGTTTGGAGAGATGGAGGGGATTTCACTAGGTAATCTGGAACAAAAATATCACTGAGGGGGGAGATCTTAAAAATAAATTAATAAAAAATAATTTCTGACAGCTGTGTCACTTCCAAAGTAAAATTAAGTTACCACAAATGGCTCAGCTCAAATAGTGCAAACAGCTAGTCCCTCTCTGCAGCTCCCTCCCCACCTGTCCCTTCCACCACTTCTCCCCTCCACTGCCCACCCATCACTGCTCCAGGAAACACACCGCATTGCACTGGAGAACTGCAACTCCAGGACAGGAGCCCAGCTGACAGGAGCAAAGCTCCATAGCTCTCTATAGCTAGACCTGAAAGCTTTGCCATGTGAGTCTTAATGTCATTTAATGATAAATGATCCTTTCCAACAATTTGCTGCTGTTGTTAAACAGGGGTCTTAACAGGGCCCTCCCACCTGCACTCTGCCTTTATAATTAGTACATTTGGTCTCTATGCATATATTTCATGGGTGACTCACATATAAGCTAAGTGATAGATAACCAAATTACAAGGCTATAAATATATCAACTGTTGCCTAGAAAAAAGCTGGAGTGGCTTATGAAGTCAGCAATATTCTGACAACTGATCCTTAAAACGGAGCTTAGTTTTCTTGCCCTTGCCTCTCCCTGCCCACTTAGGTAATTTGATATTATATATGTCCCTGAACATAAATCGCAAGTGAAATATTGAAAAAAGGTAACTTGGGCCTGTAAGATTTTAATTATAACATTTTTTATTCCTAAGAAGTTTTAGCTGGACAAACTCCAAATAATCTTCATCAACCCAGAACATTTAGAAACAGGCAAGAACTCTGGGTATGTAAAACAAATCTGGCCAGGTACCAACTAACTTGTTCTCTGGATATCATTGTTTTGTTTTATCTGTCCAAGTGAGTGTTGGCTACTAAATCCTAAAAGGAAAGCCATTAGGTAAGCCCCAAAGTGTAATGTCATTTGTCAGAAAGAACAAAATAAACAAGAATCTTCATCATAATGAAGGCAGTTAACACTAAACAGAAACAGACTCTGCACTTTCCCAATTTGTACCTCTAGTTTATTCTCCATCCCAGAACAGGACTAATTTTATTTGTATTTGAAAGCTGTCCTTGTCCTGGCTCAAAACTTCTGATGTTCAGGCAAAAGTTTACTCTCTTCCAGGCACATTGCCTCAACTGGGATAGGCATTCAATTAAAAGGTTATGGAATGAATGATCTCACTTAATAGAGGTTGAGGCTTGAGGAAATAAAGATCAGAAGCAGAGATAAGAGTGAGTTATGGGTTAAAAGGAGCAAATGCCAGAAAGACATTGTCAAATGAATGAAAGAGGACATTTAGGCTTGAATGTCTTTTTCTAAAGACTAGAACACAGCTGTTGGTAATATTTACCTATTCATGGGATAAGAGGAAAAAGGATGAATTTTTCCCTGAGAGACAAAGAATTAGAAAGCTGGTGCCAAGCAGATGATAACACTTAGAATGGAGCTAGTTTTACAAAGGTCTGTACAGTTCTTCACAAAGTAGATTAATTAATTGGTGATGGTGAGTCAGCCTAAGTCTCACCATTGTTCTATCTTCCATGTTTGCTGTCACTGTTACCATGGTCACAAAGCATTTGGTCTCAGTTGGGTCTATCATCAGGAAGGTGGGAGACTGGCATTGCTCAGGTCAACAGTAGGCTTTCTGCCTTTGCACACTCAGACCTCCCCAACTGCTGGAATTATCTTGGACCACCGAGATGGGCCAGAAAGCTACTGTTGTGTCAGTAGTGGGGCAGGGATGCAGGATCCTGCAGACCCTCAGACAGATGAGATGGAAGGAAACCTCACCTCCAGTATTGAACAAAATCATCAGAAGTCAGTATTTGCAGAGAGTTCCATAGATGATTCTTCAGACCTTACCATAGCAACCTCACCAAGGTAACAGATTGACTTTCTGGGAACATGTGGCAAATCAGTTTGAAAAAGGCATTACCCTTAGCCAGTTTGGTGCTTAGACCTCCAAACCACTGTCTCTCCTTTTAAACATGTCCCACTTCCATGGATTGAAATTTTTTCTTGAAGATAAGGAATGGCATACTTTCTAATTGAAGAATATGTCTATTTCCTTGGACTGGTCTCACTTCAATCTTTCTGGGAGGGCCATAATAAATTCCTCTGTATTGCTGAGTAGGACTGGCCCAAGGAGCTCAGCTGTCCCAAGGGGAACTGTCCGTGCTTTTAAAAGAGACCTGCAACTCTCTCCTACAGAGAAAGTGGAATTGAGACCAAAGGAACTAGATATAAAGCCTAGTCTGGATTTCCTTTGAACCAAATTATAGTTCTCTTTCCAGATGCACCCAAGAATTGTAGGAGTAGGCAGAGGATGGCATAAACATAAGATTCCAGAATGTTTAGGCTAAATGATGAAACTGGAGCCCAGAGAGACAATGTGACTTCTCTGAGATAACAGCCAATTATTAGCAGAGCTCTCACTAAAACTCAGAGTCCTAAGACCACTTTCATTGCAAGACGAGGCAGAGCAGAGTGTGATCTCCGAAGACAGATACTGGTGTGGGTTCAATCTTAGTTGGGCCTATTATCAGGAAGGAGGGAGGTTTTGTAGTTTCCAAAAATCTACTATTTTCACATCTGTAAAATAGGAGGGACTATTCGTCCTATGGGATTGTTAGAAGGGTTAAATGAGTGACTATGTGATCAGTTCTCACAAGAGTGCATGGAACTTAGAAAGCAATTACTGTTGTTTTCTTTTTGACTCAGGATCCTTTCCTAACTTTCAAACAGTGTATCGCAAAAACCAAATGCAGAAGGGAGAAAAGCAAGTTGTTCATATAAAGCCCTCGCCCATCCAGTCTCCTTCCTCCCTTGTGATCCTTTCAGGCAGGCTACAGTATCTTTTCCTATGCTTGGTTTTTGCCAACTAGGGCTAAACGCTTCTTTTTTTAACTAAGATGCATGGTCTCAGTGATGGCATTACTGGTCATTCCAGCCTGCGCTAAGTTCTCTGGCTTGCATGGTGAGGAATTCTCCAATGAACAACACAGTTTCCATCCCTCAGCTCCCCACTCCTGTCCACCCAGGGTGTGAGGAACGATCTTACCTTGGGTGCAGAAAGGAAACAGAGGGCTATTCTGAGTGCCTTGGAACAAATGGGGGTGAGTGGAGCTCCTCCCCAGAACTCCTCATCACAGCTTGTGAGCGCAAGCAGGCTCACACATGCACAAACAAGACTTTAGAAGGAGGCAGTGAATTCCTGCCTCGACCTCAGGAAGGAAGTGTCTGGGTATTTCTAACATTGTGCAGTAGGGAGTTGGGTTGGAACTGGTACAAATTTTCAAAACGTTACAGAGTAATTGAAAGAAATAGGAGGCGATCAGGAGGCAAAATGAACAAAATGCTTGATACGTCCACGCGCCAACGAGGAGGTGAGGTGTGAGGAGAAGTCTGTCACAGTAGCCAATAAACCAAGAGGGCCAAATGTTTGGCTGGAATAACTCAGAATCTGCTTCTTGCCTGCACAGCAGAGTTTGGCAGTGAGTCAGCAAATCCAGCAACAGAATTTCTTTTCCAGGAGCCACAGACAGTCCATTTACATATGTACGCAAGTGTGCATACGTGTGCACACAGACGATCTCCCATAGATATGCCCTTCATCAGCATAGAGAAAAATATAGCATTTCCTGAGATTTCCAAAACCATGTATATCATTAAAATTATCAAGATCTATTTGCTAAGAAATCGAAAGATTTTCTTAAAGCAGTATTTTGAAAATTCCACTAAGAAAATCCCACATGTCCTCTGACAACTTCTCCTATCCTTTCCTTTTGTTGAAAACAAAACAAAAACACAAGGACATAACCCAAATGTTAATAATAGCTCTATATAGATTGTGAGATCACAGTTTTTTCTTTTCTTTTCTTTTCTTTGTTATAGATTTATGTTTTCTAATTTATCTTCAATAAACATGTATTAGATTTCTAATGTTGAAAATGATATAAGGTAAAAATACATGCAGAGTGAGCAAAAGCAAAATATTCCCAGTGAGCAGCTTTGCTGTTTTATGATGTTCAAATGACACCTCATTGAACCAACAATTATCGACTGCAAGATCCTCGAGAAAGGCCAAGACCACTGGAGAAAAGCAATCAAGGTATTGTGAACACAGGGGAAGCACAGAGGAGGTTCCGCTTTGGGAAATGCTCGAGCCCAAGCAGTAACTGTGCTAAGCAAAATGCCACACTGAAGAGCTCTATGGGACATCAGTGACTGTCAGGCATGTGAGCAGCAGAAGCTACCAAACTGTTGCAGGTCCCGGGTTAGCCCTTTGCAACTCAGTGGGAATTTTCCTTTTTGCAAAGCCACTCTCAGTCTTCACACTGCACATGAGTTACAGTGCTAATGAATTGAGTGTGGATAGAGGGAAGTCCGTGTGATTGAAGCCAGTGCTATCTGATAATGTCATTTTTCAAACTGAAACCCACTCGGTTCTAGGCATCGCCAGAGTACAAAACAACTGTGGATTCCAAAGTCTCTCCTGACCCACTCATGGAAAATATTCCCAAAAGACCTATTGCAGATGTTCACTTTGGTTTCAAGTAGCATCTTCCTCTTTTGTTCCTGGGACTCTTGATAATGAGGAAACCACAACCTCAGAAGAAACTCTGACCCTTCCTTTTAAAAGTGCAGTTGTAGCTAGACAAACTTTCTCCATCTATTGGCATTCAGTTCAGAATTATTGGTTTCCACAAACTGTAAATCTTTCACACATGGTTGGATCAGCTTCTGTTTTCATGTCACGGATCTTTAGCATGCAAGAGGTGACCAACAACCTCATGTTGTCCAGTTTTTTCAACACACATCTCATAGCTCAGGCATGTCCCCAGGCTCAGGCAGCTGGGGGTCAGTAGAAGAAGCAGGGGTTTGGCAACTGAAGGGCTGATCTCATGGAAGGAGGGAGACCACAGTCAAAAGGGCAGCATTTGAAGTGAAAAAGACATGTTTGGGGCTGGGGATTTAGCTCAGTGGTTCCGTCGCCGGCCTCAAAAGCCCTAGGTCCCAAGTTCAATCCCTGGTACAAAAAAGAAAAAGACATATTTGGGTTCACATCTGGTGTCATATCTCAGGGTAGGAGGTCAGATGTTATGAACAGGTGGGAGACAACAGTGGGCACTAAAGTTCACATGTGACCACTGCAATGTGAACCTTGTTTCTAGTAGTTCTATCTCTATCTGAATCATCTACCTGGTGCTCAAGTTCATCTACACCCTTAACTACCTGCACAGGGTTTGTAGTTATGCTCTGGAACCTAGCCCTGCAGTGGAGGCCCTCCCTTTAGCTCAACTGGCTGCTCCTTCCACTACTTGCCAGCTTCTGTCCTATGTCTCAGCTTTTCCCCCCAGACTTCTGCATTATGGTTCCATTACATATAGCAACAGAGTGAGGAAGGCACAGTTGATCCTTGGGCTTGAACCCCAAGCCATGCGACCTTAGGCAGGTGACTTGTGAATGTCTGCTTTCTTATCCATAAAATGAGAGCAATAAGAGTTCCTTTCATCTTAGGGTTGTTATGTGAATTAAATGAGAGGACAAATGAGAGGTCGAGTGCCTGCCTCACAGTAAGTCCTCAATGAATTTTAGCAGTCATGATAAGGAAAACATGAAGGATGGATTTCGGCAACACTGGCCAGCTGCACATCTGGGATGCAACCATACTACAGTGGTTCTCAACCAGAGGGGATTTTTCTAGTTGCATTAACTGAGGGGTGCTGGGAGGATAGTAACTCCAGTGGGCAGAGGCCGGGGGTGCTGCTAACCATCCTGCGGTGCACAGCATGAAACATAATAGTGCCAAGAGTGAGAAATGCTGCCCTGTCAGTAGCAGCCCTACCTGCCTTCCATCATCCCCTGCTGCTAATGCTCTGCTAATACTCTTCCCCAACTCCTTGGCTGTGGTGGCTGTGACTGGTCTCTAAACCTCAGCCCTTCCAGGACTGGCTTATCCACTGTCTTCTGAGCACCCACCTGTTGGATTCTTTGTCAAATACACAACAGGCTTCGTTGCCTTGTCCTGAGTCCATAACAGCAGGGGACAGATAGAATGACCACACCTTCTCTCTGACCAGGAACTATCGAGAAACTGCTTCCTGCAGGGTCATGGCCAAAAGCCACATGAAAACAGGCACGGCAGTCAGTCAAATGTTCCACCCAAACTGACTCCACACAAGGCCAAGCCAGTGAGTCACTACCACATGCTGCCGCCTCTCGTCGTGACCTTTCTTTATCCCTTCATTAGCTGTAAATCTTCAGGAGCAAAACAGCAGAGAACAGACTGGGAAGGCCCTGGCAGAATATCACACCAGGCAAATGCCCAAATCAAAATTCAGAGTTAAAAACCCAGGCCCTGAATGAATGCCAATCACAGCAAACCAAGGCTTCCCTGAGCTGTCCCTGCAAGCCAGAGAAGTGGACAAATGGAACTCTGTCTCTTAACATATTTCAAATCGCATGGCAATACTGGAGCATCCTCTCCAGGAGAAAGAACAGATGTGTTCAGCAATACCCAGATGGCCAGGGACAAATTGAAGGACCTGTATAATGTTTGCCCATAATTCATGCTTGCACCAAACCACATTGTACCCCTAAAGAAATCTCCCTTGTGTCCCTGACTCCTCTTATGTCAAACAGAATCAATATTAAGTGTCCCAGGCAGTGTTGTGAGAAACAATTAACACAGGTTATTAAGTACTGCTTTGGCTTCAAATAAAGTAGAACTGGCTTTTTGGTATCTGCCTGTTTTGTTTTGTTGGTACTAGGGATTGAACCCAGGGCTTTCACATTGAGCTACATTCTCAGCCCTTTTGGCACAGGGTCTCATTAAATTGCACAGGCTGGGCTTGAACTTGCAGTAGTCCTACCCTGGCCTCCAAAATTGAGATTACAGACATACATCACCAAACCCAAATACTTTTTGTATTCTTGATGATTTTTTAATTCTATGGATGAGACATTGGAAGGGGTTCTTTAAACATATTCTCCTCTTGAGTTTTATACCTGCTAAAGTTTGAGAACCTTGCAGCAATGAGCAAACTCTGGGATAGCACAACCCCACCACCATTTCCAGCAGTAAAAAGAAAAAAAGACACTGTCTTTTGTCCACTTCTTTTCTCAGCCAATGTCACCCCATCTTATGCAACTGGAGCTTGTTCCTGGACAAGACAGGACAGATCCCAAATGACTCATCTGAACTAAGCTTCCCACCCTCACACTTATGTTTATAATACTGACAGCAACAAATTGCCATTTATCCTTCTGTGTTTTGTACTTTCTCCCCACATTCTGAAAGTGAAAAGGGATTGAGTGCTTCCCCTTCACCGGTGGACATTTCCACCCTGAGCAAGCTCCTGTCTCCATCACTTGTTTCTAGGGAATGAATCATAAATAAACAGACTTGACCCTAAATCAATCAATCTCTCTTGGAATTTCTTTAAAACATTCATCAGGTGTTCCAAGCATTCATGTGCATTGTGCTTTGAAAGCTTGTGAGGGATTAGCTTCATTTTACAGATGAGGGAATTGAGCCAGTGAGAGGCTTTTTAAGGAACAAAACCACTGTTTAGTGAGACTCTGACTTCACACCCAAAGTTCCTAACAGCTAAACTACACTGCCTCCTACTGTCTCTAGAAAATTATCATTCTAAGCAGCTACCTATTGTCTAGTATTTAAAATCCTCTACCTATAATTAGCAAGCATATACATGCAAATCAACTGAGATTATTTTATGACATTGAGACTATTGGTTTCACCCACTTTGTTATGTAACCTCATGAATTTATAAGATAATAACAATAGTTAACATTTGCTAAACACTTGTCACTGTTCCTAAGTGCTTTAAGTATTCTAATTTATTTAATATTTCTAACCACCTTTTGAGTTGGGCACTACCATTATTCCCTCTTTGCAAATGAGAAAAATGAAGCACAAAAATGGCTGCTAAGGTGTCTCAGATCACACAACTAGTAAAGAACTAAGCTAGAAAATATACCCAGATAATGAGGCTCCAAAGCCAGTATCTTAATTAATCTACTGTGTTTTCCTGTGTTAACACAATGAGATCAAAATCAATGCAAATGGTGAGGGGGTCATCTTAAATAACTACCTAGTGCTCTACAAAATAGATGTTGTTTTAAGCTGTGGTTTCTAAAATGCTGCAGGCAAGGGAGACCCATAGAATGCTGAGCACCATGGAAGATGAAAGCTCTAAAATGATCTGGGATGCTATAACAAATAAAGCCTTAGAAAGATTTCAAAATCCACAAAGTGCTTTCAACTAAGGTCAAGGAGGAGCTTTGTTATGATTATTGCAATCTAATTTAAAGCTGAAACAAGGCTGAGGAAAAATTTAAAAGAAACTACTAAAGCTGTCAGCCTAGCTGTGGCCTCCAATTGTTCTAAAACCTTGTATTTAATGGTCACTTTTATAACCATCACTAAGCAAGAAATACAAAGCTCTAAATCAGAGTTTACTTCTTAAACAATGGAAAGGAATGTGTTGGAGAGCTTGGAAACTCCACAGAGGGATGATGTCACCATGTCACCCTTCTAGTGGTGATTGGGATACAACCATGAACAAGACCTTTGGCTTGAAGCTGTAGTCCAGTGACCTTACTCCTTCTTGAAAGGAGCACCAGCTATATGTGCAGAGTCCAAGTCAATATAATCTACCCATTCAGCCTGGATCTGGAGCCTCTAAGTGCATCTTTCAGAATGATCAGCTTCCCCAGTCAATATACATTTCATGTGGTGTTATTGCCATAAGATATAAATGCTGGGTGGCCCAAGTGAAAACTTTCTATCCAGTTCATTAGCAAATAAGAGTATTTATCTGCTAAGCCCCAAGGATTGGTTTGTCTCTGACTATGTATGATGTCTTTTAAATTCTTCAGCTCAGAAGAATATTCCAAGGATGTTACTATGGTCTTTCACTAATTGCAGAACCAAAAGACCAAATGCTAAGACTATATTTGGCCAGTGTGATCAAACTAAAATCTGGTAAATACAACCCCAGCAAATGAGTAAACTCTGACTTATACATAGATCCCAGCCTCAGGGTTCCCTCCTCCCTGACTCTCCTAGGTCAAGTTAGTTACACTCTCATCTGGGTTCTCCTACATTTGGTTTTATACCCCAATTGTGGAGCTGAATATGTTGTGCTCTAATTATCATTTTCACACATCTGTCTCCTCTACTATCTATACTATAGCTCCCAGGGGCAGAGGCCAGTGCCTTATCATCTTAATGTTCTCAGCAGAATGTTCTTAGCAGTACTCACAAATAGTTGGCACTGAATAAATACAGAAGAAAAAAGTTATATTAAATGGAGGGAGGGGAACCCTTAAGTTCAATTCAAATGATCATATTAATAAAACCCATGGTACTGGGCCAATATTTCTATGGCTCAATTTTCTGAGTTGACCTATCTCCATATTTCTTCAACTGTGATTTTTACATCGGAGACTTTACCAGGGATCACAAAGCATACAGCACATATAAGTGTATAGGCTTACAATAAACTGATTCACTATTTACTGGATTTCTTGGAACAAGAAAATAACTAGTAAATGCATGCCTCCATTTTCCATTAGGAAATTAGGTATAATTCATCTAATACTGTTTCCATCCTCCCAACTCTACCCTGAGGAAGGCAAGCCAGGGTAGCCTTTCTCATACCATCCTTGGAACCAAGTGGATCATTTGCTCCCTCTCATTATCCCCCAACTCTGTACCCATACCATCAACCCCATCCAACACATGGGCATAGTGACTACACCTCCAGGTTAGGGATGCCAAAAACTCCCTCATCTTGGGGCAAGGAAAGCTTGGATAGAGGCAGGAACAGAAGAAGAAGAAGCCCTATAACCTTTGCCTCAACATGCCCCTTCTCAATCCCACAGCCTGAGTGTATTCCTGAAGCAAAACCACATCCCAGAGTGTTCTCTACCATTCATTAATCACCTTTTATTTCTTAGATAATAGAGATTTATTAACATGTGAGAATTCCCCAACCCACCCACATGCAGGAGAATTGTCTTTGTCAGAGTAGTTCATAAATTTTTTATGATACAGAATCAGAGGATGGTTAGCGAGAAAGATATCCAGAGAGGTGTGAGAAAATGGAGACTCTGACCAGAGAAGCCCAGACAGCCTACATCATTAAGAGCTGGAGGTGAGGACTGAAATCCAGTAGGAGAGTAGTGAGTGAAAGAGAATTAGAAAGGTGAAGAAGCAAGATTTAATGATGTGTGGCTGGCAAAGAACAATTGTTCCTTTAGTGTCCTTTGAGAAACTCATGTAAAGATTGAAATGATTTTTAGATTATTTTGGGTCTAGACTGGGCTTATTTGTAGGTAATTTCATGCAGAGATTGGACCATCTGGGTTCTCAGCTTGTTTTAGAATTATATGTACTATTACTTAATACAGTAACACCTTCCAAGGTTGGGAAATTTGTCTATGATGAGAACTATTTACCACACCCTTCTTATATAATTGATGAGGCATGAATTCAGATTCACAGAGGATAATTAGACTCATTTACAGGGAAGACAAAACTAACTTCTATATTTATACCTACTATTAACTCAGCACTGTGTAAACTGTTTTAAATGTATTTGTTCATTTATTTAATAACACATGTATTTTTTTATTTTATTCTGTCTCATTCAGAAAGATTAAAAAGCAGCTTAGAGGAATACAGTACTTAATACAGTAAATAAGTGAAAAGTGAAAGCAGTTTTTTTAAATGGTAAGCATATAAAAGGAGGCATATATGAGACCAAGAATGCATAGCATAACAATGCACACACTTGATGCTGATGGACCACATACTTGCTTCTGGGCTTTGAGAAGCTAGTTCAAAAGAAAACCAGTTTGTTATATGAATCACCAAGTCCCTAAGATGAAAACAAAGGAAGGGAAGATGAAAACAAAGGAAACTTCCTGGTAGAAAGATCAAATAAGAGTTTTTCCAATGGAAGGAGCATGATGGACAAAACAACTTCCCTTAGAATATCCTAAAATAGTTTCAAATACCAGTTTCAAGAGCTATTTCTTATACTGACCTTGAATATATGCTGCCAATTTAGAAACCAAACCCAAGTCTGCCCATAACCCTGTTATGCCAGTTAATCCTGATTGTCAACTTGCTGGAGTAAGAGACTCCTGGAGAGGTGATTGGATTGTGAGGGCATTAATCTTATCTCTGGGTTGACCCATTGATGAATTCATAGCCTTGTGGTCTATGAGGAGGTGGGCCTAGTTGGAGGACCTGGGTCTTGGGGGTGTGGCTCTCTCTGGTCCCTGGTCCCTTCCTCTTGGGCTCATATCCTGTGCTCTGTTTCCTGCTGCCATGAGATTAACAGTTTTCCTCCACCGTGTTTCTGCCTTGGATCTAGCCCCATGGAGTGAAGCCTCTGAAGTTATCAGCCCAAATAAACCCTTCCTCATTTTAGTTGTTTATGTCAGGTATTTTGTACCAGCAACGAAAAGCTGTGTAATACACCTGTGAAGTAGGTATCATTCTCCAGTCTGGTCAATGAGGAAGTGAAAAGTCAAGAGATTGGGCCAGGGATTTAGCTCAGTGGTTCCAGCACCTGCCTTGCAAGCGCAAGGTCCTGAGTTCGATTCCTGATACCAAAAAAAAAAAAAAAAGTCAAGAGATTAGCTGCTTTGTCCACAGACAGACACATGAGGCGCACACTCATTTGGGTTTTGTATAGCGCCATCTGGCTCCAAGGTCTAAGCTCTTTGTACTACCAACCCTACTCCACCAATGCTAACCCACATTACAAAAGGACACTTTTTATCAAGTTATTCCCCAAAAAATCATCATGATACTCATAAATTACCTTCTCAAAAACCTGGAAAACGGGTTTCTTCAGAATGCAATATTACAAGGCTCTGTTGTAAGAGAAAGGACCTCCTCAACTTTGGGGTGCTCTCCATTCTAGAATCTGTGTTCACCTATGTATTTGTTTTAAGTGTAACTGAAGCAGGCAGTACCCCGAGGACCAGTGTTCATGTGTAGAAGAAGCTGCCCCTACAGGTGACAGCCAAGATCTCATTATTAGGCCACAGATATCCTCCCCAGGGTCCTCCCAGACCAGCAGGTGATGACATCTCTGAGAATGTTTTCCCTCCTCCCACAGTACTGGATGACAGGAACATTCATGAGAAGAACAGAAAGGGGACAAGAGGAAAGCAGGCTGAGTCACATTGAAGGGATCTTAGTGGCAGGCCCAAAAGCAGGGATGTGTTTCTCACACTCCAGCAGCTGATGGTCAGGGAGTAAGATGAAGAGGCCACGTAGAGGGCAGGACCAGCTGGAAAACAGTCCTCAAGTCAGAGCAACACGAAACCTTTCCAGAATCACATTTTCAGCCCCACTCCAGACCCATGCATCAGAACCTCAGGTGGGCTGACCCCAAATGATCCCGATTGCCAGAAAACTTGAAAACCTCTGTGCTATGACTTGAAGTCAAGATCAGTTTTTTAAACTCAGAAATATTATGTGCCAGATTTTAGGCCACTTACAGGAAAGAGGGATCAGCTCAAAGACATTAAGCTTACAGTTCAATGGAGGAGACAGAAATTAGATACATAAACACAGAAGCTTATTTACACTTTCACTGACCTAGAAGCATATCTGCCTGCCCACACTGAATTTCCTAGGGCCCAGGAAACTCAGTTCTATGAGGTATGAGAAGCTGCATTTTTTAAAAAAGGGCATAACCTGGAAGGAGGAAAGCACCCTCTTGTGGCCCTCTGGATGTTGGCACCTGGAGGAACCCCTAGTTCTAAGCCAGGTGGCCAGGTGGCTCAAAGCAGTCAGAGTAGCAAGATGAGGCAATGGGCCCTAGATCTCTCTCTCTCTCTCTCTCTCTCTCTCTCTCTCTCTCTCTCTCTCTCTCTCTCTCTCTTTCTCTCCACCCCATCCCCATTGTGTGAAAACATTTTCCCTTGAGACCTCCATTAAGTGGTCTTATGTCTGAACCCCTGGATTCTTTGCTGTGGAATCAAAGGACACATTCTACAGTCAAGGCATTGCTCTGAGTCCAGCTCTATTCTTCCTACAACTCTAACATGCAGCAGAAGCACAATAGGGAGGCATTCAACAAACATGTGGTACATAAAATAAATTGCACAATCCCATCTAGCCTGACATTGCTTGCTTTGGGAAGGCTGGACAAATAATTAGGACTGGTTAAGTCCCTGAATTCTCTGAAAATAAATGACTTCTTAAAATATTTAAATATAATCTATGTCCTTCCTAAGAATTTCTATGAAAAGAATAATATTCATAAGGGGTATACTTTGTGCTTGGAGCTAAGCCTGGTATAGCTTAATTTGCAGTAGAGTAACATGTAAATTTATGATAATAAATTATATTATTTAAATGAAATTATAAAAATAAGAGTAGCTCACTCATATTCAACTTTCATGAATGCTGACACCTCTCGAAGAACGTGGTGGTCTGATTTGTATTCAGGCCCAAATACCAGTGTGAAACACCAGAGCTCAGGGGCTGCTGGTTTTAAATATGTACATGGGAAGCCTAGTCAAGTTCCTGTGTGTTATCGTTAGCATTTCCAGTACATCTTCATTCCACTCATTTCAGGCCTCTGGGTTATGAGATAGTGCTGACAAAATCACTCAACACCATTTCTCAAAGGTTGCCAGGAAAGAAGGCTGTAACAAGAGGAAGTAGAAAGGGAGTATCTTCAAGTGTGTGATGGAGGAACTTGAAGGGCAGAGAGAGAAAGGATGAAAAAAAATGATTCAAAGACTACTTGCAATGGTGCTTAATCCACGGAATCCAAAAAGTAAACAAACCAGTCAGTGGCCTCTGAAGGAGGGAATTGATTTTGAGACATCTTGATTCTTTCTCTAACTCTAAAGCTTGTGAAACACTGTACTGAATTATGAAATACCACAGGCTGAGAAGTACTTCTAGCCAAAGGTTTAACCCTTCTGAGTTGAAAGACCATAGCACACAAGCAGAGAGATAGTTGCCATATCGTTCATGATCATGCATCCATTGTCTTCTCTTGGGTTTCCACTCTGTACTTGTTCAGGAACAAATGGGTTTCCTCCCCCGTCCATGGCATCTGGCTGAGCTCTTGGTGTCAGACAACACTTGTGCCTATGACACTGACCAGAGAAACTGCCTCCTTGTCCTTCAGATGAATGACATCCAATCCTCATCATTCATAATTTTGGATTTCCTCTTTGAGGTGTGCTGCCTGCAACAAGCCTACATTACTCCCAATCACATCCTCCTAAAATAGATGGGAAGCATAGGATCTGTCAGTATCCATGCAATTTGGGGCAACTTTAGTTACCTCTGTGAGCTTTGTTTTTTTTCCTCAGGGTTAAAATACCAATTCTAATAATAGCTGCCTTATAGGCTTTTAATAAGAACAAAATGACAAATCAAATACCTGGTAAACAGTGAAATTTAAATAATTTTAATTTCTTATCTAAGTCCAAAGATATCAAGTGACTTTCTTGAGGCAATAAAGAAACAACCCAGTGCTATTTGCTTCTCCAGATCATAGATCAGTTTCAATTACTACTTTTATTATGTATTATTTATCCCCTCATCTAGTCTATCAGTAAGTATATTGAGTTTTAAAAGAGTCTTGTTTCATCTCTCCAAAACATTTTAACCTCTTTAGAGAAATAGTTATTAATCATCATTGTCATTTTCTAAACATTCAGTTAGGCTGACATCCAAATGTCAAGAGTTCAGACCTGTAAATGTTGAAATAATTTTGCCAGTAAAATTTCATGAGTTTCCATATAGTGTTTCAATTAACTTCAATTTGCTAGATGTGATCTTAATCCTTAAAACAGTAATTAATCTCAGCCAGTGGTGTCCTGTTTTTTTCTTCATCAAATTCAATCACCCAGCAGGCTAGGACTGTAGCTACTAGCACTTCCTTATATCCTGCTCAATCTCTGGCCTAAGTACATGTTTGATCTTCTACCTGCTTGGGTACATCCTTAGTATCAATGAACACAACTATGATAACCTCTAGCTCAGGAACAAGGAATAAAACAAGCCTCTTTCTCAAACTGAAGTCTAAATCATAAGAAAAATTTAAAGGAGTCATTGCAATGAAAATGACTGATTTGTGGTTCCTGTGAATAATTCAGATATACAGAGTGACCAGCCTCTACAAGTTGCTGGACTCACTGTTCTCATGGAGAACATACAGTGAGGAGAGAATTTTTTTATTGTTAAAAACAATTACAACAACAAGAAGCATTTAATTTAAATGTCCGGCTTTTCATCAGGCTACAGGTACATATGAGACATCATGGACAATAGTATCTCCCCTTTTAACTAGCTCATTGTGACTCAAACAAAAAGGACCTCAACAAGGCCACTCCTGGCATGTTTTTCTAGTTCCATGGCACCTATCCCTCATGTGAATGCAAAACGTCCTGCAGTGGCCTTCACCCAGCCCACCCTCACATTACAGTGAGAGTCAGAATGCAGGCCCTGGCCTGTCCGTGGAAATCCTAGTTCCTTGCCTAGTTTTCACAATCTATAAATCCACCAGATGCCAGGATGGTGCCATCTTTCTTTCAGTGCTCACTTGACTCCAGCCACACAGTGGTCCTCAGTGTAGGGGTCAATGCCACATCCCAGATGTTCCTACTTACCATGTCTACTTTGTCATGGTATTCTGGTTATGTGCTCCCAAGGCCAGAGTGAATCCTAGCTCTGATACTACTCTGTCAACTTAGGTAAATGAATGAACCTGCCTCAGTACAGTCTCCTTATCTGTGAAATGGAATGATACAATTATCTCATGGATTTACTGTAAGGAGTGAATGATTCAAGGTGAGAAGTAGCTAGTACAAGTGGCACACAGGAAACACTCAGTAAACGTTCATTGTTACTACACCTTGAGAATGGATCACTGGAAATTTAAATCCTAATGTATTTCTTTTCTTTTTTTTTTTGGTACCAGGGATCAAACGCAGGACCTTGCGCTTGTGAGGCAGGCGGCGGCACCACTGAGCTGGATCCCCGGCCCTCCTAACATATTTCTTAATGGCTGGATACCCTAACTGCACCAAAACACTGAAAGTGAAACTTCTTTTTTCCAGACACTATGCTGGACCCTCTCAGATAGTTGAATATTCACAAATACTAAAGCGAACATTATGACCATTTTAGAGACTCATGGAAGCTACTTACCTGAAGTTAATTTATCTACACAGATGAATAATCAGTGATTGTCCAAAGCTCCTGCTTTCTCTGTCATGGTGGATTGCTCATGTTTCAGAAGACTTGTGATATTTTCACTGGTGTTGTAGTTATGTTGAAATCAGCAACACACTCAATAGGTCTATTGTGTGGCCCAAAAAGTTGCCCTAATTCCTGGTTTAACCTCAGATTCTGTCCACGGTTCACAGGGTTACAACCATCCACACAGCTGCTATATTGTCATCAACTTTGAAGGTGTTTTACTTATTTATAGGTTTTTAAGATTTAACTTTAATTTTTTTCAGTACTGGAGATTGAACTTCCCATTATCTTCACACTGAATCATATCCCCAGACCTTTGTTGTTGCTGTTGTTGTTTTGAGACAGGGTCTCGCTAAATTCCGGAGGCTAGGCTCAAACCTGGGATCCTCCTGCCTCAGTCCCTTAGAGTTGGGGATTACAGACCTACATCACCAAAAGTTTTATTTATTTTGAAGCTAGCAAAGGCTGTGCCTTTCCTAAAGTAATGGATATGACCCTCAGGCACTCATGAGTTTCCAGGAAGGATGTAGTGTTTGTTTTATCTCAAAGACTTTAGAGCCTGGCTCGTCTAAGCCTCTTTACAGGGAAAGACTCCAAATCAATTAATCCTTTCTGATCTGCTGATTTCCTGAACTGGGGTTAAGGCCTCCTATTTGAAGGAGAGACAGCCGCTCAGTACATTCAGTAGGGTTGGGATGTGCGCCCCCTACCCTTGGGCACGCTCAGCTCTTCACTCGAATAGCACCTCATCTCTCTTCAAACTTCTTGGTCTCTTCATCCAATGCTAAGTATTATCTCCTATACTTCAGGGGCTAAATCCCAGGAAAACCCTTCCCAAGTTCTTCACACCCTTACTGAGAGAAGGGCACATGGACAATGTGCTCTGGGAGACCACTCTACAGTTCCTTCCTCCAATTTCTGTACTCTCTGGAGAGCAAGGTACAAAGTTTTCGTGCACTCTCATGTCTGAAATCAGAATGTGTTGCACAACGGTTGTGTTCAGTTATGTGGACATATCTCTTTTTCTTCTCAACAATTCTTACTACAATGATCCATCTGCATTTGCAAATTACTTAGGATTCAGGAAAAGCCAAACAAAAGCAACACTTTCTTTTGAGCTTCATCAGCATCTGGTAAGGGCCTCTATTATTATTTCTAAGAACATTTGTTTTCATATCTGGCTCTCCAGCTAGTCTATAGATGCTTTAAAGACTGGACTTTGGTTTTGTTTATCTTTATCATCTCAGCAAAATGCTGAGTTCCTAAATAGTAGGTGACTGACATGTGTTTGGACGGATGGGCTGAATGGAAACTCTAACATATTTCATGAACGAGCGGGATCATTTGGCAAATCTACCCTGAACTTCTCTCTTTATGTTATTATCTTTTCACTGGACTCCAACCGAGTCTAGGGATTATAGAGATAACAAATACCATCAACCAGCTTTCCCATTCATTCTTCTTTTTGTGGTTCTCCTAACCAGTCAAAGACACGATGAGATCCAGACTCCTCCATCCAAACATATAATTTTTTACAGATGGGTGATTTCCCTTAAGGATATGTTCCAAGTTTAAAGGTTTTTTAAAGTAACATCTTACTTCTACCTTGGAAAATACAACCTTGGTACCGAATGTGGTGGCACATATCTGTAATCCCAGCACCTCCCAGCAAACCTCCCAGTAGGAGGATTGCTTCAAGTTGGAGACCAGCCTGGAGTACTTAGTGAGACTCTTGTCTCAAAATACAAAAATCAAAAACAAAACAAACCAATACAACCTTGCAAACCTTTTTAATATCAATATTAACAAAAATAAAAATAATGGACACTTACTGAGTGATATCCCATGCCAGGATTGTGTTAAGACTTTACATATATTGTCTCATGTAACCCTCATAACAATTTTGTAGTCTCAGGTAGTTTTAATTCCCCCCCAATGTGACACAGTTAAAAATGGCCAAATCAGAGTTGAACTCCGACAGTCCAACTTCAGGGGTCTTGTTTAATCTAATCTCTCTGATAAAATCACCTATATTTTTCTCATACAGCTATTTTGAGGGCTTTAGTCTTAAGGATCAACTGCTCTTATTTAATGATAGATGGGAAATATTTCAAATATATTGGTGCAAGTTATTAAGCAGGCACTATCTGGAAAATTATTTTATCCCTAAAATAATCCTCTGAAATGGGAAAGCCGGGCACAGTGGCACACACCTGTAATCCTGGCTCCTTGAAAGGCTGAGGGAGGAGGATGGCAAGTTTGAGGCCAGACTGGGCAACTTAGTGAGACCCTGAAATTGAAAATTGAGAAGGGTATGGAATGTAGCTCCTTGGTACAGAATTTGCCTAACATGGGCAAGGGCCAAGTTTCAATCTTCAGCACTACAAGAAAAAAGAAAGAGAGAAATGGGAGAGATTTCTATTGCAAAGCATCTTTGAAATGAGAGCTCAGATGGTGAATGGGACAGGAAAGCCCATGGAAACCTAGGTGCCTATCATCCCTGCTGGCTGCACCAGCCAGCAATTGCCCTCAGAGGGAGCCGTGAAGTCACAGGGGATCATCCACTCTGAGTAAGGTAACACTTCTTGATTAAATTTTTAAAAGGAAAATGTAGCCTCTGTACAGCCTACTTGAAGGTTACAACATGTGCAAGAGGCTTATGTTTTCTTTTACTGGCTTGAAGTGTCTCCTGTAGCTTTCTCCTACTTAGGGGTCTTCAGGTTTTTGAAGGAGGAATCCTATCTATGAATTCCTAGTGGCTGGCTTTATTAACATCTAGGGACATTCAGTTACTTCTAACCTAACCATTCATACTATTTTCAACTGCAGATTGTGTAACCATTAACTCAGTCCAAAGACTAAAATAAAACAATCTTTGGAAAATTCCAGTGGCATGCTCATCAAAGAAAGATATGACCTTCAAAAGGCTCACCGAAATGCACGCTAAGTGTCCCAGCATTCTCTGCTCCTCACTTGTCCTAAAGAGCATTCCCAACTCAGACTATTGGCAATCTCAAATTTTTTACTCATCCCCCACCTGCTTAGCAAATGACTTTCCCTAGTGGGACATGCCATAACTTGTAGAAGGAACTCCATCTAATTAGAAATGCTACATTGACAGTAGTTATGAATAAGTTGTGCCAAGTGTTCACATGTCTTTAATACCAGCCATGTTTGGTTATTTATAACACAAAGTCAGAGCCATGGAATTCCTAGTCTTACAGGCTTCTTCTCTGGTCACTACGTTGTATTTTAATTCTTACTGCAGACGAATTTAAAGCCTTCAGCTCAAATTGTCAGAGGGAAGAGAAAGGAGTCTAAAATATACTGAATACCAACTAAAGGCCAGGCCCTGTGCTGGTAGTGTTACTAATATTACCTCTTTAATTCCCACCACAAACATATGAGGGAGGTATTACTGTCCCCATCTCATAGATAAGGAAATGCAACCTCTGAAGGATTAAATATCTTGCCTGGGTGAGTGGTAAGGCCAGGATGGGAACCAGGACTGTGTGAACCCAAATCTCATGTTTGTTTTTACTACCATATCAAAATTTCTCCCACACAGCATAGTCCAGGATGAGGCATGGTGTGTGCCACTATGCTCAGCTATCCCAGTTCAAAGAATTATTTTAGGAGTAAAATAATTTTCCAGATAGCACCTACTTAATAATTTGCATCAACATATTTGAAATATTTCCCATATATCATTAGATAAAAGCAGGTAATCCTTAAGAATAAAGCCCTCAAGGGGCAGGGATTTAGCTCAGTGGTTCCACTGCCTGCCTCAAAAGCACAAGGTCCTGAGTTTGATCCCTGGTACAAAAAAAAGAATAAAGCCCTCAAAATAGGTATATGAGAAAAATATACGTGATTTTATCAGAGGGATTAGATTAGCATGAGAATAATAGTTTAAAATATACAATTTCTTTTTCTTTCTTTTTTTTTTTTTTTTTTTTGGTACTAGGTATCAAACTCAGGACCTTGTGCTTACAAGGCAGGCGCTGTGCCACTAAGCTAAATCCCCAGCCCTAAAACATAAAATTTCTACTGCTAAGCTTTCCACGTGTTTAATTTGCTCCATTGATTTCTAATTGTGTGACTTTTTCAAGTGATGTAATCTTTCTAAGCCTCAGTTTCCTAGTCTGTAAAAAATAGAGAATAATTATAGCTCATAATTTTAAAATATTTGACAATAATTATGTCTATAGCCATTTTCTTTTCTACTAATCTTCCTCATCTGTTAAATAAAATAACCATGGCTAATAGTTATTGAATGCTTATTATAATGTAGGAAATATACTGATGATTTTACACTAATTATCTCATTTAATTTCACAATAATCCAATGAAATAAGAATAGTCAACACTTCCGTAAACACTACATACCAATATCTTTAAAGACTAGCAGGGTGTGGTACCACATGCCTATAATCCAGCATTCAGGAGACTAAAGCAGGAAGATTGCTGTGAGATCAAGGCCAGCCAAGACTACACAGTGAGTTCTAGGCCAGCCTGAACTACACAGTTTGACTATATCTCAAACAAACAAACAAAATTTTTTTGTCGTTGAAAAAGACATTTTAACTATGAGTAACTAGTGAATAACTGGGTCAAGTAATATTGATGCCCCAGTTTTGCAAGTAATTAAGTGAAAGTTCAGAGAGGATAAGTTAATCACCGATGGTCACACAGGTAGGAAAACATGAACTCATGTTAAGAATTCAGGCAAGCCAGACTTGGCACTTTACAGTCTCAACCTCTACTCTCATGTTCCTGGATTTGGGTTAGACCATGGAAAAATTGCCTGACAAGAACTTGTGTTTGAAGAGCACGCGGATGTATTGTAGCTATACGGCCGGCCTACATGTGCGACACATGATGGTGCCATAATCCTCTGTAGCCAAGTATCCAAAACGTGCAAAACACACACAAAATAAATTTACAAAATGAATGAGGGTGTGCAGATGTGGCCTGTGTATTCTAGGGACGCCTTCCTTGAGAAGAGAATGTGTGGCTTTCCCAAGCTTTGTAGACTTGGGGTTAGTGAGGAGACAGGTGGGAGGAAAGCATCTCAGGAGAGAGCCTCAACAAGAACAGACAGGTAGAGGTGAGGCATGTTTGGAAAAGAATGAAGAGACTGGGATGACTAAAGATGGGTTTCAGGTAGGCAAGTAGAGATAAAACTAGACATAAAGATAAGGACAGATTACAGGAGACCTTGACAACAGTCTAAAAATCTGGGGCAGCACTTCTAAGCAGCAATAGGAAGCCTCAGATTTGGCGGAGGAGAGCAATGACAAGTGTGCACTGTGAGGCATGGATCAGTGTGAGGAGATGAGAGAGATGGAGGAGGCTCCGCAGGCACCCAGCTCTGACTGAAGTGACTGCAGCGGGAGAAAAGAAGGGTCCAAGCAGAGAAGCCGTGAGACACATGCATGAGGCTTGGTGAGAGACCAGTGCAGGAAGTGTTTAGATGACAGATTCACAATGGCAGGATCTGACCCCTGCTCAGACAACCCCACATCCCACACCTGGCTCTGTGAATGAATGGCCGATGAATGGTAGACCCTGCCAGTGTGTTTGTTAAATAAATGAATGAGTCATCTTGCTTCCAGCCCAGGCCCTTCATTTCACACATGAGGAAACAGATCCTGGAGTTTATGTGAGCTAACCAAAATTATGTATGTCTGAGATGCAGAATCTAAACTAAACTCTCAAAATCTTGACGACTATTCCAGACTTTTTTCCTGCTGTAATTTGTTCTCATTTTGGGCAATCTCAAGTACTATAATATCAGTAACAGGCGACATCAATAACAGAAATTGGAATGTAGGAAAAGATCGCTGGGGTTGTTGGATGATATTAATATGCTTTTAGACATATAGACACTGATGTGGTGGCAGAATTTCTAATTAGAAATGTCCTGTAAGCAGTTTCAACTGGAGACTGGAGTAAAAATGAGAATTCGTGACTAGACGTAGATATATTTCAGAAACATAAGCAGAATTATTAGTTGAAGGCATAAGGAATATATTTCTGTAATATGAATAAGGCATGTTTCTTGGTTCTCATTCTTTAATTAAATATTTTTTAGTCTACAGAAGAACTGTTGAACAAGCAGTGCATTTAGCTGCAATCAGAATGTTAATATTGTTGGAATTACATTATTTGCTTGTGTCAAAATCTTTGATCTACCTGCATACACAATAATCTAGTTCTGCTGCATGGCCAAACAGCAGATTTTTCATAATAATGAATTACTGAAGGTAAGATTGAGATCTCTTTTCAACATCACCAAAAGAGATCAAAGTCTTTCACTACATGAACTCCATTTGTAGTGTGACATTTTTGCACATGTACTTACCAGGTGGCACCTCCACCCCTGAAGTGTGTCTTTTGGGTGGAACCACCATTCAACACATTACAAACACCAACAGATTTAAATTTTTTGATCACTGAATCAGATCATCTCTCCAGATATACTTTTTACTTCAGAGTATCTTGCCCTTTCCCACAAAACAGTGTAGACTATTTAATGTTCAGTAAGTAGATTTAGGGTTGGTATACGAATCATCTAGAGAGCCAGGGATTTAACTCAGTGGCACCACACCTGCCTTGCAAGCACAAGGTCCTGAGTTTGATCCCCAGTACCAAAAAAAAAGAATCATCTAGACCTGAGGCTAAGATTTCCTTTTTTGTTTGTTTTTGTTTTTTGTTTGGTTTTTTGAGACAGGGTCTTGCTCTGTCATTCAGGCTGGGCTTGAACTCACTATGCAGCCCAGGCTGGCCTCGAACTCATGGCAAGCCTCTTACCTCAGCCTCCCGAGTGCTGGGATTATAGGAGTATGCCACCACACCCAGCAAGGCTAAGAAAATGGTGCTATTTTCAATTATATTAATTTGGCAATGTCTAGCTTCATCAGTAACAGGCTTAATCTACTGATTTGATTTGTCTCTTTGCTTTTAGGAAGTCTAAAAGAAAAAGAAAAACGTCATACAGGCAAAAATGTCTAAGACCTCTTATGCTTCATTTATGGCTTAGATTTAGGCCATAAATCTCATAAATGTTTTAAGATCTTTGCTTTGCCCTTGGAAACAATAGTTGACTAGATCTATCAAAAGTTACAAAAGATTGCAACAAGATGCACAAAGACAGATCTGGAGCCCTGACAATGCTTTCCAGGGGACATAATTATTCATTATTATGAAAGACTTTGAACTCTTTTGGTCATATTAAAAATGATGTCAGCCAGGGGTGGTGGCACACGCCTGTCATCGCAGCACTTGGGAGGCTGAGGCAGCAGGATCATCTCTACTTTGAGGCCAGCGGGAACTACGTAGCAACACCCTGTCTCAAAAAACAAAACAAAAAATGGATCTCAATCTTACCTTTAATAATTCAACCCTTTAAAAATTCTACTCTGACCTTCCAACAAGTCGGAATTATATTTTGAGTTTAAACAAGGTTGTAGTGCAACAGCCAACAGGTAGAGATTATCTATGTATTGATAATTTTTTCTCCCTGGAAAAGTACAAGAAGTTGAGAGTTTATATCTCATAAGCCAGTTGAGGAATCACATGCAACATGAATCCATTCCTTCCACAATTGCTTCACTGATAACAGAGAAAGCACTGTTACCAGCAGGTAAGCTTTGTTACATGGTCAGGGGGGTCTTCAATCCATCCTTCATTTGTTTTGTTTTGTTTAAATTCTTTTCTTGGTACATTTTAGGTATACAATACATTTACATTTATCATTGGGTGCTTGTACCTGTACATGATGTATTTTGGTTCTTATTTTTTCCCCATTACCTGTGTGCTCTTCAGCCCTCCACCCTTCCCTATTTACATAGACTTTGTTTCCTTTTTTTTTTTTCTCATAATTTTTCCTTTCCCTTCTTTCCTTTCCCCTACCCCTCTCACTTCCCTTACCCCTTTGGACCTTTTCTTCCAATTTCAAATTATCAATTATTTGTTTTAATTGTTTTAATCCTTATTTACATTTTCAGTTTCTCACACTAGAGAAACTATTCAGTATTTACACATGTGTGTCCTATTTATTTCACTTAAAAGTATGGCCTCAATATGCATCCATTTAGCTATAAATGTTTCTAGTTTGTCGTTCTTTATGGCTGAGTAGCATTCCAATAATCCACCCTTTATCAAGAGTAAATTTGAGTTATTACAGAAGTGACTCAAATCATCACCTGCGTGCAGTTTCTAAGAGCTTCAGCTCCAGATTCATCAATTTCCTCTTGCTTCAATCTCTCCATCAGCTTGGGCAAAACAAATATCCTTGTGAAGTACCCATCCAACACCTAAACCTCAGTTCCTTGCCTTTCCAAATTCCAATGACCTCCACTTCACTTTCCCTACTCAATTCTGTGCTAAACCCTAAAGGTGGTCTTCATGGCCAGGCCTCCTGCCAAAACCTGTTCCTTCTGAAAGATGCCCACCATTCCTACATGATGATTATTAAAGAATGGGAATTCTTTCAACTTATTATACCCAATTGTACTTCACAACATACAAACTAACCTTGGTCGGAGGGATCCTCCTTAATCTAAAGCTAGATTCTCTACACTAGGTTATCTGACTTCTTCTCTTTCTAATAATACTTCCTCCCCCTTTCCTTCTCCTCCCACCCTCTTCCCACTCAGAGATCACTCAAATCTCTTTCAACTTTGCCATTGCTCTCTACCTTTGACGTCACACAGCCCAGCTTCTTAGAAGTGATGGTCACCTTGGGTTTTCCTACTTCATCACCTCTAATTTACTCTCAGACTTGACTTCCACTCCCAAGACCTCAATGAAACTCCTGCAACAAGGCTATTCAACCATAACAAAAATGTTCATCATTCTACCTGACCTCTCCATCATTTTCCATGCTGTTTAGATTTGTTTGTCACACTCCCTTCCCCATGTCCCTGGCTACTATGGACTGAGTATGTCCTCCACAATTCACATGTTAAAATCCTACTCCTCAACATGGTGGTATTTAGAGGTAGAGCCTTCCGGAGATGACTAGGCTATGAGCATGGAGTCTTCATAAATGAGGTTAGTATTTTTATAAGAAAAGACAAATGTCAAGTACATGCCTGTAATCTCAGCACTCTGAGAGGCTGAAGCTAGAGGATGAGAAGTCCAATCCCGGCCTATACAATTTAGCCACTTAGCAAGACCCTGACTCAAAATAAGAAATAAAAAAGGACTGGGGATGTAGCTCAGTGGAAAGGTTCTAGGTTCAATCCCCGGTACCACAAAGAACTAGGTAGAGGTGGAAGAGGAGGGGGGTGGACACAAGAGAGCTGTTTCTTTTCTCCTCCCTACCGTGTGAGGAATAATAAGACAGCAGCCTGCAAACCAGGAAGAAGGCCCTCACCTGACTCTAGAGAGGCTAGCACTTTAACCCCAAATTTCTCAGTCTCTTGACCTGTGAGAGATAAATTATGTTGTATAAGCTACCAGGCTGTGGGGTTTTTGTTATAGTAGCCAAACTAACTAAGACACTGGGACACCACTGTCTCCTGGGTCTCCTAAAACTTGCTGAGCCATTTACATATTTATATAGCTCTGCCTTCTTGCCCACATACTAATGATTCCAGAATCGTCTTCAGCCTAAATCCTGTGCCTGACCTCAACACCAGTTGTGTGCTGGGACCGTTCATTTTTCTATTCTATGTGCACTTCAAATTTACTAGTAAACCAAGCATCTTATTTTTCTCACCAAATCAACTTTTCTGTTTCAGAGGGTCATCCACTCCGTGACCTCCTCTCCATAGATTTTTCTCTCTAAATATTTCCCAACTCTCACCTCTCTGAATCCCCTATTAGTACCTTAGTTCGGGCCCTAGCAATTGATTCCTTCCTAGACCACAGGCTCCTAGCTGTTCTCTCTCTGCCTTAGCCTCATCCCTTTCACATCTCTCTTTCCTATGAAAATGAGAGGAATTTTCCAAAATGTAAATCATTCTCTTGCTTAAATCATTCATTGGCTCCCTGGTACCTATCAACCACTTAGCATAACCTGTAAAACCACCTGTCATCTGCCTAGCTTTCCAACTTAATTTCTTGTTGTTCTCTCCTTAAACCTCTATTGTTATGCCACACTATTCATAGTCCCTTCATAAAACATCGCATATCTCTCTCTTTTGAACTAGCTGTCCTGTCTGAAATAACTTTTCGTTTCTCATTCTTTTGCTGCCTCGAAAACTCATCATTCATGAGTCAGCCTGAGCATCCCCCAATTTGAGAATGTTTATTTAGACACCATCTTTCTCCCCATACTCACTCCCACTAGGCAGTCAGGCATTCCTTCCCTTCATTCTTCTACCACTCTACATGTGTTTCAGCTATACTGTATGGCATGCAGTTTTATAACTGCTCTGTGTTCACCTCCTCCACTAGTCAATGTATGTGCAGCTAAAACTAAGCCCTTTAGTCATTCGCATGGTATCAGTGGCACACATGGCTAACATGCAATTAACATCTGATCATCTGAGGAGTCAAAGTAAAGTTAGCCTAGCAGTTCATGCAAAGAATAAACCATATCCACACAGGTTCATTCTAGAGAACCCCACTGAAGGGGTAATAACTAGGGCTGGGGATGAACCTAGTGTATGTGGAGAGGGGAATGATACTCACTTTACTAGAGCAGAAGACACTGTTGGAGAGTGAAGGGAGATAAAGTTGGGTAGATTTGGTGGAATCAGATTGCAGAGGATCTCTCAAAGGCTGTGACTAATGTATTGCATTTCCTATTGCTGCTATAACAGGTTAAAATAAATTTAGTGGCCAAAAACAGTGAAAATCTATTATTTTATAGTTATGGGGGTTAAAAACCATTTTCAATGGGCTAAAATCAAGGGTGCCAGCAGGTACACTTCTTTCTGAAGACTCTGTGAAAGAGTCCCTTGCTGGACTTTGGAGAGGCTGATCTCAGTGTGGCTTTCTTGTGACTCTCTTCCAACTTTAAGATCAGCAATGGCCAGCCAAGTCTTCCACATATCACTGCACTGTGACAGTTTCTTCTGCGTCTTTCACTTTATTTATTTATTTATTTTTTTATCTGTCAGATTGAATGTTTTATTTTAACAGACATCCCTTGTTAAAAAAAAAAAAAAGGCTGGGGGAGAATTCAATACCTGACCACACCCAGTGGGGAAACTCCCACCCCCAGAGCCCGGCCCTGTGGAGGCAGCACTTGAGTTTGCTGGCTGTGTCACAGGAAGGAGCTGAATTTTCTAACTTGTTAAGAAAAATCTATCAAATAGGTTCATTCTCGCAGAGGCGGGGGCTGGGGTCCAGGGAAAGAGGTCCTGGGCTTAGAGCAGTGGGGGTCCTGGAGGCGAAGCTGGGGCCGGGCCGCCTGGGCTGTAGGAGATCCTGGGAGCAGTGGGTTCCAGAGCCCTAGAATCCATATTTGGCTTGCGTCTGGCGGCGGCTGAGTTTGTTCTCCAACCAGGTGTTCTTCAGTTCCAGCTCCCACTCTTTAGCCTGACAAATCAGATATGTGATCTGGTGTTTCCACCGCTGCTGGCCTGTTGGCTGCTCACCTTTCTTTCTGCTGAATGACTTCATGGTCTTCTCTTCTGTCAGCGACTTGGTCATTGACTGCTGGGCCCCACTGAGCTGGTCATCACCTTTGATCTCTAAGAAGGTGATTTCCTCCCTCCCTCGGTTCCTCTTGCCTTGTAGCCGCTTAAATGCTTCATCATTGATGAAGGAGGCATCTGGGGCGACTTCCTGGGAGGAGGCCAGAGCCGGGTCCTGCGCAGGATAGTAGCCACCACTGTAATAATCCTGATAATAAGCACCAGCAGCATTGGCATCGCCATATGCAGAGAACTGATTGTAGCTGTAGTCAGCCCCAGGCTTAGCCGTCCAAGGGGCCCCACTGGAGCCTGCTGACATCCTAAACTCAAGGGGGGGCGTTGGCTGCATTGTCCTGGAACGCCAGCTCGGGCTCCATGCCTGGAGGCAGCTCTTCAGGGACAGTGGGGACAGGGTAAAGGTATGGCTCAACTCCAGGTGCCTCGGCCTTCTCAGGGAGGGAGAAAAAGTTCTCAGGGGCCACTTCCTCATCATTGTCGTCCTCTTCCTGCATGATTTGCTTTGTCACCTGCAGGGCAGCGCTCTTGGCAGCAGCCTTGATGGCAGAGGGCGACGGAGTGGTTGTTGTGGTGCCCACGACAGGTGCAAGAGAGGAAGGCTTGGTCTTAGAAGCCAGTCTAGAGGGCTTGGCATCAGAGGAGCCATCTGAGGGTCTCCGGGAGAAGGCATGGGGCAGGAGCAACCTGTTAAGTCTCTTTCACAGTCAGATTTTTAGGTGGGGAAGCAAGGCAGACAAACCAGTCCCCTCGCCGGATACCTAAAGGACAATTTTCTTCTTTGTGGGTTCATCTTCCTCAGAATCTGAATCTTCCTTGTGCAGCTCCGGCGCCACGATCTTCACCCGCTCTGTCCTCTTCTTTGGCTTAGGAAGGCCCCCCCCCCGGGGGGGGGGGCTGGCACCGCCGACAGGGGAGGGGGCCGGCTGAGGCCAGGGCCTCGGGGGAGCCCGCAGCCCCAGACCCATCCCCTCCCCAGCCTAAGGGTAAGGGCGGTGGAGGCTGGAGTTTGGGGTCTCCGGTGGGGCGGGGGCAGGAGCAGGGGCGGAGGGGAAGGCCGGGCCAGCATCTGGGGCGGCGGGGGCAGCAAGGCCGGACCCTTGGGTGCAGGGAGGGAAGAGAACAAGCCTCCCAAGGTGGGCCCTGGCGCGAGGGCCGCCGCCTCTTCTTCCTCCGGCCCCGGCTCCCCCATGTCTGGCTCGCTCTCATCGCTGCTGGCATAGGCAACCAGCGACATGGCGCCTCCCGCCTTTGGGGCGCCCTTGCCGGCAGACTAGGCCTACTCCAGACCGGGGATGCCGCGAGGCCTAGCAGGCCCCACCACTGGGCGGGGCGGAGCGCCAACGGCCCCGCCTGCTCCGTACTCTGAGATTAACCCTGGCAGGAGCCCATGGCCACGACTGATTTCCTCTTTCACTTTAAAAAAAAAAAAAAAAAATTTATTTTTATTAGTACATGTTTGCAGTACATAATGGTTACGTTTTTTATGGAGAGCTGGTACATGTACCTAACATACTTTAATTCTGTTTATGTTCCCTTTCCCCCTCCCCTTCCATCTCTTGGTCCCCTTCCTTGTTTCCTCTATCTTCTATTTCTGTATCATCTATTTCACTCTTTATCTTGTTTTGTAGTTTAGGTTTATCATATAAAAGAAACCATCTAATATTTAAGCTTGTGTATTGGATTTATTTCACTTAATATTATAGTCTCAAGGTGCATCCAGTTTCATACAAATGCCTCAAATTTATCCTTCTTTATTACAGAGTAGTACTCCACTGTGTATAAATACATTTATTGATGGACATGTAGGCCACTTCCAAGATTTAGTTAATCTGAGTTGTGCTGCTAGAAACATGAGTATGCATGTATAACTGTAATATGTTGTCTTTTAACTCCTTCAGAAAGATACCTACATGGGCAATAGATGAGTCAAATGGAATTTTTATGTTTCTTTTTGAGGCGTCTCATACTGATTTCCATAGTGATTGTACCAGTTTACATTTCTACCAACAATGTAGAAGGGTTCCTTTTTCCCTACAGCCTCTCCGGCATTTGTTATTATTTGACTTTTTTGATGATAGCCATTCTTTCTGGAGTAAGAGAATCTGCGTTGTTTTAATTTACATTTCTCTAATGAAAACAGAAGCAGTTACAAATCAGCAGGCCATACAGCTCACTAGAGATGGTGAACATCTTTTCGTGTACTTATTGGCTATTTGTACTTATTCTGAGAAGGGTCTGTTCATTTTAGTTGCCCGTTTTTTCATTGGACCTCTTTCATTGCTGAGGACCCAGTACTTACACTGGGCTCACCAGATAATCGAGCATAATCTCCCTACCTCAAAGTCACCTGATAGTGACATTAATTTCATTTGAGCCTTAATCCCCCTTGCCATGTAAGCGAACATATTCACAGGTGCCAAGGATTAGTACATGACATCTTTGGGGAGCCATTATTCTTTCCATCACACTCGGCAACTAATGGGAGGCCTCTGTCAAGCTCTTATGCTTTAAATGTCATGATGAAAGCCTGGCATTCCAGACTCAGCTAAATCATCCCTCTGAAATCTTGCACAACTGAGTCATAGTGAAGAATTTTTTTACCAATCTTCATGAGCAGAGAATCTTTCAAGTGCCCAACACTTGTACTGCACCACACTGTTGCCTATTTTTGCATGAATAATTTTTTTTTTTTTTTTTTTTTTTTGGATACCAGGGATCAAACTCAGGACCTTGTGCTTTAATTTTTTTTAATAGTAGATATATATTGGGCACTTTAGTCCCATACACATTTAACAAAACCATTTTCAATCCTCTGTATTTAGATGATGTTGCTTCTTAGAAATGGGCCAGTTGTCATACTGCAGGGTGCCCATATGCATAATATTTTGAATGATTTTAATTCATTTATTAGGATCTGAGTTCTTTATTTTTGGATCTGAGCTCTTATTAATCTGTTGGGCACTATGATTCCCAAGACACTGACAGAACTGTGTGCTTCATTTGTTTTTGTATAACACTAATTAATAATTACAGTTCAACTATCTTAAATGTAGTTGTCATCTTTCTTCTAGCTCATAGAGCTTCATGGAGTTTATCCTTTTCTTTCAAAAATATTCCTGTGGGACTACCAGCTGCAAGATCACTAATTGAGATTAAAATGAGAAATAATTTTTCAACAAGTGAAATAATTATCAAAAGTACAAAATGCTAGTAACAGAGGTCAGTCTGTCTGTCTTCCTACATCTGTGGTTTTTGAATTTTTGCAACAAAGCCATTTGTCAAAATGAAATCTCATATGGTGATCAAACAAGTGATCTGCTCTGTTAAAGAATTTGTCACCCTTGCCCTACCTATTGTGTTTCTCCTCAAAGCCTCTACTGTGTTGTAACAATGCTAATTTCTTGATATTTGAATCATGGCTGTATAAGATACTAGCAATCACAATAAGCTGGGTAAAGGACATACTGGAACTCTATGTGCTAGTTTTGCAACTCTTCAGTAAGTGTAAAATTCTTTCAAACCAAACAGATGAGAGAAAAATAATCCATTATCACTACCAGGAAGCCTACTTAGGGTGCTGGGGTTGCCAATGGAAGCCATTAACATCCATCAGGCCTTGCTTGATTCAGCCTATTCCTAAGTGACCAGAAGCAGAAATTCCTCTCCAGGGAGCCTATTCTGCCTTTTAATCATCCTCCACTCCAGAAAATTCTGTCCTATGACTCTTTAAATCTTTCATGCTCTGGGATAAACCCTCTTTTTCAAGCTTTGTCATCAGTAGATAATTAAATTATCGGGGCTGGGGATTTAGCTCAGTGGTTTCACCCCCTGCTGCGCAAGGGCAAGCGCAAGGACCCGGGTTTGATCCCCAGTACCAAGTAAAAAAAAAAAGAAAGAAAGAAAGAAAATTAAATTATCTTTTACAAAATAATCTTTTGTGATAAATTTACACCCTACATAATTTTTCTTCTTTCTATAAGTTAAAAGCCATACCTTCATCTTTTCTCACAGCTGTTTCTTTCCCACATTTGAATCATTCAGGAAAATCTCCACTTTAAGTTATTTTGACCTTTGTAAGCTATGGTGTCCAGAGCTCGTCACTCAATTTTTAAAAATGAAATAAATAAAATTAAAATTAAAACAGGAACCAAACAGTTTCAAATATATTGGGTGAGGGGATGCATTAGCACTCAGACTTCATATACAATATTCCTATTGAATATTATTGCCATAACAACCTCTCTACATTACCATATTTTGTTTTTTCTTACACATTTTTTCACACTGCTTATGACAGTCATTAAGCCAAGTGCCCTAGGCATTTGTTCTTAACCAATGAACAGCCAGACTGAGAACTTCAAGTCTTTCAGCAAGTCACAAAGTGCCAAAAATGCACTCTCGCCAGGAGACAAATTCCCTGAGTTCTATAGGGTAGAAATTTGTTCTGATGTCATCCAACAATAAATAAATTGACCAGCCTGTGACCCTGTCCGTTGGGCCTCTCCATGTCTGACAAGCAAGGACAAGAATTTTTACCACCTTGGCAGGGGGGTTGCAAGAGTTAATGCTTCATGGAGCCATCTGATGAGAGGTCCTGTGGCCATGCCACCCAAATCATCATAAGTTGGAAAATGCCCCAGGCCCCTCAAAGGCACTCCCTGAAAGGTCAGTACCATGTCTTTGCTGTGGCCCATTACTAGTATGTTGGTGACCCAACTCTACTGTACTTTCAGACATGCAAGCTGAGCGCCAGTAAGGCTATCACCCAAAGCTGAGAAGCAGTTTTTCTAATGCTGCAGGCTCATGCAGAAGGCACCAAAATAGCACCAGAAATACTATACCCATATTGCTTTATCCTAGACATCTGACACTTGTAAAGCTGATGCCAAATTTCTTGTCACATATGTGTCTGGAAGCCTTCGTGCTGAGAGGCATTTCTTATCTCCTGACATTTCAGAGAGCTGCATGGAGCTAGACAAGCACAGGGCCTCCTTCAAAAAGGCACAAGACAAAGGCAAGCATTCTTTGAAGGTGACCTCCATGGCCCTCCCTGGGGAAGATCCAAGACACCCTCTGGCACATCTGCAATCATCAGGATATCCCAAATGTTTGAGTTTGCAGCTTCCAGTTAGTATCAGCAAACTGCTCTGACTCTCCAAGGTCATTTGGAAATGATACACCCATCAGCCAAATGAGGAAATGCTACTGTAGGCAAACCACTCACAAGATCAAACAATCCTTAGGGGCTCCAGGGCCCAGATGCTTTGTATCTGGTGACACAGGCCCCCTCCCTCTCTATTACAATCAGCCTGCTGGTTGATGCTAATGATGATTGTGACTGACTCTCCCAAACAGAAACAAAACTAGAATTTTTGCCCATGACAATGGTAGATAATTTATAGCAATTTACTTTTCTTCTGATCTTGCCTACTTAACCTGTGTGACAAAGTAGGTACCATGGCGACCCTGTCCTCAGCTACCAAGGACCAAAGCTTTCTAGTAGGAGAGTCCTCTAGGGCAACATGTGTCAGAATAACTGTTTTAAATGCAAATTCCTGGGCCCTATTCCAAGGCCTTTGAATCAGAACCTCTGGTAAATGTGATCCAAGACTGCATTTTAAATACCCCCCCCAAATAATCTTTTTTTAAGCTTTTCTTTTTACCAGATAATTTTTATACAGAGCAAACTTTTCAGAAACCTAACAGAATTTTCAAGTAAATTAAAACACACAAAACCCCAACTTGTTGGGAGAATTTCTGGCCATAGTCCTCCTTGTAGAGGTCAGTGAGTCACCTACTCTACACTCATCCACAACAAACTGCTCAAGAAGAAAGAAAGGGATTGATTTCTTCCCTCTCTCAGCCACACTGTTCATGCCTCTCTTGTGAATAATAAGCACTGCCAGATGATGCTTCTGGTATCTCCCGCCTTATATTGGTTTTTTTCGTACTGGGGATTGAACTCGGGTCTTGTGCTTGCGCAGCAGGTGGCTAAACCACTGAGCTAAATTCCTGGCTCCAGGCCTTATATTGTTTAACTTTTTGTATTAGTTTTTTTTTTTTTTATTGCTACCATAAGAGATTACTAAAAACTGGGCACAAATGCATAATTCGATAATTCTGTAGGTTAGAAGCCCAATACAGATCTTGCCAAGCTAAAGTCAAAGTGCCAGGAGGGTTATGGTCCTTCTAGAAGCCCTGGGGACAAAGGGAGTTCCATTCTCTTGTCTTTTCCAGCTTCTAGAGGCCACCCACACTCCCTGGCTCATGGCCCTTATCCTCCACACAATGCTTGCCTCTTTCTAACTCATCTTCATGCTTCTTCTGACTTTCCCCTCTACCTCCCTCTTTTACTTTTAAGGACCTTTGTGATCATGTTGGGGCCACCCAGATAATCCAGGATAACCCTCCAGATTCAAATTCTTAATATATGATTGCATACATGGCCACGTCTGCAAAGTCCCTTTTGCCATGTAAGGTAACATTTTCACAGGTTCCAGGGATTAAGACCTGGACATCTGAGGAGCAGGGTGAATTATTCTGCCTGGCATACTTTTCATCTGTGATATGAAGGTTGTATTCATTTGAGTTTCATCAAAAAGCAAATCCTAAGACTAGCATTTGAGTAAAAGCCCCCAAAAGCCCAGCAAAGCACAGGGAAGTCCATCAATAAGAGAGGAAAGCAAGCAGGATTCTACAACAGGCAACTGGACTGGACTGTGTAGAACAGTGCAGGAAGGGAGCAAAGTCACCAGACCCTTATCCATCAATTCCTGTCACTGATGGTTAGGAGTCACGTTAATTCCTGACAAGTCGAGTGTTTCCTGCCTCCCTAGTTGTGCCCGGGCTGCACAGCTACAGAATATTCTTGGCAGAGCCACACAAGAATCCACAAACTTGTTCTCTCTGAGGTGTCCCAGTGTGGGAAAAAAAGACATGGACAGGGCATCCACAGCATCTGAATTCAGGGGGTTGGTTATTTTGAAGAAAGTGTGGCATTATATATCAAAAGTTTAAACACTCAAATTCTTTGATCCAGCAATTTCACCACCAAAAAATTTATGCAACAGGCACAATATTACACCAAGCAATGATTGTTTATAGTACTTTAAAGAATTAAGAATAATTTAAATTTTCATCAATAAGGGATCTATTAAATAAATTACGATGATACAATGCAATATTGTACTACAATTAAACATAATAACATCAGTCTACATATATCTATGGGGAAACCAGTTCTAACATACTGCAGAGAGAAAAAAAAGTTACAAATAGTAAATATGTTATAAATCTGGTTAAGTAAAAGTATGTAGGTATAATATATGGTGGATGTATGCATAGCAAGATGTCTCAAAGTATGTTCATCAAAACTCTAACAATGGGGCCGGGGATGTAGCTCAGTGGTGCCGCCGCCTGCCTCACAAGCGAAATGTCCTGAATTCGATCCCCAATACAAAGAAAAAAACTTCTAACAATAGTTAATTCTAAGAAGCAGAATTCATAATCCTTTGTACTTTCTTCTTCATGATTCTGTCTATATTATAAAAAAAGTTTACAATAAATAATGTATTATTGATTAATGATCTAGTACAAAGATTATTTTCAATTAAAAAAATTCAAGTTTGTCCTAAAAGATAACCTTCTTTTACTTCTAATATGATAATATTAATTTGCTTATGTATACATCCTCGCTGTATCTCCTTTGAGATTAAGGACTATGCATTATACAAAATATTCAGAGCATATTTTAAAGACAGCAGGCACTTAATAAATATTTATTCCTTAATTGATTTTCATCAGTATGAAATTCTGTAAAACAACACACTGAACAAATTGGGTCATGGAGAAATCTTCACACCATGGCAATGACTTCCCTGGGAGCTGTGAGCCCAGCGTGGCCTTGTCAGGCAGGGGCCTGCCACAACAGGCAAGGACCAGCCTTCTGCTGCACTGAGAGACACACCCATGTCATCCCAGAGACTCTATCAAGAGCCCCACTCACCTTAGGTAGAAGTGAGAAGCAATGCAAGCATACAACCTCGCAGTTTTACAGCACAAATGAGATGAGTGGAATCTGTGTCAATCTGTTAGAAATTAATTCAACAGTTTGTCTCCTGAGATGCTAGGCCTTCCTCAGAAGCAGCACTGTACTTCCACACTTCTAGTCATGCCTGAGGGCAGAGCTGACTGGAACCGAAAAGAGGAAGATTCATGGGAGAACCAGCCATGGTGCCCCTTCCCCAACACAGCAGAATCAAGTGTGAAGCCCCATGTCCCCCACTCATGTCTAAAGGGGAAATTTTCTCACCTGCTCTAGCTGTTCTTGGACCCTTGATAGTCACAATCTAAATAATGAGCAAATAGAAAGCAAAAAAGCAGATAAATCCCAGATGATTTATATATTTAAGAGCTGAGAGGTGGCAAGGAAAGGAAGGAAGAAGAAAGATCAGAAACCATGTAGAATGGGCATCAGAGAGAACATGCAAAATCAGGAGGTATCAGTTGGAGATTCAGAGCACCTCATATCCACATGGAAAAGATTGAGACTGAAAGTGAAGTAGGGGGAATTTAAGATCCTTTTTCTATATGAAGAATGCACATTCCATCCTAACACCTATTGACTGTATACTTTAAATGGGTGAATTGTACGACTGGGAATTATATCTCAGTAAAGTTCTGTTTTGCATGTCTGATAATTAATTTTATAAGGACTTATAAAATAAGTAAATAAAAAAGAATATCCCCCCAAAAAAGAAACCCCACCTTGGCAATTTATTGAGGAATTGCAAAACACCTGAAGAAAGCTAAGTACTTTTGAAGCATGAGACTGTTTATTTGAATTCTTCCTTGTACAGAGATTGAATCATGTGATGCTTCAAATATGTTTGGGTTATAATAGGTTAGAGAAAGGACTCTTAAAAATTATATATCTATTAGATATCTATTATATATAATATATATATTATATATATATTATATATATATTATATATATTATATATATATATCCTATATCAATATCAGGTTAGAGGATGGGCCACCTGGTTCAAAGCCCTCATTCAAAAGCAGAGAAATTCAATGGTGAGAATGGTGAGGCTCAGAAAGCTGCAAACTATGGAATTCTGACCTGGGCCCTTTGGAATCTACAACCCCACCCACAGCCAACATTTTTCCTGCTATTGTCTACAGAAAGAAATGGTTTGAGGACAAACACAATTAAAACATGGCTATTTTGCCCATAGCTCAGTCCAGTTTTTCTGCCCTTTAGAATAAATCAGTCCAACTGGCATCCGTCCAATCAGTTGCACACCATTGTGCAGCTATCAGCCTCACCATGGAGCTCTGGCCTCTCTGGCCTAAATCGAGAGAATAATGTCGTCACAATAGCAGTGTTGCTCTCACTTCCTTTAGAAAAATAATAGTAAAATAGAAATAGTTACTGTTTATTGGGTACTTATCCATGCATCAACTTGGTCAGGGCAGCCAGAGTATGATGACACTGAAATGTAGAAAGTGCAAATTTTAAGTGGGAATTCTTAAATTACTAGATGTCACTAATGTAAACAACACCCATCTGTGAATCACATCAAAAATTTACAAAGTTAATTATGGGATCGAATTTCTGATACTCTCCCAGGATGGCTCTGGCACCTGCTATGTGCTAGGCGCTGGTCTAGACATTTTACATATGGCATCTCTTTTAAACTCCACAATATTCTATTACATGGGTATTAATCATCCATTTTCCAGTTTTAAAAAATCCTGCAAACATTATGGGAGCAGGACCAAGGCAAAGAGATAAATTCTGATATGAAGGCAATATCCTAGGGCTCAAGAAGTGTCACTCTCAGGATGTGACTTAAGGCTGTACCAAAAGAGTTTATCTTTATTCAAAAAGAGTCCCCCCAGTGTCTATCATTATGCCATAAGTTTCATTCACTTGTGACAAATACCTTCAGTAGCCATCTATAAGACTGAAAATACCCCTATATGTTGACCAGAGTAGGCAAAGCAAACTGAAATCTCAGAGCCTGATACAACAAAAGTATTTCTTGCCCATACAAAGTCAGATATGCATGCTTGGGACAACATGGAAGATGGTACAGGATATTTTAAGTTCAGAGCATGGAAGATGCCAGTTTATAAGGGGAGCCCGCCATCAGTTCCACTGACATCCCATGAGGCAGAACCCAGCCACATGCCAATCTACACAGTTGGCTGGAATTGCAGAGAAGCAGACATGCATGCACACTGTAAACTCCACCACACTCCCCTAAAGAACTACAGCTTTGGTTCTTATCTACAGTATGTTAGTTCACAAGAATTAGTTGTTACAACAAATGCAAGTAGGAGGAAAGGCATCTTTTTCTCAGGACAGGATCAGCAAGAAGAAATAGAAAAGGGGCAGAAATGGAGGCACAGGAACATACTTAATAATTTTGTTGGGTTTTGCCTGACCTGAAAGACCAATCTACTAAACCCCATTGCATCTTCAACTCATTGAGTGATGCTTCCAGTGGCTTTGATTATGTGATAAATTAAACCTACATTGCAAGTATATGGTTCTCTCAGAAATATCGGAAACAAAGCTTTCTATTCATTTTGTTCATAGGTACTTTGCCAGATACAACTAAATAAATCTTCTCCTTAAAAGTTGACTATTACAAGGAAGAAAAGGGGCAAAGGGGAAGGAAGTGGGAGGGCTAGAGGAAAGGATAGAAGGGAGTGAGATTAATATGAGAAAATGGAAAAATAGGTACAAAATCTTTGTAAATAGGGAGGAATGGAGGGGTTGAAGGGAGGGCTGGGCAAGGGTGAAAAATAACCAAGAGAGATTATGTAAAGGTGCAAATTTCCAATGATGAATGTCATTATATTGTATACCTAAAATGTACCAATGATTAGAATGAATAACTGTTAATGCAAAATAGGAAGAAAAGGTCCAAAAGGGTAGGGGTAGTGGGAGGGGCAGGGGAAAGGAAAGAAGGGAAGGGAAAAATGCTGAGAAATGGAAAAAATGGAAATAAAGTCTTTGTAAACAGGGAAGGGTGGAGGGGGTGAAGGGAGGTCTAGGAATGGGGAAAAAATAAGAACCAAGGTGCATTATATAAAGGTACAGTTCCCAATGAGACATGTAATTGTGTTGTATACCTAAAATGTACCAATAAAAGAATAAAAAAAAAGTTGTCTATTACAGATTTCGATAAATTGACATATTTTTCACATTTATTCATACCATAAAATTCAACAAGTTAGTCCCCCAAAAGAAACAATCATTAAATTTAGGAATGCATTGAATTTTAAAATCATATATTTAAAGGAAAAGCATGGACCAATCAGAGAGCAGATGGTAAGGACCTCAACCACGTGAAGCAAGGCTCTCTCCCTCCCTCGCCCCACCCTCCAGTGGCCAGCTTAGCTGTGCAGGCTCCTGCAGCACCCCTCCAACCCCACCTCACCCCCACCTCCCTGCCTCTGGCCTCCTGGCTGTGCTGGTACCTGGTTCCGCTACAGAGGCACAGGGGGTCATAAAGGCCATTGTCCTGAGCTCCAGAAGATAGAGCAGAAGTGAATAACAGAAAGAGGGACTCTCTCAGTCTCCTTGATGAAAATTGAAGCCCACTGGGAAAGTGAAGAGAATCTCTGCAATACAGGCACACCAGACCACCGTACTTGGTAAGTTGGAGGGATCATCACCTCCCACTGGAACCTGGACTATCTTCAGGGGAAGGGCAGCTGTAAACTGCAGTAGAACCTTGCACAGTTCAACCCTGCAGGAGGACAGGGAGCTCAACTTGGGACTTGCAGCCAGAAATCTGCCTGAATCTCATGGGTCTACTACTAGCTTGCTGAGACTCATTGACTTATATCTGCATACTGCTGCCCTCATTGTCTATTGTGACAGTAGAGATGTACCCTGAAGGAGGAGCTTCATTTTTATTTTTTGTTATTTTCAAAATTATTTTTTTTGCTCTTATTTTTAATTTTAATTTTTTTCTACTCTTTTCAAACTTTTCTTTTATCTTCTCTCTCTCTCTCTCTCTCTCTCTCTCTCTCTCTCTCTCTCTTTCTCTCTCTCTCATTCTCTCACTATCCTACATTGTTCTTCATCTACCTTTTTGTTCCTTTTCTGGCCCTAATTCAGATTTCTTCTTTTTTCTTTTCTTCCCTTTTTCCTTCTCTTGAATGTCATTAGTTTTAAAGGAAAGTAAGTCCAGTATCTAGCCTCCCTATGCTGTTAGTTTTAAAGGAAAGTAAATACAGTTTATAGCTTCCCTATTGCTGTTAGGTTGCTCTGTTCTCATCTTTGTTCTTTCATTCTGTCTTTTCCTCTTGTCTTCAACAGTTTCTTAGAGTTTCCATGATTTTTCTGTGTCCTCTGGCCTCACTGGTAACCTTTCCCTATCCTTCTACCTATCCATCCTTCCCTCCCCAACTCCTTCTAACTCCCCATCCCAAAGGGTAAAGTTGCTATGTTGAAGAGTTTATGCACTATAAACATATTGGGCTGGTCCTCAATTTTGATTTAATTCACATGGTAAAAAGTGTAGATTAATAACTACCACAAATTATCATTTTCTAAGCTGTGCATGATGCTATGGTGTTGTTAATTGCATCAATTGGGCTAAGGTATTGTGATTGATCTAATCAGTTGTCCTTCCTGGCATAATGAAAATGAGATAGCCTCAGAGTCATTAGAAACTCAAAACTTAAAGTCCAGATATATCTGGAAGACACCTCTGAGAAGCAATCATTCCATAGGGATTCTAAATACTAGCAACAAGGATACTTACAATAAGCAATTTTGAAGTATCAACCCAGGAATTAAACCAAGAACAGTACCAAAAACAAAAATGAGAAGACATTGAAGCAAGGCACAAACCCACACTTCCACCCCACCAAAGGCAAATTCTGGGGGAAACAAGATGGAAAAGTCTGATATTCAACCTCCCAGACACTCTGAACTGATAGCACAGGAAGTACCAAAACAGATGAATGAGGCTCTAGAAAAATTCAAAGCAGAAATAATTTCCCAGATAACTACAGAGATGGCGAGCAGAATGAAAGACATGATTAGAGGCTCTAGAACAGAAAAAGATAAATAAAAAAAAATAGATGAGCTCAAAACCATGCTAGAAGCCATGAATGCCCAGCATAAGAAAGAAATGGAAGCCATGATCACCCAACACAGGAAAGAAAGGGAATCCATGAAACAGATTCAAACAGATATCCAAGAGATTAAAAACTCCACTGAAAGTATCCACAGCAGCTTAAGGGAATCTGAAGATAGAATATCAGATATAGAAGAAAGGATTGCAGTTAGTAACCATGAAAACAGAGAATTCTTGGAAATAGTAAGCGAACATGAGAAATCAATTCAGCAGCTGCTAGATGATGCAAAGAAGAATAACATAAGACTGATAGGAGTCCATGAAAAAGCAAGAGAAAGTACAAATGACATGAAAAAAACTGTTCACAGAATAGTAGAAAACTTCCCAGACAGAGATAGACAATTGGAAATACAGATAAGTGAAGCATATAGAACTCCAACTAGCCACGATCAAAAAAAATCTACTCCTAGACGTATAATAGTCAAGATCCCAGAAACCCAACAGAAGAACACCCATAAGCAGTTAGAGAAAAGAAACACATCACATACAAAGGAAAGCCCATCAGAATCACAGCAGACTTCTCCACATAAACCCTCAAGTCAAGAAGAGCCTGGAGTAAAGTATTTCAAGCCCGAAAAGAAAATAACTTCCAACCTAGACTGTTGTATCCTGAAAAATTATCTTTCAAAATCGATGGGGAAATTAGATACTTCCATGACAAAGAACACCTGAGAAATTTCATGAATACCAAATCAGCACTCCAAAAAATTCTAAACAATATCCTAGAAAAAGACAATGAAGGTCACAACTCCATGAGGCCCAACAGAGCGAAGTCACCAGGCAAGGCAAGAAACTAAAGGGAAAGGGGGAAAAAATAAAAACTAAAAGAGCCAACATGAGTAAAACATCATGACAAGGATGAGTCAATATCTATCAATTATAACCCTCAATGTTAATGGCCTCAATTCACCAATCAAAAGAAATAGACTGGCAGAATGGATTAAGGAGCAAAGCCCAACAATATGCTGTATACAAGAAACACCTAACTCAAAAAGAAACTCATAGACTGAAAGTAAAAGGATGGAAAACAGTTCTCCACCTGACAGGAACCCAGAAAAAAGCAGGGGTACAATTATTATTTGCAAACAAAGTAGATTTCAAACCAAAACTAATTAAGAGAGACAAAGATGGTCACTACATCCTTGTGAAGGGAACAATCCAAGTGGAAGAGATGAGAATCCTAAATATATATGTACCAAATACAAACGCCCCCAACTATACAAATAAATGCTAATAGCTATGAAAAACCAAATAAGCACTAATGCAATTATATTGGAGGACCTCAATACCCCACTATCAGAAATAGACAGATCATCTAGATAAAAAGTCAACAACAAAATTCTAGAACTGAACCAAGCTATTGAACAAATGGACTTGATAGATGTTTACAGAGTGCTCCACCCCACAAAATCAGAATATACATTCATTTCAGTTGCACATGGGTCATTCTCTAAAATAGACCACATGCTAGCTCATAGGACACGTTTAAGTAAATGTAAAAGAATTGAAGTTACCCCTTGTATATTATCAGACCATAGTGCAATAAAATTGGAGACCAATAGCATAAGAAATTGCAAAACCTCCACAAACACGTGGATATTGAATAACACTCTCCTGAACAATCAATGGGTCACAGAGGAAATTAAAGAAGAAATTAGACAGTTTCTACAAGTAAATGATAATGCCAGTACAACATACAGGAAACTGTGGGACACAATGAAAGCAGTTCTATGAGGGAAATTCATAGTAGTGAATGCCCATATTAGGAAAACAGAGAGAGCTCAAATAAACAATCTAATGCTGAACCTCAAGCTCCTAGAAAAAGAAAAGCATGACAAACCCAATGCTCATACTAGAGAGGAAATTATAAAGAACAGAGCAGAAATCAATGCAATGGATAGTAAGAGAATGATACCAAAAAAATCAATGAATCAAAGAGCTGGTTTTTTGAAACAATAAATAAAATCAATAAACCTTTAGCCAACCTTATCAAAAAAGGAAAGAAAAGGCTCAAATCCATGCAATTAAGAATGAAAAAGGTGAAGTCACAACAGATCCAGCAGAAATCCAGAGGGACATCAATGCCTACTGCGAGAACCTGTACTCTAAAAAAAGGAAACCACAGGAGAAATTGACAGATTCCTAGATAAATACAAATTGCCAAAGTTAAATGAAGAAGATATAAAAATTCTAAACACCCCAATTACAACAAGTGAAATTGAAAACGTAATTAAAAATTTACCAACAAAGAAAAGCCCAGGTTCTGATGGCTTCACTGCTGAATTCTACAAGACATTTAGAGAAGAACTATTGCCATTACTCTTTAAACTTTTCAATGAAATTGAAAGGGAAGCAAGGCTTCCAAATTTATTCCTGGAAGCAAGTGTTACTTTGATTCCAAAACCAGGGAAAGACTCAATCCAAAAAGAGAACTACAAGCCATTCTCCCTAATGAACATAGATGCAAAAATCCTCAACAAGATACTGGCAAACAGAATACAGAGGGTCATCAAGAAGATCATACACCCTGACCAAGTCGGATTTATCCCAGGGATTCAAAGATGGTTCAACATACATAAATCAATAAATGTAATACACTATATTAACAGAGCCAAGGACAAAAACCATATGATCATCTCAATAGATGCAGAAAAGGCATTTGACAAAATCCAACACCCATTCATGATAAAAACCCTACAGAAAATTGGAATAGAAGGTCTTTATCTCAACCTGATTAAGGCTATCTATGAAAAACCAACAGCCACCATCATACTCAATGGTCAAAAACTGAAAACTTTCATGTTAAAATCAGGAACAGGACAAGGATGCCCACTATCACCACTCCTGTTCAATATTGCTCTGGAAACATTAGCCACAGTGATTAGAAAAGAGAAAGAAATAAAAGGAATAAAAATAGGAAAGGAAGAAGTTAAACTGTCATTATTTGCCGACAATATGATGCTTTACATAGAAGACCCAAAAAACTCAGCCAAAAGACTTCTAGGCTTAATTGACAGATTCAGTAGAGTAGCTGGATACAAGGTCAACACTCAAAAAACAATTGTCTTCTTGTACACAAATAACAGACTCACTGAGAGAGAAATTAGGGAAACAATTCCTTTTACAATAGCATCCAAAAAAATGAAATACCTAGGAATCAATCTAACAAAGGAAGCAAAAGACCTCTATGCTGAAAACTACAGCACTCTGAAAATAGAGATCAAAGAGAATATAAAAAAATGGAAAGACATCCCTTGTTCCTGGGTAGGAAGATCCAGTATAGTGAAAATGGCCATACTTCCAAAACTGCTATATAGATTCAATGCAATGCTGATTGAAATTCCAACAATATACTTCACAGAACTAGAGAAAACAATCCAAAAATTCATTTAGAACCAGAAGAGACCTAGAATAGCAAAAGCAATTCTGGGCAACAGAGACATGGCTGGGGGTATCACAATTCCCAACTTGAAGCTATACTACAAAGCTACTGTGATTAAAAACAGCACGGTACTGGCAAAGAAACAGACCCGAGAATCAGTGGAATAGATTAGAAGATGCAGAAACAACTTCAGACATACTCAGCCACCTCATCTTTGACAAAGGAGCCAATCATCCTCATTGGAGGAAAGATAACCTATTTAATAAATGGTGTCGGAAAAACTGGATTTCAACCTGTCAGAGACTAAAAATAGACCCATACCTATTGCCATGCATTAAACTAAGATCAAAGTGCATTAAAGGTCTAAATATTAGGACAGAAACACTAAACTTACTGGAAGATAAGTTAGGTAGAACTCTTGAAGACATTGGCACAGGAAAAGACTTTATGAACAAAACCTCAGTAACACGGGAACTAACACAAAGAATCAACAACTGGGATCTCTTCTTATTAAAAAGCTTCTGCACTGCAGGAGAAACCACCAACAGAGCTAAAAAACCACCTACAATATATGAAAAAAATTTTAGCAGCTGTACCTCAGAAAAAAGGTCTACTATCTAGAATATATAAGGAATTGAAAAAAATCAGACCCCCCAAATTCAAAGACCCAATTCAAAAATGGGCATCTGAAATGAACAGACATTTCTCAGACAAACAAGTAAAAGCAGCAAATAAATATATGAAAAAATGTTCAACATCACTGGTCATTCGAGAGATGCAGATGAAAACAACACTGAGATTCCACCTCACCCCACAAAGAATGGCTGCTATCAAGAAATCAACCAATAACAAATGCTGGAGGGGGTGTGGGGAGAAAGGAACCCTTCTCCATTGTTGGTGGGAGTGCAGACTGGTGCAACCACTGTGGAAATCCGTGTGGAGATACCTCAAAGAACTAGGGCTAGAGGTCCCTAGCTATTCCCCTGCTGGGTATCTTCCCCAAAGAATTAAAAGAATCATTCCACAGTGATATATGTGCACCCATGTTTATAGCAGCACAGTTTGTAATAGCTAAAACTTGGAAACAGCCCAAGTGCCCATCAACTGGAAACTGGATAAGGAAGATGTGGGGTTTTCTTTTTGGTACTGGGAATCGAACTCGGGTCCTTGCACTTGCAGAGCAGGTGGCGGAACTACTGAGCTAAATCCCTGGCAAAGATGTGGTTTTTTTATAAAATGGAGTACTACTCAGCCATAAAGAACAACAAACTAGAGACATTTATAGCTAAATGGGTGCATATTGAGGCCATACTCTTAAGTGAAATAAATAGGTCACATATGTGTAAATACCGAATAGTTTCTCTAGTGTGAGAAACTGAAAGTGTAAATAAGGATTAAAATGATTAAAATGAATAATTGATAATTTGAAATAGGAAGAAAAGGTCCAAAGGTGTAGGGGAAGTGGGAGGGGAAGGGGAGAGGAAAGAAGGGAAAGGAGAAATTATGACAAAAGAAAAACATGGAAAAGAAATCTATGTAAATAGGGAAGGGTGGAGGGGTGAAGAGCACACAGGTAATGGGGAAAAAGTAAGAACCAAGATACATCATGTACAGGTACAAGCACCCAATGATAAATGTAAACGTACTGTATACCTAAAATGTACCAATAAAAGAGTTTAAGCAAGAAAAAAAGAGGAAAAGTGTGACTTATTAAACCACTAATAATAACTATTGGTGCATCACGCAATTAATCCAGAAACATGGCTTAAAATCTTTCTCTTCAACCAGCCCAATCAATCACCAACTGCATTTGCTTTTATCTCCAAAATATCTCTCAAGTTCATCTTCATCCTTGTGCCCCTATTGTCGCTGCCTTGACCTTTCTGTCTGAGCATCACCGCTCCTCCTGGATGATCTCCCCACCTGCAGCCTTTCCCTTCTCCTCAATCCCACTGCCGAGAGCAGTGAGTCTGAAACTTCATAGTGCAAAGAAGCTAGCTGAGCATTCAGATTCCCAAGCTTTCCCCCTAGAAAGTCTGACTGAGTGAATCAGGGGTAGAATTCAGAGCTCTGAATGTTTAACTAGCACTAGACAAGATTTTAATGCATGTGGTCCAGGAGAAAATTACTTCATACAAAAATTTCAAGAATCATAATTTTAATTGTCAATCCTCTGTGTAAACAATTGAATGGTTAATCAATGATTGCTGGATAAATGCCCAGCCACTTATTATGGGATGTAAAGACTCCATGACCCAGGCCTTGACCATCTTTGCAGCTTCATATTTCACTATCCCATTCAAACTGTATACTTTCAGAACCACCAGTGCCAAACTATTTCTATTTCTTGAGCCTACTGTATTGTTTCCTGTCTCCATTTCTTAGCCCATGATGTTCTGTCTACCCAGAGTTTTCTTGCCCATGGTCTTTCTGATAAACCAGTGCTAAACTTCAAAACTGAGTTCAGATCATTTCTTTTGTTAATTTCCCCTTATGTGCCTCATCAGCAGACTTAATGGTTTCCTATTCTTTGTTCCTGTCCTTTGTACATGCTTTTGTTACTGCACATCTTTGTTTATATTTCTCTTTTTCTCTGTGTAGTCATAACCTCACATCCTCGTCTCATCTCAGTGCCTGGCAGAGGTAGAAGCACTGAACAATGAATACAAATCTTGAGGTCCTTTGGAGACAGCAACAAATAAAGGTTCCTGAGTCCATTATCTGGCCCTTTAAGTTGAGTGTTTCAATTCACCTCAGTTTACAGCTCTTATCTACATTATTCAAATTAATTTTGCAGGCATTTTTTGTAAGCCTACAATGCATGCCATCATACAACAGTGTTTCCTAAAATCTTACATTTACATGTTAAAATCTATTATATGTCTTTCATTCCATATTGTTCTCTCATTAATTTTCTCATATAAGTAATGGTTTCTGTCCCAGTTAGGTGAGCTGTTAGCATTTTGAATACTGTCTGACATCATTTGAGGTGTTTTATACTATAATGAAGATTTTCTTCCCAACAAAGGTAAAATTTCTTTCCAAATAATATAATCAGACAGTGTTAAAATGATTCCCATACATTTGTTTCTACCTAATGGGCTTCTTTGGGGAAGTATGAGAGAAAGTTAATATTAATCTCGCAGTCTAATACAGTGGTACCTCGGTTCACAAACTTAATTCATTCTACTATTCTAGAAGAGATCACCATGTTTGTATTTATGCAGGAAAGAAGGCTACGGTCGTGTTTGTTACCCAATGCAGAGTTCGCAAACAAAAGCAAAATTTTGCCAAATGCTTCTGGTTGTGAACAAAATTGTGTGCAAACAAAAAGTGTTTGTGAACCAAGGTACCACAGTACCTAATCCACAATGCTGGGTTTTGCACAGCAAAATGCACAATGCTCAATAAGTGTTTTGGATTTTTTTTCCTTAATTGCATGACCTAAGTGCCTAACTCACACTGTATATAGGAGACTGTTAACTAGAAAGAATGGGCCTCTGTCTCTATATTTATCTCTAGATCTTTGTATTTAACTCAAAGACCTCCTCTGAATTCCAAGAGCAACCTGTGACAGATGAAATATAGAATAAATTTTATAGTCTTGATCACCCCTAGGCAAACTGGAAAAAAAAAAAAACTCCTGTAACATTTATTCCAAAGCTCAAGTCAGGATTTAAATCCTGAACATAACAGTGTAATTAGAATTTCTGCTTTATATAATTCTTCATATATTTTATTGTGCAAATTTGTCTCACAAAAGAGAAAATGTTATAATATCATAAAAGAGACAGTGAAAATCTTCAGCTTGCCAAAAGACTGCTGTCTAAAATTATTTGCTAAAAGACACTGCTTCCTTTTAGCAAGAGTGGCATTATTACATATGTATTCTTTCTGACATGGGAACAGAAAGAATGATTACTCACATTTGTTAGTATGGAGTTATTTTGGTTTAAAAAATCTCCAACAACAGTCTTTAATCCAGTAATGAATCTGTAAATCTTCCCTACAATGGTGAAAACTGTCCATAGCAATCAACAGTAACACTGGAGTCTGACACAGCCAAACATACAAGCATCATGATGCTACAGAGTATGCTTAGTATTCAACAGGAAATCACACATAGCACGAGTGCCCCTGTGCCAAGATAATAGTAGACTGAAAGTCAAAACTGTCCCACAAAATAGATAATAGAAATAAATACAATGCGGGATTATATATATGACCCATAGAAGGATAAGAATTTATAGCAAAGATGAAAATCATTTTAGAATAGCTAAATTTTAAAAAGAGAAAATAATTGTTGACCAAGCAATTAGAAATCTTATTCAGTGCTAGTGGGAATGCAAAATGATACAACTTTGTGATGGTTCTTCAATAAGTCAAAAATAATTGTCATATGATCTAGCAATTTTACTCCTACGTATATGGCCAAAAGAATTGAAAAAAGGGACTCATATACTTGCACACTGATGTTCACAGCAGCATCATTCACACCAGCAAAAGGGCAAGGAAAATGCAAATGTTTATCAACAGATGAATAAAGAAAATGTGGTACAGTCATACAATGAAGCATTATGCAACCTTAAAAAGGAATGAAGTACTGATACAGAACATCTACATACACAGGTGAACCTTTAAAACACTTTGTTGAACGATAGAAGCCAATTACAAAAGGCCACACTTTAGATAGGGTCTCATTACATAGTTCAGGCTGCCCTTGAACTCCTATGTACTCCAGGCTGGCCTCAAACTGACAGCGATCCTCCTGTCTCAACCTCCCGAGTTCTAAGATCACAGGCATGCACCACCACTCCCACCCAAAAGGCCATACTTTATATGACCCCAAATATCCAATCCATAGAGACAGAAAATAGATTAGTGGTTGCCAGGGTCCATGAATAGGGCAGAGTAAGAAAGGACTGTTTTATGTCTCCTGTTTCATTCTGGGGTGGTGAAAATGTTCTAGTGGTAGTTGTACAACACTGTAAATACTCTAAATGCCCCTGAACTTGATACTTCAAAATGATTCAAATTGTAATTTTTATGTTATATGAATTTTACCACAATAGAAAATAATTTGGTAGATACTTTTTAAAGATATGATGCAACTCCAAGATACTCCACAGTAAAAATACTTTTGATTTAAGTATACTCATCAATATAAACATTTGTAAATAGTTTGACTTATAAAATATCAGCCTTAATTGTTTAATTTCTAAATAAATTTCTATTATAGCTCAAATTTCAGAGAAACTGGAAAATAGATGCTTAGTGAATATGTTTGTATTGAATTGAGGAGAAGCACTGCTACTAAGTCAAATAACATAAACCTCAAATTTCTTACTTAAATTGGTAATGTTAGGTGATTATGAACACAGAGTTTGCCCAAAAAAAGAATATGTCAGGAAGAGAAAAACTTGTATAAATATTTTAATACTAAATTTATTGAGACATCATGAGATTCATAAAAGTTACCTTTGACCTCTGCAATTACAAGAGGTGCTCAAAGTGGTGGCCAGTAGCTTCCAGACATTTATTAGTACGGTGACCTGCAGAAATGTGTACGTGGTCCCTCAGTTCACTGACTTCATTCTTTCCATGATTCTGGTCGCAAACTGAATTGGATGGGAACCAAATCAAATTTAATGGTTAGGTTCAACATTGACCTTATGGGGAAATTTGACCTTACAGGTAGATTTTTTGATGGATTCTGTATTTATGATTAAATGTGTAGAAAACTATAACTCTCAGAAGTCTGAGAAAAATAGGTGTTCTGTTTTAAAAACAAATTAACTCTCAGCGTTCTAAAGAACTATTGGCTTATATCTTTACTCAGCATTATATATAAATATCAAGATTTATTCAATAAAATTTGTGCCGAGTACTTAGAATGTATTAGACACTATTCTGGGCATTGGAAAATTTAAAGTTATTAAGGCAGGTTTCTTGCTGTGAAGGACTTTATGAATAAAATAGAAACCATGCATGGTTTACATATTTTAATTTTATGTGTTCCAATAGCATCACAAGGAGCACTAGAGGGACAAGTGGGCATTCAAGGTCAACAGTAAGTACACATAAATAGCTCATTGTTATGATTTCCTTAAGTGGTATGTAAAGCAAGCACCAATAAATAAGGATCATTGTGAGGTTGTCCAGAAAACTCCTAAAAGATATCAGGCTGGATATTTGAGTTGGCAATCACATGCTTCTAAACGCCTAAGCTCTGCTTTATTTATATCTTCTCAGCTCATCAGAAAAGTTAATAAATTTTGCATTCAGGCTTTTCATTAAGGATAGAAACCAGAACCCTGTGCCCCAAATCCTCAGAACCCTATGCCAAGCACTATGGATAACTCAAAATTGATAGATGAAAGCTTTATCTTTGTGTAGTTTATCATCTGGTCGGGAAGACAAAGTGGCCATCAAAACTATTTAGGACAGGAGACTGAGGCAGAGAGATCACCAAGAGTTCAAGGCCATCCTAGGCTACAAAGTGAATTCAAGCCAGCCGGAACTACATAGCAAGACCCTGTCTCAAAATAAATAAATAAATAAATATTTAGGAGAGTTATAGAGTGACACACATCTAAACACATGTGACTTGATATAAGTACAAACCAAGCTGCCAGGCACTGTGCCAGTGTGAAATAAAAACTCCCAACCAGAATACTTACACAGTACCCACTGCCTTACTAGCACAGCACAAGCCTGTAATCCCAGCATGTGGGAGGCTGAGGCAGGAGGTTCACTGCAAGTTTGAGGCCAGCATGCTCTACATAGTGAATTCAAGGCCAGCCTGCACTACAAAGTAAGACCCTGTCTCAAAAAATAATGGTAAGTATAATTAAATTTTTTATAGCCAAAACCTGGTCAGAGTGAAACTATAATAGGCAATTGGCTAAACTATTGCACACCCATATGCTGGAATACTACATAACAAAAATTATGATGTGATAAATGAATAACAACAGAAAATTTTCAACTCCATTAAGCAAAACAAGCAGGTCACAACTCTGTAAGTATAGATAAAAGTTATGACACTTTTCCTCTTTTTAAAAAGCATACTTTTTCCCCTTAATTTCCAAATGTACAAGCATTACTTTTATACTCCAAATAATATAAAATTACTAATTAATACCACAAGGGTTGATTATCATAGCCCTACAAAAATATACAATTTCCTAATTAAATTTACACTTGAGTATTTAGTTGAGTAGAAATAATCTTAGGTTAAACACAGGTTTTACATGCTTGTATTTAACAAAAAGGATATGGAAAAAATTTAGATTATTTCAAGAAACCATTTAAAGCTAATAACCATGGTTTGGAATTTCTCACTGAAAATGCAGAACTACGTACATACCCACTTATGAAAACATCTAAGGATTTATTATTCTAATCTACTGCTTGTTTTGCATTCATCCTCTTTGCATTTGTAAGTAAAGTTTATTTTCTCAATATTCACATTAGACTATTTCCTCAAATTAAAACAACAATAATATCCCCCATAGTAAATACTGTAAAACTCTAGATTATAATTTACACATGGGAAATGAAAATATATTTATTGATGAATAATGCATTTATATGAAGTTATGAATTTCAGTATCAATTTATAAGACATCCAGTTTACTCAGAAAGAAAATAATAAATGATTGTACTGTATTGAAACTAGCTGTTTGTCAATAAAACATTTTTGAATCATATTATGATCAGTAAAAATTGATACGTTTATCACTGAAACTTCATTCATAAAACATAATGATCATCTAACAGGATGTGAATATTACATCTTCCCAAGCATATTCTAAATTAAAAATCAATTCAATTTAGAATAAGTGCTTTATTTTTTTAAAGTCCCACAAAAGAGTTGGAGCGTTCCTGCTCGCGCGGACCGTGCAGATCCAGCCCGCGAACTGGAGGGCACCCCTCCCGACGCCCACGAACCGTCAGCAATCCATTGGATTCCCCCCCGCCCCCACACTCCTCTGGCCTCTTGGCTCTACTGACATCTGGTTCCACACTACAAAGACACAGAGGACACCGGACCACCAGACCACTATACTGGGTAAGTTGGAGCGACCATCACCTCCCATCGGAAACGGGACTATCTTCAGGGGAAGAGCAGCTGGAACCTGCAGTACAACCTCGCAGAGTTCAACCCTACAGGAGGGCAGGGAGCTCAACTTGAGACTTGCAGCCAGAAATCTGCCTGAATCTCACTGGTCGGCGACTGGCTTACAGAGACTCATTGACTTATATCTGCACACTGCTAACCACGCTGTCTATTGTGACAACAGAGACACACCCTGAAAGAGGCCCCTCAATTCTATTTTTATTTTTTATTCCCAAAATTAGTATTATTGGTTTCTTTTTCCTCTTTTCTTTTTCTCTCCTACTTTTTGCAAATTTTAGTTTTTCTCTCCTTTTATTTTTCTTTTTTCTTCTTTCTTTTCTCTTTCCTTACTCTCTCTCTCTCTCTCTCTTACACTCACTCTCTTGCTGTCCCATATTGTTCATCTCCCTTTTTGTCCCTGTTCTGGCCCTCATTTGGAGTTCATTATTTTTACATTATTTTCTTTTTCTTTCTCACCTGTGTCCTCTAGCCTCACTGCGAACCTTCCACTATCCTTCTACCTATCTGTCCCTCCCTCCCCAACTCCTTCTAATGCCCCATCCTGAAGGGTAAAGTGTTATATTGAAGAGTTTACTCACTATAAGCATATGTTGGGTTGGTCCCCGACCTTGATTTAATTCGAAGTTAAAGGTGATAGATTAATAACTATCACAAAATGTCATTTTCTAAGATGTACTTGATGCAATGGTGTTGCTGATTGTATCACTTGGGCTAAGGTGTTCTTATTGATCTAGTCAGGGATCCTTCCTAGTATAATGTCAATGAGATAGCCTCAGAGTCATTAGAGGCTCAAAACTTAAAGACCAGCTATATCTGGAAATCACCTCTGAGAAGTAATCATTCCATAGGGATTCTAATTACAAGCAACAAAGATACTTACAATAAGCAATTTCAAAGTATCAACCCAGGAGTTAAACCAAGGACAGCACCAAAAACAAACATGAGAAGACACTTAAGCAAGGCACAAACTCAAACTACCACGCCACCAAGGGTTCCTGGGGGAAATGAGGTGGAAAGGTCCAATAATCAACCACCTGGTCACCCTGAGCTGATAGCACAGGAAGTAACAAAACAGATGAATGAGGCTCTAGAAAAATTCAAAGCAGAATTAATCTCTCAGATATCTGCAGAGATGGTGAGCAGAGTGAAAGACATGATTAGAAGCTCTAGAACAGAAACAGATAAAAAAAATAGATGAGCTCAGAAACATGCTGGAAGCCATGAATACCCAGCATAAGAAAGAAATGGAAACCATGATCGCCTAACATAAGAAAGAAATGGAATCTATGAAACAGATTCAAACAGATATTGAGGAGATTAAAAACTCCATTGGAAGTATCCACAGCAGATTAAGGGAATCTGAAGATAGAATATCAGATATAGAAGACAGGATCGCAGTTAAACACCATGAAAATAGAAACTTCTTAAAAATAGTAAGGGACCACGAGAAATCAATCCAGCAGCTGCTAGATGATGCAAAGAAGAATAACATAAGGCTGATAGGAGTCCATGAAAAAACAGGAGAAAGCACAATGGACATAAAAAAACTGTTCACAGAAGTAATAGTGGAAAACTTCCCAGACAGAGGTAGAGAATTGGACGTACAGATAAGTGAGGCATATAGAACTCCAATTAGCCATGATCAAAAAAAATCTACATCTAGACATATAATAGTCAAGATCCCAGAAACCCAACAGAAGAACAAAATCCTACAAGCAGTTAGAGAAAAGAAACAAATCACCTACAAAGGAAAGCCCATCAGAATCACAGCAGACTTCTCAACACAAACCCTCAAGTCAAGGAGAGCCTGGAGTGAAGTATTTCAATGCCTAAAAGAAAATAACTTCCAACCTAGACTGTTGTATCCTGCACAATTATCTTTCAAAATTGATGGGGAAATTAGATATTTTCACAACAAAGAACACCTGAGAAATTTCATGAACACCAAACCAGCACTACAATCAATTCTAAACAATATCCTAGAAAAGGACAATGAAGGTCACAACTCCATGAGGCGCAACAGAGGGAAGCCACCAAGCAACGTAAGACACTAAAGGGAAAGGGGGGGAAATAATAAATAAAAGAGGCAACAACAGTAAAACATCATGACAAGGATGAGTCAATATCTATCAATTATAACCCTCAATGTTAATGGCCTCAATTCACCAATCAAAAGAAATAGACTGGCAGAATGGATTAAGAAGTAAAACCCAACAATATGCTGTATACAAGAAACACACCTAACTCAAAAAGAAACTCATAGACTGAAAGTAAAAGGATGGAAAACAGTTCTCCATGCCACAGGAACCCAGAAGAAAGCAGGGGTAGCAATCTTATTTGCAGACAAAGTAGATTTCAAACCAAAACTAATTAAGAGAGACAAAGATGGTCACTACATCCTTGTGAAGGGAACAGTCCAAGAGGAAGAGATGACAATCCTAAATATATATGCACCAAATACAAATGCCCCCAACTATACAAAACAAATATTAATGGACATGAAAAACCAAATAAACACTAACACAATTGTAGTGGGGGACCTCAATACCCCACTATCACAAATAGACAGATCATCTAGACAAAAAGTTAACCAGGAAATTCTAGAACTGAACCAAGTTATTGAACAAATGGACTTAATAGATGTTTACAGAGTGTTCCACCCCACAAAATCAGAATACACATTCTTTTCGGCTGCACACAGGTCATTCTCCAGCATAGACCACATGCTAGCTCATAGGACATGTCTAAGTAAATGCAAAAGAACTGAAGTTACCCCCTGTATTTTATCAGACAATAGTACAATAAAATTGGAGATCAATAACATAAGAAAACACAAAACCCCCACAAACACATGGAAACTGAATAACACCCTCTTGAACAACCAATGGGTCACAGAAGAAATTAAAGAAGAAATTAAACAATTTCTACAAATAAATGAAAATGCCACTACAACATACAGGAATCTATGGGACACAATGAAAGCAGTTTTATGAGGGAAATTCATAGCAGTGAATGCCCATATTAAGAAAACAGAGAGAACTCAGATAAATAACCTAATGCAGAACCTCAAGCTGCTAGAAAAAGAAGGGTATAACAAACTCAAAGCTCGTACAAGAGAGGAAATTATAAAGGTCGGAGCAGAAATCAATGCAATGGAGACTAAGAGAACAATACAACAAAATCAATGGATCAAACAGTTGGTTTTTTGAAAGAATAAATAAAATCGATAAACTCCTAGCCAACCTTATCAAAAAAAGGAAAGAAAAGGCACAAATACATGCAATTAAGAATGAAAAAGGTGAAGTCACAACAGATCCAATGCAAATCCAGAGGATCATCAATACCTACTTCGAGAACCTGTACTCTAATAAAATGGAAAACGCAGAAGAAATGGACAGATTCCTAGATACATATGAATTAGCAAAGTTAAATGAAGAAGATATAGAAATTCTAAACACCCCAATTACAATGGGGGAAATTGAAAATGTAATAAAAAACTTACCAACGAAGAAAAGCCCAGGTCCTGATGGCTTCATTGCTGAATTCTACAAGACATGTAAAGAAGAACTATTGCCATTACTCTTTAAACTCATCATGGAAATTGAAAGGGAAGCAATAATTCCAAATTCATTCCTGGAAGCAAGTATTACTTTGATTCCAAAACCAGGGAAAGACACAACCCAAAAAGAGAACTACAGGCCAGTCACCCTAATGAACATAGATGCAAAAATCCTCAACAAGATACTGGCAAACAGAATACAGAGGGTCATCAAGAAGATCAACACCCTGACCAAGTCATTTTATCCCAGAGATGTAAGGTTGGTTCAACATCTGTAAATCAATAAATGTAATACACTATATTAACAGAGTCAAGGACAAAAACCATATGATCATCTCAATAGATGCAGAAAAGGCATTTGACAAAATCCAACACCCATTCATGATAAAAACCCTACAGAAAATTGGAATAGAAGGTCTTTATCTCAACCTGATTAAGGCTATCTATGGAAAACCAACAGCCACCATCATACTCAATGGTCAAAAACTGAAAACTTTCATGTTAAAATCAGGAACAGGACAAGGATGCCCACTATCACCACTCCTGTTCAATATTGCTCTGGAAACATTAGCCACAGTGATTAGAAAAGAGAAAGAAATAAAAGGAATAAAAATAGGAAAGGAAGAAGTTAAACTGTCATTATTTGCCGACGATATGATGCTTTACATAGAAGACCCAAAAAACTCAGCCAAAAGACTTCTAGGCTTAATTGACAGATTCAGTAGAGTAGCTGGATACAAGGTCAACACTCAAAAAACAATTGTCTTCTTGTACACAAATAACAGACTCACTGAGAGAGAAATTAGGGAAACAATTCCTTTTACAATAGCATCCAAAAAAATGAAATACCTAGGAATCAATCTAACAAAGGAAGCAAAAGACCTCTATGCTGAAAACTACAGCACTCTGAAAATAGAGATCAAAGAGAATATAAAAAAAATGGAAAGACATCCCTTGTTCCTGGGTAGGAAGATCCAGTATAGTGAAAATGGCCACACTTCCAAAACTGCTATATAGATTCAATGCAATGCCAATTGAAATTCCAACAATATACTTCACTAGAAGTATAGAAAAAAAGTATAGAACTAGAGATAACAATCCAAAAATTCATTTAGAACCAGAAGAGACCTAGAATAGCAAAAGCAATTCTGGGCAACAGAGACATGGCTGGGGGTATCACAATCCCCAACTTGAAACTATACTACAAAGCTACTGTGATAATAACAGCATGGTACTGGCAAAAGAACAGACCTGAGGATCAGTGGAATAGATTAGAAGATACAGAAGCAACTCCAGACATACTCAGCCACCTCATCTTTGACAAAGGAGCCAACCACCCTCATTGCAGGAAAGAGAGCCTCTTTAATAAATGGTGTTGGGAAAACTGGATTTCAACCTGCCAAAGATTAAAACTAGACCCATACCTATCACCATGCACTAAACTAAGATCGAAGTGGATTAAAGATCTAAATATTAAAACAGAAACACTAAACTTGCTGGAAGATAAGTTAGGTAGAACTCTTGAAGACATTGGCATAGGAAAAGAGTTCATGAAGAAAACCTCAGTAGCCCAGTAACTAGCACAAAGCATCAACAACTGGGATCTCATCTTATTAAAAAGCTTCTGCACTGCAAAAGAAACCACCAACAGAGCTAACAGACAACCTACAATATGGGAGGATTGTTAGCAGCTGTAACTCAGACAAAGGACTACTATCTAGAATATATAAGGAATTGAAAAAAATCAGATCCCCCAAATTCAAAGACCCAATTCAAAAATGGGCATCTGAAATGAACAGACATTTCTCAGACAAAGAAGTAAAAGCAGCAAACAAATATATGAAAAAATGTTCAACATCACTGGTCATTTGAGAGATGCAGATGAAAACAACACTGAGATTCCACCTCACCCCACAAAGAATGGCTGCTATCAAGAAATCAACCAATAACAAATGCTGGCGGGGGTGTGGGGAGAAAGGAACCCTTCTCCATTGTTGGTGGGAGTGCAGACTGGTGCAACCACTGTGGAAATCTGTATAGAGATAACTCAAAGAACTAGGGATAGAGGTCCCATTTGATCCAGCTATTCCCCTACTGGATATCTTCCCCAAAGAATTAAAAGAATCATTCCACAGCGATATATGTGCACCTGTGTTTATAGCGGCACAGTTTGTAATATCTAAGGTTTGGAAACAGCCCGAGTGCCCATCAACTGGAAAGTGGATAAAGAAGATGTGGTTTTTTTATAAAATGGAGTACTACTCAGGCATAAAGAATGAGAAACTAGAGTCATTTATAGCTAAATGGATGCATATTGAGGCAATACTCTTCAGTGAAATAAATAGGACACACATGTGTAAATACCGAATAGTTTCTCTAGTGTGAGAAACTGAAAGTCTAAATAAGGATGAAAATGATTAAAACGAATAATTGATAATTTGAAATAGGAAAATGTCCAAAAGTGTTGAGGTGGTGGGAAGGGAAGGGGAAAGGGAAGAAGGGAAAGGAAAAATTATGAGAAAGAAAAAAAAATGAAAACAAAGTCTATGTAAATAGGGAAGGGTGGAGGGGGTGAAGGGCTCATGGGTAATGGGGAAAAAATAAGAACTAAGATACAGCATGTTCAGGTACAAACACCCAATGATAAATGTAAATGTATTGTATACTTAAAATGTAACAATTAATATATAAATTTTTTTTTAAAAAATTACCCTACCCTGCTCCATCTGAAGGACTCGCATTCAAATAAGCTATCAGCACAGTCAGAATGTTGCTAAGGCCTTCAAGAAAGTGCTGGGAAGAATATGGAACACAGGCTAAGTATTCATAGATAATCAAAATGGCTATAGCAAGAATGAAGGAAGCAGGGCATGGAATTAGCACTATAGTTATAAATTGGAAAGAGAATGGAGAGTGGCAAATGATCCTCTTCCTGTCTCCAGGGTTCACAGAGAATTACTGAGGATCACCAGAGGAAAAAATGGTGGTGGAGAGGGTGAATTTGTGAGTGAACATGAGATATGGACCCAGAGAAACCACCTGGTAACTAATGCCAGAGAAGTGTATGGAAGCTGAGCCAATATTCATTAACCACCCAATACCTTTACCCACCCAAGTGAAAACCATGTACCAGCTGAAAGGCTGTAAAGTAAGATCCCATCACTTACAAAAGTCTACACATCAACCTTGCAGCATTTGACAGATGGGCAATTATTCATCAAAAACTCACCAGAACTTGCTGAATCTCATAGGAACTGCCTTTGAAGACATCCTAGGAAATGTGGAAGTCCATGATATCCAAAGGAGCAGTCTCAAAGTAGTGTCAGATAAACCCAAATTGCAGACACTTGGAATGGGTAGGCTCTATCTGACTATAATTACCCAAGTAGACATCTTTTAAGGCAATCCATGTTAATGAGGCTTATTTTTATCCATATATTATAAAATCTCAGGCCATGTGGTGAAGTTAAGCATTTTCCAAGTTTCCACTTCCTTAGGTAAAATATGTCAAGGGGCAATGCAATTCCCCTAAAAAACAAACTGAAATTGAAAGTCTTGGTTAGTCTTTGATTTGAATGAAGGGTTCATTAACAACAGAGTCCCCACTGGAAAGCAATATATGCCCAGATGAGATAGTTTCTAATTCCAGACAGCAAGCCAAACAATTCAAACAACAACAAAAAAGGAGTAATACTTCCCTTTGGGTACTTGGTGTCTCCAAACATTTACACACCATTCTCTTAAGATAGTGCCTTTTTTTAGAGACTCAACACTATTGTATTTATTAAGAAAAGATTAAAAGTTCTACTCAGGCCCTGCATCCTGGTTCAATATTTACCTATAATTTACTACATTACTACATTGTCAGCTTAAAATCATGCCCTCCTTGAAAAGCTGCACCCTTCTAATTTAGTGGACATATAAATCTGAGGTCAATGGTGCTATACATATTTACCAAGTAATCTTCTCAGAGAAGAAAATGATGTAGCAGCTTTTTAAAAACAGAACAGGCAATGGTCCAGTTACAAATCCACTGAACGATGAATATGAGGAGTTCAGGCCTTCACTAAAAGCAAGAAGGAAATGCTACCTCGTGAGATAACTGCTTATTCTTTAATTCATATGATAAGACTATGTGTCATTGTGTCATTAGGAAAGAAAGATGGTTCCAGAGATGAACTCGAGTCGAAAGAGACAATCACAGCCATCATTCCTAATTAGAGTGTTGTGACCAAGAGGAAATACAGTGGGAGTGTGAATGTGTGAGTTATAAACACTACAGAAGAGAATATAGGTTGATTTGTGTCTATGAAACCACCCAATTAATTTCCAGGTGACTTTTACAAACTTATCAAACTAGTTGTTCTAAACAACTAGTTATTAAGTTATTAAGTTTTAACAAATGAGGAATTGAGGCCATAATAAAAGCTATGATGACAGAATGTTGGTAAGGGCTTCAAGCAAGTACTAGGAAAAACATGGAACACAGGTTAAGCATTCAGAAGGAAGCTGAACAGAGCCAAGGTGGAGGATAGATCATATTTTCATCAGCGCATCTATAGTCAGAAAGAACTATAGACATATAGCTGGAACGAATCTCGAAGATTATCTAACCCAAATCTCTTATTTTTAACATATGAATAACATACGGCCCAGAAAACTTGTTACCAGCCCAGTGTCACATAAATTTATTAAATTTTTCTGTTTTGACTCTTCACTATAGTATGTTGACCCCCTTTTCTTGCATTTGTTAAGGATAGGGACTTCAGACTTCTACACCACCCATGCATTCCACAAATCCTTGTTCAATGAAGGATTTCATGGTATAAACCCAGGTCCCTGAGGTTTCCTCTGCACAGAGCAACCCTTTCTTCATATTTCCTCAATATCACACAAAGGAAACAAATACCAGTGCAACACACTGCTCATCATGACTTTATGGAGGAAGTAAATGTGGAACCAGGTCTATCCACAAACCACTTTCCTATTCCAAAGATGACAAAGAGCCATGCAAACATCATCCTTTGGGGAGGATACTATTTACTTCTAGAAGAAAACAAAAGGCTCACATGCTACAAAACAAGCCTACCAAATCAGGTCTCCTGATAAGAAAAGAAACCTTTACTAAATGGCTGGTAAACATTTGCACTGAGTACCAGGTGGGTAATATACAAGTATTGAGTGAAAAATCAATTTGAAAATGTCATATGGGCAACTCCATCTCATCTTTGGTGCTATAAAATATGACCTCTATTCTTTCAGCAAATATTTATTGAGTATCTACTATGTGCCCAGCGTGACTTTATACTTGAAGATAACCATAGCAGAAAAGTCAAAGCCCCTGCCCTTAGTTAAATACAAAGTCACAATCCTCTGGCTATTCCTTCCCAGCCCATTTAGTTAACCAGCATCCTATGTCCTTTCAGATATCTCTTATCATTTTCCCCCTTTAAATTTGCTTCCAGAGTGAGCACATTTGCCAAGGCCTTCATCATCTCGTGCCTAAACCAGTTATCTAGCAGATATCACAGTCTTTTTTCAATCTGAAATGTACACTATGACCCAGTTTATTCTGCTGAGTTCAGTTCTCTAAAGTTTCAAATGAACTCCCCAGACTGGAATGTCCTAGCCTTCAAGTTCTGACTCCACCCCTTCTGTCCAAGCTTAATCAACAGGAATACTACTTAGAAGCAATTTTAAACTGCATTAATGCCTGTGTCCATATGTCCTGCATGTTTACACAAAGAGAAAAGATTTATGAGGCAAGCAATTCTTTCATTTATGTAATTCAAATTCCTGTAAAAGTTATTTTATGTGTCACTTTTTTTTTTGGTACCAGGGATCTAACTCAGGACCTTGCTCTTGAGAGGCAGGCGGCGGCACCACTGAGCTAAATCCCCAGCCCTCTGTAAAAGTTATTTTAAATCAACATAATATAAATAGACTTTAATTGTCCCAAAAAAACCAACGTTATTAGAAAGAGTTTCACTCTTGAGCAAGAGGCTAATCCCCAACCCTTTTATTGCAGGTCAAGATAATGGAAAAAGTGCTCTAAATCAAAATGTTGCATGTTATTTTCTGTAGAAATAGCTATACTTCTAATAATGCATCTACCAAGCAACCCTTTGTGAAAACCATAATCACCACATATTATCAACTATAAGTCATCTACCTGTGTAGTGTAGAATATAGGGCTTTCTGAACCTTATGTGTAACTAATCAAGGTAATACAATCGTAAGATTGTATTTAGTATGATATGATATCAAAACTTACACAATTTTCTTTGCTGACTTGATAACTTCCACTTTGTTTTCACTACAGTAAATCAAAAGGTGAGGCACACCTTCACCAAGGACACAGAATTTAGGAGGATTACCTTGGGTCAATTTTGACAGCATTTTTGAGAGAAACCTAGGGCTACTTGTGACTTTTTTCAGGGATACTGATACAGAGATATCTAAATTTTTGGTGCCCCCTTTTTTTCTTAAGAAAAATACTCCTATAGTAACCCTAAGTACTAGAGACTAAACTAAATTTCTTCATGGATTTGGAAACTTTCTTGAGCAATAATATTACTAGTTCAATCTTCCTAAAATACATAAAATGAGCCTCTCAATTAGGTTAAATTTTTGATCTCTCATCACTCCTTATCTTATAATGTTAAAAAGACTGAAAGTGTGATGAGGAAAGCCAATCCCAAAAGACACAGTACTCAGTTTGATTTGAATCAAGTCAAGTCAAATAACTCTCCACCTAGTCACAACTGAGTTGTTTGCTTATAGTTATGGAAGGTAGCCAGTGCTCAACATGCAATCATTCATTGTAAGTGAATTTTTATACATAGATTATGTCCTTAAATTAATGGTTAATTTTTACCCAAATATATGGAACAGTTACATTAAAAATGTTTCTGCCCCAGTGTGTACCCAAAGCTTTTAATGCATGTGCCTGGTGATCAGTAGTATACTTAGCAATTTCATTTGTAGTCATTTTTATAAAAACAATGTAAAGATACATTTACTAGAATGTACATCACAACATTTATAACAATAAAAAAGAAAATAATCTAGCTTCAAGGGGGATGAGATAAAATTTTTAAAATTTATTAATTAAAAAATAAATAAATACTTTTATAAAAATAAAAAAATTTTTAAAAAGTAATCTAAATGTCCACCAATAAGAAATAATTACTATATTAGGATGCAATGAGGCAATGCAACTTGTCCCAGCCTGGGTTCTAGTTAGAAAGAAGAAGCCAAGTGATTGAAGGCTGGTAGTCTATTTTGGGATGTCGATCCAGGGGCTAGTGGTGAGGATCCAGGACAAATACAACCAGAAAAAAGGAAACTCCACTATAAAGGTATATTATCAAATCAGAAACTATGGGAAGTTGGAACCTGACCCAACTTGAGGTTTCTAAGGAACAATAGTAGAATATTCTCCTTTGAATTGTCAGCCTATGAGGTAGTATTGGGGACTTTTTATTCACTTGTTCTCATCCCCCAGTGGTTAAGGTTTTTCCACTGAGGATTAACAAACACCCTCACACTTCCAAGTCTGCACATACTCAAGCCCTAAATGGGTTCCCATGAGTTTCCCACGTAGGATGTGAGAAGCCCCAAGGCAGAAGCTGAGAAATACAAGGTTCAGTTAAAACAGATACAAGTGAGGTATTATCTGGGCAATACCAAAGTAAAAATGGGGTTGAGAGGATGGGCGTTCTCTGCCTAGGACTCAGTTCCTCCAATCTAAATAGTCATGTGCCACACAAATGACGGCATAGCTCTATTACCTACTGACATGGAAGGTGTCCGCTCTAAATAAGGGAATAAGGTAAGTTACCAAGTACTTTGTATAGTTTGAACCTATTTGGTTTTTGTTATTGAGGTTTTGTTTCTAATAAGAGTCTCTCAATGTAACTTTCAAAAGTGAGAGAGTGGTTTAGTGAAAGAATCAATAGAGCAATAAGCAAATGAGGCTCTTAGAGGAACCATGCGACAGACACCCCTCAGAGGAACTAGGACGTCACCAAACATGGAGACAGCTCCAATGCTAAGTATTCTGTCCACCTCTCTCACATTCACAACCTACTTCTGCCCTTCTCTCACTCTTGGTTGGCTCTCTTGCCTGCTGTCTGTTCCTAGGACTCTCGTCTTCCTAAGACAAGGCTTCTGTTTCTTCACAGCCTTAGTGTAATCATTTCCTATGTCATGAACTTCACTGTTAGCTCCATCAATAAACTCTTTCTTTCTTGATTTCTCCCCTCAGATGACTTCCTCTCTCAATAAACACCTCCAACCTTCACAGAGCATGCTGCTACCTGCTTCAAACTCTCATGCCTTCTCGGTGCACTTAAAGTAAAATCCACATGTCTCATGAGGGCACTCCTGAATCTGTAACATAGGGCTTCTGGCTCCCTCTCCACTACCATGCCACTCCCAAGGTCACTCACTCCTCCCTAGACAGACATTCCCTGCTTGTTCCCACTGTAAAGCCTTTATCCTGTGTCTTCTGCCTAAAATTCAACTCCTCCTTCTCTTCACCCTATTGCAGTCTCAGTTCAACCATCACCTCCTCAGGGATGCTCCTTCTGCCCAGGCTAGCAAAAGTAGCTAAACATCCCAACAACCTTCTGTCATGCTGTCCTCTTTTAATCCTTTCAGAACACTTTCTATCTTCCGAAATCACCTCATTTAGTTACTTATTGTCCTTCTTTCCTGTGATCTGCAGTACACTTAACAGTGTTGGACATACACTAGATACTCAGTAACTGACCACAATTGAGAGACTGAATGAGGACATTGGTATTCATGGTACAAGTTCCCAAGAGAAGAGGGCTGATTGGCCCAGCTTGTGCTTTTTACCAGATCATATCACAGCCACCAGCCAATCTGTAGTCAATCTTAGATCTAGTAACCTTTCCCTAGTTCAGTACATTAGCAAGGTAGAGGTATGTTCTGTGGCACAAAGCATGGCCACCTTGTCCTCCTTAGCAAAGATAATTGGCAGATAATTTAAAAAGCTGTGGCACACCTTTTTGGTGTATTATCCTTTATAAAACTGGAGACCCAAGCCATCCAGTTTCAGAGAAGTATCACAGCAATGTTCTTCCACATCTCAAAAAATGCTAAAGAGAATCCAATTACATAGTCCAGAGGAACCCACTAAAAGTCTCTTCTGTCGCTTTGTTCTTGATCTGAGTTTCTCTAGAGACTCTTTCTAATCCCAAGTAACTTTCTCTGTGCCATTTCCTAAAGATCTCTTCCTCCCCTTCCTGCTTCTGCCTCACCCTTAAACAGAATCTTTCTCACTGTGTGATATCCACTGCTGTGCAATTTCCTAAGACGTGTAGCACGACTTCCTCTTTCACTCATTACTTCTCAGGAAAACTCATCCAATTCCTGTATACTCTCTACCTCTGCTCCCCAATCCCCCTCCCATCTTCATTGGGACGTTGGGAGGAGCCTTTAGAAATTCACTGTTAATAATGTTTTTGTTCACCTAATATGGGGCCCATACATAGGGTTCATATGCAGCTCCTCTGTCCAAGTACAGTTGTGCTAGTTGTTTGTTAAATATTTTTACTATCAACATGTATGTACAGACTTGTAAACATACATGCACACATATATGCACACCCATATTTGTATCATACATTTATGAAGGGGAAAGGAGATGATGTAAGAAAGGAAAGGAAGAACCTGTATCAGAGCAAGTGAAGGAAGCTATGACTGTTATTGCACATGCAAATGCACAGTTTATGTATACCACAGCAATACTTCCACACGGCAGAACTTCCTTCAGCCTAGAGCCAAAAATAACTCTTTCTCCTTTTGGTCTAAACACAGAACATGGCAAAAGGAAGGGAGAATGTGAAGAAATTTGTTCTCTCCATCTCCCAAGAATGTGTGTTTCCCAAGAGGAAGGTGTAAAGAAAATAACCCCTTGATGTATTTTTCTACAATACAGAAATCAGGTGCTTGGACTCTTACAATTAAATATATGAGAGCCAGGAAACATAAAGCCTTCCTAGCAGCACAACTCTGAGAATTAAATGGTGTCCCCAATCAGAAGTCATAAAAATCCTGAAGGAGAAAACCTTTCTTATTCATCTTTGCATATCCCAACTTGTAATAGTCAATAGTAGTAAATATTCTATGAAATCTTGAGTAGTTTAATTAGGTACAACTCAAAACTGGTATCTGTTGTTTTGGTCCTAATCTTTATTATGATACTCCTTAAAGGAAGCATGTTCCCATCAGTCTCAGGCCATGTGATCTGGACAGCTTGTGCTACACTTAAATCCTGCATGAGCCAGAATTGAGCTAAGTTAATCAGAAGATTCAACCCTCTTACTCAAAGTAATTGATTCAGGTTTGGAAGTATGAGCCAATTCAGGACATTGAGAACCAGACACAGGGCTTCTTGTTCATCTGCTGAGGTTGAAAGGTCCTCTCTTCCCCCACAGACTTGAAGTCTTGGGAATACGGAGTCTTGGGAGCTTGCAGCCTTTTTATAACCATGAGTGGAGACAGTCTGAGAATGAGGCCAACACGTAGAAGAGAGAGGAGTTGAGGTGAGACCAGGTCCTGGAAACGTTTCTGGAGCACCTGTGTGAAGCAACAGGTAAGCCAGCTCCCCACCAGACTGAACAGTTAAAAAAGCTAATGTAGTCTTAAAAAAAAATTAAATCCAATTAGGTGTGCTTTCTTCACTTTCACTCAAAAGAAACTTAACAGATACACTGTTTATAACACAGAGATGCCAATTTGTTTCTATTCTTTCCTCCAAAAATATAGACAGAGCAGACTCTCAGGTATTTAATAGAGAGCAGAAATAAGCTTTGCCAACAAAGTATTCTGTAAGAGGGATATCTTACCTGGTCTTGACGCCTAAATCTTGAGTTTAATTCATGAAGTTAGTTAATTTAATGAATTTCATTTCAAAATTTTATGAATTATAGAATGAGAACTTCAAATTATAAATGAGAACTATAAACATTTTATTGTAAGGTATAATTCATGTAAATAGTAATATACAAAATAAAAATGTGGTTCTTACACTAAATTTTTTGTTCCAAACTCACCAGGAATTGGAGTTTTAAAAAATATTAATTTGAGGCTGGGGATTTAGCTCAGTGGTTTTGCCACCTGCTGTGCACGCACAAGGACCCAAGTTCAATCCCCGGTACAAAAAAAAAAAAATATATATATATATATATATTAATTTGGTCACCAAAACAGTGTCTATTTTTATCCAGATTTCTCTTTTCCTTGCATAGTTCAGGCCAATCTTCTGCTTCTTTTGTGCCAGGTGGGGAGCCAGGCATTGCTTCTCTATGCTAGGACCCTTACTTATATCCATTGCAGTTGTTTGGAGTCTCTATTTACAGAGCCAAGTTCATATTAAAAGGCCAAGCCCTTATTAATAATTAACACAAACAAGGTCTTACCAGGCTTTCCTAGTGCTACAGACAATTTTTAGCTCTATAGTTCTTCCCAATTTAAAAACAAAATGAATTTCACAAACAGAATTGAAATGTCAAATTTTACTACCATCTGGATTTAAAGACTGCAAGAAAAACTAGGTTTAGGTTGCTTTATTTTTGTAGCCAAAGTGAATGTATTACAGTACATTTGTTTTCAAGCCATTTACCTCTCTATTCCTACACATTTCACTCCAGGGAAATAAGGTATTCAAGTGAAAAAGAAGAAACCATCCAGAAAATTCTAAGACACTATAATATTAAGTAGTCTCATTTGATATAATGCAAGAAAACTCTTCCAATTCCTCTTCATCATCATCATGAGGATAAACCGGATCTGCTCACTGCACTGAATTTAGAACCATGAACTCAAGTTAACGACTGGCTCTGCTCCCCTGGGGGCTTACAATCTGATATATGCACAGACATATAGGAGGTATGGGCAACTTAACAAAGGCTTTGTAATCTATCCATTTAAAGTACTACGCAGCTCCTGTGCCTCCGAGGTAGAAGCAAGAAGGACAGCAGCCCAACTGTTAGGTGGTTTAGATCTGACATGGAGAAGAGGTGATGGTCAGGCAGGTAAGTTTAAGTTACAACAATTCATGTGAAAGGTAGCTGAGTAATTCTTTCAACTGGAAGAGCCCCTGCTGAGTGCATCAACCAGTTCTCCTGAGAGCACCAACAAGAGGCTGGACAAGGATTACACACCGTACTTGAGACATGTGGAGACTGAGGTCCTGAGAAGTTATGGTTTGGGTTAGGTGATTCATGAGAAGAAAAGCTGGGACCTGTGCCACAAACATAGCTTTTTGGCCAATACTTCACAGATAAAAACCTGGCTCAAATGGCTTGGTTTCTCCCTGACTTCAGGGAGCCCTCATATGCTTATTCATTCACCCCCAACAAATGAGTCTACTGAGGTAGCACAGAAGAAATAAAGACAGGTAGAAAGGAACTGAGGAAACTGTAATCTTAAAATTGTTATTTTGAGAAAGCTGCAGCTTCATAACATAATCAAATTTACCCAAGGTTATAATTTTCAACCCAGGCTTGTTTTTTCCTTCTAATCTCCTAACTTCTGAATTCCTAAGAGCCTCAAAGATACTATAAGTCCATAAATTGGACCTGTGTTTTTCTGACGTTACAAATCCACAAATTCCAAAGACTTTCACTCTCAGAGAAACAGCACTACTAATTGTGTACTATATCTCTAAATTTCAAACAGATGCAAACAGTTTGCATTTTAATCTAGTTTATGAAGTCACTTAGTGCTTTAGCCCACTAATCAGTAACATGACAAACACTAGGTAAACCATTAATACTAAAAAAAAAAAAAAATCCCAGATCATCAGCCTTGAGGATCCCCTAACCCAGTCGATAGTTTATCTCATCTCCTAGCGCCCACAGTCTTTCTCGTTGAGTGTGTTCTGCTCTGATTCTGTTTAACAAATCTATTTGTGCCTCTCACTGACACATCCTGAAATGCTTTTCTGCAACAATAAACCAAAAATCTCCCAGAATTTGAGGCACGATAGGACAAGCTGAGGTCCCACATCCTCTTCAGGGGGATATCCTCAGACCCTGCCTGATGACACCACTATGTTGTACACACTATGCTAGATGCTGGCAACACAGCAGTGAGAGTGTCAAAGTCCCTGATCCCTACATTTAGCAAGGCATATAGATTTTCTCTTTTAGTGTGATTTTTATTGTGGTTATGGTATACAAAACAAAATGTACTCCATTTTCACCACTTTTAGGTATACAGTTTGATGGCACTAAGTATATCCAAATTGTTGTCCAATCTATCTCTAGAACTTCTTCATCTTACCAAACTGAAACTCTGTACCTATTAAACAATAACTTCTTTTTTCACTGTTTCCCTTGAGATTTTCATTTTTTCCATCTCTATGAATTTGATTATTCTAGGTGCCTCACAAAGGTGGACTTATACACTATTTATCCTTTTGTGTCTGGCTTATTTCACTTAGCATAGTATATTCAAAGTTTATGTTGTAACATGTGTCAAATTTTCACTCATTTTTAAATGGTGAACAATTCTATTATATGTGTATATGTACACATACATACTGTATTTTATAAATCCATTCATCTGTTGATGGGCATTGGTGTTATTTCCAACCCTTGTTATTGTGAATAAAGTTGTTATGAACACTGGTATACTGTTATATGTTTGAGTCTCTGCTTTCAGTTCTTTTGGCCATACCCAGAAGTAGAACTGCTGGATCATATGATAAGCTTATTTTTAATTTTTGAGGAGCCACCATACTGTTTTTCATAGTGGCTGCACAATGTTACACTCCCACAGCAATGCATAAGAGTTCTAATCTCTCTGCATGCACACCAATACTCTTTATTTTCTGTTTGTTCATTTGTTTCTTTAACTGATTAATTTATTGATTGATTGTAGATAATAGCCAGCTTCCTAATGAGAATGAAGTGGTACTCACTGTGGTTTCCTTTACATTTCCCTAATGATTAGTGATTTTGAGCATCTTTGTTTGTGTTTCTTGGCCATTTGTATATCTTCTTTGGAGAAATGCTTATAAGCCCCTTGCCCATTTTTAAATTGTTGTTGTTGAGTTTTAGGAATGCTTTGTATTTCTGAATATTAACCTCTTATTGGATATTTTTGATCCTATGAATTGCTTTTTCACTCTGTTTATAATCTCCTTTGATGTGAATATAGATTTAAACAAATAATTCCAAGTTCCAGGCGTACCATGAAAATAAGACATAGAGATAAATATTAGGAGACTTCACTCATAGCAGAAAAGCAAAAATCTTCCTCTCTCATTCATTCTTTCAAATTATTTGTTCTGGACACTGCATATCCAGTTGTGTACAAAAGACAAATTCCTCAGTCCTAAGGAGCTCCCATTATAATGACATTCATGATGCCACATTTAGTTGAAAGATGAAGGATAAATGGGAGTTTTTAGGGTCTAAGCAATGGAGACAAGAAAGAATGGTGAGGAGTGGAATGGGCTCTTTAGGACAAGGAAACAGCCTGTCCGTCATCCCTGATAAAATGAGAAGGTAATATGTTTAAGGAACAGAATGAAGGTCATCAAGATTTGGACAGAAAAATCAACAAAAAGGTAAGCAGTGATGGCCTGGCACCGGGAGACTGATTTTTCTGACAAGAACAGCAATCAAAGTATCTTGTTCATCTGGGTAACAGTGACATAGATTCTGGCTTCAGGTTCAGGATGCGGGGCGTGGGGGGGTGGGAGTGTCAAGTGGCATCAAGCAGTAGGAATGGTGACTTTGCTATATTAAGTTTTCAGTGAGGTTAGCCATTGTTTATAGCTGCAGTGACCATGACAATGAGCTATCAAACTGTTTTTCAGAAATTCCGGGAATTCCTTGAGATACCTAATGTCTTTCATTAAGTCCATTTTTACTCAATTTAGCTAGACTGTCCAGAATGAATTCTGTCGTTTACATCCAAAGATGTTGACTATTATACCACTCCCTTCTTGACTCTTTTCATGTGCTGGCCTCCTCTTCTCATACACATGTTCTCTACATAGCAGGAAAAAAGGTACCATGGCATTTTCTAGTTCCATATCCCAAGAGAAAAGTCCCTTTCCACTTTATCTACAAATAAAAAGCCTGGGAAATAATAACAATGGCCATCAATATAGTACTTACTATGAACATATACCATTCAACATGTTTTACTTAAATTAATTCATTTTGTCCTGCAAACACCCCTAGGAAATAGGTTCTATGATTTTCCCTCCTTTTTCAAAAATAATTCAATAAGCTTTCCAAAGTCATAGAGCTAGGAAATGACAGAGTTGAAATGATAACCCAAACAGTTGGACTCCATAGCGTACGTCCCTGGTCCTGAGTCATTTCAACTTCAAAGAGTAAATAACAGGAACCAGCCAAATTCTTAAAAGGGAAACCAATGCAATAGAAATAAAATCAGAGAAAATTTAGTGGAAAATACAGTGGCTTATTCAGAAAGGAAAGAGAAATCAGAAATCAGCAGACCGCTCAAAATATGTCAGATAGTCAGCTCTCTGCCAGTGTGACTTATTACAAGATCTCAGAGAAATTTTGAAATGAAAACTACATCATGAAAGAGTTGAAGTGAATTGTGAATAGGCTTTCATTATCTATTAACAGTCATAACTTTAAGATTGTCAGCAAACATGTTTCATTTGTAAAGCAAGTGATAAACATCATGAAACATGAAAAGAAGAAAAAGAAAGAGGATGAGGAACAGGCAGAAAGAGAAAGAAATCAACCATGTCAGATGAATAGTGAAAGGTTGAATGAGATTAGGACAGAAAATTGACCATTATATTACATGCTATTGAGCTATAAAGTCTATTTCAGCAGAATAGTGGGTACAAAAAAGCTCACTTGAAGTAGACTTATTAAAGGAAAAGAAATGGTAAGTGAGAAAATAGAGATAGGAAATCAAACAGTGAGGATTATGTGAAAAGGGAGGGAAATTGAACACGTGAGAGAGATGTGGAGCTAGGGGTTTATTTTTAATGATTAATAACAGTAAATGTGGGCCAAGGATTTAGCTCAGTGGGTTCACCGCCTGCTGTGCAAGCTCAAGGATCCGAGTTTGATCCCCGGTACCAAAAAGAACAGTAAATGTGTTTGTATATTTTTTTTGTATTAAATTCTTTTATTGGTACATTGTAGGTATACAACGCAATTACATTTCTCATTGGGAATTGTACCTTTACATAATGGATCTTGGTTCTTATTTTTTCCCCATTCCTAGCCCTCCCTTCATGCCCTCCACCCTTCCCTATTTACAAAGACTTTATTTCCATTTTTTCCATTTCTCAGCATTTTTTCCTTTCCCTTCTTTCCTTTCCCCTGCCCCTCCCACTACCCCTACCCCTTTGGACCTTTTCTTCCTATTTTGCATTATCGATTATTCATTCTAATCATTGGTACATTTTAGGTATACAATATAATGACATTCATCATTGGAAATTTGCACCTTTACATAGTCTCTCTTGGTTCTTATTTTTCACCCTTGCCCAGCCCACCCTTCAACCCCTCCAGTCCTCCCTATTTATAAAGATTTTGTTCCTATTTTTCCATTTTCTCATATTAATCCCATTCCCTTCTATCCTTTCCCCTAGCCCTCCCACTTCCTTCCCCTTTGCACCTTTTCTTCCTATTTCACATTACCTATTATACATTTAGTCCTTATTTACACTTTCAGTTTCTCACACCAGAGAAACTATTCAGTATTTATTCATGTGTGTCCTATTTATTTCACTTAAGAGTATCGCCTCAATGTGCATCCACTTAGCTATAAATGTCTCTAATTTCTCATTTTTTATGGCTGACTAGTACTCCATTTTATTTAAAAAAACCACATTTTCTTTATCCAGTCTCCAGTTGATGGACATTTGGGCTGTTTCCAAGTTTTAGCTATTACAAACTGCGCTGTTATGAACATGGGCACACATATATCACTGTGGTATGATTCTTTTAATTCTTTGGGGAAGATCCCCAGCAGTGGAATAGCGGGATCAAATGGGACTTCCAGTCCCAGTTCTTTGAGGTATCTTCATACTGATTTCCACAGTGCTTGCACCAACCTACACTCCCAACAGCAGTGTAGCAGGGTTCCTCTTTCCCCACAGCCCCGCCAGCATTTGTTATTGGTTGATTTCATGATAGCAGCCATTCTTTCTGGAGTGAAGTGGAATCTCAACCTTGTTTTCATTTGCATCTCTCAAATGACCAGTGATGTTGAACATTTTTTCATGTATTTACTTGCTATTTCTACTTCTTTGTGTGAGAAATGTCTGTTCATTTCAGATGCCCATTTTTGGATTGGGTCTTTAAATTTGGGAGGTCTGATCTTTTTAAGATCTTTATAGATTCGAGATAGTAGACCTTTGTCTGAGGAAGAGCAGGTGAAGATTTTTTCCCACATTGTGGGTTGTCTTTTCACACTGCTGGTGGTTTCTCTTGCTGTGCAGAAGCTTTTTAATAAGAAGAGATCCCATTTGTTGATTGTTTGTGCTAGTTCACAGGCAACTGAGGTTTTGTTCATAAAATCTTTTCCTACACTGATGTCTTCAAGGGTTCTACCTAACCTCTGTTCCAACTGGTTCAGAGTTTCTATTTTAATACTTAAATCTTTAATCCATTTTGATTTTATTTTAGTGCATGGTGAGAGATACAGGTCTAGTTTTAATCTTTGGCAAGTTGAAGCCCAATTTTTCCAGCACCATTTATTAAAGAGGCTATCTTTCCTCCAGTGAGGGTGTTTGGCTCCTTTGTCGAAGATGAGATGGCTGAGTGTGTCTGGCATTGTTTCTGCATCTTCTAATCTGTTCCGTTGGTCCTCAAGTCTGTTTCTTTGCCACTACCATGCTGTTTTTATCACAGTAGCTTTGTAGTATAGTTGCAGGTTGAGGATTGTGATACCCGCTGCCATGTCTCTGTTACCTAGAATTGCTTTTGCTATTCTGGGTCTCTTCTTGTTCCAAATGAATTTTTGGATTGTTTTCTCGAGGTCTATGAAGTATGCTGCTGGGATCTCAATTGGAATTGCATTAAATCTATATAGCAGTTTTGGAAGTATGGCCATTTTCACTATATTAATCCTTCCTACCCAGGAGCAGGGGATATCTGTCCATTTTCTGATATCATCTTCAACCTCTCTTTTCAGAGTGTGATAGTTTTCAGAGAAGAGGTCTTTGGTTTCTTTCGTTAGGATGATTCCTAGGTATTTCAGTTTTTTGGATGCTATTGTGAAAGGAATTATTTGCCCTATTTCTCTCTAAGTGAGTCTGTCATTGGTGTAGAGGAAAGCTATTGATTTTTGTGTGTTGACCTTGTAACCAGCTACTCTACTGAATTTGGTTATTAAGTCTAGAAGACTTTTGGTGGAGTTCTTGGGGTCTTCTATAGAGAGTATCATGTCATCTGCAAAGAATGACAATTTGACTTCTTCATTACCTATCTTTATTCCTTTTATTTCTTTCTCTTGTCTAATTGCCGTGGCTAATGTTTCCAGAACTATATTGAATAAGAGTGGTGATAGTGGACATCCTTGTCTTGTTCCTGATTTTAGTGTGAAGGATTTCAGTTTTTGACCATTTAGTATGATATTGGCTGTTGGCTTTTCATAGATGGCTTCTATCAGTTTGAGGTAGAGACCATCTATTCCAATTTTTTGTAGGGTTTTTATCATAAGTGCATGTTGGATTTTGTCAAATGCTTTTTCTGCATCTATGGAGATAATCATATGGTTTTTGTCCTTGGCTCTATTGATATAGTGTATTACATTGATTGATTTGTGTATATTGAACCATCCCTGCATCCCTGGGATGAATCCCACTTGATCAGGGTGTATGATCTTCTTGATGATCTTCTGCATTCTGTTTGCCATTATCTTATTCAGGATTTTTGCATCTATGTTCATTAGTGAGATTGGTCTATAGTTCTCTTTTGCAGTTGGGTCTTTCTCTGCTTTGGGGATCAAGGTGATGCTTGCTTCCAGGAATGAATTTGGGAGCATTGCTTCCCTTTCAGTTTCATTGAAGAGTTTAAACAGTAGTGGCAGCAGTTCCTCTCTAAATGTCTTGTAGAATTCAGCAGTGAAGCCATCAGGGCCCGGGCTTTTCTTAGGTGATAAGTTTTTAATTACATTTTCAATTTCATTGGTTGATATTGGGTTGTTCAGAATTTTTAGGTCTTCTTCATTCAACTTGGGTAATTCATATGTATCTAGGAATCTGTCCTTTTCTTCTGTGTTGTCCATCTTATTGGCGTATAGGTTCTGGAAGTAGGTATTGATGAGCCTCTGGATTTCTGCTGGGTCTGTTGTAGTTTCACCCTTTTCATTCCTAATTGCATGGATTTGGGCCTTTTCTTTCCTTTTTCTGACAAGGTTGACTAAAGGTTTATCAATTTTGTTGATTCTTTCAAAGAACCAACTCTTGGCTTCATTGATTTTTTGTATCGTTCTCTTAGTCTCCATTGCATTGATTTCTCCTCTGATCTATAATTTCTTCCCTTGTATGAGTTTTGGGGTTGTCTTGCTCTTCTTTTTCTAGAAGCTTGAGGTTCAGCATCAGGTTGTTTAATTGGGCTCGTTCTGTTTTCCTAATATGCTTATTCACTGCTATGAATTTCCCTCATAAGACTGCTTTCATTGTGTCCCATAGATTCTGATATCTTGTATTGTCATTTTCATTTAATTGAAGGAACTGTCTGATTTCTTCTTTAATTTCCTCTGTGACCCATTGGTTATCCAGAAGTGTGTCGTTCAATTTCCACGTGTTTATGAAATTTTTTGAGTTTCTTTTGCTATGGATCTCCAATTTCATCCCACTATGGTCTGATATTATACAGGGGATAACTTCAATTCCTTTGCACTTCCTTAAACATGTTCTATGTGTGAGTATGTGGTCTACTTTTGAGAATGACCCATGTGCAGCTGAGAAGAATGTGTATTCTGATTTTGTGGGGTGGAAGACTCTGTAAACATCTGTTAAGTTCATTTGTTCAGGAGCTCGATTGAGTTCTAGTATTTCATTACTTATTTTTAGTCTAGTTGATCTATCTGTTTGTGACAGTGGGGTGTTGAGGTCCCCCATTACAATTGTATTAGTGCATATATGACTTTTCATGTGTGTTAGTATTTGTTTTATATAGTTGGGTGCACTAGTGTTTGGTGCATAGATATTCATGATTGTCATCTCTTCCTCTTGGATTCTTCCCTTTACAAGGATGTAGTGTCCTTCTTCGTCTCTCTTAGTTAGTGTTGGTTTGAAATCTACTTGATCTGCCAAGAGGATAGCTACTCCTGCTTTTTTTGGGGTTCCTGTCACATACAGTATTGTTTTCCACCCTTTAGCTTTCAGTCTATGAGTTTCCTTTTGAATGAAGTGTGTTTCTTGTATGCAGCATATTGTTGGATTTTGCTTCTTGACCCATTCTGCCAGTCTATTTCTTTTGATTGGTGAATTGAGACCATTAACATTGATGGTTATAACTGAAACATATTGATTTGTCATTGCCATGACTTTTTCTTTTTGTTGCATTCTCCCCCTTTACATTTAATTTCTTGTCATGCCAGATGGGTTCATTCTGCTTTGCTTCCTGGGGTTGTGATCCTCAATGTCTGTTCCTAGGCTATTGTGTAAAATTCTTTGGAGCGCTGGTTTGGTATTCACAAAGTTCCTAAGGTGCTCTTTGTCATGAAAGTATCTTATTTCTCCATCCATTTTGAAAGATAGTTTTGCAGGGTACATCAATCTGGGTTGGAGGCTGTTTTCTTTTAGGGCTTGGAATATGTCACTCCAAGCTCTTCTTGCCTTGATGGTTTGTGTTGAGAAGTCTGCTGTGATTCTGATGGGCTTTCCTTTGTATGTGATTTGTTTCTTTTCTCTGCCTGCTTGGAGAACTTTGTTCTTCTGTTGTGTTTCTGGAATCTTAACAATTATATGCCTATGTGTAGATTTTTTTGATCAAGGCTATTTGGAGTCCTATATGCCTCACTTATCTGTATGTCAAGCTCTTTTCCCCTGCTTTGGAAGTTTTGTGCCATTATTTCTGTGAAGAGATTTTTTATGTCATCTCCACTCTCTCCTGTTTCTTCATTGAGCCCAATCAGTCTTATGTTATTCTTTTTTGCATCATCTAGCAGCTGCTGGATTGATTTCTCATGTTCCCTTATAATTTTGAAGCAATTTTTCTTTTCCTGGTCACTAATTGCAATCTTATCTTCTATATCTGAAATTCTGTCCTCACACTGGCTCATTCTGCTGTGTAGACTTTCAGTGGAGTTTTTCATGTCCTGGAAATCTATTTGCATCTGTTTTATGGATTCCATTTGTTTCTTATGTTGGGATTCCATCATATTCCTGAGCTCCTCTCTAGATTTATTAATCATGTCTTGCACTAGGGGCACAATTTCTCCTGTTATCTGAGAAATTATTTCTGATTTCATTTTTTCCAGATCCCCTTTTGTTGCCAGTTCAGTGGGTCCAGGTGGTTGAGTATCAGAGTGTTCCATCTCATCTCCCTTTGGGGTTGCTGTAGGTGATCTGAAAGTCTGGTTTTGAGACTTATTTACTTGTTTTCTCATTTCAACTGGGGCGGGGGGCTGTTAGCACCTGCATGGATTACCTCCTCTGAGCTGGGAGAGGTGGGACAGGGGCCAGGAGCAGCAGTAGGGATGGTGACCCAAAAGCCCTTTCCTGTGGGCTGGGAGCAGCGGGAGTGATGGTGGCCGGGAAGCCCCTTCCTCTGGACCAGGAGCAGTGGGATGGCGGCTCAGAAGCCCCTATCTCTGGGCCAGGAGCAGCAGGACTCAGTACCTTGGTCTGATGGTCTGGTGTCCTCTGTGTCTTTGTAGTGTGGAACCAGGTGGCTGCCTGTCTGCAGCGGGGTGATTCGGGGTCTTCGGCGCAACTCAGGACCTGGGTAGGGCGTGCACAGACCTGCCTGTCTGCAGCGGGGTGATTCGGCGTGTTCTGTGCTGTGTTTATATATTTTTATGAGTAATTCAGTGAAGGAAGAAATTCAAGAGAAAGAGACAGTAACTGTAGTGTTGAGGTCATTGAGTAAGAAAATGTGATTAAAGATACCAAAGGAAGGGCTGGATGTTAGCAGCAGATACATTACTTCTAATGTAAGGAAAAAACAAGTAAAATATGTGGAGGCCACAGATGCAGGTAGGTTGGTATTTTAATGATGGGAAGATGGGTTAGTTCTTAGTTAACTGCATGCACTTAATTGGTTAAGGTTATTGGCTGAGAGTAAATGGAATGGAAGGAAAGAGCTTGAGAAGAGTGTCCTAAAGTGTAGACAAGAGAAAGTATGAGGGAAGCATGACAGCATCATCTGGCAGCATTGAATTCATTTGGAAATTTAGGGTAGAAAACTTTATAGGATGTTCAGACAACATGATTGTATGCATTTTCTCTAATAACACCAGTTTCTAAGGTGTGGTTGCAGCATAGGAGAATAGTTGGGTTTGGCTCAGGGTGAGTTTTTTCAGATACATAAGAGAGGGAGGGAGAAAGAGAGAAAGAGGGGGGTGGGAGGGAGGGAGCGAGGGAGAGAGAGAGAAAGAGAGAGTGCAACTAAAGTGCCAAATCGTGGATACTACCTGGCAAAAAGATAAATGACAACACAGTATCAAGGAAGTAAAAACTATCAATAGGTCAAAATATTGAATGTCCCTATTGAGTGAAAAAAAAGTTCTAAGGCAATTAGTAGGAATGAGATTGAAGCACAAAATGTGGGGAACAGATAGTGAGATAATGTTTTTTGTTCAAAGACTTTGAAGGAGGTAAAGGTATTGGTAATGATGACTAGTAATGTCTGGTGTGGCGGGAATGGCAGTGGCTGGTTGCAGTAGAGTGAGGGATATTATTGGTGTATAGAAGTTCAGGAATTGAGACACCATGATTTTTGGGTGGATCACCTACAAGGACAACAAAACTGATAAGATTAATTGTAAGAATAAAGAGAGAAACATGGTAAACCAGATGATAGTCATCAAAGAATGTTGGGCAAGAGTAAAGGGATTCTGGAAGATGACAACTATTAGGAGACACATTAGGTGTTAAGTATGAAGACATAATCTCAATGGACTTACCTTTCAAAGTTGAAAGAACAAATGTTTTGAAAGGATCAATAGGACCAAAAAGATACATACTCCATGTACAGTTTCTGAGTCAAATGAGAGGTTGAAGGAAAAGATGTCTTCCATATGAGAGGGAATTTTTTTTTCCAGTCCTGGATATTGCACCCAAGACTTTCACACTGGGCTACATCTCTGGCCCCTTTTTATTTTTTTTGAGACAGGGTTTCACTAAGTGACTAAGTTGCCCAGGCTGGGCTCAAACTTGTGATTCTCCTGTCTCAGCCTCCCAGAGTGCTGTAATTACAGGTATGTGGTACCATGCCTGGCAAGAAAAATCTACGTCTGAGAAAGGGGTTTCCTCAGGAGTGCCACACGTTAGTTAGATGAAGAAGGGGAAGCAGATATTACTAGGACATAGAAGAAACTTGAATAGAGCAGAGTTTGTGATGCAAATGGGGAATCCTAGAATATAGCGGAGGAGTTTGAGATCCCAATTAAGCCTGGGTACTATAATCAGACCGTGGAAGTGGTTAAGATTGGCAACACATGATGATGACCTTGGAGGTCTGGATTCTGGTGCTAACTAAAGTGCCTGGAATGTGGGATGTGTTAGAGAGGCCCTGAAGGTGAGTAACCAGCTTGATGCTGAAGACTTAGCACAGAGAGAGGTAAGTCAGTGTTTCACCCTGAATCTCACCAGGAGTGTCAGCCAGGAGAACGACAGAAGGCATGTGAAGGGGACTGAGCAGCAATGCTGTCTAGGGAGGAGCCACCTCCCCGGGAGTTCTAATTTCTGTTAAGACCTCCCAACCTTGGCCTCTTCCTTCATTGAGGAGTTATCAAGGCCTGAACACCAGTGGGGCCATGGGTGGATCCCCGGCGTGGGCAGCACAGACAGAAGGGCCAAAGTCTGTCTCATGGCAGAAAGTCTTATGACGATTAGAAAATGAGACCATGTGAGGAGATGAGGCCATTAGTCTCTCCTTCTGGGTGGAGGAAAGGGGTTAAAACTGCTCTTTTATTATCTGGAATTCTAGCCTCATTTTTAACCAACAAGTTTTCTGTGCTCCATTTGCCCCTGTATCCTAAATTGTGTTGCTCTGAACCTAAGAAAAGTCCTCATTTTCTATGACCATTATTTCAACAAATGATTTAAGTTAAGCCTGAAATGCCCTCATGAACCTTTCCAACAAATTCCAGTGATATTCAAGACTTCGGACAACTACTCCTCCCTTTGTTTCCAACTTCATCAAACAAAACAGACAAGAAATAATTAGAAATAGACATATGATACATAAATGAGAGATGATGAATAGACAAACAATAAGTGAGAGAAGGGGAAGGCATGAAGAAAAGAGAGGACAGATTGTAAGATGAATTTTGATGACTGACAAGATGCCTAGATAGTCTTTGGAATAATTTAGCTCCACATTCTTACAGGAAGGATAAACTTATTTAAAAACTTGATGAGCTAAATTAAAGCTGAGTTTCTAATTCCCCAACTTCTACATCAAAAATTAGTACAGATTCCCCTCAAAATTATAGATTTGAAGTAGGAAAGCCTAAAGGAAGTTAGAAGGCCACTCGGAAGCTGTTTTCCTATCCTCTGAATCTGAAACTGAAGCTCAAGGAGGTTAAGTACCGGGTTCAAGTTCTTCCATTAAGGACCAGGGATTTAGTTTAGTGGTTCTGCCTCCTGCCTCAGAAGCACAAGGACCTGAGTTCAATCCCTGGTACCAAAAAAAAAAAAAAACCCAAACAACAACTTCTTCCATTAATACATTAAGGTGGCTCTCTTGTGCAGGACCTCGGATGTCAAGTCCTGTGTGATATTGACTCTATGAATGTCACCCTTTCCACTTAAAACCATAGAAGAGTCTGCAATTCAGAAGAAAAAGTTATTTTCAAAGTAGATTTGTTATCAGGAACATCTCCCCTCAAGGCTAAGTGCTTTTCTTATTAAACACATACCCACACGATTCTATTCTGTACTTTTTAAAGCTGGTGTGGCATATATCCAAGCAAAATGGGGAAATTTTTAAATTCAACAGCATTTCAAAGAATGTTAAGTTATCACAAGTGAGAATTATTCACTTGGGGCACTGAATTGTTTATACAGCTACTTTTAAAACAATGTTCATGAATGGTGATGTTTGTTCCATTAAAAAAAAAACTCTCCTGACCTTTTCGGTCTCATTGTTTAATTAGTTGATCCAAAGTAAGCATCCTAGGCATGTTTTACAATAACACCATTCTGTATTCCAAAATATTTTTATGGTATGACATACTTGAGCTATATTTACTTATGGAAGTTAGGTTTAGAACTACTTTAGAGCACGCACAGACCTTTAATCAACCAGCACTCCAGTGAACTTCCCATCCCATTCTCCTCTCAGATCTGCCCCTGTCATCCTTCCTCCCCATATTTCTACTTCTACAAGCATCCCTACCCAAACATACTGTAGCTCTTGACTTTCTACTTCTTCGATGTGTCCTATAGACCTCTCTTCCAATGTTAATAAAGCATTCTTTATGCTGTCTTCACACACCTCTCATGCTGACTGCCCTGTGTTCAAGAAGTTCTGTTTAATAACACCTCCTTGTTTCAGGCTAAGGCACCTGATCCTCCATTTGCCATTCCTCCTCACGGTTGTCCATAGACCTGAAGAGTCCTACTCAGTGGTGTTAAAACAAGGCTCTCTGTCCTCCTCCACACCCGGTCCTACAGCAACATTCCTCTATTTTCCTCCACATTCAGTTCCTTTTCATCACCTTTGGAAAGACCCATAGGCATGGGTGAACCTGTCAGGATACTGCCCTTGTTCCATGCAGGCAAACTCCATCTTAACTTCACATAATCTCCATTCATTACAGTTAAACTTCAGCTTTCTTCATCATCCATGTTACCTAATTTCTAAGTTCTCAAACTGAGATTCAGTTTACCCTTAAAGACCATATCCTGCCATCTCTCCAGTTTTCTCACTTTGTATTACCCCCAACTTCTGCATTTAGAGCTTCATAAAACCCCATAATCTCATAATGTATCTCAATTCATCTTGAGTTATCTTTCTATCCAGCCTGGTCCAATAGTTAGACAATTCATCCCAAAATCCTCCCCTCCCTGGTCTTCCCACTTTGTTGATCATCATCTGTCTTTCCCTCTGCTTACCAAACTTTCTCTGCCCACTGTCTCCATTTCTTCACCTGATTATTCCCTAATTTCATGACATCTGATTTCTACACACACTACTATACTGTTGCTGCTTTCTTCCCACTTTGCTGGAATTCATCTAATGAAGACTACCACACTGAGATTTGCTTGTGCCCCATGCCCTTGAATTGATCTTTCTGTAACATTTAATGCTGTTGGCTAGATAATATTCCTTCTAGTTCTAGCTCCCTCTCCTTGTGTTAGTCAGCTTTTGGTTACCGTAAAAAACTACATGGGACAATCAACTTGAAAAGAGAAAAAGGTTTATTTTGGCTAACAATTTTTATAAGATTTAATGGATGGTTAGTTGACTCAGTTGTTTTTGGTTTTTTAAATGTTTTATTAGTACATGTTTGTAGTTTGCATGTAGCTTACAATTATTTTGGGGAGTATGTACATGTACACAAAACAACTATTTTTGTTTTTTAAGCCCCCTCTCCTTCCCTCCCTCTCAATATCTCCTCCTCTAATTTCCCCTTTTCCATTTTTATTCTGGTTGATATTTTTGATCTTAGCTCATGTTTATGGCCTATAATGTTTACATTCATTGAGGTTATTAGGTTCTTATACATAGTATATCTTTATTCTACTTATTTATAGAGACAGAAGGAACCTCAAAGATCATCTAATATGTTAACCTGTTTATTTTAAAATGGGAAAATTGAGACCAAAAGCAAGGAGTGACTTTAACAACTTCTCAAGGCCTATCAGTGGCTGCACTGGAATAAATTCAAGCCCTTATGCTGTTCCATGTAGTTTCTGGAACTTGCCACCTACAAGTACTCTAAGTCCCTGGTGAGTTTTACAAAGCATTCTGAAGCCTCGACCATTATTCCTGCCAGGCTGTTTCTGAGTTGACATGTTCTTCATCTCTTGTAATAACAGGTGATGAGATAAACTTTGGGAACATCTGCAAACAATCAACTTCTCTGGGTCTCCATTTCATGGTGATCTTATATGGCTGGATGTCACAATATATAGAGAAATGTATCCAGGGAGTAGGAAATAACAGGACTATAGTAAACATTTACCCTCTGTCCCTATTTCTCTGCAAATACTCTCCAAACCTAAATCTGCAAGCTAAACTCATACCAGAACCTGAGACTCAATGTACATATCTCCTTTGATAATCACTTGGCACCTCATTCTTGGCAACTTGAAACTCCACCATCTACTACCTCAAGCCAGTTCTTCTCCCTTTCTTCCCTATTTCTGTAATTGTGACATCATCCTTCCAGTTATTAAAGCTCCAAACTAAGAAATCATTTTAATTATCTTTTATCCCTACCTCATATCCCAAAGACTGCTTCTACCATGCCCTTCGGTGTCCTTCCTACTCCCACCCCCAGAACTCTGGTCCTAACCAGCATTGGTGCTTGTCAAGAGCATCTTCTCACAACATCTTTAGTGTTCTGTTCACCTGCAGTCTCCTCCCACTTCAGTTCTACAAGGTTTGCTTTCCTAAAAGCATCTCTGATCATGTGATTCACCAATCTGAAAGACTGTAATAGACCTCTCTTGCTCACTGAGTAGGGCAGATTTCTCAGCCTGGCAATCAGAACCTTCCACAATAGACCAAATCTGTTACTACATGCTCTCTAAACACACCCTGTTCTTTCTCCCCTTTCTGTCATTGCTTGTGTGCTTCCTTTTGCTGTGGAGCTTTCATTGCCAAGTATATCTACTAAAACATGGCCAATATTCAAGGTTGGGCTCAACTTCAGGAAGTCTTTCCTGATCCTGAGTTGGATTTGATTATTATTTTTTAATAGATCTTCAAAATTTTTATTTTATTTTATTCTATATGTTTGTATTCTCTACTATTAATAAGCACCATGAAGACAGGGATCAGATCTTATTAATTGTTATATTTTCTTTTTTTTAGTTACTTAAATTCTTTTATTGGTACATTTTAGGTATACAACACATTTACATTTCTCATTGGGAACTTGTAACTTTACATGATGCATCTTGGTTCTTATTTTTTCCCCATTCCCAGCCCTCCCTTAACCCCCTAATTATTATATTTTCATAGGATTCAGCAAAATATTTTGCACATGAAAGACTGTCCATATGTATTTGTTAAATTCACATGTGTATGTCTTTGAGAAATCACACACTTGAATTCAGTATTTTTTAAACTGCTCATTATGACCATTTTTCTATGTAGACAAAAATGGCACTTTCAATGCTTCTTGGTGACCTACTTCCTAGAAATTGATGGAAAGGCCTTAGAAGATAGATATTTATCACAGTTGTGAAATATTTTCCCCATTCTCTTGGCTTCTCCCTCAAATCACAGGGATGACTGTGGATGAAATAGATTAAATGACCAATTTAAAGAAAAATAATTGCTGTAATCTTCTTTCCTGGTTAAAAAGACAAGAAAATATTGCCCCCTCTGAAGAGCTGGTATACAAGAGATGAAGAACATGTCAACTCAGAAACAACCCCACAGGAATAACGGTCGAGGCTTCAGGATGCTTTGTAAAACTCACCAGGGACTTAGAGTACTTGTAGGTGGCAAGTTCCAGAAACTACATGGAACAGCATAAGGGCTTGAATTTATTCCAGTGCAGCCACTGATAGGCCTTGAGAAGTTGTTAAAGTCACTCCTTGCTTTTGGTCTCAATTTTACCATTTTAAAGTAAACAGGTTAACATACTAGATGATCTTTGAGGTTCCTTCTGGTCTCTACCCTTCTCTGATTCTAAGATAAGTCTGAGTTTGTGGCCCCTGAAGTAATTCATCAAAGAGAAGGAGAATCTGAGTACTATAGTCAGACTCTAGAGAATAAATCCAACTTTGACCTCTCCAGCTGCATGATATCAAGGAAGATACATAATTAACTTCTCTGTTCTGTTTCTTCATCTGTAGAGAGGTTATGTCGCTAATAATAGTAACTATGCCCCAGGGTTATTATAGAATAAAATAAATGTACAAATTGCTTAGTGCAATATCTGGCATACAGCAAGCACATGACAGAGTCGGTGATTATTAACTTAAATGAGATCTATTTTCAGAAAGAGTGGATGTATCCTAAGAACACTTACATAGAGCACTTTCTGCAGGTATGTGTCCAAGCACAACCTGAGCATTTGGGAAATGGCCTTAGACTGCCAAAGGCAGAGGTTACAAACTCATGTGTGCCTCCTGAGTGACTTTTCTCAGGATAGTGTCGTTGTTACTTAATTTAATTAGTTGTTAACATTTGAAAATCAGAGTACCCCATTTCTGGCTTCTTTAAAAGCAAATTGGAGGGCTGGGGATTTAGCTCAGTGAAAGGTCCTGAGTTCAATCCCCAGAACCTGAAAAAAAAAAAAAAAAGGAAATTGGAGTGTCTGGCAATAGTAACCTTTCATTCCTGGACAGCACCGACGATCAGGGCTCCCCCTCAACGTTCACATCACTTCCTGTTGTCTTCCAGCCAGCCTGCTCCATTCATTGATATTGTGTGTCTCACCTTGTAGGCATTTCTGTTTTAATCCTTGTCCTAGGCAATTAGAACACCTGTTCTCCATGAAAGAAAGTCCACATTTTCCTGCACAATCCACAAAGGAGCTAACACACAGAGGGAACTGGCACTGCAGTAGGGAATAAGAGGGAACTGTAATTACATTATTTGATGTCTGCTCCAGCTTGGCCTGGAATCTCCACATGCTTAGACTTCCCAGCCAAATGAGTCATTATATCTTCTTCTAACTGAGATAGCTTTTGTTTGGGTGTTTAATTCCTTGAAACAAAGACACATAACCAATTCTATGACTAGGGTAGCCAATTCATCCTTTGATGGCAGAAAGTCCCTTATTCCTGTATAACTCACAGTCCCAGTCAAACTGAGATTGTTGATGGCAGTGTGTTCATAGCAGAGTATTGTTCAAAGTTGTCTTAGTCACTTCTCTATTGTTGCTGAAACAATACCCAACATCCAAAGTTAAAGGGAGAAAGGTTTATTTACCTCACAGTTTGTAGAAGTTTCTGTCCATAGTTGGCTGGCTCCAAGGCAGAATGGCACATGGCATAAGGGCATCACAGAGAAGAAACAGTTCATTGTATGCAGAAGGCAGGAAAAGCAACAAGGGACCTTAACAGTGTCTTTCTGCCCCTTTTTTTTATCAGGCTACTTATGGTGGGTAGTACTCACACCCTTAATCCTAGTGCCCTTGAGCCGAGCATTGCACCATGACTCAATTCCAGAGTCTCATATTCTAGATCCAGCCACCTCTGAAAAAGTCCCACCTATGACTGCATGAGGTTTTGGGGGACATCTAGACACAAGCCATAAGATTCCACCCTGGTCCCCCAAAGACTTATGCACATCCCTTTATGCAAAAGGCATTTAGTCCAGCTCCAAGAGTTGCCAAAGTCCTAACAGTTTCAGCACTGCTGAAAAGTCCAAGTCCAAATTCTCCTCTGAGATTTAAGGGAAACTCTTAGCTGCAAACCCCTGTATAAATGGAAAGAAAGTTAAACACTTCCAACATTCAATGGCACAAGATAGACATTTTCATTCCAAAAGTTACAAACAGGGAGATCGCAAGGAATGGGAACAAAGTAAGACCAAAATCCAGCAGGGCTAACATTAAATCCTACAGTACCACTTTCAGCATCCCCAGTAACCTGTGGCAAGTTGTGAACTCCAAAGGGCTTGGGTGGCTTCACCCCTATGGCACTTCAGGTGGTGGTAGCTCCCATGACTTTCTCTTGGGCTGGCTCTGCTCCTTCCTTACAGTTTTCCTCAGACGGTCCACATTCTTGGCTTCTCCGAACTTCTGGAGTCTCCACTGTACCTTTGGCTTCACACTCACAGCTTCACACACTGCCCTCTCAGGGACACCCTGCCTGGCCTCCCAGGCCTTCTTCTGAAATCTGGGTGGAAGACTTCCTGACCCCACAACTCTTACATTCTGCCTCCCCTAAAACAAACACCATGTGGATGATGCCAAGGTCTGCTGCCAGCTGAAATCGTAGCCAGGCTTCATCCTCTCTTGGCTTTAGGAGTCCAGTGCCTATGAACAACCTCCCTAGCCCATTGCCATTCTGGAACGTGGTACTCTGAGGCTCTCTTCTCAAAGCAGTCTTTCACTTTTGCAATTTTGAGGCTGCAAAGGGTGGAGTCCTCCTGCTTCTGGTGATTCCTTCAGGCCATCTTTTCTATTCTCCTGTTCCTTCTCAGCAATTAAGATCTCCTCTGTTATAGGGAAAGGGTAAGGGGACATTACCAGAGACCTCTGCAGTGGTCCTGGTCTCTTGCAAGCCAGTATGACATCTGTGAGATAGGAAAATGAGAATTAAAAGAAACACACAGCCAGAGACTTGAGAGAAACTGAGTCTTGGGCTGATCTAAGCTGCTCTGGTGAACAAAGACAAAGAACTCCCAGGACATCCAGTGTTTATTCATCACAAATGTGGGAAGAGGGGAAGCTGGGCAGGCCTTGGGACACCTGTTGATAACAAGTATCAACCAGGCAGGACTGTAGAATGAGAGCACAAGCATATCTTTGCTGAAGAAAACAAATGGTTAATTTAGAGGGGAAGAATTTAGTTGGAGTCAGTTGACCCTGACTGGGAGTGAACTCAGCCAAGCTCTGATGCTTCCAATGTAACACAGCTGGATTATGGAGGGGGAAGAAGCTTGTTCCACTTTAGCATGCTAATACAGGGCAAAGATGTCTGCTACACTCTGTTCTATCTTTGCAGCCACAGCTTTACTGGAGCTTCCTTTCTGGCCAAACTCAAAACATTTTAAACCATTCTGCTGGGCTCTTTGCTCTTGATTCTCAACATAAATCTAGCTAAAAGCCCCCACAGTAGCCGTGCCACAACCTCAACATTAGACTTCGTTGAAATTTCTCCTGCCAGATTAATTCGTCTGCCACCCTTAATCTCAGTCTCAGGCCAAGTCTCTGGACAAGAACAAAATGCAAACAAACCTTCTGCCAAGGCATAGCACACATTGTCTGGAGTCCAACAGCCAATGCAGTCCTTCCTAGTAGAAATCTCCCGAGCCTGGTCTTTATTGGCAAGATTTCTATCAGTGTTTTGGTCCTTTGAGCTTTAACCACAATCTCCCATCAAGTACTTCCTAGGTGTTCCAGTTGTACTTTTTCAGCTGGTATCTCTGAACCTTTCTAAACTCTTCCCACAAGCCAGTCCCAAAGGCTCCAGAACCACACTGTCATGTATAGTCACAGCAATGACCCTACTTCTCTGGTACCAAATTCTGTCTTTGTTACTTTTTCTTGTTGCTGAGACAAAATACCTGACACCCAAAGTTAAAGGAGGAAAGGCTTGTTTAGCTCACAGTTTGTAGAGGTTCCAATCCATAATTGGCTGGCTCCAAGGCAGGGTGGCATCACAGAGGAGGAGAATGTTCATGGCAGGCAGAAGGTAGCAAAGCAACAAGGGACCGTAACAGCATCTTTCTGTCTCTTTTATCTTACCCAGGATACTTAGGGTGGGTAGCACTCACACCCTTAATCCTAGTGCCCTTGGGCCTAGCACAGCACCATGAATCAATCCGAGCATCACACACTCTAGATCCAGCCACCTCTGAAAACCCCCCACCTATGACTATATAAGGCTTTGGAGGACATCTAGACACAAGCCATAACAAAAATCATTAGCTGTCATTAACCCCGATGCTTTCTACCTCTCCACATTACATTGCTCATTTTCACTTCCAAAACTTATCACTATATTTTCAAAACTATGGACCAAATCTGGTTTCTAATACCATTCCCCTATAAAATAAACCAGAGCTCCTTGGAGAAATGACTGAATCTAGGGCGGGAGAAAAAAAATCCTGGACCATCTGATAGTATTAGAAAGTAATTTTTGAAAAAATAAAATGATGGGGCATATCAAAGAGACACCAGGGCCCAGTTGAAAGAGCTCTCAAGGGCCAAAATTGGAATAATATGAGCAATAAAATAAATAACATAATATTAGTTTACAACTCAAAGTAAAAAATAAATATCCATGAGTCTATGATGCTATAAACAAATGGCTGAATAAATAAGTGGGGAGGAGAGATAAGTCTTCCTTACGAAAGAATTCCAAATAATCTACATAGATCCTGTCCTGATATATCATGTTGATAGAATATAACCTTAATATGACACCATGAGAATGACATTATACTTCTGTGGTCTACCTCTCCAAAACTCATGAACTTCATAAAACCATGAAGAAAACTTTGAAGAAACCCAAAGTGAAGGGCATACTACAAAAAAAAAAATCTGACCAGTATTTCTCAAAATTGTCATGGTCATCAAGACAAGGAAAAGTTTGAGAAACAAGTATAGAATACAACAGGTTACAGAGACATGAGGCCTTAGTCTATTTGTGTTGCTAAAACAGACTGAGTAATTTAGAATGAACAGAAATTTATTGGCTCACAATTCTGGAAGTTAGGAACTGCAATATTAGGGAACTGGTGAGGGCCTTCTTGCTGTGTAGTAAGTGACAGAAGCCATCATATGGCAGAAAGGCAAAGAGAGAATGGCAGAGAGCGAGGGGGAACAGACTCATTTCCAAGATACCAGCATTAGACCTTCAGGAGAGCAGAGCTCTTGTGACCTAATCCATTAAGGCCCCACCTCCCAATACCATCACAATGGCAACTAAATTTCATGTGAGTTTTGGAGGGCATAGACATTAAAATCATAGCACATGATAACTAAATACAATGTGACATTCTGCATGAAATCTTGAAAGGACAAAAAAAAAAGATATCACTTGAACTATCAGAGAAATGCGAATCAAAACTGCATTGAGATTCCATCTCACCCAGTCGTAATAACTTACCAAAAGAACAAAAAATAACAAATCCTGGTCAGTATGTGGAGAAAAAACATATACTTTTGGTGGAAATGTAAATTAGTAGTCACTATGGAAAACAGTGTAGAGGTTCCTCAAAAACTAAAAATAGAACTATCATATGATCCAGCTATCCAATTCTTGTGTATATCAGAAGGAAATGAAGTCAGCATTCAAAAGAGATATCTGCATTCTCATGTTTATTGTGACACTATTCACAATAGCCAAGATATGGAATCACCCTACGTATCCATCAACAGATGAATGAATAAAGAAATTATGGCATATATACACACAATGGGGTACTACCCAGCTGTAAAGAATCAAATCATGGGGCCAGGGATTTAGCTCAGTGGTACCATGCCTGCCTTGCAAGCTCAAGGTTCTGAGTTTAATCCCCAGTACCAAAAAAAAAAAAAAAAAAGAATCAAATCATGTCACTTGCAGGAAAATGGATGGAACTAAAGAACAACGTGTTAAGTGAAATAGGCCGGAATCATATGTTTCTCTCTCACATGGAAACTTAAAAAACAAAAATTTAAAAAAATGACTCAAAAGTAGAAGGACTATTAGGGACAGGAAAGGGGACCTGTGGGATAGAAGGTGGAAGTGAGGTAAACATGATCAAATCATGATGTATGCATGTATGGAAACATCACAGTAAAATCTATTGATTTGTACAATTAACATGTGTTAACAGTTATAATTAAAATATAAAAATTAAAAATAGAAAAGGATATTGGATGGGCTGGAAGTATGCTATAGCTCTAAAAAAAAGAAGTATAGAGTCACGCGGAGGACGCCGAGTCACCCCACTGCAGACAGGCAGGTCTGCCCACACCCTGCCGAGGTCCCCAGTCCCACCCAACACACCCAATCAGCCCGCTGCAGACAGGCAGGTCTGCCCACACCCTGCCGAGGTCTCCAGTCGCACAGAGCACACGCCGGGTCACACGGCTGCAGACAGGCGGGTCTGTGCACCCCATGCCGAGGTCCTGAGTCACGCAGAAGATGCCAAGTCAGCCCGGGGCAGACAGGCAGGTCTGTGCACGCCCTGCCGAGGTCCTGAGTCAAGCGGAAGACACCTAATCACCCCACTGCAGACAGGCAGCCACCTGATACCACATTACCAAGGAGCAGAGGACACCAGACCACCAGACCAAGGTACTGAGTCCCACTGTTCCCGGCCCAGAGGTAGGGGCTTCTGAGCCATTGTCCCACTGCTCCTGGTCCAGATGAAGGGGCTTCCCAGTCACCATCCCTCCCGCTGCTACCAGCCCAGAGGAAAGGGCTTTTGGGCCACCTTCTGTCCCACTGCTCCTGGCCCAGAGGAAGGGGCTTCCGAGCCACCATCCCTCCCACCGCTCCGGGCCCAGAGGGAGGGGCTTCTGAGCCACCATCCCACTGCTCCTGGTCCAGAGGAAGGGGTTTCCCAGCCACCATCCCTCCGGCTGCTCCCAGCCCACAGGAAAGGGCCTTTGGGTCACCATCCCTACCGCTGCTCCTGGCCCCTGTCCCACCTCACCCAGCTCAGAGGAAGTAATCCATGCAGGCGCTAACAGCCCCCCGCCCCAGTCAAAATGAGAAAACACATAAATAAGTCTCAAAACCAGACTTCCAGATCACCTACAGCAACCCCAAAGGGAAATGAGATGGAACACTCTGATACTCAACCACCTGGACCCACTGAACTGCCAACAAAAGGGGATCTGGAAAAAATGAAATCAGAAATAATTTCTCAGATAACAGGAGAAATTGTGCCCTTAGTGCAAGACATGATTAATAAATCTAGAGAGGAGCTGAGGAACATGATGGAATCCCAACATAAGAAACAAATGGAATCCATAAAACAGATGCAAATAGATTTCCAGGACATGAAAAACTCCACTGAAAGTCTACACAGCAGAATGAGCCAGTGTGAGGACAGAATTTCAGATATAGAAGATAAGATTGCAATTAGTGACCAGGAAAAGAAAAATTGCTTCAAAATTATAAGGGAACATGAGAAATCAATCCAGCAGCTGCTAGATGATGCAAAAAAGAATAACATAAGACTGATTGGGCTCAATGAAGAAACAGGAGAGAGTGGAGATGACATAAAAAATCTCTTCACAGAAATAATGGCACAAAACTTCCAAAGCAGGGGAAAAGAGCTTGACATACAGATAAGTGAGGCATATAGGACTCCAAATAGCCTTGATCAAAAAAATCTACACATAGGCATATAATTGTTAAGATTCCAGAAACACAACAGAAGAACAAAGTTCTCCAAGCAGGCAGAGAAAAGAAACAAATCACATACAAAGGAAAGCCCATCAGAATCACAGCAGACTTCTCAACACAAACCATCAAGGCAAGAAGAGCTTGGAGTGACATATTCCAAGCCCTAAAAGAAAACAGCCTCCAACCCAGATTGATGTACCCTGCAAAACTATCTTTCAAAATGGATGGAGAAATAAGATACTTTCATGACAAAGAGCACCTTAGGAACTTTGTGAATACCAAACCAGCACTCCAAAGAATTTTACACAATAGCCTAGGAACAGACATTGAGGATCACAACCCCAGGAAGCAAAGCAGAATGAACCCATCTGGCATGACAAGAAATTAAATGTAAAGGGGGAGAATGCAACAAAAAGAAAAAGTCATGGCAATGACAAGTCAATATGTTTCAGTTATAACCATCAACGTTAATGGTCTCAATTCACCAATCAAAAGAAATAGACTGGCAGAATGGGTCAAGAAGCAAAATCCAACAATATGCTGCATACAAGAAACACACTTCATTCAAAAGGAAACTCATAGACTGAAAGCTAAAGGGTGGAAAACAATATTGTATGTGACAGGAACCCAAAAAAAAGCAGGAGTAGCTATCCTCTTGGCAGATCAAGTAGATTTCAAACCAACACTAATTAAGAGAGACGAAGAAGGACATTACATCCTTGTAAAGAGAAGAATCCAAGAGGAAGAGATGACAATCATAAATATCTATGCACCAAACACTAGTGCACCCAACTATATAAAACAAATACTAACGGACATGAAAAGCCATATATGCACTAATACAATTGTAGTGGGGGACCTCAACACCCCACTGTCACAAACAGATAGATCAACTAGACTAAAAATAAGTAATGAAATACTAGAACTCAATCGAGCTCCTGAACAAATGAACTTAACAGATGTTTACAGAGTCTTCCACCCCACAAAATCAGAATACACATTCTTCTCAGGTGCACATGGGTCATTCTCAAAAGTAGACCACATACTCACACATAGAACATGTTTAAGGAAGTGCAAAGGAATTGAAGTTATCCCCTGTATAATATCAGACCATAGTGGGATGAAATTGGAGATCCATAGCAAAAGAAACTCAAAAAATTTCATAAACACGTGGAAATTGAACGACACACTTCTGGATAACCAATGGGTCACAGAGGAAATTAAAGAAGAAATCAGACAGTTCCTTCAATTAAATGAAAATGACAATACAAGATATCAGAATCTATGGGACACAATGAAAGCAGTCTTATGAGGGAAATTCATAGCAGTGAATAAGCATATTAGGAAAACAGAACGAGCCCAATTAAACAACCTGATGCTGAACCTCAAGCTTCTAGAAAAAGAAGAGCAAGACAACCCCAAAACTCATACAAGGGAAGAAATTATAGATCAGAGGAGAAATCAATGCAATGGAGACTAAGAGAACGATACAAAAAATCAATGAAGCCAAGAGTTGGTTCTTTGAAAGAATCAACAAAATTGATAAACCTTTAGTCAACCTTGTCAGAAAAAGGAAAGAAAAGGCCCAAATCCATGCAATTAGGAATGAAAAGGGTGAAACTACAACAGACCCAGCAGAAATCCAGAGGCTCATCAATACCTACTTCCAGAACCTATACGCCAATAAGATGGACAACACAGAAGAAAAGGACAGATTCCTAGATACATATGAATTACCCAAGTTGAATGAAGAAGACCTAAAAATTCTGAACAACCCAATATCAACCAATGAAATTGAAAATGTAATTAAAAACTTATCACCTAAGAAAAGCCCGGGCCCTGATGGCTTCACTGCTGAATTCTACAAGACATTTAGAGAGGAACTGCTGCCACTACTGTTTAAACTCTTCAATGAAACTGAAAGGGAAGCAATGCTCCCAAATTCATTCCTGGAAGCAAGCATCACCTTGATCCCCAAAGCAGAGAAAGACCCAACTGCAAAAGAGAACTATAGACCAATCTCACTAATGAACATAGATGCAAAAATCCTGAATAAGATAATGGCAAACAGAATGCAGAAGATCATCAAGAAGATCATACACCCTGATCAAGTGGGATTCATCCCAGGGATGCAGGGATGGTTCAATATACACAAATCAATCAATGTAATACACTATATCAATAGAGCCAAGGACAAAAGCCATATGATTATCTCCATAGATGCAGAAAAAGCATTTGACAAAATCCAACATGCACTTATGATAAAAACCCTACAAAAAATTGGAATAGATGGTCTCTACCTCAAACTGATGGAAGCCATCTATGAAAAACCAACAGCCAATATCATACTAAATGGTCAAAAACTGAAATCCTTCACACTAAAATCAGGAACAAGACAAGGATGTCCACTATCACCACTCCTGTTCAATATAGTTTTGGAAACATTAGCCACAGCAATTAGACAAGAGAAAGAAATAAAAGGAATAAAGATAGGTAATGAAGAAGTCAAATTGTCATTCTTTGCAGATGACATGATACTCTCTATAGAAGACCCCAAGAACTCCACCAAAAGTCTTCTAGACTTAATAACCAAATTCAGTAGAGTAGCTGGTTACAAGGTCAACACACAAAAATCAATAGCTTTCCTCTACACCAATGACAGACTCACTTAGAGAGAAATAGGGCAAATAATTCCTTTCACAATAGCATCCAAAAAACTGAAATACCTAGGAATCAACCTAATGAAAGAAACCAAAGACCTCTTCTCTGAAAACTATCGCACTCTGAAAAGAGAGATTGAAGATGTTATCAGAAAATGGACAGACATCCCCTGCTCCTGGGTAGGAAGGATTAATATAGTGAAAATGGCCATACTTCCAAAACTGCTATATAGATTTAATGCAATTCCAATTGAGATCCCAGCAGCATACTTCATAGACCTTGAGAAAACAATCCAAAAATTCATTTGGAGCAAGAAGAGACCCAGAATAGAAAAAGCAATTCTAGGTAACAGAGACATGGCAGCGGGTATCACAATCCCCAAACTACAACTATACTACAAAGCTACTGTGATAAAACAGCATGGTACTGGCAAAGAAACAGACTTGAGGACCAGTGGAACAAATTAGAAGATGCTGAAACAATGCCAGACACACTCAGCCATCTCATCTTCGATAAAGGAGCCAAACACCCTCACTGGAGGAAAGATAGCCCCTTTAATAAATGGTGCTGGAAAAATGGGGCTTCAACTTGCCAAAGATTAAAACTAGACCTATATCTCTCACCATGCACTAAACTAAAATCAAAATGGATTAAAGATCTAAATATTAAAATAGAAAGTCTGAACCAGTTGGAACAGAGGTGAGGTAGAACCCTTGAAGACATCGGTGTAGGAAAAGATTTTATGAACAAAACCTCAGTTGCCCGTGAAATAGCACAAACAATCAACAAATGGGATCTCTTCTTATTAAAAGGCTTCTGCACAGCAAGTGAAACCACCAGCAGTGTGAAGAGACAACCCACAATGTGGGAAAAAATCTTCACCTGCTCTTCCTCAGACAAAGGTCTACTATCTCAAATCTATAAAGAACTTAAAAAGATCAGACCTCCCAAATTTAAAGACCCAATCCAAAAATGGGCATCTGAAATGAACAGACATTTCTCACACAAAGAAGTAGAAATAGCAAATAAATACATGAAAAAATGTTCAACATCACTGGTCATTCGAGAGATGCAAATGAAAACAAGGCTGAGATTCCATTTCACTCCAGAAAGAATGGCTGCTATCATGAAATCAACCAATAACAAATGCTGGCAGGGCTGTGGGGAAAGAGGAACCCTGCTCCACTGCTGGTGGGAGTGTAGCCTGGTGCAACCACTGTGGAAATCAGTATGAAGATACCTCAAAGAACTAGGACTGGAAATCCCATTTGACCCCACTATTCCACTGTTGGGGATCTTCCCCAAAGAATTAAAAGAATCATACCACAGTGATATATGTGTGCCCATGTTCATAGCAGCACAGTTTGTAATAGCTAAAACTTGGAAACAGCCCAAATGCCCATCAACTGGAGACTGGATAAAGAAAATGTGGTTTTTTAATAAAATGGAGTACTACTCAGCCATAAAAAATGAAAAATTAGAGACATTTATAGCTAAGTGGATGCACATTGAGGCAATACTCTTAAGTGAAATAAATAGGACACAGATGTATAAATACCAAATAGTTTCTCTGGTGTGAGAAACTGAAAGTGTAAATAGGGACTAAATGTATAATAGGTAATGTGAAATAGGAAGAAAAGGGGCAAAGGGGAAGGAAGTGGGAGGGCTAGGGGAAAGGATAGAAGGGAATGGGATTACTATGAGAAAATGGAAAAATAGGAACAAAATTTTTGTAAATAGGGAGGGCTGGAGGGGTTGAAGGGAGGGCTGGGCAAGGGTGAAAAACAAGAACCAAGAGAGACTATGTAAAGGTGCAAATTTCCAATGATGAATGTCATTATATTGTATACCTAAAATGTACCAATGACTAGAATGAATAATCGATAATGTAAAATAGTAATAGAAGGTCCAAAGGGGTAGGGGTAGTGGGAGGCACAGGGGAAAGGAAAGAAGGGAAAGGAAAAAATGATGAGAAATGGAAAAAATGGAAATAAAGTCTTGGTAAATAGGGAAGGGTGGAGGGCGTGAAGGGAGGGCTAGGAATGGGGAAAAAATAAGAACCAAGGTGCATTATATAAAGGTACAATTCCCAATGAGAAATGTACCAATAAAAGAATTTAATACAAAAAAAAAAAAAAGAAGTATACTATAGCTCTGTGGTAAGAATGCTTGCCTAGCATGTGTGAGCCCTTGGGTTTGATCCCTGGCACCACAAAAATATTTAAAAAGAATACTGGAGAACTGAAGTCTGAATGAAGTATTAATTTAGTTAATAATAATATGCTGATAGTGTTTTCTAACTTGCAACACATGTACATAATGACATAGGACTTAAGGGAAACTGGGTAAGGGTATATAATAATTCCTGGAACTATATTTACAACTTTTCTGGGAATCTAAAACTATTCTAAAGTTAAGAATCTACTTGAAAAATAGTAATAGAAACTGAGCATGGTGGTGCACATCTGTAATCCCAGCTGCTACCCAGGAGGCTAAGACAGTAGGATAGCAAGTTCAAGTCTAGCCAGGGCAACTTAAGGAGTCCATGCCTCAGGATGAAAAAACAGGGGTCTAAGGGACATAGCTCAGTGGTAGAACACCCCTAGGTTCCAACCCAGTACCAATAAGTAAACAACAGACCAGTTTATAGCCCAAAGAAAAGCCCCACTGTAAAAAAAAAAAAAACAAAAAACATGATATGGCTTCACAGATTTTAAAAAACTTATAAACATTATGATTTCACAAAAGACAGATTTTTATATGTTTTATACATTTCCTGTATAATGTAACAAGCATTCCACTGTCACCTGTCTGGACATCTTTTTCCAGTGTAATTACAAATTAGTTGGACCATAAGATTTGATTGACCTACTTAGAATTTTGGATCTTCCAATTGCTCATTAAACTTACAAACTAAATTAATGCTTGCTCTTACATGTCTTGGCAGAAAAAATTAATACTATCTGAACAAATTAGTAACCTTGGCTCCTAACTCCTATGATATTGGCAGGATATGCTTTTGGTTTCAAAGCCTATACACGGGAATCTTTGGGTAAGGTTATACTTTCCTATCAATAGAAACACACAGTTATCCTTAATCAGTGTGAGAAGAATGCCCCAGAGGAAGAGCAGGCCTCATCATACCTTCTTGTCAAAACAATGAGAATCTGGCCCAGTGCCCTAGTAAGAGAGTAGATGGAAACATGAAATACAAATTCTCATGGTAAAGAAGTAACTCATTCACTCCACAACCAGTTAACACTTGAGCTAAGAATATAGCAATGACAGACACCAAGGGTTTCCATTCCTACTTTAGGGGCAAAATAGCAACAGAAGGTGTAGAGATGTTAAGTAGATAAAACTGAGGAGTTCTTGGAATACATAATTGCGTATTCAGCTAGCACATCAGAAGTGATAAGTAACAGGAGTAAATATGCATTTCATGAACAAACTCGGATCTCTGCCTCTCATTCATTGTCTCTTTTGGGACTAGCAAGAGATGTTACAATGATTAAGACATAATTCATGTACTTAAGGTACCTGCTGTCTGATGCCTAGGATAAGGGAAGTATACAAGTAGTTAGAAGCACAAAGTAGAAGTTAATATGTGCCCCAAGAAAAGTACAAAATGCTCCTGGAAGTCTAAAAGGAAGATATTAACTCTAGTGAAGGATAAGGAAGTATATCACATTTTAAGATAAGCTTAAATTGTGGTACAAAGTAGACACGTTTGGATGGGGGTATTAGAGGCAAAGAGGCAGCCTCAGCAACATCACTGAAGTTTTCCTATTTATCAAGGGTATATGTAAATAAGTCTTGGGAAATAGGGCTTTAAAATGGAACCAATGTAGATGCTAAGCCTAGGGGAGATAGTGGGAAGAGGAGCATGATGCTTATGATGCTCAGATGATGGTAATTATCGTGAAGAAACCAGGCAGTTTTAATCAAACAATGGTCATTAGCATGACCAGTGAGCACCAGATGGACATTGTGTGGCTCCAGTTGCAATACCCTGAGGAGGACACAGTGTTCCTTTTGTAGTTCTCTAGCCAGACATGCATTACCTGAAACTAATCAGAAGAAAACATCACACAAAACCAAATAGATAAATGTAAAATAACTGGCTCATGTTCTTCAAATATGTCAAAACAAATGTAATTATGATGTATCAGAAACATATACCAATAAAATTAAAAGAAAGTCATAGTAAACAAAAAAGGTGAGTTCTTCCAGATAAAGCAAACTAAAGAGCCATGTCTAAATTCAAAAACTCATCTTGTACTAAATGCTAGAAAGCACTATATTGGAACAATTGACGAATTAGAAAACACAGATTTTAATTTTTTTTAAGTATTGCATCTAAGCCAAGCAAAGTGGCATACACTTGTAATCTTGGCTACTGGGGAGGCTGGAGCTAGAGGATCAAAAGTTCAGTGTCAGCCTGGACAACTTAATGAGACCCTTTCTCAAAATAAAAGAGCAATGTTTTAAAACAGCCAGGGAGATCGCTCAGTGGCAGAACATTTGCCAGCATGCTTGAGGCTCTATAGTCAATCCCGAGTCCTGCCAAAAAATAAAAAAATTTTAACACAAGTCTTGTATCTATAATAAGTTTCCTGAATCTAATAATTGTACTATGATAAAATCAAAGAATATTCCTATTTTTAGGAAAGACACACTGAAGGATTGGAGGTAAATGGGTATGCTATACATGACCTACTCTCAAATGTTTCACAAAAAATAATAACAATATATGTATATGGAAAGAGAGAAAATGAAAAAAACAAATATTCCATAATGTTAAAAACTGTTGAATACAAACAAGTAAAGCACATTTGGGCCCCGGTGGAGTCCCTAGTATCATTCCTGCAACTTTTCCATAGTTTAAAATTATTTTATACACGCAAGCTTAAATATCTCATTGTTTCTCTCATATGAGAAACCCAAAGTGCAAATAAATTAAAGAGCAAAATAAAAGATAGATAATAGGAAGCAGAAAGATCAATCTTTTGCAAATGGGAAGAGGATCAGGAGATAGAGGAAGAGGGGAGGGAGAGGGAAGGAGACGTAAAGAGAATTAAGATGTGTTGTGTACATGTACCGACTGCATATGATGAATGTAACCATTATGTACGGTAAGTATGCACTAAAAATTACATGCCCAAAAATAAAAAATAAAATTACTTTAAAGTAAAGCATTTTTAAAGGCCCTAAAATCATAAAATCAAACTTATTTTCATGCATATAGTTTCATAACCAAGTTCTATTGAGGTATAAATGTTTTTACATTGTAAATTACTACTTACATAATACTTGAAATTTCAGGATCTTCTTTTTCATTTAATATTGTCATGTAAATATTTCCATGCATCAATTTGACACATATTGTGTCAGCTTTCTATCACTGTAACAAAATGCCTGTTGAGGAAGAGGAAGGGTTTATTTTGGATCAAAGTTTTGGAGGTTTCAGTCCCCAACTGGTCAGATCCATTGCTTCTGGGACTGTGGCAAGGCAGCCCATCATGGAGAGGCGTGTGTAGCAGAGAAAGCCCATTCACTTTATGTCCAGGTGAAAAAGAGAAAGAGAAAGAGACCACATTCCACAGTCCCCTTTAGGGACACACCCATTTTAGCACATGATCTAAATTTCCCATAAGGCCTCACCTCTTACCACCACCACCCCACTGCACTGCAGACTGAAACCAATATTTTAACATAAGTTCCTTTGAGGGACAGTTCAGATTCAAAGTATAACACATATCAATCAAGTTTAGAAACTATCTAGTTCTCTATTGTTTAATCATTTGCTACTGAGCATTTCTGTGATTTCTAGTTTTCACTCCTATTTCCTAGGAGTTTTAGAATAATTTTGTAGAGCAAGATCTAAAGAACTGTATTCTGTTTTAGATGTTAAAATTATATAGATTGAGAGCCACTTATGCCAGAGGATATTCTCTATGCTTGTGAATATAAAATCAGCCTCAGAAATTAATCATCAGCTTGTTCGCATGGCTGCCAGACTACAGCTTCAAGCTACACGCATGCACTCCCATGTACACATAGGCACACGCACACATGCCATTCACCAAGCCCAGGACCAAACCAAACAGGGACACAGAATGGTGCACGAGGAGCCACACTGAGAAACTATTGCTAATTGACTATTAGCGCCTCAGCTAGAAAGCTTTATCCAGTTACAACAACGCACAGCAGATCAAACTTGCCCAGTCAAATGCTTTGGCTTTAGTAAAGGTCTTATTCTTACACAACTCCCAAGATGCAATATAGAAACTGCTTAGTTTTTTTTGTTTTTTAAGACATTTACTTTGACTATAAACGTGTCTGGGAACTGGAGGATCAAGTGACTGAAGAATAATTATTTATGTCAGGCTAAAGACCAAGTTGAGTTACTGTTTGTTAACATGGAATGGCAATTAGCAATATCAGCAATTAGGAATTGATTCATAAAGGATAAGAAGAGCCTAGGAATTTGTGAAAACCCTATTTGTTTTGTTTTGGGGTTTTTTTGGTTTTGGTTTTGGTTTTAGTACCTGGGATCTAACTCAGGACCTTGCCCTAGTTCTGCTTTTAAGACAATACACAAATATACTAAGGTATGTCTCTGCTGGGAACTATAAAGTGTGTAAATACCCAAAAAATTCAAACACTTGAATTTTTATCAGTGCACACTAATGAACAAAGACAAAGTTTTTAAAAGATGCCTAGCTCAGGAGAACATTTAGGGTAACAGAAATAATCTACAACTGGGCCTTGGAGTTGGTTACATGGGTGTACCTCTGCCGAAATTCTCAAACTGTATAGCTCAGAAGCATGGTAGAAAGCACATACATACAGTGAGCATCAGCAGATCTGTTCTATCCCTAACTAGTTCTCTGAGCTTCAGCATCTCATGTAGCCTCAGCGTCCTCTTCTGAAAAATAAGGGGATAACGTTCAATGATGTCTAAATTCCCTACCACTTTAAGGGTCCGACTGATGGGGGTTTTTGTTTTGTTTTGCTTTTTGGGTTTTTTTCTGGTACCAGGGATGGAACTCAGGACCTTGCACTCGGGAGGCAGGCATGGCACCACTGAGATAAATCCCTGGCCCCCAACTGATGATTTTTAAAAGCAGCAATGAATGTATGGAAATTATTAACCTGACTCAGGATTTTGACTATTTTAACTTTAAAAATTTCAGTAATATTAAATTTTTTTTTTGGTACCAGGGATCGAACTTGGGTCCTTGAGCTTGTGCAGCAGGCAGTGAAGCCACTGAGCTAAATCCCCAGCCCCTTCAGTAATAGTAAATAATACACAAACACATTATTATTATAAAAAGAAATTCAAATGATATAGATAAGGCCAAACCTCGACTTGGTTCCCTTCCCGTAACCCTACAGGGGAACTGTCCTACCAGGTTGCAGTGTATTCTTCTAGGCTTTCTTTGTTGCTGGCCAGTCAGTGTGGCTCCATGTCCATGCAAGAAGACTGTGGAGTAATGCTGCCCAGGTTGTTAGCCCAGCAACACCACAAGAGAGTCTTGTGAAGTCACTCAAACTTGCCATTCTTTAGTTTCCTATCTAAAAACAGCAACAAACATGGCAACCTTCCTTAAGGTTGTTGTAAGGACCAGATGTGACACACTTAGCTCTTAGAGCAGAGCCTGGCATTCAAAAGTATCAGTTATTACCAATAAACTTCTTACTTTTTCATAAAATATATGCCCTTCTGTTTTCCAATTCAGCTGAAGAATAAGTAATTAAAACATGCATCCAAACTCAATTCACTCATTGCACAATATCTAATGCAAATGCACTCAGGAAAATAGATCCCTTCTCTTAGAATATTTCTTTCTTTTTAAGAATATTTCATCATAGATCTTGAGTCAAAAGGGTTTATTGATATCACCAGGTACACTCTGTAGATGAGGGAAATCAGACCTCTCAAAGTTGTGTTACTAACATTTTAGAGTTTATTTAATGGTGGAAGTATTCAATGAATGGGAGGAGGAGAGAAAAATAAATTTCAAGAAGGCCACATACAGCCTTATCTCCATTGTTTTGTACCATTACTGAAAACCAGTAGTCAACAATGCCTAGGAACCCAAGGACAACTGAGAGCATTAAACACCTAAAAATATTTTTCTAGGCCCATGTAGATCCAATGTGCTTGCTCTATTCATTAATTATTCAACATGTACTCACTGACCATTTACTCTGATTGTCATTTCTTAATGCATAGTCTTTTAACAAAGGTTAAAAAAAAACTCTATCTGGTTAGATTTGGATTTATTATTTTTATGACACAGAAAGATGTGGAGACAAAACTTCAACTAAAGAAAAATAAAATACCACATTTTCTTCCACTGGAACCCAATCAATTTTCACATTCACACACAGTGATAAGAGGTTGTGCTAAAGGTTCTTGATTCTATCTATATAAAAGGACTATAACTGACAGTCATTTAGCCCACAGGCAAACAGCCTTAATAAAGAAAATCCAAGGACCCTGACTCCAGGTTGCAGAGTTCTGCTCTGCTCAGGGAAAGATGCTCCCTCTGCTGGGGTGGACACTGCACTAGCAGGTGATCTGACTGCTCTTCTGACAACTGGTCGGGCAGAAAGGGTACCCACGAAGTGCTGCGCTGGAGATGAGAGAGACAAAGTACAGGGAGAAAGCGCTGGCTTTGCCCTTTAGCCAGAACCAAGCATGGTTCCCTGGCCTTCCTGGCTGAACGCCCTGTGAAAATATTGCAAAGAGCACTGGTTGACCTCAGATAGCAGAGTGAACTCTGGCCCTAGTGGTGTGATGCAAAGATCCCTCTGCCCCAGATTTCCCTTCAAACTGCCTGACATTCTCTTTCAATGTAACAAACACTGACCAAAAATGTAAATGTCCTTGGCCCAGCTTGTTAATAAAGTAATTAATCAATCATTCATTCTTGCTATGGCACAAATTCATTTCATCTATTCCTTTCTTTCTTCCAGCTTGCTGGCATCATCAAATCTAGAGGATGAGAATTGTTGGGTTATGCCTTATTATTGTTATTTTATCTTTTGACTTGGTACAACTTGGAAGAAATGGTGATTTGAGAACAGAGACCCCTACCTTGAAAGAATGGGGAGGGATTTAGGGAGGGGAGTCACACAGGGTGAGGGAGGAACACAGTAAATGAGTGTGAACTCTAAAAAAAGCCCCATTATTTCCCAACTTTAGGATCAGACAATTTCAGAAAATACTGCTGTAGTTCTGGGCAATGATATGGAGTTGCATAAATTCTGTTTATCTTTCAAATTAATAATGCAATGATTGATGGGAAGGTAATTCAGTGCATAAACTGAATTTAAAACAACCCAGGGCCGGGGATTTAGCTCAGTGGTTTTGCCGCCTGCTGCGCAAGCACAAGGACCTGAGTTCCATCCCTGATACCAAAAAAAACAAAAACCCAGTAACCACATGAAAAAAAGCACAGGAAAAACTAAATACACACACAGAGACATACACACACACCATCATGTTCAAATTATAATTTAAATGTAGAATGAATTCCTGAATAGCAAGTGACAGAGAAAATAACCCCATGTATAATTTGTTCCCTCTTCACTGAGGCAAAGTAAAGGCTGCAGTAGTCCTCTGTTCGTTAACTCCAGATAGAGAAGATTGTCCTCCCACAGTGACCCACTGTACCATCCTATATTTCATACAGCCATGGCTATGGTTGATTTTGGAATATACTAAAGACAAGCCCTATATAACTGTTGTTTTTCTGAGGACAGGACTGATGGTTACCTTTCCTCAAGCGTGGGCTGTCAGACATGGTGGCACATGCCTTTTATCCTAGCTATTCAGGAGGCTGAAGCAGAAGGATGGTGAGTTCAAGGCCAGTCCTGGCAACATAGTAAATCCCCACCACACACACACACACACACACACACACACACACACACACACACACACGGGTTAAGCAATCTGTGCTGGGAGGTATGGGATAGTATCAAATACATAACTTTCTTAAATCTGTTTGGAGCTTGGATTTTAAAAATCACTCAGGCTGCTTGTTTAAACCAAGTGATCCCTCAGCATTCTGACTCAGTAAGTCAGGAAAGATCCCAGGATTGTTTTTTTCACCTACTGACTTCTGATGACTTTTCACCAACTGACTTTCTGACGACTTTTATAATTAGGCAAATTTTGTAAAGATCAACATGACAAATCTATAATTTTTGGACGAAAATTAGGAAGAAAGAAAAGCCAGGGAAGGTTGTTTCTTGTCTGAGCTTGGGACTATGCATTGCTGCCCCTTTGGAGGATAGAGCAAATTATTGCTTCAGGCCCAATTCATTACTTCAGCCTTCAGCGGAAAACTTTCCATGGTGTCAACAGGACACAGGAATTCAAGATAAAGCTCTCTTGTGCATGAAGACCTATTAATATCTACAAGCTTACTAGCCTTATGGAAATATCTGAAGAAGATCTAGCATCAAGCAACGTAATGTGGTATTCCTTGAGTAAGGCGGTAAAGGCAGAGCCCCACCCCACATACACATGAAAGAATGAACCCTGATATATAATGATGCAGTCACATTTCTGAGACAATAAACTAACACCAGTTAACGCAACAAGATAAAATGTGGGTCCTACAACAACCAAACTTGAAGTACAATACTCAAATGGAACTCAAATTTTTTATAAGAATTCCTTTCTCACAAGCCTGTATCCAGAGCCCCATCTAATAGCCTCACAAAGTGCAACCCTGGGTGCGCGCTGAGGAGGAGCCGCCGCCCCGCGAGCAGAGCCTTTAGTGCCGTGCCGCGCCGCAGCCACCCGCCCACCCTCCCGCCCCAGAGCAGCCCCGGGCCCACCCGCCCCCGTTCAGGTTAAAAAAAGAATACAATGTCTAATGGTTATGAAGACCACATGGCTGAAGACTTTAGGGATGACATTAGGAGAATGAATCTAATTGTCAACTGCCTCCCTCAGAACATGACGCAGGATGAGCTACGAAGTCTGTTCAGCAGCATTGGTGAAGTCGAGTCGGCAAAGCTAATCCGGGATAAAGTAGCAGGACACAGTTTGGGCTATGGCTTCGTGAACTATGTGACTGCAAAGGATGCAGAGAGAGCCATCTGCACACTTAACGGCCTGAGGCTCCCGTCCAAAACCATTAAGGTGTCTTATGCGCGCCCGAGCTCAGAAGTCATCAAAAACGCCAACTTGTACATCAGTGGGCTCCCGAGGACCATGACCCAGAAGGACGTGGAGGACATGTTCTCTCGGTTCGGGCGAATCATCAACTCCCGGGTCCTTGTGGATCAGACCACAGGTTTGTCCAGAGGGGTTGCGTTTATCTGGTTTGACAAACAGTCGGAAACAGAAGAGGCAATTACCAGTTTCAATGGTCATAAACCCCAGGTTCCTCCGAGCCCATCACGGTGAAGTTCGCAGCCAACCCCAACAAGAACAAAAACGTGGCGCTCCTCTCGCAGCTGTACCACTCACCTGCGCGGCGCTTCGGAGGCCCCGTGCACCACCAGGCGCTGAGGTTCAGGTTCTCCCTCATGGGTGTAGACCACGAGTGGGCTTTCTGGTATCAATGTCCCAGGAAACGCATCTTCAGGCTGGTGCATCTTCATCTACAACCTCGGGCAAGACACTGACGAGGGAATCCTCTGGCAGATGTTTGGCCTCTTTGGCGCCGTCACCAATATGAAAGTGATTCGCGATTTCAACACCAACAAGTGCAAAGGGTTTGGTTTTGTGACCATGACAAACTATGAAGAAGCCGCAATGGCCACAGCAAGTCTGAATGTCTACCGCCTGGTAGACAAAATCTTACAGGTTTTCCTTCAAAACCAACAAGTCCCACAAATAACTCGCTCATGCTTTTTTTGTACGGAATAGATAATTAAGAGTGAAGAAGTTGAAATTTTTTTGTTAGTGTACAACTCATTTTGTGCCAATTTTCACAAGTATTTGTCGTAGTCTAAATGAGAAGTGAAAAGCTTTTTATACTCTGGGATGCAACGGACACGTTCAAATGTTTGAAATCCCACAATGTTAGACCAATTTTAAGTTCCTTAGGTTATTTCCTTTAAAATGTATATTAAACAGAAACCTAAGTAGACTGCGTTTGACTAACCAGTCCCTCTGGATGATGGTGAGACTGAAGCATGCTTTACTGCTAAGACTAACACTCATTCATTCGATGTCTCCACAAACTGGATAAAAAAGTGATCTTTCAGTTTCAGTTTTTAATCTAAAGATGTTAGACAGATGCCGAGTGTGTGTTTTTCTCAACTGCTTCAACTTCTTAAGTGATGTATGCTTTGGTTGACAGGAAATTGCTTTCCCGAGCAGGTCCCACTGCCACCTCCTTGCTCACTCAGTCCGGGGCTCTGCCACGTGGTTCTGGGCATGGCAGTGGCCCCGTCTGGCATGGGCCACCACCAGGGAGGAGGCTGCACGCCAGGCTGGGCTGGGCCTTCCAGAGGAGGACACAGAGGTGTTCTGTCGCCTGGGCACCCATGGGAATGGACCAAAGAATTTCAGGAAAACTCCAGTGTATTCCAGTCGGCCCTGAGCTCCAGGCACTCTTGAAGACGTGTCACTGCTCTGCCATCCCGACTTTCTGTCCACACTTTGCACGCACGGTACCCCACACATTGGATCCTGTTGTTCACAATGATTTCCCGTTTCCAAGAGCATTTATCGTAGCTTGAATGCATAAGATAGCTCTATTTTTTAATATCACATAAACATTTGAGCATTGTATTTCTCGCATCCCTCCTTGTGAGCGCTAGCCTATTTTCTCTCTTAGTCGGATTTTGTTTTGGAATATTGCTTTCGTATGGACACTCAGCAGAAAAGTACTTACTTCTTGCCAGTTATCTATTAACAAAAAACCTTTGATTTGTAGTTTTAAAGATTAACCCTCAAAAGTTCTCTTCATAACTGCCTGGACATTTTGGGTTGTTCTGTTAATTTTCTTTTGCTTTTTTGTGTTTTTTGTTTGTTTTTACTTTTGCATTTAAGACCATTAAATTTGATTTTGTTTTGCTGGAAAAAAACAAAAAACAAAAACAAAGTGCAGCTCTGGCCTGGAAGGGAACACAGGAAGATAAAAAGAGTAATTATATGGAGTGACGGAGTTCTAAGTGAAATTTTACTATATTTATTTCCTTTATTGTTATTTCAACATGATTATAATAAGAAATTAACAGTTGTTAATGTATTGCTATTCATGCATGACTACTATCGAAAAGCAAATGAAAGTATTTCTTAGTGACAATGGAATCAGTTTAATAATTCCTATATTTGTGAAGATGCTACATTCATCAATACTAAATTGTCCTGCACATAAACAATGTAAAAGACATTGAAAGTCATGTCCCAATTTTTGAAAATCTATTTTATACAGTAGGAAAATAATTAAATGTTTATTAAAATAACATTGGGTGTTCAGGAAAACTTTAAATATAGCACAGAAGTCTCTGAAGCGAACAGAAGGGGGTTAGGAAGCAAGAGGGAGGAATGAGCAAGGCCAGCCACCTAGTTATTTACTTTGAATGGGTGGCTTTAGTCTTTGCTACAATTTTTCCCTTGTGAGGCCTGGGTCTGGAAAGGTGGAGAGAAGACCATCTATTAGCCCCAGGGCCTTCTCCCCAGGGCAGCAAAAAGGTACAGTTAGGACCATCCCACCAGGGCCTTGTGGTCCTTTCATGTCTTGATAAAGGGAGAAGAGCAAGTACCTACCGGTAGGCCTGGGAGATATCTCAGAGAACACAAACCTCCTGAAAGAGAACATAAATGGCTGATAGCAGAGGGAGGGACTGGAGACAGGCCTTCAAGAGTGGGAAGAAGGTGGCTAAGCTAGAGAAAGCAAGAGACAGAGGCTCAGAAGAGAAACCATGAGAACTTGCTGCTCAGTAGCTGCCAGTAAATAGATCCTGGAGGAGGCTGTTCTCAGGCAGGTTTGGTTGCACTCACTCTGTACAGCTCTTTGTTGACTGACAACAGCTGACCTAAGGATCTCTGCTTCCAGAGGATTTGGTCATGGAGATATAGCTGTGCAAAAGAAAGGCAGGTGCTCCAGTCCAAGCCAGCAGGAAAAACTGAACTTTCACATTCCTTCCAAAGTTTAAAAAATACAAGGGTTGTAATTTGGTCTAAAATTCAAGAAGACTTTTTCTGCTCTTTCACTTAACTCTCCAGAATATGGCAGAGACCCTGAATGATAATTTATCAGATTCCTATTTTTGCTAAAAAGTGTTTAGATTAAAAACAGAAATTTCTTCTTTTATATTTTGACTTAAGGTTTAAAGTTCTCCTATATGTTGAAGGTGATGACTGGGTTTAGTCTTATATCTAATGAAAAAAAAGAAAAATGTTTTAATTCTAGGAATTACAATTCCCTTGAGAATTCTCCAACTCTCATCTAGAATACATCCCTGCATTTTAGATGAAAGACTCCTTACATCAAGGGTAAATTTGTTCCATGATATCACAATCCCTCAGCTCAAATACCATCTCTCCCAGTTGCATTCCCTTATTATTTCTTTAGTACTATAAGCAGAAATTTGGAATACTGGGGCATTTTGGAGGAATTTTAGAGACTAAAAAGGCTACATAAATGGTTAACATTTGAGGAGATAGGCAGAATCTATGCAAAGGCCATGAACCTGAAGAAATAGTATGCTTCGATGTTGTCACACGTTATACAATAAGAGCTTTCAGTTCTGAGCACTTACCTTGGGCTGCCTGTGTGTGTAAGTATTCTGAGTGCTTCATCTTTCCCAATTTGCAGAACCACCTATGAACTTAACATTATTACTCTTTTTGAATTTAAGGAAACCAAGGTCTAGAGGATCAGATTAAAGTCCAAGGCCACATAGCTAGAAAGTGGCAGAACCAGGATCTGAACTCCCCTGACTCCATAGTCTGTTTGCTCAGCTAGCAAGCCTTCCTGCTCCCCATCAATGTAATGCTCTGGCTCATCTCTCCCAAGAAGGCTACCTTGCCAGTGTCTCTACTGAATCTCTTCTGCACTAGATCCAATCCTTCCTCTTGTTCTTAGCTCTTTATCAGTGGTCTCCCAACAGGGACTGCATATCTCTTGAATACAAGGTCCATGGCTTATTTATCTTTATAACCCTAGCACCTACCAGGGTAGCTGGCAGAGAATAAGAGCTTATAAGATGTTGAAACAAGAGATATCTAGGGAAACTAGATGTCATTATCATTCTCATGTGGAAACTAATATTATATACTTATCCTTTCATATTATATAGTTGGCATTACTATAATTATAATTATCATTTTCACATTCTATTTTCAGCCTTCACTTTTTTGTCCAACAGTTCTGTGTTGAATTAGGCAGAGAACTGACATTTTAGGTGATCACTGAGTGAAATTTAAAACAACTCTCTATATTTTTCAAATAAGCTCAGGGATACTTTTATACTCAATATTTCTGTTGCGTGAAGTTGTGGTTTAATGTATCAACCTCTTTCTGCTTCTAAATTATTTTATTATTAAAGCAAAAGAGGCCCTAAAAGTGTGACCATGCATAAGAATTCATATTCCTCCTATAAGGTCTGATTCTCCCACCACTAAGCATGAGAGAGGGTGGGGATTGAGGTCTGGTTCAAGAGAATTGTCTTATCAAGTTAAACTGGCCTCAAAAGTGTTTACAGTTCTCATTTGATTATTCTTACTGTAGAAAAACAGCAAAAATGGCTATGAGAACTTTAAGTAAAACTCTCATTATATGCAAAGAAAATGCCACAAGTTACACCAAACTTTTGCATAGCTTCTGAATTAACTCAAACAAGAAAACATGCAAGATAAGGCTGAAGCACACCCTTTCCACTGGTATTCAAGTATCTTTGATTTTTAAAACAATTTTTTAAAAATTATGATCAATGCCAATCCCGGGTAAAACTGGGTTCTTAACAACAGGCACTTTCTCCATTTCCTCCTTCAAATATCTATAGCAAGGCTGTACCAAGACATTTCTGTACTCTAGTGGCTCCCTCCTTCTCTCCCTCCCTCCTTCTTTCTCAAGATCCAAATATACACACCAGTGGGTCTCAGGGATGGTTTGGAGTGAAGAGGAGAGAAGAAACAGATTTTCATATACTTTACATTCGGGACCTGCTGTAAATGCCTGGAGTCCCAGCAACAACCAGCTCCCTCCGCCCCCATCCTTCCCTGGCACCTGGTTTTTACAGACACAGAAGAAACAGCCCCTCCAAAAGACTGCATCAAAGGCAGCCCACCCCACAATCTGCACACTCTAGAATTTATCAAAGTAGTACTTACCAGGCCTCAGTAACGCCAACCAACTAAAATTCCTCTGATAGTACCAGATGCATGCCTGAGGCATTGTAAGCTAGACTGGGAAAAATACTTAAAAGAATCTTAAATTCTGATTTCCTTAATATCATACATTGTTGATGTCCAAATTTACCACACCAGGAAGCCACTGCTCTGGCAGCAAGCAGCTCAGCAACCTGTGTAAAATGAGTCAGGAGCCTCAGTCCAATTCCAGAGGACTGACACCTGGGCCACGTGTTACCTGTACAGAGAAGAGCTCTGGAATCAGTGTCCCACCAAGACTCACTGGGTAGCAAGACAGGGAAACCCAGGACTCTGCATGGTCAGATATTAGATATTAGATATTAGAGAGTTTCCAAAGGGGGTAACTGATCCAGAGGAGTTCACAGGATGCAAAAGGAAGAAAAGCTGCAGCTTCAGGCAGCACACCAAGCCAGGAGGGCATGGGCTGGAGCTAGGACATGAGGACCATGGCAAAAAGCAGTCACCGGTCATAGCCAAGTGAGCTATATCAGGTCCCTGCAGGAATTAATGGTGTCGGGACAGATACACATAACTGTGTATGTGAGAAAATGTCTAGTTTAGAAATTACATGTTTAGGTGGTTATCTAGTCTATTTTGTGCCTTACAAGCTGTGTGACCTTAGGCAAATTACTTAACCTCTCTCAGACCATTACATCAGTTCTAAATGGAGACAGTCCCTACCATTGGTATTGCACAATGTAGTGATGAGCTGATGAAAGAACGAACACTTGTGAAAGCAGTTTATAAAGCAGAGTACTTGAAAACAGTGACAGGAGCTTATTTTCTCCCTTGTCACAGCTGAGGAATGCTCTGGACCTACAGGAGGAAGAGTGGCCTGACTCTCACCATGGAGAGAGATGGGGACACACTTGTGCTGGGAAAGGGTTTGCGTGGCACACACACACACAATGAACATCATTCCTCTAGCCCCATGATGAGGTAGATATTTGAGTACTCTCTTATAAGCTATAACTAAAGGCCTAAAGCCACAAGACCTATAGATGTGCTTTCCATGGCCTGCAGTTTGGCCTATACAGGGTACTTCTTCCTACCTCACCCCCCCGCCAAATTACAAGTATCACCTACAGCTTCTAATACAGACATTCCTCATTTAACGGCCTACCTATTTAATGACTGTTCAGACTTATGACTGAGGTGCACTAAGACTTATGACCCATCTTTTTTTTTGTACAGTTCTATACAACTTGTTTATAGAGCCTCAATGTCTTCTGTACTGTATACCTTATTTATACAGTATGGTAATTTTTGCTGATTGTACTGTATAGTACAGTGGTTTTATGTTCTGTACTGCATGTAAGAGTTATGCAAATAAAAGTCAACAAGTTAGTTTCCTTTGACCATTTCTTTGTCTGAATATTGTAACATACATGTATCTGCAATTTCTCATTTAGTGACCCAGTCACAGGAATGGAACTTGGTCATTAAACGAGGAGCGTCTGTATTTAAGTGTCTCTGTTGTTTTGCTTACTGCCCCTTTGGCTAGGAGAGAAAGAAATAGAACATATAGTGGATCAGGGCAAAAACATTCAAACACACTTTTATAACTGACACATCGCTCAGAGACTAGACAGGCTTTGCTTTATTTGAATGTAACAATTCTCATAAAGGCCAGATCCCCCAGGAGATTAAAAACTAGATCCAAAAACAAAAAAGTTTGAGACACTCCCCAGGGAGAGTCTGAGCCAGCTGTCCCAATCCTTATGCCTTAGACTCAATTTCAGGAAAGCCAAAGTCATGAAGGAAAAGACCAACAAGTTTGGTCATCTAAAAATTAAACATTTCAAGGCCCGGGGATTTAGCTCAGTGGTTCCGGCGCCGGCCTCGCAAGCGCTAGGTCCTGAGTTCGATCCCCTACACGATAAAAGAAAAAAAAAAGTGAACCTAAAAATTAAACATTTCTCTAAGGTAAAGGATACCATAATGAAATCCAAAGGTCAATGAACATAGACAAAGGAAAGATAAAGGATTAATATTACTTACTATTGGGCCAGGGATTCAGCTCAGTGGTTTCACTGCCTGCTGCACAGGCTCAAGGACCCGAGTTCAATCCCCAGTACCAAAAATATATATATTACTTACTATAACTACAAATATCCTCACTCCTCTCCACCAAAAATGATCAAGGACAAACAAAAAATGGACAGGAAAAGCAATAAGCAGACCAGTCCAGGAATAGAAACTGAAAACACCCCAAAACCACACAGAAAATTCTCAATCTCACCTGCATCCAGGAAAGATGCAAAGCAAAACTACTTGGGGGAAAACAAAAGTGCAAAATGAGTATATCAGAATCCCCCAGGACTGGTGAGAATTTAGGAAAACAGATAATGTCCCATATTGCTAGGGAGTGTAAGAAGGCTTAGAATATAATTCAGCTATGTCTAATAAAAATAGGAATGTCCTTGACCTCAACTTCCACTTTGCAGAGCCTTTTAAGGCATTTTATGTAGTGGTAGAAAAAAAAATCAGCATTCATTAATAGGGGAAGTGATTAAATAAATTCTGGACATCCATATGAATATTGTGCAGTTATTGAAAAGAACAAATGTAGCATTATTTGGGAAACAGAAGGCTTTGGACTCAGAAGCCAGATTATCTAAGTTCAAACTGCTACTCCTACTGTCACTATATGACCTTAGGCAAATCGATCATATATCAGTTTTTTGTCTCGGGACAACAGTAGCTACTGGGGACAACAGTAGCTACTTCATATCATGGTTACAGGGTAAATGAAATGAAGCACAGGGCCTGGCTTCCAGCAAGAACTGGAATAGTGTCTGCAATACCCTGTTGTGGGGGAAGGAGATCGCATAAATTGAACAGCATATATATATATATATATATATATATATATATATACACACACACACATATATATATACACACATATATATACATATATACGTATATATATGTATATATATATACATATATATGTATATATATGTATATATATATACATATATACATTTATGAGGTTTTTTACAGAGTGCTGTGTGTGTATCTATGATGGTGACAGAAAAGTAGGAAGTTTTAAATTTTTCTTTCCACATCTCTGTGTTGTTTGGCTTGTTGCAAAGAATGTGTGTCACTTTTGTTATTTAGAAAGATAATCCAAGCCAGGTGCAGTGTGCATGCCTATAGTCCCAGCTACTGGGGAAACTGAGGCAGGAGGCTAGCCTGAGCCCTGGAGCTCCAGGTGAGCCTCAGCAAGAGAGAAAGATGCTATCTCAAAAAAAAAAAAAATCGTAATCTAGTAATTGCTTGGGAAGTAGGGTGAGTGAGGTGGAAGGGTCACACGCTCACAGAACAGGAGTGTAGACCTTACTCAGTTGTCCACAGAAAGTTCACAGAAGAATGCAAAATATTGCCTGTAATCTGGTGACCTGCAAGATGAACTCCACCTCCCACCCTAACAAAAATTTCCAGTGGCTCCCCTTGCTCTTTATGGGATAAAGTCCAAAACTAAGTCCACTAGGCTATCTCTCCACCCTAACACCACCTCAAATTCTTCACTACAGCCACGTTGAGCTGCTTATGGCCCTTAGAAAGCTCCATTGAGCTGCAGCTTCTCCCCAAAGTGCCCTTCCTTGCCCTGCTCTCTTTCATTTTTTGTTTCTTTTATTTTTTGAGACAGGGTCTTGCTTTGTATGTAGTTCAGGCTAGCCTTGAACTTGCTATGTAGCCCAGGCTGGCCTTGAACTTTCGGTGATCCTCCTGCCTCAGCCTCCAGAGTGCTGGGATTACAGGCATGCACCACCAGGCCTAGCTTTGCGCCTGATCTCTTTATCCTCATTCCTAGCTAACTCCTCAGCTCAGTTAAAATACTTGCCTCTTGGGAGGCTCCCCTGAATGTCGCAAGCCTCAGTTCCCCCACTTAAACCTCCCCCTTTGTTTTTCCAATACTGGGGATTGAACCCAGGGTCTGGCACATGCTAGGCAAGTGCTCTACCACTAAGCTACAACCCCAGGCATCAGTTCATCTTCTAAATTCTCCCATATCACCACAGAATTCGACTAAAAAGAATACTTTTGAAATTGACTTACAACTGTCAGTTTATTCTCTGCCTTCCCAACTAGACAACACCAGTACTAGTACTTGATAGTATCCCTTTTGACCCTTCAGTACCTAGCACAGAAAACAAAACTAGAGGTTTACATTTCTTAAATAAATGAATGCTTTGAAATACACAAGCCATGTACTAGTTCCCTCTCTTCCTTGTTTTCCAAAAACCTTTCTGATTTAATTCCCTGTCCTATGTATGTCAGCCCACAGACAGAAAGTTTCCAGCAGATTCTATCAGTACAAGTCTGGTTTCACATGACAGGTATATCGCTCAGTAAAAACTGATAACTGTGCGGAGTATTTAGTTCAGTGGTGCCGCCACCTGTCCCACAAGCACAAGGTCCCGAGTTCGATCCCTAGGACCAAAAGAAAAAAACTGATAACTGACATAGGGATTTTATATATCAGTTTCATATCTTGGTTAAGGTAATTCCTGTCCCAGAGGAAAACAAAAAAAAGCTTCTGTGTGTTGGTTGAATCACATTTCTGAGTGCTCAAAACAAAAGGACTCAACCCTGAATTATGGCAAAGTTACTACGACAAAGGCCTCTGGAGAGGCATTTTCTAGGTACATCAGGATCTTGATTCATCTATTCACTCAGCAAATACATGTTTAATAACTCCCACCAAATGTCAATCTTTGCTGTAAGCAATGAAAATACTGCAGGGGACAAGACAGACAAGACAGACAACCCCTACCACAATGGAATCACATTCTACTGGGGGCTCACAGAGATCCCGTGCGTTAGTTTATTTAAAATACATGAAATAAACAACTTATAAGGAAGAAAAGTTTATTTTGGCTCATGGTTTGAGAGATTTCAATCCTCATTCATTTGGCCCTGTTGCACCACAGTACATCATAGCCCAGGAGGCCTGTTCTTCTCATGGGAAGCAGGAAACAAAGGGAGAAACAGGAAAGGGCCAGAGTCCTCTTCAAGGGATAGCCACCCAGTGGCCTAACTTCCTTCCTTTAGACATGGTCAGAATAAGACTTCTCTGAGAAGTGGACATTTGTGCCGAGTCTTAAATCCTGAGAACAAGTCAGCCATGAGAAAGCTTGGAGGTAGAGAATTCCAGGCCTACAGTAGAGCTAATGCAAGATCTCTGAGATAGGAATAAGCTTGGACTATTCAAATAAAGATAGCAAATCAGTATGGCCGGAATATAGTGAAAGAAAATAATTTCAGAGCACTCAAAGGGAAAGTATATAGCGAATTATACATGCCGGGATAGAGAATTTGGATTTTATTCTAGTTGCAAGGGAAGGACTTAGTGAGGAATAAGCAAGGAGGATAGAGTCCAATTTATACTGTTAAATGACTGACATACAATGAATTCCAAGAAGACAAGAGTACAAACCAAGAAGCCAGGCAAGAAGTTATTGCCAAGGTTCAAATGAAAGGTGGTGATGGCTAAAAGACTGAAATCTCTCAAACTAGGATGACAGATGTGGACATGGTGTCCAGTGGTTAGTCAGATTTGAGGTAAATCTTAGAGGTCAATAGAATCCAATGTTAGACTGCACACAGGAGAAAAGAGAAAAAGAATTAATGTTATATCTTTTTTTTCTTCTCATAGGAAATTCCTGCACCTGCTTGCTAATAAAACATCAGATTCTACTGCAGAACTTCCACTCAGTGACCCTAACAAAGTAAAGACAGCCCAAATTTCTGTTGGTGAATGACAGTAATTTTTTTTTCTGGTATCGGGGATTGAACTCAGGACCTTTTGCTTTCGAGGCAGGTGGCGGCACCACTGAGCTAAATCCCCAGCCCCAATAATTTTTTCTAGCTGATCAAAAACAGTTTATTTTGCATTAAACTAAGGCTATAATACTATATTTTGAAGAACTCTTCACAACCAAGAGCTATTTTCTTTCTCTTGAAATCAACTTTTCTGATGTTCTGTATATACTGTATTACCCAAGAATCCCCTATAAATTAACACTTTGAAAATAAATCATACTTATTATTTACTATGCACAAGTCTACAAAATACATTAAAAAAATCAGAGAAAAAAGTATCATTGAATATAACTTCATGGCTAAAAGAACTTAAGAAAACTCCCAGTACACTATGCATTGTGTTCTCTAAAGGACTGAGTGTTTAAGGTTTAGGAAACCTAGTAAAGCGCACTTCTCTCCCCTACCAAGTTGTAAACCAGCTGAAAAACAGGCAAGAGTAGTCAGGTGAGAACCATCACCACTACTGCTAAGGTGATGCTGGAGACTTGTGGTGAAAAAGAGCCTCCCCACACTGAACTGTAGGACTAGACACACTAACCACTGAGTCATCTGCCGGCAGCATAGGTCCACTGCAACCCTGCCCTCCCCCAATCCACACACCCATCTTGTGAAGTTTGCAGTACAAAGAAGCAGACCAAAAGCCATGTTCCTTGGCAGCCTAACTCCAAGAGTAAGACACGACATAGGGGCCAAGTCTTCTAACCAAGTTTCTCACTGTGAAGTATCTTGTGGGGAAGAGGAAGGAGTGACCCAAGAGGCCAGGAGTGTTAATATGACCCCTGCAACTACATCACATTCCACTAATTTTATTTTCTTAGGGTTCACACTGCAGTCTACCTTGAGATTCCATGAGTACTCCCAAGGACAACACAGATTCAGACAGTTTTAAGGAAATCAATACCATTTATTCAGCTTTCACTCACTCTTTCCTAAAATGAAGCTGTCTGAAATGTGACTGAGATTAAGATGTCACATCAATTCAATTTCTCCCAACTCCCTTCAAAAATCATTCTTTCTCCACACATAAAAGATAGGCCTCCTCCCACCCAATCCAGATCTTACCGTGGAAAATTGCTCTGACATGCAAGAACACCTCTAAGGCATCATACAAAAAAAAAAAAAATTCTAAATATGGACATCAATATTCAATTTAATCAAGGCATAATAAACCTTCAGGAGGATTTTCTAGCCTTTCTTATCTTACACATATTTCAGTTGAGAGGAAACATTGTGTCAAAAACAGCATTTTGGTCTGTGTTCTGAGCTCCAATACACTGGGAGAGGGGAGGCCGGAGTTATAATAATGTTTGCCTAATGTCATTTTCTTTTCCATTTCCTGCTGATGTAAAGGAATGTGGTTGAGAGTGAAAAGAAATACTGAAGGAGGTGGAGCCCTACTTCACCCAGGTAACAAACTTGCAGTCAGGTATCAGGCTTCACATTATCTATCTCAGCATTCAAATACGCAAGATTCGCAAAAAACATTCTGGGAAATACTAGTCAGCTGCAAGGAACATCTGCTGAGTAATGAGAACACACTTGATGCAAAATCCTATTCTATTTTTCAGCTGCACACTGCATATGATTTCAAGGGAAAACAAAGGAAAATGTTGCAAATTTCCTTACAAATTGATTAATATTATGAGAGGAATATATAGCAGAGTTGTTCTTGAACAACTATTCAAACTTGTAGAAAACTTTTCATTAATTTTTGCCAAAATTATTGAATACATTAAATCCATATTCTTTACCCAAATCTGCTCATTGTTACGTTAACCATTTCCCACCTCACTATTCATTTCTACCATTTATGTTAAGATTTAGTTTTCTGTTGTAAAGCATTTAACAACAATCATCTTCCATTTTTTTGTGAGCCTTGCACCTAACTGTCCCCTAACATATTCTCCTATTTTGTCTCCTAGTGAAAAGTTATATTCATCTCTACATTTATGAGCTAACTGGGGAGGGAGAAACTTTAGTAACTAAGCCAAAAAGATGTCCCCAAATTGATTTTTTTTTTTTGGTACCAGGGATCGAACTCGAGTCCTTGGCTTGTGAGGCAGGCAGCGGAACCACTGAGCTAAATCCCCAGCCCCCCAAATTGATTTTGACCCTCTCTCAATATGAATTTTCCAGGGAGAAATTAAGCTCAGAGACTAAATTACTCGATCTTCTAAATCACAGCCCAAAGTAATCAGGGCCAATTTCATGTTGACCTTTGAGCCTTCTGATTTCTCTAGCTCCAAAGCAAAATTTTAATATCCAACACTGAACTCTCTTAACTTTGTGAATTAAAGTTCAAATAACAGCTTTTGCCGTTCTCTAAAAGTGAACTTAGCTCCCCAAACCAGAAACTTCCCTTCCACCAAGGAGACTACTTTGGCAAGCTTACCCAAGCCTCCCTTGGCAGGGGCAAGCACTACAAAACTTGTGGTATGAGGGAGCAGAGGAAAAAAACACATTTTCCTGGCTGCCAAGACAAAGGAGAGGAAGAAGGTGGGCTTTACACATCAGGGAACTAGCTGGTAGCCTTGGAACAGAGTGTCAAGTTTTGTTAGTGACACTTCTTCCATATTCCACCAAGAAATATCTGGTGTGGAAAAGAAGTGTTTCTCCTAAAATAAAGAGGAATTACAAGAAACCATACTCTCTTATTTAAGAAGTATTTCTTGACTATCATGGTGCAAATTCTTAAGCTAGTTCGCTGGGAGACATAAATGAGTCAGAACTGGATGCTGCCAAACAAAGCAACTACTGATATTTATAGCATATTATATATGGCAATGCCTCATATTTTTTCTTATAGCTGTGTTTTATATCCAGCACTCATTGTTTTAGTGCAAAAAGTTGATACCAAACAACCTCAACTATCCTAGTGACTGTGTTAGCCTGGAGCTCTTTGCCACTTGTGCTTCCTCTGCCACTCTGATGGAAGCAGCCACCACTGGAACCGTTGCTGGAGTGGTGGTTAAACATGGCCACAAACTCTGTCATTCTTCCCCCAACTTCCATCAAGAATTTATTTCTCCATCACCTTAAAATTGAGCTGGCCCTACTTTTACTGATACAGTGGGTCATTTCCAGGCCTCAGCCTTACAAAGACTGAAAGGTTCTGCTTTTATACTTTTGAGAGTCCTGAGCCAGCATGCAAGAAGTCAGACTACTCTGCTGGAGAAGTTATGTGAAGAGAGGCACTGGAACATGAGGAAGAAGAAAAGCTCAGGTATTTTGAGCTTCTCAATTATTCTAGCTCCAGACAAGACAGGCTGGAACTAACTATATCAGAGACTCTAAAGCTAACTTAGCCAACTGTCCATGAGCCAAGTAAACTCACAAAACCATTAGAATAAAAGTGACTGTTTTAAACCATTAAGATTTAGAAGGGTTTCTGGGTGTGGAGGTGCATGCCTGTAATCCCAGCATTCAGGAAGCCGAGGCAGAAGGATCTCCATGAGTCTGAGGCCAACCTAGGCTACATAGTGAGTTCAAGGCCAGCCTGAGCTACACAGCAGGACCCTGCCTCAAAAAAACCAAAAAAAACCAAAAAGATTTAGAAGGGTTATGAGACAATAGGAAACTAAAAATATTCCGTTACTGTGGCAAAAGTCTATGACTAATGTGCACAGACCTTTAAGCTTTTATTTGGAAGTGATGTAAGTAACTTCCAATCACATTTCATTGGCCAGACTTGAGGCCAAAGAAGTGGAGAAATCCAAGTCTACTGTGCAGGTGGGAAAAGAAATGGAAAGTTAGTGGCTGGTCCTTCTGGAGAAGACAGGGCTAGAGAGGTTCACCTTCCATAGACATGACAAGTCAGCAAATATATGCAGTGTTAAGGAAAAAGGGGGAAGTGTAAGAGAAAAGAATGCAGAAGACAGGGCCAGGATGTAGCTCAGCAACACAGCACCTGCCTGGCAAGCTGGAGGCCTTGAGTTCTATTCCCAGTACCTAAATAAATAAATAAATAAATAAACAAACATGACAGATGCTATGGTTTACCTCTCAGGAAGATCAGGATACAACAAGGAAAAGGAGGACAAAGGAGTCAGAAAAGGAGCACTGATAAGAAGCAAAAGAAATTTTGGAATCCAAATGAGAGTTTCAATAATGGAATAGTTAAGAAGAGCATAAAAGGCCAAAATGAGTGGCACATGCAAGGAATCTTTAAAAATTCAAAGAAATCAATCAGTATGGGCCAATGTAGTCACATACTTCAGGTGGAGATAGAAATACAAAAGGAATGGGAAAGAAGTAGAATTGAATTGTAAAAATGAGAGAAAGCCACTGTCAGTGCAAAAGCAGCATGAGTAAAGTCTCAAGAGTGGGGACCAAATGCAGCTAATGGGAGGGATGTGGCCAGGTATTGTAAGGGGGCACAATACATAAATAATATGCGCATCGGATAACAGACCTGATTTGTCTAATATGAATCTTTATAATTCAATATATTATGTGTTGTAATGGATGTACTGAATGCAGTCACGTGAAATATTTTCTCAATTTTGGTGCTTGCAATTTTTTGTCACCTTTGTGTGGACCATCATGCTTAACTGTCATTTTTATAGCCATTCTTGTCTGTTAAGCCTTCAATTAACTTTGATTTAATGAAAACTTTGTGAAGACTAGCCTGCAAGAGGGCATGATTTTGGCAAAGAATTCATGAGATAAAAGCCTTGACCACTGTCATGCCAATGCACTAAGAGGAGGGTACATGGACAAGATGTGCTCATTTAAGAAGAGCACTACTGCTGGACATGAGAGATCAGGGCCAATGGTTTACAGGAAATGGAGTCACAAGAAATTCAGGCCAGAATTTGGGAAGTGTTATGCTGACTTTCAAGATGACATGACAGTATTTGAGTAAGTGTAAATTTCTGTACATGTAGATTTTTGTACATGAATAAATACATGTAGACTGTTGTACATGAAATGTTGATGGTGGTACATGAAAAAAAGACATCCCCTGAAAATAAGCCCTATTGTGTGTTTTGGAGCAAAAATTAATATAAGACCTGGTCTTATTTTCAGAGAAATACAGTATGTATGGCCTTCTTATTTCAGGGCAGTTACCTAAAATGGTATCTGTGCCTTTGCTGAAAATGTTTGCCAACCCCTGCTCTAACACCACCATTAGCTCTCAGTCTTACTTCATACACACAGTTCCCGTTCTTGTCCTTCAAGCCTTAATACACCCAGGTGCTAAATAATCTCTTTAGGAAAAGTTTTGATCTCATCACGTGCCCCATCAAGATGTTCTGTGGATCCTCCAAGCCCAACAGTATGCTCCTATTCCTCGATATTAAAGACTATAACCTAGTTTTCTAGACTTCATTCCTCTTCAGGCGAAACAGGCTGCTTTTTGTTTCCCACTCTCCAGCTCAAACCATAAGCTGCCCAGGCTGCTCTGCGCCTCTCAGATACCCATCCTATTGGTTCCTCAAACAAAACTACAGGGTCACTCCCCTGGGCCGCCTTCAGTTTTTAGACCGGGAGGAAGGCTCAGAGCAGGAAGACAGCAGATAGGGCAGGAGAAAGCATGTCAAAGACATGAGTCCATGAAGCAGGCTAGCCCAGAATGCGGCTGAGGTGTCACATGCGTGGGAATTTTACTTCCCAGGACATGAAACTGCTGTAAATAAAGCTGAACTAGCTTACAGAAGGGCCACCTCATCCTTTCCGCTTCCCTACCGCCGTAGAGATACTGATACAAGCAATGAGATCTCTAGTCTAAACCCTCTAAGAAAATTCTGCAAACTCAGCCCTGGCCAAAAACACTCGAGTGGCTGCCCGTTGCCAGAGCAGGCAGCACTGACAGCTGAGACCCGAGAACCCCAGAACGGGCTCTGTGCACTCCGCGCCAGAAAGCCTTCATCTCTCTCCAGAACTTTGGGCGCTGCCTCGTCGGACGCCCACGCTCCTGGCATCCCGACCAGCCCGACGGCGCCCTGGGGAAAGACAGAGACGCCTTCATCAGTTTGTACCTCGCAGTGAAACTGTGTCCCGGCCTGTCACAAGCCACCAACACGCAACCCCGCCCGGGCCTGCCCCCGTGGCCGCCTCCACGCACGTGAAGCCCCCAGGCGAAGCGAGAGCAGAGGCGGGAGTTCGCCGACGAGAACCCAGTCCTGGGAAAGGAAACCCTTTCGGGGCGCACGCGCACAGCGGGAGACCGGGCTCCGCGGGGGCTCCCAGAGGTGTTGCCCAGGAAAAGCGAGCGCGTGGCGCTCCGGAACCTGCGCACGCGCTGTGGTCTCGTCCCGCCCTCGTGTTTGCGCGCGCGCGCGCGGGAAAGGGGGACAGGCGCAGCATCTTTTCTTCAGTCCCGCCCTCCTAGTCTACCTCACCAAGCGGAGGCCTGGAAAGAGAGCCGGGACGTGTGGGGCGAAGTGGGCGGGAGGCGCACGCGAGCGCTGCCTGCACAAGAAGGGAAGGGAGGACTAGAGCCGAGACAGCGTTACCCCGTTAACACCCAATCAGGAGCAGTCCTGACCCCACCCCCGCCCCTCAAGCTATTGGCTGGGAGGCTTCGGGTGGGCGGGGCCATCCGTGGGGTTGGGGAGGGCAGGGGGCGGGGAGCAGGAGGAAGGCGCTGGCGGGCAGTGATGGCGGCGGGTGATGGGGACGTGAAGCTAGGCACCTTGGGGAGTGGCAGCGAGAGCGGCAGCGACGGCAGCAGCGGGAGCCCAGGCGGCGCGGGAGCGGCAGCGGAAGGGGGCGGCTGGGCGGCGGCGGCGCTGGCGCTTCTGACAGGGGGCGGGGAGATGCTGCTGAACGTGGCGCTGGTGGCGCTGGTGCTGCTGGGGGCCTACCGGCTCTGGGTGCTCTGGGGGCGGCGGGGTCTGGGCGCGGGGGCGGGGGCGGGCGAGGAGAGCCCCGCGGCGTCCCTGCCGCGCATGAAGAAGCGGGACTTCAGCTTGGAACAGCTGCGCCAGTACGACGGGTCCCGCACCCCGCGCATCCTGCTCGCGGTCAATGGGAAAGTCTTCGACGTGACCAAAGGCAGCAAGTTCTACGGCCCCGGTGAGGAGGAGTTGGTGGCGTGGGGAGGACCCTGCGTCCCAGACACGACCTTCCTAGCGGGGAGGCCCTGGGTTCCGGGTGGCTTGGCCCAGTTCTCTTGTGGTTCGGACCCCGCGCCCCGGCTGCAGCGCCTGGGACTGCCCGCCCCCCACGCACCTCCACCGAGGGCGTCCCCGGCTTGGCCTCCAGAAGTCAGGGTCCCTGGGACGCTTCCAGCAAGGAGCTTACACCCGTCTCGTTCCTCCTTGCAGCTTTTTCTTGAGCTGAAATTTTCAGAATTTTTAGAGTTGTCGCGAGGCATGCTGGCCCTCAGCCTTTCCTGAGTTTTCTGATTGCTGGGATGGGTAGGGGCAGGAGGGAGATTTAAAGTAAATACCTGAAGTTTTAGGCCTTGAAATGCTCATCCTTCATTTCTTTACTCTTCTCTGTCGCTAATCTCCCCTTTTTCTTCTCACTACTACTACCCCTAAGGCCACGTTCAGTTCCAGGTCCCACCCCTCCACTCTGGAGTGCTGGCATATAAGCAACACCTCCGGACTCTTTTTAAACCAGTTTTGATTCGGAGATGCTTTCCAAGATTAACACTGTATGTGGGATGAAGACAGATCAGAATGCAGATCTTATTAAAGACTGGCAAGAGTGTTCCAGGGTGTTGGAGGTGGAGCTTATGTACCCAGCAGTCGTGTCTGTCTGGTTTGCTTTTTTTCTTTTTCTTTTTTTACCCAATTGGAAGACAGGTATTCAGATACACAAAGGTAGTGGTTCATTTATTATATGTTCACCTAGCAGAACTGAGGAGAAAAATTTAGAAAAGCTATAAATTCAGACCTCCGTGTGCACCAGTTCTGCAAGTTGAAGATTTTTAGAACTTTGCTTTCAAACGACTATGTAGGTAGGATAGTTGGGTTACCAGCCCTTCTTTTACAAGTGTGGTTGTAACATACAGTTTTGATTATGCAAATGAACTTCAGACTGATGGAACCTGTTGGTATCCCATAAAATTGAACACAATTGTGGTTTCTGGTTATGCAGTGTAAATATTAAACTTTTAAAAATATCTAGGGCCGGGAATTTAGCTCAGTGGTTCCACTGCCTGCCTGGCAAGTGCAAGGTCCTGAGTTCGATCCCTGGTACCAAAAAAAAGAAAAAAAACTACAATGAGAATAAGTAATAAGCTTAGACACCTAAATTGACCTTTTATTGGAAGAGTACATCCAACTCAAGGGCGTTGATAGTCTGGAAACACACTGGTTTCCTTCTTGGTTTAATCTATTAGTGCATCAGATTAATTGACACCTGGAAATACATACTTCTTCTGATTTTGGTGTATGGTGGTTGGTTGATATCTTAGAAGTACTTTGGTTTGTTGATTGAAATAGAGATAAGACATTGGAGATTTTTGGAGTTGATCCATTTTTTTCTTAGTTTCTGTTTCTGCGTGTGTGTGTATGGACAGACAGTCGATAGAACCAAGTTATAGATAACTTATTAAGGTATTTGCCCTTGGTTATATGATACAAACACCAGATGTCTCCCTTATTATATCTGATGAAATGGTTAATGTTTTTTGTTATTTACTTAAGAGCCTGTGGAACAAGAGGCTAAGGCCAAAGTAAAGTATTTAAATAGGCCAAATAAAGTTTTTTAAATCAAGGATTTACACAGTATTTTGTACCTAGTTAAACATTTTCCCTGTTGGTATTTGTGTTCAGTGATCAGAAATTATGTACCAATTTAAGTTTTTAATACAGAACTTACTTGGCTAAAAGATCAACCCCCCCCCCATTTAAACTGACAGTGAAGCAAAGTATTAAAGAATTGTATTAGTCCTCATACATTATGCCTTGGTGCACTCGCTGAAAATAGCTAGGAAAGAGTTGTGGACACAGCTTAGCTTTCTCCAGTGATAAGTGTTCTGTCACAAATTAAGACTAATAGGTATAATGTAGATTACTGTTGTGTGTCCTGAGCATTGAGGGAACCCCCAGATGATAATGGAGTTCACTCTAGATTAGCTTCCCACCCCACCCGTTCCCTCACTCTCATGAATAGCCTAAAAGTGTTACTCAGTTATTCTAGATATTGACCAACAACTTAATAGTGATATTTGGTATGTTTTATTATTGAGACAAAATTTAAAGACAGCCAGGTCATATTAAGGGCTTGTTGGTATTTCACATTAATAGAAAACATAGCAATTCCCAAAAGTCCCAAAGCCAAGTTTCTGGGTACAAAAATATGTAAATTAAGTTTTGATTTTCATTTTTGTCAAGTAAATTAAATAATTTTATAGCAGAATAACTCAGAATTACTAATCCCTATCTGAGAATCTTAATAACATGAAAGAATGAGCTAAGAGAGCTGGAAAACCTAGTTTCTGTGCTTAGCCAATATCTGTTCCCATTTTTGCAATAATAGCTAGGATTAAAGATTGGGGAGATTTCCAGAATGTTCAACATATTTTCTTTTAGTTGTGTATCTTTAAAGTTAGTCTTCTTAAAAATTAAATTTAAATTTAATATTGACAAATGTAGTTAGTGCCAACTGTTGAACTACATTTGTCAGTATTAAATTTAGTAACAAGTCAAGCCGTTGGCCAGCATGTGAAGAAAGTGTGGTCATGTCAGAAACAATGAAGGTGGGGAAAAGGAAACAAGATTAGTTAAGCACATACTATATCAGATCAAGTAATTTATTATCTTCACAATTTCTTAGTGAAGGTGTTAAGTATTCCTCCCCTATAAATGAGGAATCTGAGGTAAATTAGCTTGGGTAGCACAGTAGACTGATAAATGGCCTAGATATGTTTGACCACAAAGCTTATCTGCAGTATTTAGTAAACTGCATTCTGAGATACACTAGTAAAAAGAATCTACTGTTTTTCTTCAAACCCTCCCTTGGCTCCCCTAGGGATGTAAAACTTCAAAGAAACATAACTTTCATGGCTTTGTGTTGAGCTGTCCATATGATAGTCACAAATGGCTAATTAAATTAAAGTTAATATAATTAAAAATGGAGTTCTTTGATGAGACAAGCCACATATCAAGTGCTCAGCCACATGGCTGCCACCTTAGATAGAGCCCATTATAGAGTGGTATATTTGTGTCTTCCCAGAAAGTTCTATTGAACAGCATTGATTCTAGAGGTCAGAGTAGTAGTAGGAGGAAGCTCCATTTCTTGAGTTTATTATCTCGTTTAATTTCCAGATAGCTCTATGAAATAAGTAATGTTATCATTTTATATCTGTGAAAATTGAAACTCAGAGGTTTTGCCCAAAGTCACATTTAGTAAGTAGCAATACTAGAAACCAAACCTAGGTCTTACTGGTTTACAGGCCATACCTTCCCATGGTCATATCATCTATTTAATTTCACATATTTGAAAGGTCATAATAGATTTTGAAGTCTTTAATAGATAGTGAAATTTTAAGTAATTTGATAGCTATTACTCTCCCAATACAATGTTATACACTTGGCGTTTTAAGTAGATTATATTGTATCCCTGAAATTTAGAATATGCTTCTTCTTCCTGAGTGTTCAACATGTAACAAACAAAGCTGTATCTAACTTTGGAATTCCGCTGAAAAAAAAGAAGCACATAAGAGATGCCTAATATTTAGGGGCTTGGGGAAAGGAGCCATTGTACGTGTTTTTCTTCCTTTTTAAACTTTATCGTCAATGTGTGAATTTTTATGTAACATTTGAGTTTGCCAAATTGCAGTTGAAGCAGTGATTGCAACATGAAAACTGGACTCAGCTTTGCCTCCTTCATGGGTATCCTGAAGTTGGCACTGCCCAGCTGGCAGCCTGGCTTCTTGGCTTTGAAGCCAGCTAGGTCTGTTGTTTGGACTAATGTCCATACACACCTACATCAGTAGGACAAAGGGCTCAGCTGAGCTTGCTGAACAATTTGGATATTTTGCTCAGATTTCTACTAGTTCTTTTTGTAGTACCTAATGGTTCACCCTTCTGAGTTCAACATCATCCCATGTTTTTAATGTATTTGTATTAATTACTAAAGAAACTTACAAAGGCATAGCTTAAAACAAATATGAGACCAGAAGATGTTACTCAGGGTAGAAGAAAGGTATAAATTTAGTAACATCTGGAATTAACCGTTCACATTCTTTCTTCGGTCCCTCTATATATCCGTGGCATACATCACCAGTCACTCTTGTAATCTTTAGAGCCTGTATCTTGTCTGCAGATCTTAAGTATATAGTGTTTCAGCTCCATTTTTAAACTCTAAGAAGTAATTCCCTGGATTTCATTACAGTAAAAGCTTAGCAAGAAATTGAGTTACCTTCATCTTCAAAACAGACACATACCTACCTTCATAGAGTTAATAGTTTACATATTAAAGAAAACAGGCAGTAAACAAGCATTTCAATACGTGATTACCTAATTATAATCTGCAAGTATGGTATGAAGGAAATTAATAGGATACGTAATAGAAGATAACAAGGGACTTTATTTATTTTGGTTTTTGACACTCTCTCTATGTAGGCCAGGCTGGCCTTGAACACTGGATCCTTCTACCTCAGCCTCCCAAGTGCTAGGATTACAGGCATGGGCCACCACCCCTGGCTAAGGGACTTTATTTAGATTAAGTACTTAACAAAAATATCTTATTTATATTAGATTGTCAAAAAAAAACAAAACAGGTGGATATTTAAGCAAAAACCTGAAAGAAAAAAAAAAAAGGGGCTGGGGATTTGGCTCAGTGGTTTCGCCGCCTGCTGCGCAAGCCCAAGGACCCGAGTTCATCCCCGGTATCAAAAAACAAACAAACAAAAAAAACCCTGAAGCCACCAGAAATGAAGATTGAATGTGAGAATGTCCTCAAGGCAGATTATTACTATGTTTGTATACACTATAGTGAACAAATTGAAGCAATCTAGAACTGATTGTATTAAAAAACATCATCTTTGTGGATTTTCAGATTTTACTTCAGCCTTTATTTAATATTAGGTCAGTACTTTTTATTCTAGCCCTTTATTTTCAACCAACTTGTGTTAGGCTCTTAATTTTTTCTTGTTCACATAATTGGGTTGCTTCATTAAATCTCATATCAACACTTTGTCTTTTAATAGCTAAATCAGTTTATATATTTTGTGATTACAGCTACATTTACATTTATTTCTACCATCTTATTTTGTGACTTCTCTTTACCATAAGTTCAACTTACAATTTTTTAGCCTTGCAATGGTATGATAGCAATACACACTCAGAAGAAACTATACTTCAAATCTTGACATTTGATATCTTCCTAGGCTGATGACATACAGTACAGTACAGTTATCAATACTGGGCACACAGGCAGCAAGCTACAACTCCTGTCAGCCACCTGGTCACATAAATGGTTGATACTCTTCAGTATACTTTGTTGCTAAGCTATACTGTTCAATAAGTTGGTGTATTAAACACATTTTTAAAATTTTGTCTGTTTCTTTGTTTGACACAGGGTCTCACAATACATTTCACACTGGCCTTCAACTCACTATATTCCAGACTGGCCTTGAACTCTGAGGTCCTCCTGCCTCAGCCATCCAATGCTGGGATTACAGGCATGCACCACCATGCCCAGCTCTGGATAGCTTTTTATTTGGTTCTCAGTAGCTGGGATTACAGGCATGCACTACCACACCCAGCCCTTCTGGATAGCTAATCTTTCCTTAGGTTCCATTTTAATTTCTTGATAATTTTGAGGACATTTAGTGTAGTTCTTTAATCTGTGTCTTTTATTCTTGGGATACTAGTTCTCTCTGTGTATGCTCACTCATGGTACTTTGTTTCTTCAGGTAGATTATAAATTTTCTTGTGAATTTATCTTCAGCACTTACTACATTTTTTGTTTCTTGTGTTATTTACTGTAATCTATGAGTCCTAGGTATACAAGTGTTTCTTGTAGAGTAGTTGGGGTATGTTTCAAAATAAAATCATGTAATTTTAAAACAGAGTTTTATTAGGTAATACATGCTCAGGGTAAAAAATTCTTGTTTGTTTGTAGTCAGGATCTCTCTATGCAGTTCAGGCTGACCTTGAACTCACTATGTAGCCAGGGCTGGCCTTGAACTTTCTGTGGTTCTCCTGCCTCAGGCTTCCAAGTGCTGGGGTTACAGGCATGCACCACCATGCCCGGCTAGGATAGAAAATTCAAAAGGATATAAAGTGAATAATAAGTCTCCTTCCTACAGCCATCCTGGCCACCACGTTCAGCTCCTCAAAGGCAAGAGATTTGTCTGAGTATTGTTCAAAAGCTATTCTGTGAAGGTACAAGCATACGGATAGGAACCTTATTCCATCCATTAATTATAGTGTATTAGACATACCTTTAGCAATATTTTAATATCTTGAGAGCCTTTCATATCTGTGTAGACAGCTCATTAACAGTCTGCTGTTAATGAATGTTTAAGTTGCTTCTAATTTCTTATTACATGGTGGTACAATATTCATATATGTGTAATTTACACATGTGAATAAAATTATACTTCTAAACTCCAAGAAGTTAAAATTACTGAGGCTGATAGTATGGACATTTTTAATTTGGGTACTTATTTCTAATTTCCCTCTTTGAAGTTGGGACCAGTGTATCCTTCATGAAAATGCTTTTGCCTTCTTGGCAAAAATGTGATATTAAACTTCTTGGTCTTTGTCAGGATAAGAGTTTAAAATGGCAACCCAGAATGTTTTATTTTACATTTCTCTTTTTCTAAATGAGATTGGGCATTTTTTCAACAACTTTGAGCCACTTATGTTTCTTCTACAAATTATTTGTATATTCTTTGTCACAGTATTTCAATTGTGATATTCATCTACCCAGCCTTTGCTACAAATATATTTTCCTTTTTTTGAGAGTAGGAAAATTTATTGGGACATAGGGATAGCTGAGGGAGGTGGTCTCGAATGGATTGCCCTTTCCTGTTCTTATTTATGGTGTTTTTAAAGCATGCACACTTGTGGTTGTGGATTTACCTATTCAAATTCATCTTTTCCTTTATGGCTGCTAAATTATGTTTCACACTTGAAGCCTTTTTTAACCTAAAGATTATTTTTAAAATCTAGTTTCTTTATGCTTTTTATTTTCGGGTGTTTTTTTTTTTTTTTTTAGTTCCATTTGGATTTTTATCTTGCTTTAACATGTGAGGTGAGACTCCCAACTGCTGTAAGGTTGTTGTATTTTGTTTTTAACAGAAGGCTTATCAGTTATCCCAATATCATTTATAGAATAATGGTTTCTCCAGCACTTGACATATTATTTCACTTATTTATTTTTTTCTATTTAATTTCTATAGGTATTTGAGTCCTTGCTATTTTTTTCACCTTAGAATCCTCATTTTATGTGGGCTAGGTAAATGGGCCCCACTCCCACAAATGGTATAGGTCTGGGGTTTTGTTTTGTTTTTTTTTGTTTCCAATACCAGGGATCAAACTCAGGACCTTGTGTGTGCCACTGATCAAAATCCCGGCCCTGTTTTGTTTGTTTTTTGAGACAGGGTCTGCTCTGTGTAGTTCAGGTTGGCCTTGAACTCACTGTATAGCCCAGGCTGAGCTGGAACTCCTGCCTCCAGCCTCCCAAGTGCTGGGATCACGGGCATACACCACCACACCCAGCCAGCTAGGCTGGGAATTTTAACTTGTTATCTTTTCTTCATCTTGCCCACGAGGCCTGAGGCCAAGACCCTGAGCTTGATCCATAGTGTTGCTCATTGCCTTCTGGGTTTGACTGTAGAAGCAAGTTTGGGCTTTCAGCCCTTTGTACAATTATTACATTGAAGAGATTATGTAGTTCAGTCTCAATTTAAGGTAAATGAAATAATTTCCTGTTTTATGTGTGAGACATCTAAGAACTATGAAAATCGAGACTTCCCCAATATTACTAGTTGGATGGACCCTCCAGAATGCAAGTATCTTGTCTTGATAAGTGTTCTTTCAGCTTTACCATATCATCTCGAATGGTCTCTGGGGACTTCCTGGGCCTTTTACAAAGTGTGTTTATTAATTTGACTTAATTAATCACTTTACATATTCCCTCATTTGTTCCTAGGCCCATTCTAATCTTTTATTTGAAATAACTGTTAAGTATTACTAAAAACAACAACAACAACCAAAATAACTTCTCAAAACAGAAGAGAAACCTGTACTATTTATAAACTTCAATGAATTAAAAGTCTGTCTTCGAAAGCTATAGTTTTTAAATAATGGAAATAACTAAAATATTCATTGGAGAATATTTTTTCTCTTTATAAGCTTTTTATTTCAAGGAATATTTCTCCTCTATATAATCATAATAATTACAGAATTATCCATTATTACACATTTTATTTACTTCTTGACATTTTATGTTCATTAAATTATTAAAAAACACTGCTTTCTCATGACCATATATTTTTGCCATTTCAAAAATATGTCCACCCTATTCTCTGTGATTGTAATAAAGTAAGCAGTTTTAGGATGCAGTTAGTAACTAAGTTTATTGATTTTTCTTTTTTTAATTTTGAAATTTAGGTTGGCTGTAAAAGTTAATAGTGAAATTCTTATTCTAACAATAATGATGTTATTTTGGTATATTTAACTTTCTATTTTAAATAAAATTTATCTTCAAAATGATGTCCTGGAATATTTGCTATGTGTGTACACTTCAGAGAATCTGCTTTCACTGAATAATGCTCTTCAGTTTTGTAGCAGGGATTTTCTTGAAACGGTCTTTTTTCTATCAACATTGTATTGTAGTCTGATAAAGCAATAGTATTTAACTCCCTTAAGTATGATTAGATTGCAGATGTTCCTCAACTTGCGTTGGGGTCACTATCTGAAAAAACATCATTAGGTTGAAAATGCATTTAATGTATCCAGTTTACTGAACACCTCAGCTTAGTCCAGAATACCTTAGATATGTTCAGAACTTAGGTTAGCCTACAGTTGGACAGAGTTATCTTATGTGGCATATTAAGGCATATTGTATGCTAAAGTGTTGAATATCTCCTGTAATTTATTGAGTACTTTATCCGAAAATCACTGCTAATACCATATATGAGGTATGATTGAAAAATAGGCTGAAAGTTTAAATTTTATATAGTAATAGACACATTGCCATTAACCACAACCCCCCCCCCCCCAATACTTCTTCTTTGAACACATCCCATCATTCTTGCCACTTTCTGAAGCAGTTCTGGGAGTCCTCTTTGATGTTTTCAGTTGCACTGTCTTGACTGCCTTGATAACTTGAATGGATTCAAAATGTTTATCTTTCATGGTCATTTTGACTTGGGGAAAACCAGGTGCCAGATCTAATGAGAAAGGTGGGTGAGGATACACTGTAATATTGTTGTGAGCCTGGCTTTCTGTTGGATGTCACTCAGCAACAGCATTCAACATGTTTTTCCTCACCTCCTGAAGACACTCATAAAAGAGGACTTTCAGAACTGCTTCAGAAAGTGGCAGAACAACAAGGTACATGTTTGGAGTGAGGGGAGGATTTTGAGAATTTGTGGCAGTGTATCTTTTAAAATGTAAGCGTTCACTGTATATTTTGATGACTCCTTGTAGCACACTGGAGTATGAGTTTTTTCTCCTTGTGCTTGCATGGCTGGCTGCCTGGAGCATGGGAGCCATGCTTGGTGGTCACTGCCCAGAATCACCACCTATCACTAGTCCCAGCAGAAGGTCAGAATTTAAAGTATGGCTTTATAAAGTCAGAAAATCATTAAGTCAGGCCATTGTTAGGTTGAAGATCTTCTATATTTGGGGGAAGGGTCTTCTATATTAATGTCTAAATGAGTCAATAGTCAAAAATAACCAGGTTAATTTATATAAGCCAGCCTTTACTTTTTTAGTAAATTATACTGTACTAAAAACTTAATACTATTTCAGATTTGCTTTCCTTAGATTGCTCCTTGTTATTTTAGTTTTGTAGATAACTAAGTATTTATCAAAATATTTGAATTTGGGATTTGTTATAACAGAGGGTAGTATACTGGGGAGGAATTGCTGGTTTCTCTTGATATGCTTCTGGTTGTATTGTGAATTCAGTGGAATATCCTTTTATTAGACTACAAATCCTCCCTTTTCAGAGCAACCTGTCCAATTCTAGCTGTAGTTCTTAATTTTATTTTTAAATTCTTTAATGATCTTATAGCACTTATAGCAGAGAAAGCAAAGAAAAGTATACCAAAAAGACCTTTTTAGAAGTTAACTGCTTCCAGAGGAAAATTCTAAACATACAGAGAAGGCAGCTTAATACAGTTTTATGGAGTACAGGAATATTTATTCTTTTCTATTCAGGAGGTAACAAAACATTTTGTGTAGAATTTGGCTCTGATTATTAATTGTTGGCTCAGGTTTCCCTTACTAAGTCATCTATCTAAAACCAGCAAAAGAGAAAATATATGAAGTTTTGTTTCTATATTCATTCAGGGTTGGGTTTTCCTTAGGGAAGCTGGCAGAGAAATTTAATACTAGAGAATATGGTATATGTTTATATACTCAAAAATGAGGGTTTTCTGATTGGTGTTTTTATTTTCTATTCATTTAATTTAATTTTTGTGGTGCTGTGTTTGCGGTTTTTGCCACAACCATCTTTTTTTTCTTTGTAACACTTAAATGTGTTTTATGGTTTACACTCTGAAGTGCCTGATTTAGGTTAACATTTGCAGGCCATGGAAGTGCGTAATGTAACAATTTCAAGAGAAGCTGGTTTTGTTAATTTTCTTTCATTTTAATTTAACAAGTATTCTAAAATTCCATTCCCCTGAAATTTGGTAATTAACAAAATGCTCCATTTTCCAGGGTTGTCATTGCATCTTTGGGTTTGTGGGTCCTCTGTGTTTTCTTAAGGTACAGTGTCTGGAGTGGTACTTCCAGTTCTTTCTCAGTAAATTTAGGTAACGTACTGAATGTCTTGACTCCAGTTTCTTTCATCTGCCAAGTGGGGAAGAAGGCAAAATCTGTCTCTTCCACTTTGTGAAACTAAATAAGAGGAAAATGAGATTGCTGAAATATTCTTTAAAACACAGAAGCTATTTGAGTCCGGGTATGGTTGGCATATGCCTGTAATCCCAGCATTTGGAGGCTGATGCAGGAGGATCTTGAGTTTGAGATCAGCCTGGAATACATAGCAAAACTCTGCCTGAAAAAAAAAAAGGGAAACTATCATTTTCCATGTATAACTTGTTATGGCTGTGATCTGTTTTTTTCCTTTTGTGTTTTTTATTTTTCACTTTTTCTAAGTTTATAGGCATTATCCAGTCAGCCTTAAGAGACTGTGTATAGTGTTCACAGATGTTTTCATCATTGTTTTCCTACTTGTTTACTTATTAGAAAATACTTAATTCTAATAACCTTTCTTATTGATCACTCTCGAATTCATAATAGTAAATCCAATAACTCGTTTTAAGACTGTTTTCCCTAGAAGACCTTTGTCATTATGACTGTCTTACAGACTCAGAAAAGAAATTTTAAAAAAAAAGAAATTTTCTTTTATAAAATTACATATTTTGGAAATCTCATTCATTGGCACTCAAATCTTTGAAAAACACTTAAAACAAAAATCTGTGTAGTTTACTCTGCAACAAAAGAGGAAGACAGTTAACTCTTAAAAGACTTTATTATAAAAATCATTTTCAGATGGCTAGACCTTACCAGTTATGTGAAGAAAAATTTTCCATTCCCCAGAAATGTTGCCACCATTAAATACTTGATTTTATTCTTCCTGGTGTTTTTCTTGAGTATACAAACATAAACTATACATATGTGTGGTTTTTTTCAATTCAAGGTAAATAGTACTTTTTTCAGTTAATAGATCCTGTACTTTTAATGTCAGTACATGCAGAGTTACCTCATTCTGATAGTATTTCATTAAATGAATGCACTATATTGAACCAAAATTCTTTTTTGTGGGAGGGGGAACCGGGGATTGAACTCAGGGCTTTGTGCTTGCGAGGTAGGCGGCAGAACCACTGAGCTAAATCCCTGGCCCTGAACCAAAATTCTTGACAAAGAAAATTAGTTGTTTCAATTTGTTGATATAACCATCAGTTTTAAACAAGTGAAGTGTCTTTTTAATCATATGTTTGGATGGAGGCTTTGCTTCAGTGAGTGAATCTATTTAAGGGTCAGGATTTTGTTTCTCCTTGTTTGGAACTTCAGGTAATTTATTTGAAAGAAATTTATTGTGTTCCTTCTTCACATGAGGCACTGTACTTAGGCATTGAGGATGCAAATGAATGAACAACTCTCACGGACAGACTTTAGGAATGTTTTGCTTCCTTCAAGACATCAGTCATGCCATTCCTCCCCAGAGAGGGTGATGCCTAATTTTCTGGACAAAATACCAGTCATTATTTAATGTGTTAACTATTCTTATAGCTTACTTCTGTTTCCCAGTAGTCATGACAGTTGCATTTTCCTTAATGACAAATGTATATGTATGTTATAATGTTCTGATGGTACTGATTTTTAAAACAGGTCACATTTTTGGCCAGTATTTAGGAAAGATTTGTTAAACGTGTGAACACATGCTCAGCATTGAACCTAGTCACTGTGCCTGCAAATATTATACAGTCTCTGTTGTCATAGTTATAACCAACAGAAAGTAGGAGAAAAAAATGTAGTCTCACATCTCACCTGAGTCTATATGTAGCACATACAGTGAGTAGTCTGTTAGTTTTGAGTGCCACTATTAATTAACAATTAGTAAAACGTCTTTTCTTTTTAAGCAAGCGGGTATCTAAACCAAACTTCTTGAGTTTCTTCTTTGCCCTAACTACCTCACGGTCTTTATTTTGAATACAGGTCCTGGGATATCTAAAGTAGTTGAAATTTAATTTTAAGATTCCAGTGAAAAGTTTGACTTTGGTCAAAGATTTCTAACAAGGTTTTCATTTTCTCACCTAGTACCTATGCAAATTTTTTAATTAAGGCTTTGTACCAAATAGCATTTATAGTGAGGATATTCCATAATAATTTGGACGTTCCAAAGTATTGTTAGGCAATCTAAATAATTTCTTTTCATTTTTCAGCGGGGCCATATGGAATATTTGCTGGTAGAGATGCCTCCAGAGGACTAGCAACATTTTGCCTAGATAAGGATGCACTTAGAGATGAATATGATGACCTCTCAGATTTGAATGCAGTACAGATGGAGAGTGTTCGAGAATGGGAAATGCAGTTTAAAGGTACTTTCATTTTGTTAAGTTCTTGGGAAAATAAATATATATTCAAAGAAAGTGTATTTCACATGCTTAAAGAGCTTAAGGATGTCATGTGTTTTTATTGCTATCATTATTGGATGATATTTTAAACATAGCTAAATATTAATATGATTGTTCATGTGTTAATTATTTTGAAAATATGTAAACTTGTTATAAACTGTAAGTCTACAAAATTGTGATACTTCTGGTCTTTTAGTACCTGTTCATTAAGGTGTAATTTTTGATTTTTTGTTTTTTAAATTACAGACATATTCAAAACTAAATTGGTAGCTGGGTGTGGTGGCACATGCCTGCAATCCCAGCACTCAGGAGGCTGAGTCAGGAGAATCGCTACAAGTTCAAGACCAGCCTGGGCTACATAGTGAGTTCAAGGCTAGCCTGAACTACACAATGAGACCCTGTCTCAAAACCAACCCGAATTGATGGGGTAGTTTAGTGTAGATCACATGTTTAGAGCACATGGCCCTGGGTCTGATCCCAGTACCATCAGAAAGAACAGTTGATTCATGATATTGATACTGAGACGTAACTTATTCCAAAAGTACTTTATTGGTCTTACTCCCAAACAGTAAGAAATACTCTTCCCCTGATTATACTTTCATGACACTAGTTTTTACTACCTGTGAGATGCTGTCACCTATTTATGTGATCCCTGGATCCCTCAGAACAGCTATTTTGGCTTCTTGGTACTTGTACTGGTTCTGTTACATGAAGTGGCTCTTTTATCTCATCCTCTTGAGAGCTGATTCGCTTAACCTAAGTTTAATTCACTTATCCTAGGTTTCCATTCCTGACCAAGAAATAAACATGTGTTACCTACATACAAGATTCTAAATTAAATACAGACATAAAAACAAGCAAAGAGAGTTTGAAAGAGGAAAAATAATGTGATAGAGGCCACACTCAGGCATCTTATCACAGGGTTACCACTAGCAAGTGAATTTTTATCTCTTCATTTAGTTTACTTTCTTGAGGACCACTACCATTCATATTTTCTAAGAATGTCTCAATTGGATCTGCTTACCATGCCATTCTCTAGCATGACTCTTCTACATCCTCCTTTTTTTTTTTTCGTGGTACTGGGGATCAAACTCAGGACCTTGCACTTATAAGGCAAGCACAGCACCACCGAGACAAATCCCCAGCCCCACATCCTTCTTTATCTCCAAGAAAATCACCATTTCTTTTTTCATGGTCTGTACTACAAAATATTAGACCTAGATTTTTTTCATCCCACTTCCATGCACAATCTAATATGTTTTTTTGGTTTTTTTGGTTTTTGTTTGTTTGTTTTATTTTGTTTTGTTTTTTACTACCAGGGATCGAACTCAGGTCCTTGCACTTGCACAGCAGGCGTGAAACCACTGAGCTAAATCCCCGGCCCTCTAATATGTTTTAAAAACTTAGAAATTCCCTACATTGGCAGCTCATTTCTTCAATCATAATATTTTGGGCCATTGAGAATTAAAGAACTGTTCTGAGATTCACATTGTACCTTAGACCAGCTTCATTTGTCTCCAGACCTAATCTAAAAACCTGGGCTGGACAGCTCTGAGTTGGATTCCATGTATATTTTTTTTTAAAAAATCTGCAAGTGATTCTGATGGATTGTCCAATTAAGAGCCACTGGTACGGAACACTCTTCCAAAGAATAATCCCCAGGCTTTATATGTTCCCTAAAACTGTTTTCTTTTGCTTAAGCTTTGCATGTAAAAAGACCAGCCGTGGTGAAGCATTAGGAAAAATTTTAGCTTATCCTATATGTTTTTAAAAGAGCCAAGTGCCTGCCTTCCCTCTCTGTAATGGAATAGTGAAACAACTTTGACTGCTGATTTTCTTTTGCTGTATCTTTCAGAGAAATATGATTATGTAGGCAGACTCCTAAAACCGGGGGAAGAACCTTCAGAATATACAGATGAAGAAGATACCAAGGATCACAATAAACAGGATTGAACTTTGTAAACAACCAAAGTCAGGGGCCTTCAGAACTACAATTCTTATTCCCTTTCACAGAATGTCCAGTGTCTTTTGGTTTGATTGACCTGCTGCAAAAAATATTTGACAGATTGTGTACAAGATAAATGAGTCTCACTCTGAAGATTTGAATACTAGACATTATGTACGCTGCCAGACTCATTTGTGGCACTTGTTTGTAATGCCTGGTGGCGCTTCATCATCCTGAAAAGGAAGAAAGTCAGGAGGTTACTTTTAGCTCCCCTCCTCCCCCTCCTTCTTTTCTCTTCCTTCCACCTCCTCCTCCATCCCCTATCCCCTATCTTACTTTCTTCTCTCTCCTCCTTTCTCCTTTTCTTTTTCTCCAAAATACATCAGAGACAACCAGATACGTATTTACTACTCAAATGTACAAATCTCCTCAGCAAACAGCAAGGGACTATTACTTCACATGCTATGTTTTTATTTTAGCATTGAAGAGGTTACCTGGGCAGAGGAGGTGGGAGTTGCACATTAATTTGAGTAGTTTAGGCTACTGAAACATTAAAATGTGAATTCCCAAACTGTTCTTTTTTGGGCTTTGTCAGGGAAAAGGAAACAAGGGATTTCAAGTGGATTGAAGTCAAGGAAATTCCTCCAAGATCATTTCAAACCAGTTTTATCCCTTCCCTTCCTTCCCCTAGATCAAATCAATATTAATTGTGCCTTATTTCACTTCCATAGACTTGAATTATTTTTAGGGAAAGCCCCTATATGAATTTGAAGTCACTACAAACAGCATTGAGACTGAAGTTGGAATATTCTGTTGACCCACAAAACCTTGATGTCATTCTGTGTATATAGAATGTAAAAGGAATATTCAGTGTTAACTGCCATATTATGTTGATATACACAAACTTAATTAGCATTGTGATGCCAAATGCATTCCCCCATGCTTTCTCTTTTAAAAAAAAAAAAAATTGGAAATCACATCAACAGCCCTTAGCCCCTTACAGCTGCCTAATTCTAGGAGTCTGACGCTCACATCTCATGGGAGTGGGTCTGTGGGGCTGCAGTATGGATGTCTGTGTGGGTGTGTGTGGGTGTGTGTGAGAGTGCCTTGGAAGGGACTCTTTCTGCAGATATTGTAAATATAAGTACCGATTTAATAAAGCATGTAAAATAAACCAAAATAAGCTTGAGTTGGATTTTATATGCAAAACTGTAAGCCAGTGCATTGTGATATGGGAATAAGATTGTGCATTTGATTCAAGATGAGGAAAACTCTTGGAAATGAAAAGCAGGCACTGGTTAACCAAGTTGTACACATTGTACCACATTCAGTGTAACTTTAGGAAGAAATTCCACTTTTGTGGAACATTCTTAAGAGATCTGAGATTATTCAGGTAAGAGTTCATGTATAAAAGTGTACATATTTTTACTTTATATTTTGATGCCAACTGATTATATTGGAAATAACAGCACTCCAGGCACTAGTTGTGAAACAAAACAGTAAAGGATATTGTACTGATTAATACTAAATTTTTTCCTTATTAGGTTGAAAAGATCCTTACTAAAAGCCCTAAATATGTCAATCATATGATTTCATCATGACTATGTAAGTTCTTGATTGAGGACAAGTCACACCAAAAAGCAATTCTATTTAAGTCATCAGTTAAAGAAAAGACTTCTGTTTAATAAGTATAAAATATATAAAAGCCATCAAAGAAAGGGCAACTTTGAACTGCAACAATAAGCTAAAGTGTATAAAATACTATATTCTATTTAATCTTGTAATGTTTTGTGGGAAATTATCTTTGGTCAGATCTTGGCTAAAGAATGGTTGTGAAGACTTAAAGAGTGTTGGGAAATGCTTTGTGTATTTATGTATTTTCTTTAAAAGTTTGTTAAAGTACATGTCCTCTGTAGTAAACTGATATGTGTGTGTGTGTATGTGTATATGTGTGTGTGTGTGTGTATATGAATTATTTGAGCCTACAGTTCAATAATAAACCTGCACTTGTTAATAGAGAAACCCTAAATATTCATAGGGTAAAAATGATGTGGTCTGGTAAGAAAAATGAGTAATTTTGTGTTTTGGACTTTAAATAAACTGTTCTATAGATAATCCCTTAATTTCAGTGAATGTTTTCCATTCCCAGGTAGTTTGGCCAGCTGCTTAATAGTGAGGGACCCATAGCCTTAGTAGTATGTTGTGTTCCCCTTTTGCCCATATTTTTCAAATTTGCCTGATTATTTCGGATCACGTGAGGTGCTTATAGTATAGATTCTTGGCCTCTCATTCAGCCAGAATCTTTATTTGTGAGAGGTTCCTCAGCTAATTCTTAGGGTGAGGCATACTTGAGAAATGCTGTGCTAAACTTTTCAAGCTACTTAATAATTACTAGGCAACTGAAGTAGAACTTGTACATAGATAATTGCTGATCCTCCACATTTGGTTTTGTATTTCCTAAACTTCCTTAGCAGTGTGAGTTAAAAATCAAGATTTCAAGTAAAATCTAATACATGGCTTTAGAAAATAGCAGATTTTAATAGATTTTTTTTTATCTTTGCCAGCATTTCCATGCTGGCTTATGTCCCCAAGTAAAAGTTTTATTGTATATAGTTGTCAGTTTCTCTGCATTAACATGGATCCATTCAGATACAGATGAGGTTTTTAAAATCTTGACCATGGTGCTAAGTCTTTTTATGTTGTCTTGATGGTATTTCTGCCTGCCTTCCTGATATCTGCAGTCTGACAGTACACCCACCTCTACCCACAACCAAGAAACCTAAATTTAATATGTTGAACTAGCACTAGAAGACCTGTGTTCTTCACAGAAATTGATATTGAATCACTCATTATCCAAGTGTTCCACTTAACCTCGATTGATGACTAAGTGCAGCATAGCCAGCTGCTAGGAATGTGTGTCATTGACGTGTTAACACTGTAGCTTCAGAGAGCTTTTATAGATTGGAGTAAATTGGCAATAGTGTAATAAATAGAAAGTTTAAAAGTTCCTTTGAGCATATTGAAAATAAAAGCCAAGTATTACAGTGATATTGAATGAATTGTAATTCTAATTTATCTCTAATGAAAGTACCAAATGCCTAACTATAGCTTTTGAGAATATGTGTTCCATTAAGGTCAGTTACCATTTGATAAGTGATATTAATCTGATTGTGATCTATCTGGCTGTGGCAAAAATGGTCAAACAAAGACCAGCCAACTTTACTGTTTTTAGGCTAACAGCATAATTCCTGGGCAATATCAGAAATGACTATCTCCTCATCATCATTTCTGTGAGTCACTTTGAGGAAACCCTGCTCTAACTCTCAGCTTTGCTTTTGTCCTGCCATCACTCATCTTGGGGAGGTCATTTGGGCTGCCTGTGATTACTCCAATCCAGAAAGTACTTGAGCTGGGCATGGGGCTGAGGCAGGAGGACTGAAAGCTTGAACCAAGCTTGGGCAGTTTATTGACTTGGCAAGACCGACCCTGTCTCAAAAATTAAAAGGCTGGAGGCCGGGGATTTAGCTCAGTGGTGCCACTGCCTGCCTTCCAAGCACAAGGTCCTGAGTTCGATCCCCAGTACCAAAAAAAGAAAATTAAAGGGCTGAGAATATAGCTCAGTGGGAAAGCCTTGGGTTCCATCCCCAATACCAAAGGAAAAAGCACTAGATATCCTGTGAGCACTGGTTTAATTCTCACAAGATTTGTCTTTGTTATAGCCTCATAGAACTCAGCCTCATCATGCAGTTTGGTGAAAGAAGCCCCGTAATATTGGCATATGCTTTTAAATGCTGTAGATAGTATAACTTTAAAAACTGCATAGTACTGCCTCAGAGTAAAAGTTGTAGTGGAAATAACAGGCTATTCTATATGTGATATGGCCTAAGTTTGTTTTAAAGAAAAACCCCAGGGAGAACAAATTTAAAGAGATCCACATATGCTTTTTGTGGGTTATAAAAACAATGTATGATCATTATAAAAAAATTAATAAGCATTGCCAAAACTCATTTAAGCAGTTAACCTTTTCCAGAACCCTTTCTCTCCAGTTCTTTGTATGTGAATTATAGTATATTCTCCTATTCAAGACTTCAGGCTCAAGATACCCAGCCAGACTTACTGGACTTCTCTCGATGTCCCTGGAACCTCTAAATGGATGCATGGTTTTCCCTTCAGTGTGCTCCTGCCCTGGTTCTCTCTCTGTGTGCTACTGCACTGAGTTGTCTTCCTCCTTTGCTGCAAATTCACGGTCTCTGTTGGTCTGCTTGCTTCCCTCCTTTAAAGGCCTTCAGTGGCTCCTTTCTAAGAATCCAGACCATGGGTGGGCCTCCACACTGCCTCTTCACCAGTTCTCACTTCATTAACTGCTACTGAAAACTACTTCCACTTTATTCAGGAGAGCTTCCAGAGTATAACCTGGCTACACGAGCACTCTGTCCCGGTCTGCATTACTCTGTTCCCCACAGCACCCGCCCTGCTAGCTGACTTGCTCAGTCTTAGAGGCAAGGCTCAGACTCAGCGCCTAAGGCTGAAGTAGGAAACCCCATTTCATCCCTCCAAGGTACCAGGTGCATTTGTATCACTGAAGTTACTATTTTGTGTTGTAGGGACCAGATTTATGCTCAATATTTTAGGCCCAGTGTTTTCCCCAACCACTACATATTTGCTCAGCACATTTTTGTTAAAAGAATTTGTAAACTGAGAGGGTAAACTAATAGGAGCCGCATCACACCAGTGTTTGTGAGTTCTGCTTATTGGGCTTGCTGTTAATCTGAGGAACAAAACAAAACAAAAAAAGTTTGAAGCTGTGAGACTAGGTGATCTCTAGTACCCTTTCAGTTTATGAATCCAAGTTTATGAATTCAGTTTATGTGCATGCTTACAAATACTGAGCATGGCTGTATTAAATGCGGAATACAGGGTTGTCTTCAGGACAACTGGATGGAGGTGAGGCACCGCTGTGCAGCTCGCACCTGAGCACCTGTGTGATCAGGGTTGTGCTGCGGCAGGTGCAGCTGTGAGGGTGTGTGGGTGGGGGGGGATCCCAGTTTTTCTTGTAACTGAAAACACTCATCAACCCCCAGACATCTCACCAGGGATGCAGAGTCTTGCTCCCACCATGTGCCTGGTCTCCCGCCCCTCCATCACAGGCATGCCTGGCAAGGCCTGGCCTATCCCAGTGCTAATTAAGAAAAAGACAAAGTAAGCAACATTTAAATTTGATCTTCCCAAAGACAAACTCCACCATAATAAAAGTATAATGAAAACGGCCCAACCTGCTGTGCTTTCCCAAGAAAAAGACCTTTGCCCTTTACAACAGTAAGTGGTAAGAAAGGAAAACAAAAGCTACAGGGAGCAAGTCACCTTTCTCAAGAAGGGCAAGCACTGTCAGGCCCGTGTTTGGAAGCTGTGTCTGCGGAACGCTTAGCCTGGAGTGGTCAGCTGCTTTCTGCTGGGCAAGTTTCTTGACTTCTCTGAGCCTGCCTTTCCTTAGGTGTGGAAAGGGACTGATACATTAAATATTTGGGGATGACATGTAATTTTCTTATTTAAAGTAAGGATCTGAATAATCCTTTGTTGATTAACTGGATAGTTGTAAATCTAAAAACTCTTCACTGTCTTGTGCTAACAAAGTACACCTGGCGTGTAGTAACAGCATCAGATTACTAAAGATCAGCGATACCGTGAGATGTTTCCCACATTTATTGATATTTTCATGTGCCCAGCTTGTGATTTATTTGGAATCTGGGCTCCCAGAGGAGGGTTTTCCTCATACCATCTGCATAGGGTGAGCCTGGAGTTAGCAGAAACCGAACTGAGAGATTACAGTAAGTCGTGAGAACTCGCCGTGACTGACCATCTTTACTGCTGAACAGCAGAGCACATTGTGCTTGTCAGCTATTTTTAACCAGAAGCAAAATTGAAAATGCCAGATGACAGCCATGAGATCAACCGTGTGCTTCCTGTTAAGTTTCACAGATTGATTTGCACTGTTTTTCTTGACCTTTGAACCATCATGAAGTAATTCAGAATCACTTCACAGCCCAACTTGTGTTAAGGCGCAGTGATTAGAATGCCTGAGTACATTGATATGTTCTGTTCAAAGATTTCCCCCAAATGCCTGATGCAACTCTTGTAAAGCAAGTTAAAACTTTAGTCACCCTAAATTAAAAATCACTAGGCTCACATATCTTTAACAGATTCTGGGGCAGCCAGTATTTAGTTCCAGTTGGAATCTGCTCATGATGGTTATTTTTATATGTCAAATAGACCAGTCCATGGTGCTCAGTTGTTTGGTCAAACACTACCCTAAATGTTATAGGTGTGACTAACATGTACAAATCACCCTCCTGCTGTGGATGGACCCCATCAACAGCTGAAGACATCAGCCATAAGGCAGATTCCCTGGGAAAGAAGCAATTCTGCCTCAAGACCCCACGTAGAACTCAGCCCGTTATCAGCTGTCTCACTCAGACTGTGGGTGTCAGGCTGGACACTGCCAAGTCACTCTTACCCGGGTTTTTAGCTAGCCAGCCCCATCGAGTCCAGGCTTCCAACAGTGTGAGCCAATCTTTCAAAATAAATGCAAGTAGGGCCAGGGATTTAGCTCAGTGTTGCTGCCACCTGCCTCACAAGCACAAGGTCCCAAGTTTGATCCCCAGTACCTAAATAAATAAATAAATAAATAAATAAATAAAATTAAAATAAATACAAGTAGTGCCTCGGTTCACAAACTTAATTCGTTCCACAATTCTGGAAAAGATGGCCATGGTCATATTCATCACCTGATGCAAAGTTCGCAGACAAAAGCAAAATTTTGCAAACGCTTCTATTTCCAAACCAAATTGTTCATAAACAAAAGCATTCCTGAACCAAGGTCCCACTGTAAATCTCCTCCAATCTCCTACTGGTTCAGTTTCTTAGAATAACGTAACAAACTGGGGCAAGTATTTCCTTTTGTTTTTGTGTTTTTGAAACTGGGTCTCACTGTAGTTGAGGCTGGCCTTGAACTCACCATGTACCCCAGGCTGGCCTTGAACTCTCAGTGATCCTCCTGAGTGCTGGGATTACAGGCATGTACCACCACCGCTCGATGGCGGTATTTCCTAGTGAGTACATTATGAGATTTAACACGTTTTACTTCATTGTTAACAACTCTATTCTTTTTAATTTTTTATTTTTATTAGTACATATTTACAACAATGATTACAATCACTGGGAAGAGTTGCTACATGTACATAACATCTTAATTCTTACTTTCTCCTCTCTTGCCCTCCTTTCCCTCATCTCTAGATCCCCATTCTAGTTGCAACAGATCTATTTCCCTGTTTCCTATTATCTTTTAGTTTGCTTTTTAAAGTACTCTGAGTTTCTCATATAAGAGAAACCATGTGATATTTAGGCTTGTGAGTCTGATTTATTTCGCTTAACATATAGTCTCAAGATGCATTCATTCTCCTACCAATGACTCAAAATTGTCATTTATGATTGAGTAGTACTCCATTGTATATAAATACTACATTCTCTTTATGCATTCATCTATTGATGGACATATAGGCTGCTTCCAAGATATAGCTGTTATGAGCTGTGCTGCTATAAACATGGGTATGCGTGTATCATTCTAATATGATGTCTTTTAACTCTTTCGAGAAGATACCTAGAAGGCAAATAGCTGGGTAGGGTGGAATTTCAATTTTCAGTTTTTTGAGAAATCTCCATACTGATTTCCATAATGGTTGTACTAATTTATAGTCCCACCAACAACACAGAAAGTTTCCTTTTCCCCCACAGCCTCACCAGTATTTGTTATTACTTGATTTTTTTTATGATAGCCATTCTTTCTGGAGTAAGAATCTCAATTTTGTTTTAATTTGCATTTTTCTAATAGCCAGAGATGTTGAGCATTTTTTTCACGTATTTATTGGCCTTTATTCTGAGGAGTGTCCATTCGTTACCCATTTTTTGACTGGATCTAATTTTTTCAAGTTCTTAATATAATTTAGGTATTGATCCTCTGTCCAAGGTATAGTGGCAAAAAATGTTGCCTATTCTGTAGGTTATCTCTATTCTGTTGGTTGTTTCCTTTGCTGTGAGAAGATTTTTAATTTGATATGACCCCATTTGTTGATTCTTGGTGTTATTTCTTATGCAGCTGGGATTCTGTTGAGAAAGTCCTTACCCGTGCTTATGTCTTCAAAAGTTTTATATATTTATCTGCCAACAGATTGTTTTTGTTTTAATATTTGAGTCTTTGATCCATTTTGACTCCAGACAAATCTCTTCTTAGATCAGTACTTAATATGTGATCTAATATGGTCCCCCAGACTTCAGGTTTTGAACTCTGAAGAACCTGTCGGCCATGAAATAATACATTTGCCAATATGCTTTCCATTTTTCCAGATAAAACTGAAATAATTTTTCATCTAATCTCTGAAATAAGATTTCATCAGATGTCATGAGGCTGACCAAGAGGAAAGATAAGATAATCCCTTTGCAAAGTCAATGTGCCATGGAAGTTAACAGTGCCTGCTCTGGTCATTTTAAAATATTTTTAAATGTTGACCTTGGTGCCAAACACCTATAATTGAGCCCATCCTGGGAGCCTAGTGACTTAATAACACCCTGTGTCCAAAAAAATTTTTTTTTTATTTTAAAAGGTCTGGGAATGTAACTCAGGGCCTGGGTTCTGTTTCTTGGAAGGCAGGTTGGGTTTTTTTTTTTGGTACCGGGGATCGAACTCAGGACCTTGCACTTGCAAGCCAGGCACTGGAACCACTGAGCTAAATCCCTAGCCCTGGGTTCTATTTCTTATATCATAAAAGAAATATTTATAAATACACCTAATTATGGAAGTGACATGAAACTATTCTCTTTGAGAAGGAAAAAAAATGCTCAAACGCTGCAGCAAATGAGATGTTTGAATTAATTTTGCCCCAACTCTAATTCCTAATTCTCTCCAAAGATGACCGTAACTTTCAGTTTAGTGTACACATTTCTGATCTTTTTGTAAGCATTTATATTCATGTAGCTGAACCTGTGGAAATATTACAGAGTTTGAGGTCCAAAATCTCTAAACTGCCTGGCTTAACGTCTGATTCCACCGCTCATTAGCTGTGTGACTTTGAGCTAGACACTTAACCTCTCCTTGCCCAGTGCTCAATTCTGTAAACTACAGAAAACAGTAGTGCCCAATTCTTAGGGCTGTTCAGGGGATCAAATGACTTCATCCATGTGAAGCACTTAGAATGGTGTCTGGCACATAATAAGCACTATAAAGTACTAGTTATTATCATTCCTCCTTTTTTCTAACGTAAATGATAATACTGGATACTTTTTTGCTAACTTATTTAACTCATCAATGTACTATACTTTTGAAATTTTTCCAAAGTATTACAGATAAAATCTCTTCTTTCCAACAACTTGAAGTATCATTTCCCACATGATTTCAAACAGTTCCTAGAAAAAAATCTATATTTACCCAAGTAGTGTGTATCTTTTTTTATATGATTTGGTGAAGTAAAGTATCAGGTGTCCTTGGTAGACTAAAACCATTATGAAAATGTTATTTGTACAGATGTTGTCACTGGGGATCGGATAGGAAGATCTTGCAATAACCTGGGACAGGTGCGTCACCCTTGCACACCTCCCTCTGTCTTTGAGTTGTGCTTTCATTTACTGAAGACAGTGCCGAGCCAGAGCAGAGCAGTCTTCGGTAAAGTTACCATACTCTCTGTCTTGTTTCTCCCTTCTTCCAGGAACTTGCTGCCTCACTGATTTGAATGAGGTTCCAAGTATGTTTCAGAGGGTGGAGGAGAGGAAGCCTGGTGTGGTTAAAAGGTGATGTCTGCATTTCGGATCCACTTCCTTTTGCAGTTCCCCTCGGGAGGGTGTTGTGACTTGTGACCCACAAAGCCTCATTCGGTCATAGGTGGGGCTTTTCAGAGGTGGCTGGATCTAGAGTGTGTGATGCTGGGATTCATTCATGGTACAATGCAAGGATTAAGGGTGTGAGTGCTACCTGCCCTAAGGGCGGGTAGCCTGGATAAAATATAAGTGACAGAAAGAGGCTTGTTGCTTGTCATTGCTTGCTTGTTTTTGCTGCCTTCTGTCTGCCATGAACTGTTTCTCTGCAATGGTCCTCTGCTATGCTACCCTGCCTTGGAGCCAGGGTGTTTTGTCTCAGCAATGAGAGAAAAAGTAACTAAGACTGAGGCATATCTGCCCTTTGGCCCAAGAAGGATCAGGAGTCGCTGCCACTTGTGTCTTGCTGTTGGCATCCATTCCCTGTTGGGCTGGAAGTGGGTGAAGAGCACCTGGACTGCATGAGTCCCCCACACCTGGAAAACCAGAGGACACGGCAAAAGGGCAATGGAGAGGAGCGAGAGGAGGGCAGGCTTCTCTGAACTTCCCAACGCTGCCTGAGCTGATTCATAAGTGTTCACTCTTGGAAACCCAGCATCTGCTCCAGGACCTGCCACAGAGCAACTGTTTAGCAAATGTTTGCTGGTGAAAGAAAGAAATCGACTGAACCTTTGCTTGCCTTAGCAGGACAAAGCATATTTCACATTTTTTAAAGTAGAGGGATTCTGGAAGCAACATAGATGTTTGAAAGCTAGAAAACCTGAGTGGAGATTTGCATGGGAGAAAAGATTTTGTTCTTTTTAGATGCATCAGGAAAAGGATGCACTCAAAGGGAAAAACTAATTTGGAAAGGCTAGTGATTCTCTGGTGGGCACTCACGACCTAAAAAGACTGATGGGCTCCCAGCAAACATCGCTGCTGTGGATTCTGACAAAGAACTGACTGTCCTGAAGAAGCCTTTGCATGCCTGAGGTCTGGTAACCAGAGAGGGTGAGCAGGGCTCTCCAGAGGGCGTCCTGAAGGGAGGGTTCAGGGTCTGAAGGAAGGCCAGCCCGGGCCAGCAAGGTTTCCAGCCCCTGCTCCTTTCAGGACAAGCTCAGGGACCTCCCTTACTGTTTGTTGATTCATCCTCAGAAAAACCCTCTGCCCTCTTTTCACTCCACACCGCCACCACTTCATTCCCCTTGACATTCATAGCACCCTGCCCTGGTTTCTGCCTCGCTTCTCAGAGTAGCTCCTCCCTCAGCCAGCCCTGAAGCAACTACTCCCAGCCTTCTTGGGACTATCCTCACTTTGTAGCCTTCTGAGCAGTCAGTCTTCTACTCCCTAAGCTGTTGCTGCTGTCATTGGACCGATGACATTTCCTGGGTGCAGATCTGCAGAGCCACTGCCCATGAGCACTGCTCCTCTCCCTGCACCCCTAACAGCTCCCCAGGTCCATGTGTTCAGAGAACCCGTCAGGCATCAGCATCTGCTAAAAACAACTGTTCCTCCTCCTGCCTTTCCCCCAGCACTAGCCACTGTCATCCATGCCAGACTCGGGGTTTTCCTTGGCCCATGCTTGCTCTTCTACACGTCACCACCCACCGAGCCGTGCCAAATATTACATCTGAGAAGGCCTCCCACTCTCTTGGATCTCTCCCCACAGTTCTTTATCTTCCCTTTACCACACATTTAAGGTGGTCTTTCCACTGAGAGATCTTTCGATGACTCCTTGTCTCCAGAGGACAGACTGCAAGCTGTTAACATACTATTCAAGTCCTTTCAAAATGGGCTCCCTGCTGCCATCTTCAATCGGATCTCTTCCCACACACCCGCAGGCAGTGCTTGTGCCCCGCTTGCCATCTGGACACTCATTCCATCTTCCTGGAACTCTTCTTTGCTAGCTAGTTCCTGTTTCTCCAAGACTGAATCCAAGCACCCTGCTCTCCCATAAAGCCTTTACTATCAGCACTGCAGCCTGCCCCACCCACCTGCTCAGCACCACTGTGACCGCCTTCCCTCCCTTGCTTAGACACTCACCCCCTGGATGAGCTCTTAAGACCAGAAATTAGATCTCACCTATCTTTGTATCTGGCAAGGTCCAAATGTTTGTGTTCCCTCCAAAATTCATGTTGATCCCCAATCTCTAAGGTGACAGTGCTCAGCTTCATCGTCCTGAGTGGATTAATGCTGTATAAAGGAGCTTGAGGCAACAAGTTCCCTCTTCGCTCCTCGTCCATGTGAGGACACAGCACCTGTCTCCTTTCTGCCCTTACATCCCTTCCACTATGTGAGGATACCCGGCTGGCACCCTCTGTGAGCAACACCCCCTCTCAAGACACTGAGCCTGCCAGCGCCCTGCCCTTGAACTTCCAGCCACCACAGCTGTGAGAAAATAGATTTCTCTTCTGTATAAACTGCCGATTCCTTGCTATTTTTCCATAGTAGCATAAATAGAGCCAGTATCTCTAGCCCTTAAAGAGTATCTCCTCACAAATGCTAAAAAGTAAATAAATGGATGTAGCTGTATTAGGTGTGTCCTAAAGCAGAATTTATTGCTTAGATTAGTCCCAGAAACATAGCCCCAGAAGTTGCTCCACAAGGCATAACCTGAGGTGAGAAGCACTCCAGCTTTCACCAAGGCAAACCCACCTTTACCCTGCTGAGTCAGAACCAGTCAGTGTGAATCTTTTGAGAATTAGGAGGAGGCAGATCTCCCTGGGGCATTTTGGCTTTTTGCTGTCCACCAAGCCAAATGATCAATGCTCACCAGATGGTCTGGGAATTGTTACTTCTTCCAGTCACATGTCTGGGCTGATGCAATTGTATCCCAGAGGTTATAAGAGAAAAGTTGCTGGCATTTGTGTCTGAAAGAGCCAGTGCCTTGTTTCTGTTCCTGAGGCAAAGGTTTTCACAGCAACACCCTCCTCGAGAAATGTACACACAGCCTGCCTGACGAGGCCACACTGGGAGCCGGAGCTCAAGCTGTGGTCGGGTGGAAAACTGAACTCTGAAAGAACAACGTCATAGTCAGCACCCTTACTGGAGTGCTCGGAGGATGACAAACACACATTGTGCCTTGTAAGAAATAACAGAAATCGAATCCTGGTAAGCGTTTTCAAGTGGGTCCCATGGCTAAATGAATGGTGTGTTTCTTCATTCAAACAGAGAGGGCAAAGGAACAAGATAGAAACATTCCATTGGGCCCAGCAAGGATATATAAGCTTTTCAGTGTTACAAATGATGCCATAAATGTGTCAGTCCAGATGAAGTTAAAGCGGTTTACTAACAAACGATTGTGTCCCTTGCTTGCTCATATTTGTCTAACTCAGCTGGCACAGAGAAGGTCAGCAGCAGATTAGGGACCCAAATCCACAACCTATACCAGATCTCAGAGTGCCAGGAGAATGCTGAGGAAGGGAGCAGGGCTGACCTGATTTGTCAACAGAGGAGAAAGAGGTGAAAAGAGTGTTTTTCAGATAAGAATTCCTTCCCTATCTCCATTCATAGGAGCATACTTTTTTTTTTTTTTTTGGTACTGGGGATCGAACTCGGGACCTTGTGCTTTCAAGGCAGGTGGCAGAACCACTGAGATAAATCCCCAGCCCAGAAGCATACATTTTTATTGTCCTGGTTAAGATCACCAAGATCAAGTGTATAAGCTCCAAACTTGTAGGTATTGAATCTTCAGAGGAAGTTACAATTTCCAACTCTACTCCACCTATATTTGTCAGCTTGCCTGTCCTGGGAACCAAATACCTGACACCTACAACTTAAAGGAGAAGAGGTTTATTTTGGCTCATACTTCAGAGGGCTCAGTCCATGGTTGACTGGCTCTAAGGTAGAAACATCATAGCAGAGCACATGGTGGAGAAAGGACACTCGAGGCATTTGAGGAGGAGAGAGCAGGGAAAGACAGAGAAGAAGGGACCAGATGTACTCCCCAAGGTCATTTCCCCCTGACGCAATTTCTCCAACTAGGTCCCACCTCCTAACATCCCTTTTAGCCACGAATTTGTCAATGTGTTAACCCATTGATGAGATTAGTGCTCTCACAATCCTATTATCTCTTCAGGCATCTCTTAAACCAGACAAGTTAACCATCAGGATTAACAGGCACACTGCCCCATTTTATCCTGAATGTGGTAAATAGGGGACATTCAAAGTTTTCCTCCAAACTGGCTTCATTTATGACCATTAATGTTTCAGTCACAAGCACTTCTCTTGCAGTTAAATTCTTGCTGAAACAAATCATGTGTCCTGAACTTCACATGAAGAAAGGATATTTTCATAAAAGTCTACTCATTGAGGCCTTAGATAAATTATGGCCCTTAGGCTATTCAAAAGTCATATTCTTTGTCTCCTCATCCAAAAAAGGACCTAAATTTATATTGGTTCTGAAATTGGTTTCTAGCTGAGCATCCAGTAGCATGCTGGATGAATAACTCCCCCAGCAGCTGAGGAATAACTCTATAGAGTCAGACAGACATTCTCTTTGGAAGCTCTGGGTCCTCTTAGAACCAAGGTTAACAGCAGCATTGAAAATTTGGTTCAACACAGGTCCTTTGCATAGTAACCAGTTACATATTCAAACTATGGAATATAATATATAGAACTCTCCTTCCTTTTCTATAACTCAACTCAGTTTCTGTTTTGAATTCTTTTTTTCCTTTATGAGGGATGAAAGTGGCTCCAGACACTGTGTAGCTCTTCACATCAAGAATTAAAATCTATGTCTCAACCCTCTGAATCTGGACTGGCCTTGTGACTTGCTTTGACCAACAGAATGTAGTAGAAATACCATATGTCTTCTGAGCTACCGCATGAGGCCATACGGCTTCTGCTCTTATCTTCTTGGAAAGTTCACCATAGCATGAAAAAGTCTGGGATGAAAGATTTGTGGGCAGTGAGTTCAAGGCCAGCCTGGGTTACATTGTGAATTCACCGTCAGGCCAAATTACTCTATCCCAAGCAGTCCTAATTAGAACTACATGAGGGACCCCAGGCAAGACCAGCAGAAGACCCACTCCAACTAAACCCTGCCCAGCTGACCCACAGGAAATACAAGCACATAAATGGTGATTTGGGGGAGCCTACCAAGTTTTGGGATGATTCATGGTACTGGTATGCTCTTGGTGGGAAATGAATTTGGTTTAAATTCAATCAATTGAAAATTTTCTCATCCACAGCTTTCTCCCTAAAGTGACAGGTGAGATACACAAGGCTTCTGTTGGCTGATGGCATACAGGTGCTCTGATATCACCGCTTTCCTGTTAGCGTCTGGAAAGATGAATTCCCACTTGGCTCTCTCCTCAGTGGTATCCTGAGCCCTGCAGTCTATACAAAATCCCTCATTTAAGGACCTGTCTGTTTAAGAACTGTTTGGATTTGGGCTGGGGATTTAGCCCAGTGGTTTTGCTGCCTGCCACGCAAGCGCAAGGACCCGAGTTTGATCCCCGCTACCAAAAAAAAAGAAAAAAAAAAGAACTGTTTGGATTTAAAACCTGCCACTCAGACTTGTGACCTCTCTTTTTTCATGTGTATTTGCAGTTCTGTTGTTTATAGAGTTTCAGTGTTTTATTTTTGAACAGTACATTTTATTTATATAGTACTGTAATTTTTGCTGCTTGTACAGTATAGTACAGGACAGTAGTTTTGTGTTCTGTTACATGTTACAGTACTGTATGTAAGAGTTATACAAATAAAAGCAAAGTCATCAAGTTGGAGTTTCCTTTGACCATTTCTTTGTTCTGGATATTATAAGGGACATAACTATATATAATTCCTCATTTAGTGACCAGTTCATTTAACAACCTAGTCACAGGTATGTGACTGCCATTAAATGAGGAGTGTCTTGCTGCTACCACTGACAGCATTCCTTCATCCCCGCTGTGAGGCCACTCCAGATCGTCTCTTCCTTCAGGCCTGACGAGCCACAGTTGATCATCCTTGGTTGCTCCCAGGCATGCTGGGCATAAGGATATCCCCACAGTAGCCAGAGTGCCACCTGTTCTTCCCTGTCACGGTGGTATCAGGGATGCTCTCTGGGGCACCTGGAACCCTGTTGTCTGTTAGCTGATCTGACTTGGCTGGGGGGATGAAGGGGCACCAACCGTGGTATTGGACCCTTGTTTGGGGATTCTGACTAATACCTCTCTATTTTTTCTCTCCTACCTAACTCTTTCTGCATTCCCAGCCCAGCAAGTTTTGGCATAAATTTGGGTAACTGAAGGTTAAAAGAGCATCCCTTTGACTTCACCTATTGTTCTATGCCTACCTAGACTGGAACTTCTGGCTCAGTACTAAAAAGATCAAGCTCTTATAACTCCAAATTCTTTTTGTTTCAAATATACGACCTCTGTCTTGAGTTTCAAATTTCAGTATCCCCATTCTGTGCATTGTAGACATTTTAAAATATAATCATTTTGTGTGCATAAACATTATATAAATGGGGGCCCAGGGATTTGGCTCAATGGTTCCACTGCCTGCCTCGAAAGCACAAGGTCCCAAGTTCCATCCCCCGGTACCAACAGCAAAAAAACCCATTATATAAATGGTATGGCTACATTTTGATTGTTACTTTGTTGTTGTTGCTGTTGTTGTTATTAAGCTTTGTCTTTTCCTGTTACTATGTATATGTGGAATGAATAGCTCCTAATTGCTGCATGACACACCTTAGACATCCACATCTTCTTTCATCTCTCCACAAGTGATGAACACTCAAGTTTGCTCTGTTTCATCAGGAAACATTGTGATGAATATCCTCATCCATGTTCCCTTGTGGACCTGTCTGAGAATTTTAGAGAGATATGTACAAAAAGTGGGATTCCCTGTTACAAGGTACACACATGTTCAATTTGAATCCATGGTGCCAGATTGTTCAGAACGGCTCCATCAACCCTAATCCTAACCCTAAGTCTTCGTTCTCACCAGCAATTCATGAGGGCTTTCATAACCTCACGCAGCCACCCACTGGTAATACCTGGTGTTCTAATTTTGTACCTAGCTGATAGACGTAAAGCGATATTTTGTCATTTTATTTAATTATGACTTTGCACATTTCTTTAGAGTCTGTTAGTTTGGGAGAAACCTCCTCTTTAGTAAATTGCCTGTTCATATCCTTTGCTTACCTTACTGTCTTTTTGCGGGGCGGGGGGAGGTGGTGTTAGTTTTTTGAGACAGAGTCTCACTATGTAGTTGAGGCTGCCCTTGAACTCACTATACGTGTTACTTTTCTTTCACTGCTGAGACAAAATACCTGACCCCCAAAGTTAAGAAGGGGTTTTCCATTAGGATGAATAGCAGTGATTGATATTCTAAGTAGGTATCAATCACCTGGGTGGGGGCCAAGGTTTTAACCCAGCCTCTCCAGGAAATATCCCTGACCCCACCCTTACTGAAAATCCTTGTTTGCTTGCTACGTGACTTGCTCCCCCACTGGACCCCCATTTAATCAATATTACCTGGGTGACTGTATTTATAATCTTATTGGTCGGTCATGGTTTTGTCCCACCTCATGCCCACCTTGTAAATTTCTATTGGGTCTTACAGTTTTGTCCCACTTTGTACCCACCTCACCACATGGCTTTGCTGTGTAAAACATCTTTGAAAAGTGGGGTGGGCAGGTAACCCACTTCCCGGTCCCCCTTCTGTCTCTCTTAGGCAGAAGCTATCTTTCTCTCAAAAAATTTTTCCTACTCTTAAAAAATAAAAAGTGAAGGTGTTTATTTGACTTGAAGTTTGTAGAGATTTCAGTCCATAATCAGCAGGCTCCGAGGCTGGGATGCCAAACAAGCATCACAGAGGAGAAACAACACAAGGTAGTGAGGGCAACGAGAGGGTTTAACAGCATCTTTCTGTCCCTTTTATCTTATTCACACTACTGAGATTTGGGCAGTGCCAAACTAGTTACTCACTAATGGTTTAGTAATCACACGCCCTTAACCCCAGCATCACACATTCTAGATCCAACTACCTCTGAAAAAGAAAGTCCCACCTCATCTGCATGAGGCTTTAGGGGGACATCTAAACACTATGTATCCAGGCTGGCCTCAAACTCACAAAGATCCTCCTGCCTCAGCCTCCCAAGTGCTGGGATTATGGGGGCACCACCATGCCTGGCTTATACTGTCTTTTGAGGTTCCTGTCCTTTTTCCTGTTGATTCATAAGGGCTCCTGGAGTTCTAGGCGACTGTTTCTCAGCACTTTTTTTTTTGGTACCAAGAATCAAACTCAGGGCCTTGCACTTGCCAGGCAGGTGCTGCACCGCTGAGCTGCATCCCCAGTCCACTCAGCACTTTTCATCATGGCAGTCACCTCTTCCAGTCTGACATCACCTAGTAACTTTGTCCCATTATGACCTTCATTTCATGGAAATCTTTAATATAAAGTAATCAATACCTTTGGCGCTTTATGGGTTTGTCATTTTCTCCAGTTTTTTTTAATAGCATACATTTGCATTACATCATGATTCTATTCGTTATGTTTATGAGTTTGTTTTTTATGTTTTACTCAAGAAGTACATCCACACTTCTATCTCAAAAATAAATTCTTCTATATTTTCTCCTACTAATTTCATCCACTTAGATTTCACCTTATACTTCATTCTATGAAGACATTAGGTTTTATTTTTCTGCATAAAATGAGTACATTTTCCCCCACAGCATGAAGTAAAAACTGTCTCCTGTTCTTCTTGGTCTACCTTTGTTTTATGCCATTTTCCAGTTTTGAATCTGTTTCTGAGCACTTTGCTTTGCTCCTTGTTTGTCTGTTGTTGCACAAAATCACTGATTTTGTTCCCATAGCCCAGCAACATATCTTACTACCTGATAGTATAAGAACTACTCAGCCCTTTGCTGTCTGAAAAGGTCAACAACTGTTCTTGGACTTTTAGTCATCCATATTAACTTAAAAAGAAATTTATCAAGTTTCAAAAAATCCCATTAGAATTTTGATTAGATTTTATCAAATTTATATACTACTTTGGGGAATCCACATCTTAACATTAATTCATCCTATTCCAGAGGACAGAATATCTCTCCATTTGACCACATCCCTTTTTATACTTTTTTCCTAGCACTTTAAAGCTTACTTCACAGAGTTTATTTTGTCTTAATTAATTCCTAGAAAACACAGGAATTTATTGCTATTGAATCGTACAAATTTATAAATAGGTAAATGAATAATTAGAACTAGAGATTTTAATAAACCTCTTGGGAAATGAAAAACCAAAAAAGAGGAAAAGATATCAAAGACTGGAACCATGCAAACAAATAAGCTTACCCTATTATGTAAACCTCTATTTCCAACAGACAATATACTTTCTTTTCAAGAGCACATGAAAAATTTACAAAAATAGTTTAATGCATTAGGTCAAAAAGGAAGTCCAAGTAATTTTGAAGGATTGCTATGGAGACTAAATTATCTTGCCAACATGCAATAAAATTAGAAGTTAACATCAAAGGATATCTTTTTAAAAATCTCTTATTCTTGGAAACTGAAGGTACTAAAGAGAAGACTTTTGAGTGATCGTGGAAACACTGCATGTCAAAGTCTATGAAGTTCACCTCAGCATTTACTCAGAAGGTCACGTGTAGCTTTAAATAAAACTTTAGGAAACAAGTGAAATATCCAGGTCTTTACTTTTGAGTTGGGCTTTCAGGAAGGTGCAATCAATAGCATCCTTTTTTTTGGATTTTTTTTTCTTTTTCTTTGTACCCAGGATCGAACTCGGGACCTTGTGCTTGCAAGGCAGGCACGGGAACCACTGAGCTAAATCCCCAGCCCAAGCATCCTTATAGTTCTAAACATTCAGTTTTTGTAAAAGTTGCCATTCCTCCCATTCTTAATTGATTTTTACAGTCTATGGATCTTCTCTCATTCAACCACAGAGAATATCTGAATGCTAAGGTGAAGTAAAAGACTATGTGTGGGACTCTTTATGCTTAACTTGTTTCAAAATTCCAGGTGAAAGAAATATGCAAGAACAGATCTTGAGCCAGGAGTGGTGGTGCATGCCTCTAATCCCAGTACTTGGGAGGCTGAGGCAGGAGGATTGCTGTGAGTTCAAGGCCAGTCTGCACTACACAGTGAGACCCTGTCTTTAAAAAATAAAAAACAAACAAAAGAATAAATCTTGAAGAAAATACAGTTATCCTTATTCCTTTAGATAGCTTTTATTCCCTGAATTATCACAGAGTTACTTATAAAATTTATTGTTTGGTCTTTCAGATTACTTTTTTGATTTATATTATAGTGCTGTGCCTTTACATAGAGAAATGGGAAGAGAAAATTCAGACAGACTACATTATTGTGTTTATAAAGGACTACTGATATTTTCTTTTGTGTTTTGTTCTGTTATTTTTAAGACAAGATCTCACTAAATTGCTCATGCTGGCCTTGAACTTGTGGTCTTTCTGCCTCGGCCTCCTGAGTAGCTGGGACTACAAGTGTTCACCACTGTGCCCAGCTGAGGATGACTGTTGAAGATGTCCATTCCTCACTTGATTCCCCACTCATGAAAAGCCATACAAATGTCTTACAGACCAAAATGATAAGAAAGTGTTTTCTTTCTTTTAAGAGATTGAATTGTTACTGTTTGAATGGAATGTGAAATGGTTAACACAGGTTGCCAGCAACACCTATATGTTTCCCATTAGGTCAGGAGTAACTTGAAGGCAGCTGGTAGGAGAGGAACCACACTCCCCAAGGGACCAGTACTTTTCTCCCATTGTCTTAGTTACTTTTCTCATTGCTGAGACAAAATACCTGACACTCAAAGTTAAAGGAGGAAAGGTTTATTTAGCTCATAGTTTGTAGAGGTTTCAGTTCATAGTTAGCTGGCTCCAAGGCAGGGTGGCAGAGTCAGAGCGGCATCACAGAGGAGAAACAGTTCATGATGGGCAGAAGACAGGAAGGCAGCAAAGCAGTGAAGAAGAGAGGAAGCAAGCAGCAAGTGGCCACAGCAGCCCTCTTTCTGGCCCTTATATTTTATCTAGGCTACCCACTCGTGGTGGTGGTAGGGTAAGCACTCACACCCAGGGTGGGCCTTCCCATTATCCACTCCCAGAACTGTGTCAAACCAATCAGTGGGCTAATTTAGTAATCACACACCATTAATCCCAGCATTACACACTTAATCCCAGCACCACACACTCTAGATCCAGCCATCTCTGAAAAGCCCCACCTATGACCACATGAGGCTCTGGGGGGACATCTAGACACAAACTGTAACACCCGTTATTACTGAACAGCTCTTTTGCACACAGTAATCTCCAGAGCCAAAATGTTTTTAATATTATTATGAATCAGATAATTTTGATAGCTGCTTCCCCAGAGGAAAATTATATTCACCATATCTGGTCTGATAAATTAAACTGAAGTTAATGCTTCTAGATAGACACTTCATGGTGTTATCATGGGATTTAAAGACTTAACACTGTGTAGAGTCTTTTTTTTAAGTATTGGTTTTTAGTGTTTTGTTGGCTTTTTGTTGTTTTAATTCAGTGTCTCACTATGTTGCCTATCCTGGCCTCAAACTCCTGGGTTTCAGGGACTACAGGTATATACCAGTGTGCCTGGCTCTTTTTTTTTTTTTTTTTTTTTTTTTTTAAATTTTGAAATGGGGTTACTTCCACTCCTTAATCACAAAAAACAAACAATAAACAAACAAACCCCTTCAGGAGCATTTTGGTATCTCCTCCAAACTTCCTGGACCCTGATATCAAAACTAGTTCCTTTCCTCTCCTTTTTCTTTTGATTAGAAAATAAGTCACAGCCCAGAGAAATCTTAGATATTTCTTGATTGAGGAGGAGGAGGAGGAGGAGGAGGAGGAGGAGGAGGAGGAGGAGGAGGAGGAGGAGGAGGAGGAGGAGCGGGGCTGTATAGGCCAGATGAAGAGCAAGGCATATTTGGAGATTTGGGATGATCCTGTGGGAAACTGCCGGTGGGAGGAGTATTAATAAGACGTGTTTAGCAGCGTCTGGAACGGTGGGTACACAGGAGACTTAGGGGAGCCGGGGGCGGTGGGGGGGGGGAGCGGGAATGCAGACCAATGTGAATATAGCCGTGTTAGATCCAGCGAGAGAGAACCAACCAGAGACCGATATTAAATCCACACAGGAGTTTATTACCGGCCGGGACCAGAGCCAAGCATCGGACTTGAGCCCTGACTGGGGGGAGACAAACATGTTTTATACACCTTTGAGGCCAACAGTTTCTAGGCCCCGTTATGGGATAGAACTAGCAAAGCAAAAGGTGCAGAAGCAGCGGAACGTCCTGCTGTTAGAACATTTGTAAAACAATAGTTGATTATTATTTCTAAAGAGACCTTTTAAGGGGAGGAGGTTTCTAAGCTTCCTCCTTCTGAGTTTATCTAAAGGACAGGCAGGTGGGTCAAGCAGCAATATGGAGTTTGTCTTGCTAACTAGGGTCCTTCAGCCATGTGAATGTGACAGCTCTTCTAAGAAAGCATAAAATTATTTAAAAAATGTATTAAGATCCCAATTGAGAAGGTTTAAACACCAACAAACAGGCCATTTTCTTGTCAGCCACCATGAGTGACCTGCCCTAAGGAAGGGCAGTTTGGCCTTAGAGGACAGGACAGAGGCCATGGGAAGGCATGGAGGCTTTTCTAGACACATTGTGAGCAGAGGCTGAAACTTGGATCTGCAGCCCTAGCCAGAGCTTGCAGCCAATGAGATCTGGGAGTTCATCTGTTGTTGCTGGGTGTGGGGTGATAATGTTGATGATGAGCACCATGGGGCTGGCACTGTGGGAATCCAGGAAGCTTCTGGAGTAAAACACACAGACATGGCATCACCCCGACAACTCCTCTACATCCTGTCTTCGTGCTGACTCCAGTTCAGAGTCCTTCAGCTAGTGATGGTTTTCATTTCTTTTCCATCCAAAGGATCCTTCACAGGGCAATGTCGCACATCTTCTCCAAGGATTCAGCCTCCCAGAGCCCACAGTAAGCCCTAGGTCCACTCAGCTCACAGCTCTCACTAGTCATTTTTCTACCTAAATTCTCTTTTTCTGTCTTATACAATGTGCCAGCCCTGGCCCTCTACTCCAAGAAACCTGTGTGTCCTTCAAATGCTGCTCTTCTAGGGCTCCTTGTCCATCCCAACTGCTGTGTTTTTATCTTAAAATTCCCCTTCACTGAGAGAAGCATTTAGTTTCACATTCTTTTTTAAAATTCTGCCAAAATCAATGAGTAAAATAGTCTCTGCTGTTGAGAAAAGCACAATAGAGCCTGATAAGAACAATCTTTAGTGAAAAATCTACCGTGGTATAGAGTGCTGTAAAAGAGCTCTCAGCCTCCAACGGCAGCACAGGAGAAAGAACAATCAAAGAATAAAAAAATCCTTTGCAAGTGGAAACTCAATTCAACTTGCCAAAGATTAAAACTAGACCTATATCTCTCACCATGCACTAAACTAAAATCGAAATGGATTAAAGATCTAAATATTAAAACAGAAACGCTGAACCGGCTGGAACAGAGGTTAGGTAGAACTCTTGAAGACACTGATGTAAGAAAAGATTTTATGAACAAAACCTCAGTTGCACATGAACTAGCACAAACAATCAATAAGTGGGAAATCTTCTTACTAAAAAGCTTCTGCACAGCAAGAGAAACCACCAACAGTGTGAAGAGACAACCCAAAATGTGGGAAAAAATTTTCACCTGCTGTTCCTCAGACAAAGGTCTACTATCTCCAATCTTTAAAGAACTTTAAAAAAATCAGACCTCCCAAAGTTAAAGACCCAATCCAAAAATGGGCATCTGAAATGGACAAGTATTTCTCAGACAAAGAAGTAGAAATAGCAAATAAACATATGAAAAAATGTTCAGCATCACTGGTCATTTGAGAGATGCAGATGAAAACAACACTGAGATTACACCTCACCCCACAAAGAATGGCTGCTATCAGGAAATCAGCCAATAACAAATGCTGGTGGGGGGGGTGGGCAGAAAGGAACCCTTCTCCATTGTTGGTGGGAGTGCAGACTGGTGCAACCACTGTGGAAATCAGTATGGAGATACCTCAAAGAACTAGGACTAGAGGTCCCATTTGACCCAGCTATTCCCCTGCTGGGGATCTTCCCCAAAGTATTAAAAGAATCATACCACAGTGATATATGTGCACCCATGTTCATAGCGGCACAGTTTGTAATAGCTAAAACTTGGAAGCAGCCCAACTGCCCATCAACTGGAGACTGGATAAAGAAAATGTGGTTTTTTAATAAAATGGAGTACTACTCAGCCATAAAAAGGAAAAACTAGAGACATTTATAGCTAAATGGATGCACATTGAGGCGATAATCTTTTTTTTGTTGTTAAATTCTTTTTTGGTATATTTTAGGTATACAACACAATTACATTTCTCATTGGGAACTTGTACCTTTACATAATGCATCTTGGTTCTTATTTTTTCCCCATTCCTAGCCCTCCCTTCACCCCCTCCACCCTTCCCTATTTACAAAGACTTTATTTCCATTTTTTCCATTTCTCACCAGAGGCGATACTCTTAAGTGAAATAAATAGGACACACGTGTAAATACCAAATAGTTTCTCTAGTGTGAGAAACTGAAAGTGTAAATAAGGACTAAAAGGTATAATAGATAATGTGAGATAGGAAGAAAAGGGGCAAAGAGGAAGGTGAAGTGGGAGGGGTAGGGGAAAGGAAAGAAGGGAATGGAATTAATATGAGCAAATGAAAAACTGGAAACAAAGTCTTTGTAAATAGGGAGGGATGGAGGGGTTGAAGGGAAGGCAGGGGAATGGGGAAAAAATAAGAACCAAAAGAGATTATGTAAAGGTGCAAATTTCCAATGATGAATGTCATTATATTGTATACCTAAATTGTACCAATAAAATTAATTTTTAAATAAAGAATAAAAATCCTTAGGTAATTCAGAATTTTCTATTTCAAAGGTGCTTCTTATTAGCCAGGGATTTAGCTCAGTGGCAGCACGCCTGGCTCGCAAACGCAAAGTTCTGAGTTCAATCCCTGGTACCAGAAAAAAAAAAAAGTGCTTCTTATTTAACCCTCACAACAATCCTGTGGGGTGGAGTTTGTTATTCTAGTTCTAATCCCCCTTCCCCCCCAAAAAAAGGTTCCATCAGCAACTGGAGGTGACAGACCTGGTTTTGATTTCTGACTCTGCCCCCAACTGGGTAAAGTGAGCAAGTTACTCAACCTAAGATTCAGTTTCCTCATATAAAACGTTCAGATAGTAATAGTATATACCACACAGGATTGCTATGAGGATAAAATGAAAAACAAAAAAAATTTTAATTAAGATTATTGGTAAAATTTTTTGCATAAAACATTTTAATTATTAACAAAGTATCTCATACTCAGTATAATTTTGAAGAATTTTTTCCTATTTCACAATATCTATTATTCTGTTTGGTCGTTATTTACACTTTTGGTTTCTCACACACCAAAGAGACAATGCAATATTTACACGTGTGTCTGATTTATTTCACTTAAGAGTATGGTCTTGAGGTGCATTCATTTACCTATAAATGTCTCAAGTTTGTCCTTCTTTATGGATGAATAGTACTCCATTATATAAAATAATCTTTTTTACCCATTCATCAGTTGATGGGCATTTGGCTTGTTTCCAAGATTCAGCTATTACAAACTGTGCCACTATAAACATAGGTACACATATATTGCTATGGTATGATTTTTAAAAATTCTTTTGGAAAGATACCAAGGAGAATAATAGCTGGGTCAAATGGGGCCTCTAGCCCTAGTTCTCTGAGGTATCTCCATACGGATTTCCACAGTGGTTGCACCAGTCTCACTCCCACCAACAGTGGAGAAGGGTTCCTTTTCCCAACACTGCCAGCATTTGTTGTTGATTGATTTCTTGATAGCAGCCATTCTTTCTGGAGTCAAATGGAATCTCAACATTGTTTTAATTTGCATCTCTTCAATGACCAGTGATGTTGGACATTTTTTTATGGGCTGGGGATATAGCTCAGCGTCACAGCACCTGCCTGGCAAGTGCAAGGTCCTGAGTTCAATCTCCAGTACCCAAAAAAAAGGGAACATTTTTTCATATATTTATTTGCCATTTGTACTTCTTTATCTGAGAAGTGTGTATTCATTTCAGATGCCCATTTCTGGATTTGGGTGGGCTGATTTTTTCTTTATATGTTCTAGATATTAGTCCTTTGAGGAACTACTGGCTAAATTTTTTCCCCACTCTGTGGGTTATGTCTTCACACTACTGGTGATTTCTTTTGCTGTGCAAAAGATTTTTGATAAGACAAGATCCCAGTTGTTGATTCTTTGGAATATTTCCCATGCAGTCTGGGTTTTTTTCATAAAGTCTTTGTCTACTTCTATGTCCCTAAGTGTTCTACCGATTCTCTCTTCCAGAAAGTTTAATGTTTCTGTCTTAATATTTATATCTTCAATCCATTTCTATATTAGTTTAGTGCATAGTGAGAGACATGAGTCTAGTTTTAGTCTTTGATATGTAGAAAGCCAGTTTTTCCATCACCATTTATTAAAGAGGCTATCTGTCTTCCAGGGAGGGTATTGGGCCCCTTTGTCAAAGATAAGGTGGCCGAGTATGTCTGGAGTTATTTCTGTATCTTCTAGTCTATTCCATTGATCTTCAGGTCTGTTTTTTTGCCAGTACTATGCTGTTCTTATCATAGTAGTTCTGAAGTATAATTTCAAGTCAGGGATTGTGATGTCTCCTGCCTTGCCTTTGTTGCCCAGAATTGTTTTTGCTATTCTAGGTCTCTTCTGATTCCAAATGAATTTTAGGAATTACTTCTCTAGTTATGTGAAGTATGCTATATACAGAAGCACTTTATCCATGGAATCTGATAAATAATGATTATGTCATACTTTTTTTTAAAATAAGAAAAATTTTAATTGCACAGATGGATTTTTTTTATTTGTTTGATAATCCAGCTAAAATCAAGTCAGTATTAGCTTTAAACTGTTTCATTTTATACCAATATGAGAATTTTTAAATTATCCACTCCAACTTACAGCTTCTCAGAAAAATAATTATGTGTATATGTATTATGTGCTTAATATGGACATTTCTGCCTTAAAAAATAAAACTACCAAAGCTCTTCTAAATAATTATATACAACTTTTTCCAAAGTTATACACAAAATAATTATTGAACATATTTCCCACTACTAATTACACATGACAATTTATATCCTTTTCTGTCTGTACCTGAAGTTGTATAATTTGTACCAACAGTGCATACTTACATCTGTCAGCACGCTGTCTGAAGGGTGGTGCTCTGACTCTGTTTGTGTTCATGTCTTCCACAGGAAACACTTCCTCAGGACTGGCCAAGAATCAGTACCTTAGAAACAACAAAGTCACTGCTGGGCACAGGGTCCTGCAGCCAGACACAGCAAGGAGCAATTTCATAATCTACGCTATTGTCAGTGCCAAATACATGAATAAATTTCTTTTTTTTTTTTGTACCAAGGATCAAACTCAGGACCTTGTGCTTGCAAGGCAGGCGGTGAAACCACTGAACTAAATCCCTGGCCCTACATGAATAAATTTCAATGTTCTTAAATTTCTACACTTCTTTCATTTAAAGGCAGAGACCACAGATTCAGCCAATAATTTTCTGTTGATATTGTAATCTGTGAATAAAAACCATAATTATTGCAATTATTACTCTTACTCTGTAGCCACTCGCTGCCATACATCATTCAGTTGAGCCTTCATGACACCATGTGTCATCTTGCAGATTGATCAAAACTTTTTTGTTTTTTACTTTTTGGTTCCACAGCTCTTTATTTCAAGCTATCTCCTGCTCACCTTTTTTGGTTTCAGCCATTCAAGTCCTGAGGCCCTCTTCCCAGCTAGTTTTTAAAAATTATTTTCTGAGGAACTGTGAGCTTCTCCTTCGCTGGCTCTGTAAAATATGTTACATAGTCAATAATTTATTTTGTGTTTTAAATTATGTTCAAAATTTTTATCATGACAAAATATATGTAACATACAAATTACCATTTTAATCACTTTTAAATGTACAATTCAAGGTGGGTGTGGTGCCGCATGCCCATTATCCCAGTACTTGGGATGCTGAGGCAGGAGGATTGCCACGAGTTTGAGGCCAGCCTGGGCCACATAGCAAGACCCTGTCTCAAGAAAAAAAAAAACAAAACACGTACTATTCAATGACACTAAATATATTCACAATGTTGTGCAACTACCACCATTTCCCAAACTTTTCTATCATCTCCAACAAAATTTTATATACCATTAAGTAATAATTCTCATCCCTGCCCCTCCAGCCCCTGGTGTCCTCTAGCCTATGTTCTGTCTTTATGAATTTGTCTAGTCTAAGTATCTTGTATAAGTGGAATCATTCAGTATTCTTTTCATGTCTGGCTTATTTCACATATGACATTTTCAAAGTTCATCTATGTTGGAACTCCATTCCTTTTTTTTTTTTGTACCGGGGATCAAACTCGGGCCCTCCATTCCTTTTTATGGCTGAATAATATTCCACTATACAGATATATCACCCTTTGTTTATCCTTTTATCTGTCACTACACACTTGGGTTGCTTCAGCCTTTTGGCTATTGTGAAAGATGCTACTTTGAACATTAGTATACATGTATGTATACATGTATACATGTATGTATGTGTCTGAGTCACACATACATTTCACTAGGAGTGAAATCACTGGCCGTATGTAATCCTATGTTTAACATTTGTAGGGACTGCCAGACTATACCATTTATATTTCTACCAGCATGAGGGATCTACTTTTTCCACATCTTTGTCATTTATTTGTTTCGTTTTCTAATAGCTATTCAAGTGGGTGTAAAGTGATATTTCATTGTGGTTTAGTTTTGTGCTTTCCTAATGGCTAATGGTGGTGAGCATCTTTTCATGTGCATATCTTCTTTGAGGAAATGTCTATTCAAGTCCTTTGTCCATATGTGAATTCGTTTTGGTTGTTGACTTATAGTTACTTAAATACTCTAGAAAGTAACCCTGTATCAAATATGTGATTTGTAAATATTTTCTCCTGTTCTGTGTGTTTTTTCATTCCCTCCAATGTCCTTTAATGCACAAATGTTCATAATTTTTCTTCTTTTTTTTTTTTGGTACCGAGGATCAAACTCAGGTCCTTGTGCTTGCAAGGCAAGTGGTGGAACCACTGAGCTAAATCCCTGGCCCACAAATGTTCATAATTTTGATGAAATCAAGCTTACCTATTTTTATTTATTTATTTTTTGGTACCAGGGATTGAACTCGGGTCCTTGCACTTGTGCAGCAGGCAGTGAAACCACTGAGCTAAATCCCTGGCCCGCTTACCTATTTTTTCTTTTCTTATCTGTGCTTTTGTTGTCATACTTAAGAAATCATTGTTATATCCAAAGTCATGAGGACTTTCCCTATATTTTCTTCTAAAAGTTTTAGTTTTAGCTCTTAAATTTAGATCTTTGATCCATTTTGGGTTTTTTAAAAAATATAGTATGAAATATCAAACTTCATTTTCTTGTGTACAAAAGTCTATCTATCCCAGCCCCACTTGTTGGAAAGATAGTCCTTTCTCCATTGAAAGGTCTTTTTTTTTCTGAGCCAGGGTCTTGCTGTGTAGTTTAGGCCAACCTTGTACTCACTATGTAACCCAGGTTGGCCTCAAACTCATGGAAATCCTCCTGCCTCACCCTCCCAAGTGCTGAGATTACAGGCATGCACCACCACTCCCGGCTCCATTGAAAGGTCCTGGCATCCTTTTTAAAAATTAATTCTACTCCCTTTTCCTATATGTCTATATATGACTGTGCCACAGAGTTTTAATTACTGTTGCTTTGTGGTAAGTTTTGAAATTGGCAGTGTGAGCCTTCCACTTTATTCCTTTTAAAGACTGTTTTGGCAGTCGTACTTTTTATATACATATACCTGAGAGTGTGGAAGACACATTTGAAAGAAAAAAAGCAAAAATGCAAAACTTGTGCTTCCTCATAGTTCTCTACCTCTTCAACATCCCAGACAATGTCTGTCTGGTCACACTGGTCGCCCCTTCACTCCTAGAGGTATAATTCAGCTTTGGTCACATTATAGGCAAGTGGACATGGCATATGGTACTGTAATCAAGGATATATGGGAACCCCAACAGGGTGGTATATTGGAAAGAGCACTTCGTGAGAAGATCAGAATTAGGTTCTGGTTTCAAATATGCATTTAAAACCAGCACATCTTAACATATTAGTGGATCAAGAGCTGCCCCCAGCACAGAGGAGTGAACTTTCCTAGCTGCTGTACCACTGCCCCCAGCACTGAGTAGAGCCACCCCCAGCACAGAGGAGGTAAACCTTCCAGCCTGCTGTACCAACCCTTCCCCCTCAACAGCAAGGAGGTGAGCTGTGGGCACCAGAGGCACCCCTCCCTCCCTACTGAAATGAGAAGACACTTAAACAAGTCTAAAAACCATACTTCCAGATCACTTAAACAACCCCAAAGGGAAATGAGATGGAACAATCTGATGCTCAACCACCTGCACTCCCTGAACTGGCAACAGAAGAGGATCTAGAAAAAATGAAATCAGAAATAATTTCTCAGATAACAGCAGAGATTGTGCCCATAGTGCAAGACATGATTAATAAGTCTAGAGAGGACACAGATTAAAAAAAATAGAGGAGCTGAGGAACATGCTGGAATCCTAACATAGGAAACAAATGGAATCCATAAACAGATGCAAACAGACTTCCAGGAGGTTAAAAAGTCCATTGAAAGTCTACACAGCAGAATGAGCCAATGTGAGGACAGAATTTCAGCTATAGAAGATAAGATTGCAATTAGTGACCAGGAAAAGAAAAATTGCTTCAAAATTGTAAGGGACCATGAGAAATCAATCCAGCAGCTGCTAGACAATCCAAAGAAGAATAACATAAGACTGATTGGAGTCAAAGAAGAAACAGGAGAGAGTGCAGATGACTTAAAAAAAACTGTTCACAGAAGTAATGGCAGAAAACTTCCCAAACAGGGGAAAAGAACTTGGCATACAGATAAGTGAGGCATATCGGACTCCAAATAGCCTTGATCAAAAAAAATCTACACATAGGCATGTAATAGTTAAGATTCCAGAAACCCAACAGAAGAACAAAATTCTACAAGCAGTTAGAGAAAAGAAACAAATCACATACAAAAAGTCCATCAGAATCACAGCAGACTTCTTAACGCAAACCCTCAAGGCAAGAAGAGCTTGGAGTGATGTATTCCAAGTCCTAAAGGAAAACAACCTCCAACCCAGACTGATGTACCCTGCAAAACTATCTTTCAAAATTGATCGAGAAATAAGATACTTTCATGACAAAGAGCACCCTGGGAACTTCGTGAATACCAAACGACCACTCCAAAAATTTTAGACAATATCCTAAGAAAAGACAACGAGGATCACAATCTCAGGAAGCCCAGCAGAATGAATCCGTCAGGCGCAACAAGAAATTAAAAGCAAAGGGAGAGAATCCAACAAAAAGAAAAAGTCATGATAATGATAAGTCAATATGTATGAGTTATAACCATCAATGTTAATGGTTTCAATTCGCCAATGAAAAGAAATAGATTGGCAGAATGGGTCAAGTTGATGGCTTCTTAACTCATCACAGTTCACATCAATAACCAAGAAGCAATGATCTAGAATACACTGCTTTACTCTGCCTCCTTCACAAGGCCAAGTGAGAGCACCCCATGAGAAACGTGGAAGCCTGCGGGGGATGAGACTCACAGCCATCTGGGAAAACTTCTTTTTCTCTCCCTTGAACCTGAAAGGAAATATACTAATGCTGATTCATTTATGAGATTGCCTTTGGCTGGTGAAATAGCAAGGGCTAGTCATAACAGGAGGCCTTTTTAAAAGACAAAATAAGCAAAAACAACAAAAGCCCTCCCCATTAGCTGTTAGTTTCACTTAGGAGCAGTTGCAGGACTTTGGCATCAAGTCATTTTGGGGCCCTCTTGATAGGATTCACATTCGATCCACAGAAAGTAGAAAGAAATCTCTTCATCTCTGCATGTTAATTAAGGAGGACAGATGGCCCTGTGATTATTCAACCATATGTAGGTCAAGACTAAATGAATTAATAAGCAACTTAATTCTCAGCCTCCTCCACAAGCTTATGGGGCATCTATGAACAAACAATTGCCATGGTATCCTGGGAAACAGGAGTTGGGGGCAGGGAGAGAGACTGAATTTCCCAAGTTTCACAGCCCAGAAAGGGACATATTGGTCAGTGCAGCAAACATTGTCTTCTACATAATATTTGGAATATCAAAAAGAGATATAAATTATACATTGTAGTTGTCCAGGTGTAAATTGTATAACTGAGATATAAACTGTACAACATGCTGAGGCCAAAGAAGGCGTCAGACAAGTTCTAAAAAAGTTCAGAGAAGCATGAAGCTGTTGTAGTTGGGACTGTGAGAGGCAGGAATTGATCGGAACCTGAAGAGCCAATCGAAGAGAAAAGGGTACTGACTATCACAATTTTGAATGTGAAAAGTACACAAATAGCAGTTATCAAACCACGGTGGCAGGAGACATGATGCAGGGGAATTAGGAGGGATCACCTGGAACAGGTGATGAGCAACAAGAGAACCCTGGAGGGCTGTGAAGCAGGGTGCTTCCAGCACAAACCAGTCTTTCCTCCTCCCAGTGTTTCAGTTAGAGCCCCCAGAACAGAAACAGTTGCTAGGTCAAATGGTAAATGCACTTAAAATTTTGAAAGCTGTTACTAAATTGTCAGTCATGGAGGTTTTGTACCAATTTATGCTAGATCAATATTGGCTATTGTTTTTCAAAATGTAGTTTCTTGTGACTGTCTCTGAACTCTTCCTAAATATAAGAACTCTAATAAGAGGTCTGATGTTAGAATAATCACCATGACTCCATCACGTAAAGCTATCTATCAAATATGTTTGGCAATTAAATTTAATCCAATATATACTCCTGTCTTCTAAATGTGATTAAAATGATTTCCAGATGCATTTTGCCTTCTACCACCAGTCTTAATTTTGCCTCTTTCACATTTTACCTCATCACTTAGGATGCTGTTTAAAATATTTTGCATATGTTCTCCTTTTATGGTTTAAGGATTTAGGCAAAATATTACTGTATATATGCCAGGTGTCAGGAATAGTTATCTTAGACAGTAGGGCCCCAGGGGTTTTCTTCCTTCCTCTCACAATTCTTTCTCTCACTCTCTTTCTTTTGTTGTTGTTGGGATGTAGTAAGTGATGAAAGTAGACAAAACTCCTAGGCTCTTTCTTATTCATAGCTAAGAAAGAGACGGTAAAATATAAAGGTGAAAGAATAAAGTTTTGCTTAGGTCATAACTTTTACAATATTCTTTCTGAAAATATCCTTATGATTATTCAAGCTATCACTACATCATCTTAATATCATTTGGATATTAGTAGTTTAAACAACATGGTTGAAATAGGAAAAATACAAAAACTATGAAAAGTTCCAAGAATAGTCATTAAAAATCGCTTCTAGGAAACTACTGCTATATGTTAAAGTGAAAATAATGGTATTAAGTTCAATTCAATCCATTCATCTACTAACTGAGAAGTCAAATTACATGTAATCTATAAACTTTAAGAAGTCATGACAAAAAAATTTTTATTTACCAGCTATTACATAGAATATGAGAACTTCCACCCAGGCTTTCTACAAGCATACACTGCAATTTTTAAAATACTAAAGGTAGTGTCATTTATAAAGTATAGAACAAGAACAGAGCAGGCTGAGGGCATGATAATTTGGCAATCTGAGAAGTTACCTGCTTCTCTTATGAGCTTTGCCTGTGACCCACATAAGCCAGCTTCATTCCCTTCAGTGACCGGCAGACGCCAAGGTTACTTTCTGCTTCCACAGTGCTAGGTCAGGGGACCTGTTGGAGACAGGTCTCAACAAAGGAAAAAGCTGGCATACATTCACCTATGGTAAAACTGGCCTAAAGAGCATAAAAGACAACTTCTTTTGGTGGGACATAAATTATTACTAAACCTGTTAACTAAAAGTTATCAAAAATTTTCCAGGGAAGACTTTCAACAGTGAACAAAAACATGGTTTCTGAAACACAAGATTCGATACACTTGGAAGTGTGTGGCGGGGGGCTCACGGAGTGTCGTTGAGCCTAGGCAACACTCACTATAGGTCTCAGCTCCTGCTCAGGAACTGAAGCCCGAAAAGGGGGCAGAAGTAAGAGATCATGGTCATGCTCAGGAAAGTGCCATGAGCAGAACTGTTAACTCAATAAACAAGGGAGATAAACTAGAAAGGGAGAAATGAAGACACTTCAGATTCACGATCAGATGCTTGCTTCATGGAAATCACGCTCTTGTCACTTCAAGTCAGTGAAATAACAGTAGCCACTCTCACATGGAGGTAAGTGAACCACAGAGCAGAAGAGCATTCCCAACTTATCCTCAGACAAGTAAAGGAATGAGGCTTTATTAAAATGTTGTAAGTAAATTAAATATACACAAATATTTAAAATTATATTCAAACCTTACTGGAGAAAACACCCTGTAATACCTGGATAGTTTGTCCAGTGCTTCACCCTAATTAGCTGCTGTTCACTGGGTGCTCACTGTGTGACGGGCATTGTTAATGCTTTACGTTTATTTTCACACTAGGAGGTGAGCAATTTTGGAGATGAAGGACTGTTATGGAGTGAGAGAAGCCAGGCTACAACTCTTGTCTCTAACAAACAAGTTGTCTCTAGAGCAGCAGTTACTAAGCTTACTATTTTAAACCCTTGTAGCAATTTGATAGCAGTTATGGCTTTTCTCCTCAAACCTGCAGGTATATAATAACATCCTACATACTAAATTTTGGATCCTACAGATCTTCCCTCAAAGTCCACACATTGTTTTATTAAAAGCCTCACCTTAGATTAAACCTGCATACATTGACCTGAAATCAGGAGGTTTTAACATTAGACATTACAGAACTGTGCTCATGTGTGTGTTGTAATAAAGGTCTAATTCATCTTCGAATATTATGAGAAAGGTACTTAATTTTATAGACTTGGAGTTCATCTGGATGAAAACGAAAAAGGGCACATTGAGATTTTTTTAATTTACTGAAGGTAATACGTGCAATATTCTATTAACTGAGTCATTCTTAATTGGCCCACAGAATCACTGTAAAGAATTCAGGAAATTGGCAAACAGTAAAAAGACAGATGTGGTCCTCTTAATTAACCTTGTGGCATATTTCCTTCAAACCTTTTTAAGACTAGAATATCATTATTTCTGAGTAGTCCAGTATCTTCAGTTGGCAATAATAACACTAAACTAATTTAAAATTTCTAAGCAGATTCTGAATAAAATGTTCAATTTAGTTTGTATTTTACCTGATCTAATTCTAGGAAAATATTTAACTATTACATTATTTCTTATATACAGTTTTTCCCCAAAGAGGATCCATTATGTAGCATTTAATGTACGTGTATGTGTGTATGTATGTATATATTGGTTTTTTGAGACAGGGTCTCGCTTTGTAATGCAGGCTGACCTTGAATTCACTATGTAGCTCAGGCTGGCCTTGAACTCATGGTGACCCTCCTGCCTCAGCCTCTCAAGTGCAACGATTACAGGTGTCCACCACCACACCTGGCAAGGTCTGTATTGAGATACTCCACTACACTAGTCATTACTGCAGAGGATGTCTGTCATAAAAAATATTCAGTCTTAACTGTAAGAATCAAATCCTGACTTAAATACTGAAGAATCACTACAGTTAAGTTTCAGAGTCAGTGTTCTTGCATTTCTCACTGCTAAAGAACAATCTCGTTAAGATGGACTCTGGAGTCCAAATTCTAGCTCTGTCATTTGACTAGCTGCATAATAATTTGTTCCGGTTAGAAGAACATCTAACTTTAAGTTTATCATGTTCCAGCAGGATCTATTCACTAACTTGCCATATGGTTTAAATGCACAGGTCAGGTTATACAGACATTTAAATAGATGTATCTGACACTTTGCTTGCCTGGTTTACATCTCAAGAGTTAATCACAAACTTTTAGGTAAAAAGACAAAATATCAAAGCAATAATATTTTCATCTTTAACCACACACAAATCCTAATGCAGTGGTTGTATTTGTTACTAAAGGCCAAATAACTAATGCTAATTTAGTTATAATTGGAGTGATGCCTAACAAGGTAACTGAGTTACTGACACATGTATAACTACATATTAGGAATTCAAGAGTACTTGATATAATTATATGTTATCACCACAAGATGGAGTAAGAGTTCCCCAAAACACGCAGGTGCACACACACCCCCATCAAACCTACAAATCTGATATTCTATTCTGCCATCTAGTGGTGATATAATAATTAGGCATTACAGCATATTAGGCTAGTCTCCTGTGCAAGAATTTTTTTAAAAGGCAGTTTCCTAAAAGCAATTTCCTAAAAAATTAAAGGAAAAGATTGAGCACACAAAATGAAGTGGTAATACCACAGAGTATAATGGCAGGAAGCAGAAGACAATGTCGAAGTGGAGACTTAAACTGGCAAAACAAGTTTAAAAAATAAAATATATTTTTAAAATATCTATTTTAAAACATCTTTTCCTAATTCCTTTCACAATAAAGAATTCCAAAAATGTCTTCAATTATTCCTTTAAAAGAACAAGGAGTTCAGATTTAAACATTCTAATATAGCTTTTTATTTAATAAAATTGAAAATTTTGCAAAATTATAGGAAAGTATCTAAGGTCTCTAGGGACTTAAATATTGGACAGGACCATCTAGATTTATAGTCAAAGATGTTTTTATTTTCATTGAATAGTAATGCTTTAATTTTTATATTCATTTAAGGGGTATAATTTTACATTTCATTTATTTATTTATTCCTAGTACCAGGGATCAAACTCAGGACCTTGCACTTGCCAGGCAAGCCTGGCGCCACTGAGCTAAATCCCTGGCTCTAATTTTAAATTTTAAAAAACTTCATATACCATGTCAAACATACACAAAATTAGAAAGCAAAGACTTAATAATTTTGTAAGTAAAAAGCCTTATAATAAAAAGATAATCACTCAAAAAGGAAAGCATGAAGAATCAGCCAATATACAAATAATAGCTAATATTAAAACTTATCACTCCAAGGGCCAGGGATTTAGCTCAGTGGCACTGTGCCTGCCTTGCAAGTACAAGGTCCTGAGTTCCATCCCAGGTACCAGAAAAAAAAAAAATCATTCAGTAATCTAATTTACGTGACATTAAAAATGAGATTAACACTTGTCTGCTTATTAGTTTAACAAAAAGATTTGTAGTCAGTGTGGGTAAGGATGTGGGAAAGCTGATGCTGGTAGTGGAAGTGTGCAGAATGCATTTTGACAGAATTTCAACTTCTAGGTAATAACTCTGTGATTCTTGATTGTGTCAACTTGAGTAAGAGAAGCTCAACCAAATTGGCTCAGCAATTCCAGACCCTAGGGTGTGGAAGACCCACCCCAGTGTGGCCTGTCACCTGGGTGGTACAAAAGGAAAATGAAGAAGGTTGAATCTGTTTCTGATTCTTCACTGTCATCTCCTAACTTCCAGCGCAGACTCTTCAGCCTTTTATCACAGACCCATCAGCCTCCTGACACTCATGGACTCTGCAGTGAGCTCCAAACCTTTGGCTGAATCCTTTGGTCTCCAGTATGCAGACAGACCCTCTGCACGCCTTCACATCTGACTCTGTGAGTAGTCATTGTAAGCCAATCTTGTAAATTATTCTAGATACTTGTATATCTTGTGTTATAACTGTTTCTCTAGTAAACACTGACTGATACAAACTACAAGTTTATAAAAGATTGGCCTATAAGGATATTAAAAATTAATTTTTTTTTAGCTCAGCATGGTGGCTCATTCCTGTAATCCCAGCATGTGGGAGGCTGAGGCAGGAGGTTCACTGCAAGTTTGAGGCCAGCATCCTCTACATAGTGAATTCAAGGCCAGCCTGCACTACAAAGTAAGACCCTGTCTCAAAAAATAATGGTAAGTATAATTAAATTTTTTATAGCCAAAACCTGGTCAGAGTGAAACTATAATAGGCAATTGGCTAAACTATTGCACACCCATATGCTGGAATACTACATAACAAAAATTATGATGTGATAAACAAATAACAACAGAAAATTTTCAACTCCATTAAACAAAACAAGCAGGTCACAACTCTGTAAGTATAGATAAAAGTTATGACACTTTTCCTCTTTTTAAAAAGCATACTTTTTCCCCTTAATTTCCAAATGTACAAGCATTACTTTTATACTCCAAATAATATAAAATTACTAATTAATACCACAAGGGTTGATTATCATAGCCCTACAAAAATATACAATTTCCTAATTAAATTTACACTTGAGTATTTAGCTGAGTAGAAATAATCTTAGGTTAAACACAGGTTTTACATGCTTGTATTTAACAAAAAGGATATGGAAAAAATTTAGATTATTTCAAGAAACCATTTAAAGCTAATAACCATGGTTTGGAATTTCTCACTGAAAATGCAGAACTACGTACATACCCACTTATGAAAACATCTAAGGATTTATTATTCTAATCTACTGCTTGTTTTGCATTCATCCTCTTTGCATTTGTAAGTAAAGTTTATTTTCTCAATATTCACATTAGACTATTTCCTCAAATTAAAACAACAATAATATCCCCCATAATAAATACTGTAAAACTCTAGATTATAATTTACACATGGGAAATGAAAATATATTTATTGATGAATAATGCATTTATATGAAGTTATGAATTTCAGTATCAATTTATAAGACATCCAGTTTACTCAGAAAGAAAATAATAAATGATTGTACTGTATTGAAACTAGCTGTTTGTCAATAAAACATTTTTGAATCATATTATGATCAGTAAAAATTGATACGTTTATCACTGAAACTTCATTCATAAAACATAATGGTCTTCTAACAGGATGTGAATATTACATCTTCCCAAGCATATTCTAAATTAAAAATCAATTCAATTTAGAATAAGTGCTTTATTTTTTAAAAATCCCACAAAAGAGTTGGAGCGTTCCTGCTCGCGCGGACCGTGCAGATCCAGCCCGCGAACTGGAGGGCACCCCTCCCGACGCCCACGAACCATCAGCAATCCACTGGATTCCCCCCCGCCCCCACACTCCTCTGGCCTCTTGGCTCTACTGACATCTGGTTCCACACTACAAAGACACAGAGGACACCGGACCACCAGACCACTATACTGGGTAAGTTGGAGCGACCATCACCCCCCATCGGAATCGGGACTATCTTCAGGGGAAGAGCAGCTGGAACCTGCAGTACAACCTCGCAGAGTTCAACCCTACAGGAGGGCAGGGAGCTCAACTTGAGACTTGCAGCCAGAAATCTGCCTGAATCTCACGGGTCCGCGACTGGCTTACAGAGACTCATTGACTTATATCTGCACACTGCTAACCACGCTGTCTATTGTGACAACAGAGACACACCCTGAAAGAGGCCCCTCAATTCTATTTTTATTTTTTATTCCCAAAATTAGTATTATTGGTTTGTTTCTTTTTCCTCTTTTCTTTTTTTCTCCTATTTTTTGCAAATTTTAGTTTTTCTCTCCTTTTATTTTTCTTTTTTCTTCTTTCTTTTCTCTTTCCTTACTCTCTCTCTCTTACACTCACTCTCTTGCTGTCCCATATTGTTCATCTCCCTTTTTGTCCCTGTTCTGGCCCTCATTTGGAGTTCATTATTTTTACATTATTTTCTTTTTCTTTCTCGCCTGTGTCCTCTAGCCTCACTGCGAACCTTCCCCTATCCTTCTACCTATCTGTCCCTCCCTCCCCAACTCCTTCTAATGCCCCATCCTGGAGGGTAAAGTGTTATATTGAAGAGTTTACTCACTATAAGCATATGTTGGGTTGGTCCCCGACCTTGATTTAATTCACAGTTAAAGGTGATAGATTAATAACTATCACAAAATGTCATTTTCTAAGATGTACTTGATGCAATGGTGTTGCTGATTGTATCACTTGGGCTAAGGTGTTCTTATTGATCTAGTCAGGGATCCTTCCTAGTATAATGTCAATGAGATAGCCTCAGAGTCATTAGAGGCTCAAAACTTAAAGACCAGCTATATCTGGAAATCACCTCTGAGAAGTAATCATTCCATAGGGATTCTAATTACAAGCAACAAAGATACTTACAATAAGCAATTTCAAAGTATCAACCCAGGAGTTAAACCAAGAACAGCACCAAAAAACAAAAATGAGAAGACACTTAAGCAAGGCACAAACTCAAACTACCACGCCACCAAGGGTTCCTGGGGGAAATGAGGTGGAAAGGTCCAATAATCAACCACCTGGTCACCCTGAGCTGACACCACAGGAAGTAACAAAACAGATGAATGAGGCTCTAGAAAAATTCAAAGCAGAATTAATCTCTCAGATATCTGCAGAGATGGTGAGCAGAGTGAAAGACATGATTAGAAGCTCTAGAACAGAAACAGATAAAAAAATAGATGAGCTCAGAAACATGCTGGAAGCCATGAATACCCAGCATAAGAAAGAAATGGAAACCATGATCGCCTAACATAAGAAAGAAATGGAATCCATGAAACAGATTCAAACAGATATTCAGGAGATTAAAAACTCCATTGGAAGTATCCACAGCAGATTAAGGGAATCTGAAGATAGAATATCAGATATAGAAGACAGGATCACAGTTAAAGACCATGAAAACAGAAACTTCTTAAAAATAGTAAGGGACCACGAGAAATCAATCCAGCAGCTGCTAGATGATGCAAAGAAGAATAACATAAGACTGATAGGAGTCCATGAAAAAACAGGAGAAAGCACAATGGACATAAAAAAACTGTTCACAGAAGTAATAGTGGAAAACTTGCCAGACAGAGGTAGAGAACTGGACGTACAGATAAGTGAGGCATATAGAACTCCAATTAGCCATGATCAAAAAAAATCTACATCTAGACATATAATAGTCAAGATCCCAGAAACCCAACAGAAGAACAAAATCCTACAAGCAGTTAGAGAAAAGAAACAAATCACCTACAAAGGAAAGCCCATCAGAATCACAGCAGACTTCTCAACACAAACCCTCAAGTCAAGGAGAGCCTGGAGTGAAGTATTTCAATGCCTAAAAGAAAATAACTTCCAACCTAGACTGTTGTATCCTGCACAATTATCTTTCAAAATTGATGGGGAAATCAGATATTTCCACAACAAAGAACACCTGAGAAATTTCATGAACACCAAACTAGCACTACAATCAATTCTAAACAATATCCTAGAAAAAGACAACGAAGGTCACAACTCCATGAAGCCCAACAGAGGGAAGCCACCAGGCAACGGAAGACATTAAAGGGAAAGGGGGGAAAATAATAAATAAAAGAGCCAACAACAGTAAAACATCATGACAAGGATGAGTCAATATTTATCAATTATAACCCTCAATGTTAATGGCCTCAATTCACCAATCAAAAGAAATAGACTGGCAGAATGGATTAAGAAGTAAAACCCAACAATATGCTGTATACAAGAAACACACCTAACTCAAAAAGAAACTCATAGACTGGAAGTAAAAGGATGGAAAACAGTTCTCTACGCCACAGGAACCCAGAAGAAAGCAGGGGTAGCAATCTTATTTGCAGACAAAGTAGATTTCAAACCAAAACTAATTAAGAGAGACAAAGATGGTCACTACATCCTTGTGAAGGGAACAGTCCAAGAGGAAGAGATGACAATCCTAAATATATATGCACCAAATACAAATGCCCCCAACTATACAAAACAAATATTAATGGACATGAAAAACCAAATAAACACTAACACAATTGTAGTGGGGGACCTCAATACCCCACTATCACAAATAGACAGATCATCTAGACAAAAAGTTAACCAGGAAATTCTAGAACTGAACCAAGTTATTGAACAAATGGACTTAATAGATGTTTACAGAGTGTTCCACCCCACAAAATCAGAATACACAATCTTTTCGGCTGCACACAGGTCATTCTCCAGAACAGACCACATGCTAGCTCATAGGACATGTCTAAGTAAATGCAAAAGAACTGAAGTTACCCCCTGTATTTTATCAGACAATAGTACAATAAAATTGGAGATCAATAACATAAGAAAACACAAAACCCCCACAAACACATGGAAACTGAATAACACCCTCTTGAACAACCAATGGGTCACAGAAGAAATTAAACAATTTCTACAAATAAATGAAAATGCCACTACAACATACAGGAATCTATGGGACACAATGAAAGCAGTTTTATGAGGGAAATTCATAGCAGTGAATGCCCATATTAAGAAAACAGAGAGAACTCAGATAAATAACCTAATGCAGAACCTCAAGCTGCTAGAAAAAGAAGGGTATAACAAACTCAAAGCTCGTACAAGAGAGGAAATTATAAAGGTCGGAGCAGAAATCAATGCAATGGAGACTAAGAGAACAATAAAACAAAATCAATGAATCAAACAGTTGGTTTTTTGAAAGAATAAATAAAATCGATAAACCCCTAGCCAACCTTATCAAAAAAAGGAAAGAAAAGGCACAAATACATGCAATTAAGAATGAAAAAGGTGAAGTCACAACAGATCCAATGCAAATCCAGAGGATCATCAATACCTACTTCGAGAACCTGTTCTCCAATAAAATGGAAAACACAGAAGAAATGGACAGATTCCTAGATACATATGAATTACCAAAGTTAAATGAAGAAGATACAGAAATTCTAAACACACCAATCACAATGAGGGAAATTGAAAATGTAATAAAAAACTTACCAACGAAGAAAAGCCCAGGTCCTGATGGCTTCACTGCTGAATTCTACAAGACATGTAAAGAAGAACTAATGAAAAGGGAAGCAATAATTCCAAATTCATTCCCGGAAGCAAGTATTACTTTGATTGCAAAACCAAGGAAAGACACAACCCAAAAAGAGAACTACAGGCCAGTCACCCTAATGAACATAGATTCAAAAATCCTCAACAAGATACTGGCAAACAGAATACAGAGGGTCATCAAGAAGATCAACACCCTGACCAAGTCAGATCTATCCCAGAGATGCAAGGTTGGTTCAACATCTGTAAATCAATAAATGTAATACACTCTATTAACAGAGTCAAGGACAAAAACCATATGATCATCTCAATAGATGCAGAAAAGGCATTCGACAAAATCCAACACCCATTCATGATAAAAACCCTACAGAAAATTGGAATAGAAGGTCTTTATCTCAACCTGATTAAGGCTATCTATGAAAAACCAACAGCCAACATCATACTAAATGGTCAAAAACTGAAAACTTTCATGTTAAAATCAAGAACAGGACAAAGATGCCCACTATCACCACTCCTGTTCAATATTGTTCTGGAAACATTAGCCACAGCGATTAGAAAAGAGAAAGAAATAAAAGGAATAAAAATAGGAAAGGAAGAAGTTAAACTGTCATTATTTGCCGACGATATGATACTTTACATAGAAGACCCAAAAAACTCAGCCAAAAGACTTCTAGGCTTAATTGACAGATTCAGTAGAGTAGCTGGATACAAGGTCAACACTCAAAAAACAATAGCCTTCTTGTACACAAGTAACAGACTCACTGAGAGAGAAATTTGGGAAACAATTCCTTTTACAATAGCATCCAAAAAAATGAAATACCTAGGAATCAATCTAACAAAGGAAGCAAAAGACCTCTATGCTGACAACTACAGCACTCTGAAAAGGGAGATAGAGGAGGATATAAGAAAATGCAAAGACATCCCTTGTTCCTGGGTAGGAAGATCCAGTATAGTGAAAATGGCCACACTTCCAAAACTACTATATAGATTCAATGCAATGCCAATTGAAATTCCAACAATATACTTCACAGAACTAGAGAAAACAATCCAAAAATTCATTTGGAAACAGAAGAGACCCCAAATAGCAAAAGCAATTCTGAGCAACAGAGACATGGCTGGGGGTATCACAATCTCCACCTTGAAACTATACTACAAAGCTACTGTGATAATAACAGAATGTTACTGGCAAAAGAACAGACCTGAGGATCAGTGGAATAGATTAGAAGATACAGAAGCAACTCCAGACATACTCAGCCACCTCATCTTTGACAAAGGAGCCAAACACCATCATTGAAGGAAAGATAGCCTATTTAATAAATGGTGTTGGAAAAAACTGGATTTCAACCTGCCAAAGATTAAAACTAGACCCATACCTATCACCAATGCACTAAACTAAGGTCAAAATGGATTAAAGATCTACATATTAAAACAGAAACACTAAACTTGCTGGAAGATAAGTTAGGTAGAACTTTTGAAGACATTGGCATAGGAAAAGACTTCATGAACAAAACCTCAGTAGCATGAGAACTAGCAGAAAGAATCAACAACTGGGATCTCATCTTATTAAAAAAGCTTCTGCATTGCAAAAGAAACCACCAACAGAGCTAACAGACAACCTACAATGTGGGAAAAAACTTTTTGCAGCTGTATCTCAGACAAAGGACTATTATCTAGAATATACAAAGAAATGAAAAAAATCAGACCCCCCCAAATTCAAAGACCCAATTCAAAAATGGGCACTGAAATGAACAGACATTTCTCAGACAAAGAAGTAAAAGCAGCAAACAAATATATGAAAAACTGTTCAATATCACTGGTCATTCGAGAGATGCAGATGAAAACAACAGAGATTCCACCTCACCCCACAAAGAATGGCTGCTATCAAGAAATCAACAAATAACAAATGCTGGCGGGGGTGTGGGAAGAAAGAAACCCTTCTCCATTGCTGGTGGGAGTGTAGACTGGTGCGACCACTGTGGAAATCAGTATGGAGATACCTCAAAGATAGGACTAGAGGTCCCATTTGACCCAGCTATTCCCCTGCTGGGTATCTTCCAAAAACAATTAAAAGAATCATACCACAGCGATATATGTGCACCCATGGTCATAGCGGCACAGTTTGTAATAGCTAAAGGTTGGAAGCAGCCCAAGTGCCCATCAATTGGAAACTGGATAAAGAAGATGTGGTTCTTTTATAAAATGGAGTGCTACTCAGCCGTAAAGAACGAAAAACTAGAGTCATTCATAGCTAAATGGATGCATATCAAGACCATCCTCTAAAGTGAAATAAATAGAACACACATGTGTAAATACCGAATAGTTTCACTAGTGTGAGAAACTGAAAGTGTAAACAAGGGTTAAAATGATTAAAATGAATAACTGACAATTTGAAATAGAAAAAAAGGTCCCAAGACAAAGGGGTGAAGGGAGGGGAAAGGGAAAGGAAAGGAGGGAAAGGGAAAACTATGAGAAAAGAAAGAAAAGTGTAAATGATGTCTGTGTAAATAGGAAAGGAGGAGGGGGTGAAGGGCACACAGGGAGTGGGGAAAAAATAAGAACCAAGATATATCATGTACAGGTACAAGCACCCAAAGATAAATGTAAACCAATTGTATACCTAAAACGTACCAATAAAAGAACTTAGAAAGAAAAAAAAAATCCACAAAAACCTAAAACTATCATTTACATCAATTACAATTACAATAAAAGTTAGAAACCAATTTGTTATAACTCTTGAAACACTTATGAGCATAATACAAAATTAAAATAAAAACAAACGTTAAATATTCCTTTCAAATTGATCTGTTTGTAACATACATGCAGATGTACAAACAGCAGATATGTTCAATGTAGTTTTAATTTATTTAGGAAAATATTCTAACCAAAACCAATGCAGTTTTCAATTACAAGTTTATACAGAATCACAAACATAAATCTCTCCTAATATGTAACCAGTTTATGCCAATTCAGAAAACTCCACACTAACACAACTATGAAAATCACAAGCTAGGAATAAGAGGAAAAGGGCATCAAAAGTGCATATACTTTAACGTAAATTTTGACTTTCGAAAGAAAAAAAAAGTTTCCTTTAAAACTATATATCTAAAAGAAAAAGTAAATGTATCTTTCATATTCTTTCTCTGAATTTAAAAAATACATACGTTAATCTTCTATGAATAAAAGTTCCAATATGAATTGATAGGGAAGTAACTGGATCATCACGAGAGCTCTATAGAAGAAATGAATACAACATACTGTATCTTCTCTAAGAAGCACGAGCTGAAATGTGAGGCATTTCTTGTGTTGTTTTTGAACATATTTAAGGAACGCTGTTCTTGTAAACAATGTGTTAGGAAAATACTGAGACCAAAATGCATTACTAGAGGATCTCTATAAAAGGTCACCAAAACTACCCTTTGTTTGTGAAACCAGGGAAAACGCTTTTACAATTTATCTTGCTAAAAAAAAAAGCTACTATTCTTCTTTTTTCTTTTTTTTCTGATTATCACAATTAAACATCAGAAGATTTTTTCCAAACAAATACTGATGTAAATGTTGACTTCAAGGAAACACAATTTTCATAAGAGTCTGTTTCTCTGGAATTTTGTCACTTCTTGAGATGGAAGCAGCGTGGTCCTGGTGTGAACGGCCTCTGGACTCCTGTGAAGCATGCCTTCTGGGAGAGTTTACGGGCACCTGAAGCTGCCTGGTAGATGTAGAGGAATTAGACAGAAGTCTGTGACCATTACTCTCCTCGGCAGAAGGAGATGAATGTCTTTTTCTTCCAAAATCCTCAGTAATTGGGGGCTGCAAGTCATGAAAGATAAAATGGTTGACAATGTTACTACTTATCTTCCCTTCAAAATCTAAGGTCAGACTTTTCTAATGAGGTGGGAAATTATGTTGGTGCCTCGGTCAATTTTACTAGTAAAACAAAAACTTAACTAACTTTTAAGCATTAAACTTAAATTTGCCCCCCAACTAAATAAGCCTACTCACACTTGCTTGCTAATTCTTTCACTTATCATATGCATATAAAACTTCTCTCATATTTTGGGGCCTGAGGTACATATGAGGGCATAAGCACAAGGCTGCATTTCTTGCCTCCTTTATTCTATTTCTGTCAACTATAAAGCTTTTATAACTCTAGTTCCTTTCTCAACACTAAACATCTACTCTAGGCTTGCTTAAGTGGTAATGTTTAAATAACAGATGAATGAAAGCAGCAGGGAAAGTCATGCCACATCAGGTAACCTTTAGCAAGTTCCAAGTTTCATCTAGGATTTCTATGATAAGGAGATTAGTGAGTGTTATTGACGATACTAAATGTAAACATCTTCAAACATTAGTATCCATCAAGCCCCCAAACCCACTCAGGCTGCAAGCAGAAAGGGAGTGGGTATGTAGAGGGATTCTACATTTAAAATAAGTCAGCTCTCAGGGGGAGGGATTTAGCTCAGTGGTTCCAGCGACTGCCTTGCAAGCGCAAGGTCCCAAGTTCAATCCCCGTTACCAAAAAAAAAAAAATAAGTCAGCTCTTAGGGCTTGTCAGTGGGAGCACAGAACTGTACACTGCTAGATTAGTACTTTCACTCTGAGGCAAGTCAAACAGTAACCTTCTCCACTTTTCTCTTGTATTTAGAGGTCTGAATTCTTAGCTTACATTCAGACAGGGCAAAAACCAGGATTGTAGAGCACGGACCTCGCAGTGATAGAATTGGCTGAGCTATTCTAGAAAAATAGCTCATCATTCCAGAGATGGGGTGCTCCTAATTGCTCCATTCCTGAGCCATTTACACAAGACGTGAGACAGGTGAGAGCAATGCTAAGCAGCAATGGCCTTCCTTTTACCTTTCTTTTCTACTTTTTAGTTTTTCTTCATTCCTTATTTCTTTTTCCTCCTTTGCCCTTATTTTTCTTATATTCATTCCATTTTCTTTTTAAGTTTTTCTTTACCTCTTGAAATCAAATTCATTAAAGTCTACTTTCCTGCCTGCACACATGCACACAACATTTTTGCCTTAATTTTATTATGAAGGAACTCTGAATCCATATCAGCATGTTACGAAAATTGTGTGTATCACAGTTCGTTAAGAAGCGAAAAGCGGCAGGTATGGTGGCACATGGCTGTAATCCTAGCACTTGCGAGGCTGAGGCAGGAGGATTGCTGCAAGTTTGAGGCCAGCCTGGGCTACATAGTAAGTTTAAGGCCAGCCTATACACAAAGGACATCCTGTCTCAAAAAACAAACAAAAGCCAAGAAAGTTAATAGGAAGTGACAAAATATATGGGCAATAAAACAAATAAAAGAAAAAAACTTAAAAACTTACATCAATGTGGAAGTCTTCTAACTTCTTAAAACTACAGAGGTATTCCTGAAGCTTTGGGTCAACAGAATGTGTCTTAGATTGAGAATATTTCAGATAAGCCCAAAATTTTTCTAGTTCATACAGCTGACCTAATGATAAAGAATAGTATACACTATAAATTATATGGAATTTAAAAAGAGATTCATATCAAACATGATCCAGCCAGCAATAACCCACTTATCTTCCAATACACCTTTATAGTTTTTTTGAGACAAGGTGTCACCATGTAGTTTAGGTTGGCCTTGAACTTGGGGAGATCCTCCTGCCTCAGCCTCCCAAGTGCTGGGATTACAGGCATGCACCACCACACCTGGCTCTTTTTCTTTAATTTGCTTTTTCTAGACTTGAGACTAAGACATGCAATGAATTAACATAAATAGTACTTGTTATATAACAGGTATTATTTAAGTGATTTATTACGTGGGAAACTAATTTGAAACATATTCAATCTTGTGATGTGGTATATACATAACAGATGAGAAAACAGCCTGGCAAGGCTGAATATCTACCCAAGGTCACACAGCCTCTAAGTACTGGACATGGGACGCAGTGGAATCTGGCCCTGAGCCTGCCCTCTTCACCGCCCTGGTAGCCCACCTTGTCAAGCTTATCTATTTTCATGTCATGGAACAGGGGTGAGTAGCCATATTTGTTAAGAGGATAATTACAAAATATACCTCCACAAAGGAAATACTTAGGGGTGGTGTTTTCTCACACTTCACAAGAAAGGCCTTTTTACTACGTGGTACCCCATCCTTTATCAGGAACCTTAATAGCAGCATAAAGGTCTTAAGTGGTACATTCTGAAGACAAACCCTATGAACTCCTTCCCTATTTATCAACAAATTCAAGTTTACAAATTCCAAACAGAATAAGATTTGGTTTTGTTATTACTAGATTCATAATCTTTTTTGGTTTCCTCTTGGAAATCCTTAAAAATTTCTTGTCTGAATTTTTTTTCCAGTCCATAACTATAAAACCTGAATAGACATTCTAACCCATACCTATGGACAGACAAGAAAAAGGTTATAATAAAGTTTTTGCTATAATAATGCAAACACATCATAGCACTGATACAAGCAAGCTTGACACGAATAATCCAAAACAAGATAAATTTTTAGCATACAAATCCTTAATTGAAATGCTAGTAGTAACAGATTTTTTTTTTAAGAGTAGGGAAATTTATTGGGGAATAGGAATGGGAATAATAATTGGGAATAGGAATGAGGACTAAGAATAGGGAATAGAAATGGGGAATAATAGCTCCTGAGAGACAGGAGGGGTCCAGAATGGGTTGTGCCACTTAGATGTTGTTGCCACCATTTTCTTTTCTTTTTTAAATCAGCCATAGTACATAATGAAGCTACACCAAGAATTTGCAAAATGAGAGGCAGCCCTTGCCAGTTAGAGTCTGGCTTCTTTATATGGTCACTGTATCTCTCTCAAGTATTTTTGAAGAAATGATCAAAAGATTTAGGGACATCGGAAATGTTTTAGATTTTTCTTAAGCTAAAATTTAAAATGGCGAGTTGTCCATCATATTAAATAAATACTCTTGAATGTAATCTTCATTCTAGAGAAAGAAGACCATACTTTTGTGCAGTGAACCCTAGATGTAATTAACCCATTCAACTATAATGTTCAAACTTAACTTAGTGGCTCCTCAGATAGCACCTCTGCCTGGTTATAAAGTACAATTAATTGTGGATATTCTGATAAAAGAGCTACAATCACTACATAAATCAGAAAACAAATGTCCTTGCTTCTTCCTATAACTACCTAAAGAACCTGAGACAAGTTCCAGACAGGGGGTCAACAAATTACATGGGCTCAACCATTAACTAATGGTGATAAGCAGAACCCAGGAGGAGTGTACAAGGCCATTAAGGCAGAAGTAAAAGGATCATGTCTCACTAAATGAACTAAAACATGCCACAATTAAAAGATTCCTCAGTTAGAATCCTTAAGTTCTGAGTGTGCCTCAGAGGAATAGGTTACAAATTCTTTATTGCTGGTAACATAGAGATGGCTAGCTATTATACTTAAGAAGCAGTGTGTGTGTGTGTGTGTGTGTGTGTGTGTGTTATAAATGGCTTATTAAGACAGAGAGTAACTCTCTGTCCGAAAGAATTAACAGGTTTCTTGACAAGCCACCAAGAGAATCGTAGCACCGCTCTCTATGTACCTATGTATTAACCCTTTGCTTTGGCAGCCTGAAGTACTGCTACTGATTGAGCTTTTATTACTGAAGGCTACAAGAACTAAGGACTAAGGAAACATCAACTCAGAATTACAAACCTGTCTTGATCTTATTATGTGGATATCAGTAGTTTTCAACCTTACTTACATAGAGAATTACCTGGATAGCTTTTTAAAAAGATCATTCCCAGGCTCTGATCCAAACCAATGAAATAAAAATCTTTGGGGATGAAGCCTAGATCTGCCTCCTTTCCCTTCTCTTTTGTCTCTTTCTTCTGTCTCTCCCTCATTTTTCTTTTATCAAGTTAAATGTTTTTGAGGAATCCAAAAATTCTTAGATTTGGTAAAAGCCAATCAATATTCAATATAATTTTGTATTGAACAGACAATATTTGGAATTTTGCTCTTATTTCTTAACATATTATTTCAAAGACCAAGAATATGATGTTAATCATCTCACTCCAGAAAGAATGGCTGCTATCAAGAAATCAACCAAGAACAAATGCTGGCGGGGCTGTGGGGAAAAGGAACCCTTCTCCATTGCTGGTGGGAGTACAGACTGGCACAACCAATGTGGAAATCAGTATGGAGACACCTCAAAAAACTAAAACTAGTGGTTCCATTTGACCCAGCTATACCTCTTTCTGGTATCTTCCCAAAAGAATTGAAAGCATCATACCACAGTGATATATGCACACCCATGTTTATAGGAGCACAGTGTGTAATAGCTAAATCTTAGAAACAGCCCAAATGCCCATCAACTGACAAGTGGATAAAGAAGATATGGTTTTTTTATACAATGGAGTACTACTCAGCCATAAAGAAAGATGAGCTTCAGACAGTAACAGTTAAGTGGGTTGATCTTGAGACCATACTCTTAAGTTAAATAAATTGGACACATATGTTTAAATACCACATTGTTTCTCTGGTGTGAGAAACCAAAAGTGGAGATAAGGACTGAAATGTATAATGGATGTTGGGAAATAGGAAGAAAGTGTTCAAATGTGAAGGGGAACAAGGGAGGGGGAGGGAGAAAGGAAGGGACCAAAAAAAGTGAAAATAGAAGGAAAAAATGGAAACAAAGCTTTTGTACATAGGGAGGGGAAGGGGCTTGAGGGGGGAATGGGATAAAATAAAATTTAATTTAAAAAAAGAATATGATGTTAATAACACAATCCAAATATGCATCCTGCTAGAGTAAAGAGCAGAGGCAAATGACAATTCTCTAAGTTATCATTTATGATTACCTATAAGAAGTGGAAAACATAAACTTAGAATTTCATAATAACACTATGAAGGGGCTGGGGATTTAGCTCAGTGATTCCGCCGCCTGCCTCGCAAGCGCAAGGACCGGAGTTCAATCCCTGATACAAAAAAACAAAACAAAACACTATGAAGGTATCTAACATTATTTCTCCCACTTTATAAAAAAACAGTGGGAGAGGGCCAGGGATTTAGCTCAGTGGTTCTGCCGCCTGCCTTGCAAGCGCAAGGTCCCGAGTTTGATCCCTGGTACCAAAAAAAAAAAAAAAAAAAAAGAAAGAAAGAAACAGTGGGAGTGCAACCTATTGAGATCACAGTAAATTAATGGACTGAGATTCAAACAAAGGTCTGATTTCAAAGACCTGAGGTACTTAACTATCTCTACAGAAGAAGCAACTAATATAGTCTACCAGTGAATATTATAGAAAGAGACACAAAAGTATGAAATAGTGTTAAAAAGCTATTAGAAATATACACAGAACTATGTGGATATCAATGTAGAGCAGGAACTTCCAACCTATACTTGGGTGGAAGCAAGGTAAGAGAAATTATTAGAAAGTCCTAAGGAAGAATGGGAAAAGAGCAAAGTATACTGAGATCAAAGCAATAGCTTTCAAACTTTTCTACCTAGATCCAATAATATGAAAAAACATTTTACCTTGTAACTGTCAATACATGCACCTATATCTGTGTGTATATATAAAATGTTTTACAAAATAATTCTTAAATTTGGAAGCATTTATAAATTGTAAAACTAAATCCAGTATAGTATGATATTTTCTACTGTTATCTTTTAAAGCAAGACAGAACCATTAAGTTGATTTCACAACCCACTATGGGCAACAAATCACAGCCTGAATGACAACATTCTGATTAAGAATGGAAAATTCTGCTTTTTGTGCCAACTTTGTTAAATTAGAAGAAGCTATAAAAATGCCACAAATCAGAGTGTAAATCTGAAAAGTATAGTAAGAAAGAGCATAAGACAGTTCTGGGAATGATTACAAATGTCAGTATTAGACAGAGGAGAGGGAAAAGAGGTACTCATGTTATATATCTGCTGTTCTTTTTTTGGTACCAGGGATTGAACTCAGGACCTTGCACTTGCAAGGCAGACGTTGGCCCCACTGAGCTAAATCCTTAGCCCATGATTCTATAAATTTTTATTTGAAATATGAGTACAGGGGCCGGGGATTTAGCTCAGTGGCACCTTGAAAGCACAAGGTCCTGAGTTCAATCCCCGGTACCAAAAAAAGGAAAAAAAAAAAAGAAATATGAGTACAAAAGGAATCCACTGTTAGAACTTGAAGAAAATTAAATTTAAGTCAATATAGTTAAGTTGAAATATATAGTCAATATAATTGAAAAAATTGTATTTTTTCCCTTTTTCTACCTCTTCTTCCTTTCTTCCTGTCTCCATGAATAAACAGCCTGAATGACTATACTCTGAGTTCTTTCTCACCCTCTTGGTGTGGTCTAACTTCCTCGAAACACCAGTGAAGGAGGCAAATCTAAGCTAGCACAAAAGTAACAAGAGTTAACAAAGCAAGTAGAGGAAGGAAGAAGAGTGGAAGCAGAGGCAAGAATATGTACAGGTGTCTAAAGGGTAAAGAGCTTGGTTTATTCAGAAGCATGTACTCAGTCTCCTGCTGCCTGGGCTACTAGACCACTAATGGGAAAAATGAGATTGAACAGGTAAATCAGGGGACAGACATATCATGAGAAGTTTTGCTTTTTCTTGTCTCAAAAAATCTTAAAAACTGGTTTGGCTCTGAGCTGACATCATGTGGGGAGGTACATGCATATTTAAGGGAAGTCTATTAATGACTGGTATGAAAAATCTCATAATTTTATTCAACCTTGTGTCAGCCTTTAGAAGATTTCTACTGATCCCATCTTTTGTTATATAAGACCTGCCTTGTTCCTCCTATATTATATGGGGGCTGGTGTGAAGTGGCAGAAGTGATGGTCTGTCACTTTCAAGTCAGTACAGGTTAAATAAGATGGTGAGGTGTCCATCTTAGAAGCTGTCCTTTCTTAGACCACATTTCCGGGTCATGTATGTGCAAGAAATAAGGACTTTTCCACCCAAAATATGAATAAGAGAGTGTCTCCATCTTGAACTCTAGTTCACTCAAGGCCCTCCGCCCCCAGCACACTGAATTATGGAATGTGTTTGTTCAGTTTAGATTCCAGGAACCCAGCTAACAACCAAAGATAATTTATCAACATCCAGGGATTTTCTGTCCCCCATACTCCCACTCTTCCTTCCCCTTATCAACCCTATTCAGCAACCCTTTAAGCTCTCTCTTCATGTCACTTAAAATAGCCCATGGGGATAAGACTGTGAACCTTCAACCCAGTCAACAGGGAAAAAGATCAGCTGCTTCTTAGGGTTTAGAGATAAAAAGAGCCTGCCATGGCCTCCCTGAGTGCCTGCTGCCTCATGTTAGAGTGTGCTCGTGCCCTTCTGCAGAAGTAAAAAGCCTTGTCGAGATTTCTTGGTGTCTGAGTGGTTTATTGTCTGCACCAACAAATTGAGTATGGGGGCATACTCCCAACACATACATGTTATAAAATAGTCTATGGGGAGGCTTCTGTGGCCAGAAACTGAAGGCCCCTGCAAAAGCAATGTGAAATAGCCTGAAAAGCAACTTCTGGCCCAATTTTAGTCTTGCCAACTTAAGTCCAATCAAACACCTTGCCTGCAACCTCATGAGAGACCATGGGCCAGAACTACTTAGGGTCCTGACCCTGAAAAATGTTTATAGCTTTTATCTTTTGAGTTTGAGAATAATTTGTTATGCAGTAATAGCTAATGAATATAGCCTACACTTGAGATATGTTGTGTACTTTCATGGTACAAAAGTAGGTTACTTTGGTACTTGTTTCTTAAACTATTTTAAAAAACTCTTCCCAAGTGTAAAAATATCACAAAATACTTGACCTGTAATTTTCTTTTGCATCTTCCCAAGCAAGTTGTCTAAATTCCTCATACATTTTTTTTATTGAAGTGATCTCTGAGGAAAAAGGACCAGAAATAAAAGAGGGTATTCATTTTTGGGGACTGTCCAATTCCTAAACGTTTTCTCTCTGAAAAAGTTAAAAAATATTTTAAAGTTAAATGCACTAATAAAATCCTAGAGAGCAGACATTTTCTATAGCTTAAGTGAAGAAAACTGAAACATCTTAATCCTAAAAATGTATCTGGATTTCTTCTAGAGGACAAATATTAATCCATTTGATGACACATTACTCAAATTATAAACATCTGTCAATAGCAAGAACATACTGTAGTAAAGTTTATTTTCTAATGTGTCTAAGGTATAAAATATAAATAACAAGGTTAATTACCAATATAACAAAATAAAATATCTTAACTGGATATTAAAAGACAGAATTTGAATGCTCGCTTCGGCAGCACATACACTAAAAGACAGAATTTGAAGGTTTTAGAATTATATTTTTATTTTAAAGATAGGAAATGACAAGCATCTTACCACTTAGACATCTTTGACGATACTTGTGATACAATTGTTGGGTAAAGCCATTTTCTTTCAAAAGTTCATGAGAAGGATGCTGGAACTTTGGGAGTAAATGGGGAGTACATCCACAGCTTCCCACAAGTGGTGCAGCTTCTGAAGGTGAAGGGTCTGAACTGCTGTTTGAGGAGGGAGGAGGAAAGCTTTCAAACTGAAGTATCAAGAAGCAAGAGTATAATCCAATTTTTTCATTATTGAATGTCTGAGCAGTGGGAAAGAAAGTATTCCCTAATCAACTAATAGCATACAGATGTACAATGTGAAGTGCTTCTTATGTTTAACAGGTAAATTCAGAAGTCGATAAAGAATAACTCCACTTTGAAATGTCCTTTCCTTTTCATCTGTCCTCTATTATTCAAATTTAGGCCTTCCCCTCTTTCACTTGAATTAACTGCTCTCTTTTGCCCCTCAAGCTCCCTCTTCTATCCTGCCACCAAAGTGATCTTCCTTAGACACTGATTTAAATTGCTGGTTTCCAGAGTGTGGTCTGCAGACCCTCAGTGGCTTCCCAAAAACCTTCTGAAAGCCTAAAGCCACTATTTTCATCGTGGCATTAAGACACTATTTGTCTTTTCTGCTGGTTGACATTTGTCCTGATGGTAGGGAAGCAATGGTATGTAAACCTGTCGATGTGAATTGAGGCAGAAGCACCAAATTTTACTTACTAACCATTGTATATTTTTTTGCTGTGCACTTTCAATGAAAAAAAAAAAGCCAGCTCCATCTTAAGCCAGCACAACTTTATCATGCTTCACAAAGATGTTCTTGATAAAGCAGAAAAATTAACTATGAAATCTCAAGCCTTCAGTACACATCTTTGTGTGTGCGTTAACAGTGTGATGGAAGCTTCAGTTTTGCAAGATGAAAATATTCTGGATATCTGTTTAACAACTACGTGGATATATTGAGCTATACATTCAAAAATGGCTAAGATGGTAGATTTTAGGTTATGTGTTTTTTACCACAATTTCTAGAAAAGAACAGAAACACAAAACACTTTTGTAACATATTAAAGTATAATGGAAGACCAATCAACAAACTATGGTTATTTAGGTTTCATTATTTGTCATATGCTTCTTTGAAAATGAAGAAAATGAGTCTTTAATATCAATAAAAATGAGTAAATATTTCCAATGATAAAATTTCAGTTTTCAAGCAAAATGAGATTTTGGGAACTTATTTGTCACTATGAGCCTGATATAAAAACTTTTCTCACTAATACTTAAAGGGTTCTAATGAAAGCCTAAAGTGGTGAGTTTGGGAGGGTGTGCCTGCAGACAGGTGGGTGTGCACTTGTGCTGTGTGTGTTTGTGTGTGTGCGCAAACATACCTACATATTCACAGTATAATGTAACAATCACTACTACCTATATCCCAAACTTCCTCATTCCCCCCAAAACTGTACCTTTAAACAGTATCTGCTCCTTTACTCTTCTCCTATCCCCTAGCAACCTTTCTTCTATTTTCTGTCACTATGGATTTGACTATTCTAGCTACTTGATATAAGTGGAGTCATACAATATTTATCCTTCTATATATATCTACATTTTGATGATTTAAGAAAATGTCACATAGTTTTCCACAGTGGCTGCTGCATTTTACATTCCCACCAGCAATACAAGAGGATTACAATTTCTCCACACCCTCACAAATATTTATTTTCATATTTTTAAGAAGTTACATACATCCATATATTAGCTGAGGTTGTTATATAACAAGATACCACAGATTGGGTAGCTTATACAACAACTTATTTCCTTACAATTCTACAGGTTAGAATAGAAGATGCTAACTGGATTGGTTTTGGTGAAATTTTATTCCTGACTTGCAGATAGTTGCCTTCTTGCTGTATCCACACATAACTTGTCTCCTGAGCAGCAGACACATAGAGAGATCTCTGATATCTCTTCCTTTTCTTAGAGAGACTCAAACCTTATCAGATTAGGACTCCACCTTTATGACCTCATTTAATTTTATTACTTCACTAACAGTCCTAGCTCCAAATACAGTCCAATCAAGACCTACGGCTTAAACATGAATTCTGAGGGGCACAATTTAGTTCATAACACCATCCTAGTGGGTGTAAAGTAGTATCTCACAGTGGCTTTTAAAATTTGTGCTTTCTTTCTCATGCTTAATTTCTCTAGCTAAAGTTTAAAGAACTGAATTGGATAGGAATAGTGAAAGTGAACATCCTTGCCTTGCTCCTGACAAATACACATTTTACCATTAATGGGCAATATAGTTAATGAGAACAATGCAAAATTACCAAATGAGTATCCATATAAAGATACATTTCAAGATTTTTGAGATTATGATAAACTCCCAAGCACTTCTTCTCATAAAACTAATCCTTCCCTTTTAGTAACCAGTCAAAAAATATTTGTTTTGAAAGTTAAGGTTTTGAATGGAAAAAAAATTGTCAGATAATTATTCTGAAAATGTTCAGCACAAACATGAGATAAATTTTAAAGAAACACAAACCAATGAATAGTAAATCACCTCTGTGTTCCCTCTATAGGACAAAACATACCAATTCTGTTTGTTTGCTTGTTTGTTTGTTTGTGACAGGGTCTCTCTCTGTAGTTCAGGCTAGCCTTGAACTCACTATGTAGCTGAGGATGGCCTTGAACCTGAGGAAATCCTCCTGCCTCAGTCTCCCAAGTCCTGGGATTACAGGTGTGCACCACCATGCCTGGTTTCTTTGCACATAACTGGTAGTCTTAATAGTTTGTACTATCATCTCTTTTGAGGTAAATAATAGTCTTTCCTAAAAATTAAAGAAAAAATAATTCCTGCTAATAATCAGATTATCTAAATTGTTTCTCTCAAAAGGAAAAATCCAAAATAATGTGCTTTGTTTCATTCTTTATATAATTTGAGTAGATTATATAGCACATATATTCCCTCAATAAATATCTATTGAGAACCTACTAAATGCCAGTAAGAATCCAGAATCTTTCCAAAGATAACTTTCACGATTGACATGGATCTAAGGAGCAATATTTGTGAAAAATAATTCAAATAAAAAACAAATTGTCCCATTGAATTATTCCCTTAATGTACTTACTATAAAACTGTCTTGATTATTTCTCTTTCTTTGGTATCTTTTTACTATTTTCTCTATATTTTATGTTCATTATAAAATATTTCTAACTAATTAGGTACTTTTTAAAAACAAACTTCAGATCAGGAACACAAAGGCAATGTGTGACAAATATGATACCTGATAGAGGCTGTTCTTGGCCTGTGATCTCCGGAATCCATTACCCAACCAACATGACCCTCAGAGAGGCACTTGCACTAGGCCTTGTTTTTCTCTTTTTTGGACTCTAAAGAAGAAGAAGCCAAACATTGCAATTACTTTCAGTAGTGTGAACTTCACATGTAAATTAAAACCCTCTGACTTGTAAACCAAGTCAAACATTTTCATACTGTGGATGACACATTGTGAAATCATATGAAGTCACAAACCTCAAACACCTCACATACAAGTTAAGAAACTTCACAAGCAAGACTGTTTGCTAGGTTTGTAGCACAAGGATTAAAGAAAATATAATTTAAATGATTCTTCTTTAAACTTTCTGATCATCTTTAATTATACTACTCAATTGTAAAGAAGTTAATTTCTTAACCAGGGAAAACATCACACTATAGTAAATTACTATTTTTAAATGAATTCTAACAATCTAAAAATGTATATTTAAAAACATGTATTAGAGGGCCGGGGATTTAGCTCAGTGGTTTTGCCGCTTGCTGCGCAAGCGTAAGGACCCGAGTTCAATCCCTGGTACAAAAAAAAACCAAAAACATGTATTAGAAACTAAAACATTTCATTCAGTAACATTAAAGGATACAAACTACAGGCTTTGTATCTTGGTTGTTTTGTGTACCTTTAGATCAACGGCTTTTGGTTCTTTAACAACAGGACAAAATCTTGGTGTTTCATTAGGATCTTATAACCTGAGTGTCTGAGGTGTTTTGGATGTTCTTGAAGGATGTGTCAATGGAGATTCAGGAACTCAGTGGGCAATGAATAGGCTTTTGTTGCTAAAGTTATTTCTGAAATATCAAACAGCATCTAAGCCAATTTAAATCTGCAAAATAAATAGCTCTTAAAGTTATTTAGACACTAGGAAAATATTTCAGTTTGATAAGGATTCTGAAATTCTATTTAAAGAATTTTTTATTAGAAACATTTCAAATGTGTTAGAAAGAATTAAAAAACTAAATACTTGGGACCAGGGATTTAGCTCAGTGGTTCCAGCGCCTGGCTTGCAAGCGCAAGGTCCAGAGTTTGATCCCCAGTACCAAAAAAAAACAAAAACAAAAACCCTAAATACTTGTCTAACCATCACTTAACTTTACAAAATTTAAATTTTGTTAGGTCTGGGGATTTAGCTCAGTCGAGCTGCGGCTGCCTCAAAAGTACAAGGTCCTGAGTTCAACCCCCGATATCAGGGAAAAATTTTTTAAATTTTGTTATATCTGGGGGGGGGGGCGTGTTACTGAAAATTGAACCCAGGGCCTTTGCAATGAGCTACAGACCTGACCCTTTTTCAATGTTTTGAGACAGTGTCTTGCTAAGTCACTAAGTTGTCCAGGCAAAGCTCAAATTTGCAATCCTCCTGCCTCAACCTAGGTTACATGCATGTGCCACCATGCCCAGTTTGTTATATCTACTCATGACCTTTTTTTTTAAAGGAAGGCTAAAATTCTGTTATCTTCCCCAATCCCACATCCTTCCTGATTTTCCTCCTCAAAGATAGCCAGGCTGTTAAATTTGGGATTTTGGTTTGTTTGTTTGTTATGTTTGAGACAAGGTCTTGTTATGTAGTTTAGGCTGGCCTTAAGCTCACTATGCAACAGCCTAAACTGGGCTGCCACACCCAGCTTGGGATCTTATGATATGGTGTTAAGTAAATTGCATGATGAATGAGTAGTAGTAACAAAAAGATAGGTTTTAGTCTCTCCCATTTTTCTTCACACTTATTAACTTACTTTATTTATACAATAACCTTTTGTTCTTTCATTCAACAAATGGTATTAAGTGCCTAAGTGCCTAATTTCCAGATACTATTCTGGACATAAATTTGTGAAATCAAAAGTAAATGGACTCACTTGCCATTTCTTCTATTACTATATATATGTAATAATATTTTGCTTAATTTTACATAAGTGACAGCATACTCTATGTATGATTTTCTATGCTTTTTCATGTTTTATTCATTTAGCTCTGATTTAGCCACTTCCACTGATGAACTATATGTTATTATATAAATATATCAACATTTATCCATTCTCCTACAGATGGACATTTATGTTATTTCCAACTTTTTGATTTAATCAATAATAATGCAATCAACATTGTCAAATGTGTCTCTTTGTACAGGTGTGTGTATTTCTCTATTGTTTATATCTGATGGAAATGCTAGGTCAAAGGACATATGTATCTCCTGACTTTCTAAATATCAACTGACAAAACACTTTGTTATGGCTTATATCTAGATGTTCCCCCAGAGCCGCTTACGGTCATAGATGGGTCTTTTTGAAGGTGGCTAGATCTAGGATGTCTAATGCTGGGATCAAGGATGTGATGCTGGGATTAAGGGTCTGAGTGCTACCTGCCTTAAGGGTAGGTGGCCTGTATAAAATATAAGGGACAGCAAGAGGGCTGCTGTGGTTGCTGCTTGTTGGTCACTTGCTGCTTGGTGGCTTCTGCCTGCCATGAACTGTTTCTCCTCTGTGATGCCCCTCTGCCATGCCATCCTGCCATGGAGCCAGCTGACTATGGACTGAAACCTCTAAAAACTGTGAGCTGAATAAACCTTTCCTCTTTTAACTTTGGGTGGTAGATATTTTGTCTCAGTACAAGAAAACTAAGACACACTCTCAATAGTGCAGTGCTTTCACCAATTTATACTTCCATCAGCAGTGAGAGTTCCAGGGACATGACATCCTGGTCAAGACTGGGTTTTGCTCAGTCTCTTAAATTTATTTTTCCATCTTCTCGGAATTAAATGGTACTTATATTTCCTTAATTGTTACTAGTGCAGTTGAGCATGTTTGTATACATGTAATTAACATTCATACTTCTGCTTTTGTGAGTTTGCCATTCATATCCTTTAGCTATTTTTCTATTAGGTTACTTTACTTACTGATGATTTGTTCATGAAAATCTTACAGTATAATACTAAGTAAGCTAGAAGATGGATCAAATAGTAGTACCAAGCATATAAGCTTTATGTCTATATGGTTTAAATTCATACTTATTAATTTCTTATATTCATTTAATTCTTTTGTTATTTCACTGAACAAATAGTATTAAGTACCTACTGTCTGCCAAATACTATTCTAAGTAGAAGTTTGTAAAATTGAAAGTGAATTTAGCCACTTGTCATTCCTTGTCCCAATATTTTCCTGTTACCGGAATGATTATTTTGAGGGATAAACTAGATCATTTCATACTTCTATGTAAAATCAGTGTTTCCTCTTTGCTTGTAGAAATCCAAGCTCTTATCTTTCTGGGCTTTACCTCATTTATTGCCATTCTACATTTCAATCTAATTTTTAATATTCATTTTCCTCTGAAACTCCCTGTCCCTTCATCTTTTATCTATCCAGTTGGACTCATATCTTTTATTTAATAACCAGGACAGATGCGACCTTCCTTGGGATATAAAACATTCTTTAAGCATTTCCTGCCAACACAGTTGTGTTGTCATCTCTGGATTTTGTTCATTTATTGCTTCTCATATAGTTTGGATCTGGAGTACCCTCCAAAGGCCCATGGGTTAGTGGCTTGGCCCTCAGTTTAGTGCCATTAGAAGGTGTTGGAAACCATTACATGAGACATAGGGCCTAGTGAGAGATGAGGTCATACAATAATATGTTCTAAAAGGGGTTGTTATAGTCAAAGTTTGCAAGGGAAATAGATTTAATACAGGACATATAATTTATAGGATTATTTTATAAGAGTCACCCAAAAAGTCAAATGGAGAGAAATGCAAGAGATCTAATCACACACTAGAGACCCAAAGAATCCAGCCGAGTCCCACAGCAATGTCCTGCATAAGTCCAGCAAAGGCCTATAGTCCAAGGCAATGTCCTCCATGAGTCCAGCCAGTGGCCTAGAGCCTACAGCAATGTCTCATGCTTGTCCATATGGAGGAGGTGTACCCAGAAGGTCCAAAGGCCAGTGGTGGAAACTCAAAAACCTGTACCAGTAGGGTGAAGGATTTGTGCCACCAGGATGAGGGATCTACACTGGAGCTAGGAACTGATGCTCCTGGTGAAGATCAGAGCTCCCTTCATGAGAACAGCAGCCATTCTCAGCGATAACAAGGACCTGAGCTCTGCCTCCAAGAAACAGCCAAGTTCGCATCAGAAAAACAAATCGCAGCAAGATTCTCCTAGAAAAATCAACAGCCCACGATCTTCCCCTCCAGCTCTCTTTTTATGCACTTGGCAACAATCCTCAGGTGGGTCTTCCATGCCCAGACCACGCTGATTCAGTTCAGCTAGGCATTCCAAGTTGAGCATTAATTAATCCACCACAGGGGATATTGGGACCCTGGTTTTTTCTTTTTCTTTTCTTTTTTTTTTGCTTTGTAGCTACTACAAAGAGAACTGCCCTCCTTCTTTACATGTTCCCAATGTGTTATACTATGCCACTACACACCCAAAAGGGAATGAGGTTATGCAATTATGGATTGCAATCTCTGAAACTATAATCCAAAATAAACCTTTCCTCCAAGTTGATTACATCAGGTATTTTGCTTCACTAACAGAAAGCTGACTAACACAATTTCATTTATTAAATTAAAATGTATTTTCTTAGGCCACCATCCCATTATATTCCCAAAGCAAGTCATAATTGCTTCGCTGAAAACAACAGCCACAATATTATTGAATATTAGTGCCTATCATAGTGCCTAGTAAAAGAAATCCTCTAGAAAGGAATGTTAAACAGAATTGTGTTATGCTATTTTCCTTGCACCAAAATGATACATAATCTTAAGAATAAAAATATGATCATATACTGAAAAATCTGTTAAACCTATACTTTTGTTAAAAAAAATACAAAAGTCTAGGAAAACAACCCCCTGGAAAGAGTAAGCTTCCTAGCACTGGAATATGTTCTCTAAATTCTGTTTCCTACTGATCAGGTTTCCTCAGAGAAATAAAGTGTGGAACAAAAAAATGAGCTGAGAAATCTTGAGCCAAAAAGTAACGGAGTTAAAAACAAAAAACAAAATAAATAACTACTGACTCAGGTTATAAGGATACAGAAGTAAACCATAAGGGTAGCACTAGAACTGAAATGGATTAAAACCATCAAATATATAATGTTACATAATAACATTATGAATTCATAATGATACTTTAAAGCTCAATCACATTTGGAGGTTGCTAGAACGCAAACTCCTTATTCTGAGATTTGATAAATTGAATAAAAAGAAGCACGATTTATCCTTCCTTTTCTGGACCAATTGAATTTCAGGGTAATCAAAGAGTTGATTAAAAAAATCTTCGTAATAAGTTTTAGATAAAAAATGCAAAAGGAATGAGAGAATTAGATCACAAGTTGGGCACAGTGGCTCATGCCTGCAACCCCAGCACTCTGTGGTGCTGAGGTAGGAGGACTGCAGCTTCAAGCCGAGCCTGTGCAATGTAGCTAGGCTCTGTCTCAAAATAAAATTTTTTTTAAAAGGCTGGGATGTAGCTCAGTGTAAAATTCAATCCTCTCTCAAAAAAGAATTAGAAGAGCACTGCTTTTGGTTTTGGCACTGGAAATTGAACCCGAGGTCTTTTCATTGAGCCACATCTCCAGTCCTTTAATTTTTTTTTTTTTAATTTTCAGACAGGGTCTTGCTAAGTTGCTTAATTGTTCAGGCTTGTGATCCTCCCATCTCAGCCTCCCAGAGTGCTGGGATTACAGGTGTGTGCCACCAAGCCCAAGTGGAAGATCACTGTTTTGTAACTACTGAAATAGAGGATCTGGCAGAATATTCATGAATGACTACTGAAACCACTTGGTAAAAAGTCAAAGAGAAGCTTCAGTTTCCCTTCATTAATTATTAAATTGCAATATATGATGAAGTACTTATAGAATAAATGATATAATTTTTGAGTCAATATAAAAGACTAGAAATAGATGGGGAGGCAAAGTAAAGATAAAAAAAGAAAGTCAAACTACTAACAGTTGTTAAAAGTAGGACAGATGGGTACATGGGACTTCATTAACCAGTGCCTTCTACTTTTATCTGTATCTGAACTTTCCATTATCAAAGGTTAACTTTTATTTCAGTTATATATTTATTTTATTTCAGGTTTGTTTAATAGGAATCTTATCCACCAATAAGGATATATCACTTTTATGAAGACTAAGATCTATGGAATGCTTTGGTTATCTCTATAGAGACATTTTACAAAATGTTTATAGCATATTAGGTAACAATTTACAATATTTTGACATTAAATTATCGAAAAATAGTTAATTGTAAGCATGAAGCATTTATATTAGATACTAAAATATCAGAAGTATATATAGTTAGAGAATAAGAATAAATTAACATTCATATCCACAACAAGGCTGGGATGATATATTAATATTTCCTTTTTCATAGGTATTATAATATTGTATCTCCTTTTTCATAGGTCATATCTAGTACATGAATAATAGCATTTTTATAACAGCCCAAACCAGAAACAATCCAAATATCCATCAATTGTTGATCAGATAAAAATATAGTATATCCATATTATGGAATACTACTTAGAAATAAAAAGGAGTAAGAAACTGATATATATAATGACAGAGATAAACCTAGAAAAAATTATAAAAAGCCATATATGGTATATCATATGATTGAATAGAAATAAAATTTCTGGAAAATTCAAAACTATAGAAAAAGAAAGATAACTTGTTGCCTAAGGCTGAATGGAGGTGAGTGCTGACGTTGACAGCAAATGAACATGAGGGAACTCTAACATGATGGAATTGCTCTGAGATTGGATTGTGGTGTTGATGTACAACTGTATAGATTTACTAAAACTCACTAAATCACACACTTAAGAGGCTTAATTTTATGGTATGTAAGTTACACTTCAAAAAACTGTAAAAAACAAGATAGTCTATGCCTCTTCCAGGCATATTAGTTGTGACTGTCTACCACAGTTTTTGCTAAAAGCTTATAAGATATTTCAGAGATTAAGCTGAAATGGTGATATTCAAACTGTGGTCCCAACCAGTACCTTCAGGATGACCTGGAACTTGTCAGACATGTGTATTCTCATATTTTGTCTAACTTACTGAATCAGAAACTTGGTATAAAAACCTTTAATCTGTCTCAAAAAGCTTTCCATGAATCTGATACTAGCTAAATTTAAGAACTGCTAGACTAAGTGGCATGCCAACTTTTCTACTATTGAAGGTTTTCCAAATTTTATTACTACCAAAGCAAATCATTGCACAGCTTCATACCTCAACCATATTAGCCTTGTCCAGAGGCCTCACTGCCATTAAAGGGAATTGTCTTTATAAAAATACATCTAACATTATGTTGTTAGAATTCACTAAAGGCTGAATATAGAAAAGTGCCACACAAACAGAGGAGGATTCTGAGTCAGCATGCCACAGCTCCCAGCACAGAGGAGGCTTCCAGGTCAGCATGCCACAGCTCCCAGCTCAGAGGAGGCTTCCGGGTAGGCGTGCCACAGCTACCAGTGCAGAATAGGAGGCTTTCAGACCAACCTACTACTGCTCCAAGTACAGAGAAGGTGAGGCATGGGGGTGCCAGCATCACAACCCCCCCATCTAAATGAGAAGACACGGAAACAAGCCTCAAAACCAGACTTTCAGATCATCTACAGCAACCCCAAAGGGAAACAAGATGGAACACTGATACTTAACTACCTGGACTCCCTGAACTGGCAACAAGAGAGGATCTGGAAAAAAATGAAATCAGAAATAATTTCTCAGATAACAGCAGAGATTCTGCCCGTACTGCAAGACATGATTAATAAATCTAGAGAGGAGCTACGAACATGATGAAAATCCCAACATTTGATAAAACAGATGCAAACAGATTTCCAGGAGATTAAAAACTCCACTGAAAGTCTGTGCAGCAGAATGAGCCAATGTGAGCACAGAATTTCAGATACAGAAGATAAGATTGCAATTAGTGATGAGGAAAAGAAAAATTGCTTTAAAATTGTAAGGGACCATGAGAAATCAATCCAGCAGCTGCTAGATGACACAAAGAAGAATAACATAAGATTGATCAGAGTCAATGAAGAAACAGGACAGAGTGCAGGTGACATAAAAAACTGTTCACAGAAGTGATGGCAGAAAACTTCCCAAGGAGGGGAAAAGAACTCGACATACAAATAAATGAGGCATAAAGGACTCCAACTAGCCTTGATCAAAAAAAAAAAATCTACACAAAGGCATGTAATTGTTAAGATTCCAGAAACCCAACAGAAGAACAAAGTTCTACAAGCAGTTAGAGAAAAGAAACAAATCACATACAAAGGAAAGCTCATCAGAATCACAGCAGATTTCTCAACACAAACCCTCAAGGCAAGAAGAGCTTGGAGTGATGTATTTCAAGCCCTAAAGGAAAACAACATCCAACCCAGATTGATGTATCCTGCTAAACTATCTTTCAAAATTGATGGTGAAATGAGATACTTTTATGACAAAGAGCACCTTAGGAACTTCATGAATACCAAACCAGCACTCGAAAAAAAATTTAGACAAAGTCCTAGGAAAAAACAATGAGTATCAGAACCCCAGGAATCCCATCACAATGGATCCACCAGGCATGACAAGAAATTAAAAGCAAAGGGGAAGAAACCAATAAAAAGAAAAAGTCATAACAATGATAAGTCAATATGTATCAGTTATAACCATCAATGTTAATGGTCTCAATTCACCAATCAAAAGAAATAGACTGGCAGAATGGGTTAAGAAGCAAAATCCAACAATATGCTGCATACAAGAAACACACTTCATTCAAAAAGAAACTCATAGACCAAAAGTTAAAGGGTGGAAAACAACACTCCATGCAATAGGAACCCAAAGAAAAGCAGGAATAGCTATTCTCTTTGCAGAACAAGTGGATTTCAAACCCCCACTGATTAAGAGAGACAGAGAAGGACATTACACCCTCGTAAAGGGAACAATCCAAGAGGAAGAGATTACAATCATAAATATATATGCACCAAACACTAGTGCACCCAACTATATAAAACAAATACTAATGGACATGAAAAATCATATAAGCACTAATATAATAGTAGTGGGGGACTTCAATACCCCACTGTCAGAAATAGATAGATCAACTAGACAAAAAACAAGCCACGAAATACTAGAACTCAATCAAACTCTTGAACAAATGAACTTAACAGATGTTTACAGAGTGTTCTACTCCACAAAATCAGAATACACATTCTTTTCAGGTGCACACGGGTCATTCTCCAAAATACACCACATACTCATTCATAGAACATATTTAGGTAAGTGCAAAGGAATTGAAGTTATCCCCTGTATATTATCAGACCATAGTGAGATGAAATTGGAGATCCATAGCAAAAGAAACCACAAAAATTTCATAAACACATGGAAACTGAACAACACACTTCTGAATAACCAATGGATCACAGAGGAAATTAAAGAAGAAATCAGACAGTTCCTTCAATTAAATGACAATGACAATACAACATATCGGACTGTATGGGACACAATAAAAGCAGTCTTATGAGGGGAATTCATAGCAGTGAATACTCATATTAGGAAAACAGAGTGAGGCCAATTAAACAACCTGATGCTGAAACTCAAGCTTCTAGAAAAAGAAGAGCAGGACAAACCCAAAGCCCATAGAAAGGAGGAAATTATAAAGATTAGGGCAGAAATCAATGCAAAGGAGACTAAGAGAACAATACAAAAAAATCAATAAAGCCAAGAGTTGGTTCTTTGAAAGAATAAACAACATTGACAAACCCTTAGCCAACTTTATCAGAAAAAGGAAAGAAAAAGCCCAAATCCATCCAATTAGGAATGAAAAGGATGAAATTACAATAGACCCAGCAGAAATCCAGAGGATCATCAATACCTACTTCCAGAACCTATATGTCCATAAAATGGAAAGCACAGAAGAAATGGACAGATACCTAGACACATATGAATTACCAAAGTTGAATGAGGACCTAAAAATTCTAAACAACCCAATATCAATCAATTAAATTGAAAAGGTAATTAAAAACTTACCAACTAAGAAAAGCCTGGGCCCTGATGGCTTCACTGCTGAATTCTACAAGACATTTAGAGAGGAACTACTGCCACTATTGTTTAAACTCTTCAATGAAATTGAAAGGAAAGCAATACTCCTGAATTTATTCCTGGAAGTAAGCATCACCTTGATCCCCAAAGCAGAGAAAGACCTAACCAAAAAAGAGAACTATAGGCCAATCTCACTAAGGAACATAGATGCAAAAATCTGTAATAAGATAATGGGAAATAGAATGCAGAAGATCATCAAGAAGATCATACACCCTGACCAAGTGGGATTCATCCCAGGGATGCAGGGATGGTTCAACATATGCAAACCAATAAATGTAATACATTATATCAATAGAGCCAAGGACAAAAACCATATGATCATCTCAATAGATACAGAAAAAGCATTTGACAAAATCCAACATGCATTTATAATAAAAACCCTACAAAAAATTGGAACAGACAGTTGCTACCTCAATCTGATACAAGCCATCTATGAAAAACCAACAGCCAATATCATACTAAATGGTCAAAAACTGAAATCCTTCACATTAAAATCAGGAATAAGAGAAGGATATCCACTATCACCACTCCTGTTCAATATAGTTTTAGAAACATTAGCCATGGCAATTAGACAAGAGAAAGAAATAAAAGGAATAAAAATAGGAATTGAAGAAGTCAAGTTGTCATTATTTGCAGATGACATGATACTCTTTATAGAAGACTCCAAGAACTCCACCAAAAGTCTTCTAGACTTAATAACCAGATTCAGTAAAGTAGCTGGATACAAGATCAACACACACAAATCAATAACTTTCATCTACACGAACAACAGACTCACTGAGAGAGAAACAGGGCAAACAATTAGTTTTGCAATAGCATCCAAAAAACTAGGAATCAACCTAACAAAAGAAATCAAAGACCTCTTCTCTGAAAACTATAGCACTTTGAAATGAGAGATTGAAGACACTGTCAGAAAATGGACAGACATCCCTTGCTCCTGGGTAGGAAGGATCAACATAGTGAAAATGGCCATACTTCCAAAACTGCTATATAGATTTAATGCAATCCCAATTGAAATCTCAGCAGCATACTTCATGGACCTTGAGAAAAGAATTCAAAAATTCATTTGGAACAAGAAGAGACCCAGAATAGCAAAAGCAATTATAGGTAACAGGGACATGGAAGGGGGTATCATAATCCCAAACCTGCAATTATACTACAAAGCTACTGTGATAAAAACAGCATGGTACTGGCAAAGAAACAGACTTGAGGACCAGTGGAACAGATTAGAAGATGAAGAAACAACTCCAGACACACTCAGCCACCTCATCTTTGACAAAGGATCTAAATACCCTCACTGGAGGAAAGATAGCCTCTTTTATAAATGGTGCTGGAGAAATTGGGTTTCAACTTATCAAAGACTAAAAGTAGACCTATATCTCTCACCATGCACTCAACTAAAATTGAAATGGATTAAAGATCTAAATATTAAATCAGAAACACTGAACCAGCTGGAACAGAGGTTAGGTAGAACTCTTGTAGACATTGGTGCAGGAAAAGATTTTATGAACAAAACCTCAGTTGCCTGTAAACTAGCACAAACAATCAACAAGTGGGATTGCTTCTTACTAAAAAGCTTCTGCACAGCAAGAGAAACCACCAGCAGTGTAAAGAGACAACCCACAATGTGGGAAAAAATTTTCACCAGCGGTCCCTCCGACAAAGGTCTACTATCTCGAATCTATAAAGAACTTAATAAATCAGACCTCCCAAGTTTAAAGACCCAATCCCAAAATGGGCATCTGAATGAATAGACATTTCTCACACAAAGAAGTAGAAATAGCAAATAAACATATGAAAAAATGTTCAACATCACTGGTCATTCGAGAGATACAAATGAAAACAATGCTGAGATTCTACCTCACCCCAGAAAGAATGGCTGCTATCAAGAAATCAACAAATAACAAATTCTGGTGGGGCTGTGGGGAAAGAGGAACACTGCTCCACTGCTGGTGGGAGTGTAGACTGGTGCAACCACTGTGGAAATCAGTATAGAGATACCTCAAAGAACTAGGACTGGAAGTCCCATTTGACCCAGCTATTCCCCTACTGGGTATCTTCCCCAAAGAATTAAAAGAATCATACCACAGTGATATAGGTGCACCCGTGTTCATAGCAGCACAGTGTGTAATAGCTAAAACTTGGAAACAGCCCAAATGCCCATCAACTGGAGACTGGATAAAGAAAATGTGGTTTTTTAATAAAATGGAGTACTACTCGGCCATAAAAAATGAAAAATTAGAGACATTTATTGCTAAAAGAATGCACATTTCAGTGATACTCTTAAGTGAAATAAATAGGACACACATGTGTAAATACCAAATAGTCTCTCTAGTGTGAGAAACTGAAAGTGTAGATAAGGACAAAAGGTATAATAGATAATGTGAAATCGAAAGAAAAGGGGCAAAAGGGAAGGGGTAGGGGAAAAGAAAGAAGGGAATGGAATTAATATGAGAAAATGAAAAAAAGGAAACAAAGTCTTTGTATATAGGAAGGGATGGAGAGGGGTTGAAGGGAGGGCAGGGGAAGGGGGAAAAATAAGAACCAAGAGAGTATGTAAAGCTGCAAATTTCCAGTGATGAATGTCATTATATTGTATACCTAAAATGTACCAATAAAAGGATATACAGTTAAAAAAAATGCCACATAAAGACTGGCATTTCAAGTTTTTTAATCAATGAAGATGCCACTAAAGCGGAGTTCAATAAACTTCTGCAAATTCCATGCAGTAACTATCTTTTGCTTTTTAGGTCACACAGTCTCTACTGAAATAACTCAGTTTTTCTCTGCAGGATGAAAACAGCCTTCACTGTATATGACTGAAAAGTGTGACCAAATCGGTCCACAGTAGGCCAGTTTGGCCCATGAATCACATAATTTGCTAACCACCACATTGATCAGTCAGATAATTATGGATGCAAATACAAAATTTGCACTTCACTTGTAAAAAAGTTATGACTATACCTTATGTTTCCAATAAAGAAAAAGCATGCCTTGCAAGTGGAAGGTCCTGAGTTTGATCCTTGGTACTGAAAAAAAAAAGAGAGAGAGAAAAAGAAAAAGCACAAACATTTAAAAGGGATGTAAACAGGCCAGGGAATTTAGCTCTGTGGCACCACACCTGCCTTCACAAGCACAAGGTCCTGAGTTTGATCCCCAGAACCCGGTAACAGGGATATAGACAGTATGAAAGAAAACCCAATTAAATACCCAGGGAAGAAATATACAATATTTTAAATTTTAAAAATACATTTTTAAAAATGGATGAAATTATAAATAAATTAGACATTCAAGAAAGGACTAATGAACTCCAAGACATAGGGGTAAAAATTACCTAAAAGACAACACTGAAAGGGGACTGAAGAAAAAAAACAGAACATTAGTGAGGGATGGATCAACTTCAAATGGTCTAACTTAGATGTAATTGGAGTCTTGAAGGAAAGAGAAAAGAAAAGGAAAAATTATTAATTTTTAATTAAATTTTTATTTTAAAATAATGCCTGAAAACTCTCCAAATTTGATTAAAAATCTGAAAACACACAGATTCAAGAAACTCAATAAGCCAAAGTATAAAATACATGAGGAAAACCACACCAAGGCAATCATAGTAAAATTTCTTTGCATAGGACTTAACAGAAAACATTAACAGTCAGAATCAACAGAAATTATTCAATTATAAAAACAGAGAAAAAAATTGGCAACACCACAGGAAACTGTGGGACAACAAAAGGTCTAGGATGGGCCGGGGATTTAGCTCAGTGGTTCCGGCGCCTGCCTCGCAAGCGCAAGGTCCCGAGTTCGATCCCCGGTACCAAAAAAAAAAGGTCTAGGAAAGGAGAAAAATTACAAGCTTACAAAAAACAAAACAAAACAAACTAAAGGGCCCAGTGTGGTGGTACAGAATTATAAGCCCAGGTACTCAGGAGAGATTACATTGGGAGTAAGTTTTCAATATTCTTATTGAAATAGTGGGATATTGATTCTTCATAAACTATGAAAACATACATACTGTGTTAGCATACATATTGGACCAACAACTAAAAAATTATACAAAAAGATATATATCTCCAAAACAAGACCAAAAAAAAAAAAAGATATATATGTCCAAACTCATTAAATTAAATGGAGTGCAAAAGAATTATAACCCATGGAGGGGTCGGAGGGCAGGGGAATGGGGAAAAAATAAGAATCAAGATATATTATGTAAAGGTACAAATCTCCAATGATGAATGCCATTACATTGTATACCTAAAATGTACCAATAAATTTTTAAAAATAAATAAAAAAAAAAAACAAAGAATTATAACCCAAAGGATGCAGACAGAGACACAGAACAAACAGAAAACAAATAATATAAAGGTAGAACTAAATCCAAACATACCAATATTTACATCAAATATAGTCAGGGCAGCACCCCCCTCCATGCAAGGAAAGGGGCCCATTCTGGAAGTGCAGTGCACCTCTCACCCTGATGCAAGCAAGCAGGCCTGCACCAGATGTACAGTGTCCTCCAATGTAAGTATGTGCCCATCTACTGACCCCCAGCTGGCTCTACATCTTGCTTCCCCTTGACATGGGGCAGAATGAGCCAGGACTGACTGCCCTGATCATTGACAAGGACAATCCCCAAAGAGAGAAGGGAGCAACCAGACCCTGGGACTGTTGACATTAAATCCAACAGTCCACTTGAACATCCAGACTACATCCAGCAGAGACCAGAGGACTAATCACATTTCTCATCTATCAACAAGAGCAAGGATATGCCTTGGCTTGGACTGTAGTCACAGTCTGGGGTGAATGAACAGAGTGGACTCTGGTGCAGGGAAGGTACCTCAAAAACCCATAGGCCCTAAAGCTTGATAGAGAAAATCATAACTGGTTGGATCTGAAGATTGCAGATCTTGGAAACAAACCACTCATTTAAAAACACTGGAATTTTTTCTTGGACTTAATCTTTTAAAAATTTTTTTTTCTGTTTTTCATTTTTATCTTCCTTCATCAGGCTTTTTGGGGTTTGGGGTGTTTTACCCCTTTTTTATTTCTCTTTTAGTTTCTTTTCTCTCCTTTTTTTCCCCTTTCAACTTTTTTCTTTCTTATCTTTCTTTTACTTCCTATATTTTGCTTTCTTTTTTCTCTTATTTTCTAAACCTATTAATTTCTACTTACTCCTCAATAAAACCCCTTATATCACTTTTTTCTCCTCATATCCCATTGATTGATTTTTCAAATCTTGCTTTTTTCATTCTGAAGTTCTCTACCGTCTACTACCTTTCTAATATAACTTCTAAGCTTTATGAATCTCTAGATAGCTAATTAACTTTACGCTACTGCTGTTGAACACTGTTCTACTGTTAGAAAATATAAGGTTGTTCTATTTAGTAGATATTTATTGTAGGTCAATATTAGGTTGCTTTTAGTGTTCATACTATAATTATAGATCTCTTCTATAGTTAAGGGTGGTACAATATTGGTCATTAGGGATATTCAGTTTGTCTTTGATGCTATAATTTCTAATGATTTTATTATATTAGCTGTTGCTATTAATTGGTTTTCTTGGGATGCCAATATCTGGACTGCCTTAGAGTCATTAACAGTACTGCAAATCATTCCTTAGAGAACTGGGTACTGGGTCAAATATGCTGCAACCTCCCATTCCAAGTAAAAAGAGGTGGTTGGATCCTGGGACAGAGCCAAAAGCCAATAGCCATGCTCAGAGGACACCTCTGAAAGACACTAACTATCGAGGTCTTATACTAGCAATAAAACTTTCCACTACAATCAACCCACAAGCCTCAACACACAAAACAAGGAAACAAACAAACAAAACATGAGAAGCCAAGCCAACCAACTACCTCTAAAAACTCCCAACTCCAAAAAATCTTATCCATCAGGCATTGAAGGGAAGGAAAGTGAAGTCACACACCTGAATTTTCCAAAATGATATAAGGCGAGATAACAAAACAGATCAATAATGCATTGGGAAAGCTCACAGAAGACACAAATAAACAGATATTTTATTGGGCCAAATGAAACGATCAATGAATCTACAGAAGACATTAATAAAAAAACTAGTAGAGCTAATGCAGAGCTAAACAAAACAATGCAAAAGATGAATGAGCAGGAAAATAAGAATTGGAGTACATAAAAAGCCTCCAAAAAGAAATTCAGGAGATTAAAATTTCTATCAGAAATGAAACAAAAGGGCCGGGGATTTAGCTCAGTGGTTTCGCCGCCTGTTGCACAAGCTCAAAGACCCGAGTTCAATTCCCAGTACCAAAAAAAAAAGAAACAAAAAAAGAAAAAATACAAAAATTTTATTAAATATATGGGAAGCAGAAGTCACCAATGTGAAGACAGAGTGTAGGAACTAGAAGACAGGGCTGTTGTTCATGATAATTCTCCAATTAATTAGAGATTAATTAATGAGATACTTTTTAAAAAACAACAGAACATGAAAAATAGATCCACAAGCTCCTAGATGATGCCAAGAAGACTAATCTAAGATTAAGTGGAACTGGTGAAAAAAATCAGAAGGCAGCACAAATAGCATAAAAAACTTGTTTACTGAAATAATAACAGACAACTTTCTAAATAAGGGAAAAGAATTTAACATGTGCATAAGTGAGGAGGCATATAGAACACCAAATAGCCACAGTCAGAAAAGAACCTCTCCACAACACATAATAATCAAAATCTCATATGTCCAACAAAACCATAAAAGTGGTGAGAGAAAAGCAATGAATCACTTATAAAAGTAAACTCATTAGAATTATAGCATATTTCTCAATACAAACCTTACAGGTCAGAAGAGCTTGGAACAAAGTGTTTCAAGCCCAAAAGAAAACAATTTCCAACCCAGGCTGATATAACCTGTAAAACTATTTTTCAAAATTGTTGGAGAAATAAGATATGTCCATGTTAAAGAGTACCTACGTGAATTTATGAGCATCAAACCAGCACTCCAAAATATTCTCAAGGATAGCATAGAAAAAGACAATGATGCTAACAATGACAAAAGGTCTAAAAGAATGAATACACCAGTTCAGTGAGTAGTTAAGTAGAAGGGAAAGATAGGAAATTGGCAACCAAAACATAAGGCAATGACAGATAAAAGTCAATAACTATCAGTAATAACTCACAATGTGAATGGTCTTAATTCCCAAATCAAAAGACACAGATTGGCAGAATGGATCAAGAAACAAAATCTAACAGTATGCTATTACAAGTAGGAACACATTTAACCCACTCATAGACTAAAGAAAGAAATAAATAGACTAAAAATAAAAGAATAGAAAAACATTCCATGCAATGGGAACCCCTCCAAAAAGCAGTATAGCTATCCTATATAAACACAAATTGAACTTCAAGCCAAAACTGATCAAGAGAGACAAAGGAGGTCACCACATGTTAAGGGAATGATCTAACAGGAAGAAAGAACATTAACATATACTCACCAAACAATGGTGCATCCAACTTCATAAAACAAGTACTACTGGATAGAAAGGATCAGATAAATATAAACACAATTATAGTGGTGGACCTCAATACCACACTATCAAAAATAGGCAGATCAGGGCTGGGGATTTCTGCTGCCTGCCTCACAAGCAAGTGCAAGGTCCCGAGTTGAATCCTGGTACAAAAAAAAAAAAAAAAAAAAAAAAAAAAAATCATATGCTATGACCCAGCAAGGATAGGGCTCAACACATACAAATCAGTAAATATAATGCATCACATAAACAGAAACAAGGACAAAAATCATATGATCATCTCGACAGATGCAGAAAAAGCCTTTGATAAAATCTAACAAATTTTAGCTGGGGATTTAGCTCAGTGGTTCTGCCACCTGCGCTGCAGATGCAAGGTCCCAAGTTTGATCCCTGGTACAAAAACAAAAAAGAAAAAAGAAAAGAAAAAAGAAAATCTAACATCTTTCATGATAAAAACCCTGAAGAAAATAGGTATAGAAAGACCTTATCTCAGTCTGAGTAAAGCCATTTATGAAAAACCTGTTGCCAATATCATATTAAATGAGAAAAAACTAAAAACTTTCCCTCTAAAATCAGGAACAAGATAAGGGAGTCCACCAGTACCACTTCTGTTCAACATAGTGTTTATTTCTTGTTATTTTTATTTATTTATTTTTTTGGTACTGGGGATCGAACTCAGGTCCTTCTGCTTTCAAGGCAGGTGGCAGAATCACTAAGCTAAATCCCTGGCCCCAACATAGTATTTAAAACATCAGCGAGGGCAATTAAGAAAGAAAAAGAAATAAAAAGGATATGTACAGGAAAGGAAGTAGTCAAATTATAGAAGCTCCGAAAAAATCCACCAAGACTCTTAGAATTAATAACCAAATTCAATAATGTAGCAGGATACAATATTAACACAAAAAACCCCAATAATATTCCTATACAATAATAATGAAGACATTTAAAAGGAGATTAGGAAAATAATACCATTCACAATAGGACCAAGAAAAGTTAAATACTTAAGAATTAACCTAAGGGCCAGGGATTTAGCTCAGTGGTTCCACCACCTGCCCTGCAAGCACAAGTTCCCTAGTTCGATCCCTGGTACCAAAAGAACGCAAAAAGCAAAACTAAAGTATTACTCTGAAAAAGGAAATCAAAGATGATGTCAGAAGACAAAAAGACATCCCCTGGTCCTGGATAGGCAGAACCAATATAGTAAAAATAGCCATACCTCCAAAATTGATATACAGAATTGAACGCAATCCCAATCAAAAGACCAACAGTATTCTTCACACAACTGGGGAGAACAAATCCTAAAATTTATATGAAATGAGAAGACACCTAGAATAGCAAAAGCAATCCTAGGTAACAAGGGCAAAGTGGGAGGCATCACAATCCCGGACTTGAAGTTATATTACAAAGTTAAAGTGATAAAACAGCATGGTACTGGTACAAAAACAGGTGAAGATTAATGGAACAGAACAGAGAAGGCAAAAACAAGCCCAAGCACATTTGACTATTTGATCTTTGGCAAAGGGACTAAAAACATACCTTGGAGGAAAGACAGCCTCTTTAGTAAATGGTTTTTGGAAAACTGGCTATCCACGTACAGAAGATTGACTCTAGACCCATATCTCTCACCATGTAGTAAACTAAAATCAAAATAGATCAAAGAGCTAAATGTTAAAACATAAACACTTAACCTGTTGTAAGATAAAACAGATAAAACTCTCTTTTATTTTTGGTAAATAAAACTCTTGAATACACAGGCATAGGCAAGGACTTTCTGAACAGAACCCCAATTGCACAAGAAATAACATGAAGAGTCAACAAATGAGGTCATATCAAATTTAAAAGCTCTGGCGTAGCAAAAGAAATAACCAACAGAGTGAAAAGATAACCTACAGAGTTCCAAAAAATTTTTGCCACCTATTCCTCAGACACAGGAGACTAATATCTAGAATATATTTTTAAAAACTCAAAAAATTAGACCCCCAAATAAAAGACCCAATCAAAAAATAGGCAAGTGAAATAGACACTTAAAGTACAAATGGTCAATAAACTCATGAAAAAAATCTCAACATCTCTGCCCACTAGAGAATTGCAAATAGAAAAGACAGAGATTCCATCTTATCCCAGAAAGGATGCCCATTATCAAATAATCAAATAATAACAAATGCTGGTGAGGCTACCAGGATAAGGAGCCATTCTACATTGTTGATGGGAATGTAAACTAGTCCAATCACTGTGGAAATTACTCAAAAAACTAAAACTAGAAATTCCATTTAACTTAGCTATTACCCTTAGAGGTATTTTTCCTGAAAGAGTTAAAGACACCATATTAGAGTGATACATATATACTCATGTTTATAGCAGGATAATATATAACAGCTAAATGTTGGAAGCAGCCTATATGTCCATCAGTAGGTGAACAGATAAAGAAAATGTTTTATTGCAGCCCTTTTCAGACAGGCAAGTCTGCAGACACTGTAGTTGGGTCACCAGCTGCGCAGAACACGCCGATCCAGCCCATGCCCCAGCAGCAATCCACTGAACCCCCCGCCCCACTCCTCTGTCCTCTTGGCTATACTGCCACCTAGTTCCACACTACAAAGGCACAGAGGACACTGGACCACCAGACCACTGTACTGGGTAAGTTGGAGCAATCATCACCTACCATCAGAACCGGGACTATATTCAAGGGAAGGGCAGCTGGAAAGTGCAGTGCAACCCTGCAGAACTCAACCCTACAAGAGGACAGGGAGCTCAACTTGGGACTTGCAGCCAGAAATCTCCTTGAATCTCACAGGTCTGTGACTGGCTTGCTGAGACTCATTGACTTACATCTGCACACTGCTACCCACATTGCCTATTGTGACAACAGAGACACATCCTGAAGGAGGCCCTTCATTTTCATTTTTATTTTTTATTTCCAAAATTAGTATTATTGGTTAGTTTTCTTCTCTTTTCTTTTTCTCCCCTTATCTTTAACTTTTTTCCTACTCTTTGAAATATGTTTCTCTCCTTTTTTTTCTTTTCTTCTTCTTTATTTTCTCTTTCCTTTTTCTCTCTCTTACACTCACTCTCTTGCTCTCCCACATTGTTCATCTCCCTTTTTAACTCAGTTCTGGCCCTCATTCGGAGTTCTTCTTTATTTTTCTATTATTCTCTTTTTCCTTCTTGCCTGTGTCCTCTAGCCTCACTGCTAACCTTCCCCTATCCTTCTACCTATCTATCCCTCCCTCCCCAACTCCTTCTAATGCCCCATCCTGAAGGGTAAAGTTGCTATTTTGAAGAGTTTATTCACGATAAACATATTTTGGATTGGTCCTTGATCTTGATTTAATTCACACAGTTAAAGGTGATACATTAATAACTACCACAAAATGTCATTTTCTAAGATGTACTTGATGCAATGGTGTTGCTGATTGTATCACTTGGGCTAAGGTGTTCTTATTGATACAGTCAGGGATCCTTCCTGGTATAATGAAAATGAGATAGTCTCAGAGTCATTAGAGAGTCAAAACTTAAAGACTATCTATATCTGGAAGTCACCTCTGAGAAGCAATCATTCCATAAGGGTTCTAATTACAAGCAACAAAGATACTTACAATAAGCAATTTCAAAGTATCAACCCAGGACTTAAACCAAGAACAGTACCAAAAACAAAAATGAGAAGACATTTAAGCAAGGCACAAACTCAGACTTCCACCTGACCAAGGGTAAACCCCGGGGGAAATGAGGTGGAAAAGTCTGACAACCAACCACCTGGATACCCTGAACTGATAGCACAGGAAGTAACAAAACAGATGAATGAGGCTCTAGAAAAATTCAAAGCAGAAATAATCTCCCAGATATCTACAGAGATGGTGAGCAGAAACACATGATTAGAGGATCTAGAACAGAAACAGATAAAAAAAAAAAAAATAGATGAGCTCAGAAACATGCTGGAAGCCATGAATACCCAGCATAAGAAAGAAATGGAAACCATGATTGTCCAACATAAGAAAGAAATGGAATCCATGAAACAGATTCAAACAGATATTCAGGAGATTAAAAGCTCCATTGAAAGTATCCACAGCAGATTAAGGGAATCTGAAGATAGAATATCAGATATGGAAGACAAGATTGCGGTTCAAGACCATGAAAACAGAGATTTCTTAAAAATAGTAAGGGACCACGAGAAATCAATCCAACAGCTGCTAGACAATGCAAAGAAGAATAACATAAGACTGATAGGAGTCCATGAAAAAACAGGAGAAAGCACAATGGACATAAAAAAACTGTTCACAGAAGTAATAGTGGAAAACTTCCCAGACAGAGGTAGAGAATTGGATGTACAGATAAGCAAAGCATATAGAACTCCAACTAGACATGATCAAAAAAAATCTACACCTAGAAATATAATAGTCAAGATCTCAGAAACCCAACAGAAGAAAACAATTCCACAGGCAGTTAGAGAAAAGAAACAAATCACCTACAAAGGAAAGCCCATCAGAATCACAGCAGACTTCTCAACACAAACCCTCAAGTCAAGGAGAGCCTGGAGTGAAGTATTTCAATGCCTAAAAGAAAATAACTTCCAACCTAGACTGTTGTATCCTGCACAATTATCTTTCAAAATTGATGGGGAAATTAGATGCTTCCACAACAAAGAACACCTGAGAAATTTCATGAACACCAAACCAGCACTCCAAACAATTTAAAGCAATATCATAGAAAAAGACAATGAAGGTCACAACTCCATGAGGCCCAAGAGAGGGAAGCCACCAGGCAACGTAAGACACTAAAGGGAAGGGGGAAAATTAATAAATAAAAAAGCCAACAACAGTAAAACATTATGAAAAGGATGAGTCAATATCTATCAATTGTAAACCTCAATGTTAATGGCCTCAATTCACCAATCAAAAGAAATAGACTGGATGGATTAAGGAGCAAAATCCAACAATATGCTATATACAAGAAAGACACTTAACTCAAAAAGAAACTCATAGACTGAAAGTAAAAGGATGGAAAACAGTTCTCCATGCCACAGGAACCCAGAAGAAAGCAGGGGTAGCAATTTTATTTGCAGACAAAGTAGATTTCAAACCAAAACTAATTAAGAGAGACAAAGATGGTCACCACATCCTTGTGAGGGGAACAATCCAAGAGGAAGAGATGACAATCCTAAATTTATATGCACCAAATACAAATGCCCCCAACTATACAAAACAAATATTACTGGACATGAAAAAACAAATAAACACTAACACAATTGTAGCGGGGGACCTCAATACCCCACTATCACAAATAGACAGATCATCTAGACAAAAAGTTAACCAGGAAATTCTAGAACTGAACCAAGTTTTTGAACAAATGGACTTAATAGGTGTTTACAGAGTGTTCCACCCCACAAAATCAGAATAAACTTTCTTTTCAGCTGCACAGGGGTCATTCTCCAGAACAGACCACATGCTAGCTCAAAGGACATGTCTAAGTAAATGTAAAAGAATTTAAGTTACCCTTTGTGTATTATCAGACCATAGCACAATAAAATTGGAGATCAATAACATAAGAAACCACAAAACCCCCACAAACACATGGGAACTGAATAACACCCTCTTGAACAACCAATGGGTCACAGAAGAAATTAAACAGTTTCTACAAGTAAATGCAAATGCCAGTACAACATACAGGCATCTGTGGGACACAATGAAAGCAGTTTTATGAGGGAAATTCATAGCAGTGAATGCCCATATTAAGAAAACAGAGAGAACTCAGATAAATAACCTAATGCAGAAGCTCAAGCTGCTAGAAAAACAAGAGCATAACAAATCCAAAGCTCATACAAGAGAGGAGAATATAAACATCAGAGCAGAAATCAACGCAATGGAGACTAAGAGAACAATATAACAAAATCAGTGAATCAAACAGTTGGTTTTTTGAAAGAATAAATAAGATCGATAAACTCCTAGCCAACCTTATCAAAAAAAGGAAAAAAAGGGCACAAATCCACGCAATTAAGAATGAAAAAGGTGAAGCCACAACAGCTCCAACAGAAATCCAGAGGATCATCAATACTACTTTGAGAACCTGTACTCTAATAAAATGGAAAACACAGAAGAAATGGGCAGATTCCTAGACACATATGAATTGTCAAAGTTAAATGAAGAAGATATAGAAATTCTAAACACACCAATTACAATGAGGGAAATTTAAAATGTAATAAAATATTTACCAACAAAGAAAAGCCCAGGTCCTGATGGCTTCACTGCTGAATTCTACAAGACATTTAAAGAAGAACTATTGCCATTACTCTTTAAACTCATCAAAGAAATTGAAAGGGAATCAAAGCTTCCAAATTCATTCCTGGAAGCAAGTATTACTTTGATTCCAAAACCAGGGAAAGACACAACCCAAAAAGAGAACTACAGGTCAATCTCCCTAATGAACATAGATTAAAAAATCCTCAACAAGATACTGGCAAACAGAATACAGAGGGTCATCAAGAAGATCAACACCCTGACCAAGTCAGATCTATCCTAGGGATGCAAGGATGGTTCAACATTTGTAAATCAATAAATGTAATACACTATATTAACAGAGTCAAGGACAAAAACCATATGATCATCTCAATAGATGCAGAAAAGGCATTCGACAAAATCCAACACCCATTCATGATAAAATTCCTACAGAAAATTGGAATAGAAGGTCTTTATCTCAACCTGATTAAGGCTATCAATGAAAAACCAACAGCCACCATCATACTAAATGGTCAAAAACTGAAAACTTTCATGTTAAAATCAGGAACAGGACAAGGATGCCCACTATCACCACTCCTGTTCAATATTGCTCTGGAAACATTAGCCACAGTGATTAGAAAAGAGAAAGAAATAAAAGGAATAAAAATAGGAAAGGAAGAAGTTAAACTGTCATTATTTGCCGACGATATGATGCTTTACATAGAAGACCCAAAAAACTCAGCCAAAAGACTTCTAGGCTTAATTGACAGATTCAGTAGAGTAGCTGGATACAAGGTCAACACTCAAAAAACAATAGCCTTCTTTTCTTGTACACAAATAACAGACTCACTGAGAGAGAAATTTGGGAAACAATTCCTTTTACAATAGCATCAAAAAAAATGAAATATCTAGGAATCAGTCTAACAAAGGAAGCAAAAGACCTCTACACTGAAAACTACAGCAATTTGAAAAAAAGAGATTGACGAGGACACAAGAAAATGGAAAGACATCCCTTGCTCCTGGGTAGGAAGATCCAATATAGTGAAAATGGCCATACTTCCAAAACTACTATATAGATTCAATGCAATGCCAATTGAAATTCCAATATACTTCACAGAACTAGAGAAAACAATCCAAAAATTCATTTGGAAACAGAAGAGATCTAGAATAGCTAAAGTAATTCTAAGCAACAGAGACTTGGCTGGGGATATCACAATCCCCAATATGAAACTATATTACAAAGCTACTGTGATAATAACAGCATGGTACTGGCAAAAGAACAGACCTGAGGATCAGTGGTATAGATTAGAAGATACAGAAGCAACTCCAGACATACTCAGCCACCTCATCTTTGACAAAGGAGCCAACCACCCTCATTGCAGGAAAGAGAGCCTCTTTAATAAATGGTGTTGGGAAAACTGGATTTCATCCTGCCAAAGATTAAAACTAGACCCATACCTATCACCATGCACTAAACTAAGATCGAAGTGGATTAAAGATCTAAATATTAAAACAGAAACACTAAACTTGCTGGAAGATAAGTTAGGTAGAACTCTTGAAGACATTGGCATAGGAAAAGAGTTCATGAACAAAACCTCAGTGGCCCGGTAACTAGCACAAAGAATCAACAACTGGGATCTCATCTTATTAAAAAGCTTCTGCACTGCAAAAGAAACCACCAACAGAGCTAACAGACAACCTACGATATGGGAAGATTGTTAGCAGCTGTAACTCAGACAAAGGACTACTATCTAGAATATATAAGGAATTGAAAAAAATCAGATCCCCCAAATTCAAAGACCCAATTCAAAAATGGGCATCTGAAATGAACAGACATTTCTCACACAAAGAAGTAAAAGCAGCAAACAAATATATGAAAAAATGTTCAATATCACTGGTCATTTGAGAGATGCAGATGAAAACAACGCTGAGATTCCACCTCACCCCACAAAGAATGGCTGCTATCAACAAATCAACCAATAACAAATGCTGGTGTGGGTGTGGGGAGAAAGGAACCCTTCTCCATTGCTGGTGGGAGTGTAGACTGGTGCAACCACTGTGGAAATCAGTATGGAGATACCTCAAAGAACTAGGACTAGAGGTCCCATTTGATCCAGCTATTCCCCTGCTGGGTATCTTCCCAAAAGAATTAAAAGAATCATACCACAGTGATATATGTGCACCTATGTTCATAGCGGCACAGTTTGTAATAGCTAAAGCTTGGAAACAGCCCACATGCCCATCAACTGGAAACTGGATAAAGAAGATGTGGGTTTTTTTTTATAAAATGGAGTATTACTCAGCCACAAAGAATGAAAAGCTAGTCATTTATAGCTAAATGGATGCATATCGAGGCCATCCTCTTAAGTGAAATAAATAGGACACACGTGTAAATACTGAATAGTTTCTCTAGTGTGAGAAACTGATAGTGTAAACAAGGGTTAAAGTGATTAAAATGAATAATTGATAATTTGAAATAGGAAAAAAGATCCAAAGGCAAAAGGGTGAAGGGAGGGGAAGGGGAAAGGAAAGGAGGTAAAGGAAATACTATGAGAAAAGAAAAAAAAAATGGAAATGATGTCTATGTAAATAGAGAAGGGTGGAGGGGGTGAAGAGTGCACAGGTAATGGGGAAAAAATAAGAACCCAGATACATCATGTACAGGTACAAACACCCAATGATAAATGTAAATGAATTATATACCTAAAATGTACCAATAAAAGAACTTAAAAAGAAAATGTTTTATTTACACACAATGGAGTACTACTCTGCCCTAAAGAAAAGAAAAATGAGTCATTTTTAGAAAAATAGATACACTTTGAGCCCATAATGTTAAGTAAAATATATCAGGCACATTATATGCTTTTATCAGAAAAGAAAATGGTCTCAAGTCAACAATTTAAACTTCTCCCTTAAAGATTAAGTATGAGGAAAATGCTCACATTAAGAAATTAAACAAAAACACTTCAACTGATGGATTGAATACAATTTTTAAAATAATCAGAAGTTATTTGGGTTGAATGAAAACACACTTTTGAAATGTATGTGATACACTTGAAACTGTGCTTGGAGGGATATTTGTAGCACTAAATAATTATAATACAAAAAAATAAAAAATAAAAATAAAAGAATAACATTGGTTAACAATCTAAGCTTCTACTCTAATAAACCAGAAAAATGTATCCAAACTGGCAGAAAAGGGAGCAATAAAAAGAATAAATTAATAAAACTTAAAGAAAAAATATATCAATAAAATAAAAGCTTTAAAAAAAAAGACCATCTAATTGCTATACACAAAAGGGAGAAAATGTGCCACCTAGTAAAAATATCCAAGAGAGCCGGGGGAATAGTTTGAGTAGACCGAGGGTTAGCTACTGTGTTGGTGCACACTTATAGTCCTATCTACTCAGAAGGCTGAGATGCAAAGATTGTTCAAGCCCAGAATTGAAGCCAGCATGCAACACACCATATGCCTGCAAAAATTTGAATCTCAATCTAAAAAAACAAAAACAAAACTTCAGTAGCACGGAAGCTAGCACAAAGAATCAACAACTGGGATCTCATCTTATTAAAAAGCTTCTGCACTGCAAGAGAAACCATCAACAGAGCTAAGAGACAACCTACAATGCAGAAAAAATTTTTTAGCAGCTGTACCTCAGACAAAGGTCTACTATCAAGAATATATAAAGAACTGAAAAAAAAATCTATTCATCCTCTGAGCTAAAAATTCAAACTTACTGAGCTTCCTTGCCTTAGCTACTGAAAGAGGCTTAGAAATGAAGCTTCAGGGCCATCCATATTTATGTTTTATCACTTATGTCCCAGTTTGAGAAAATGAAATGAAAATTTCTTGATCTGGTATTAAAGGGCTTCTAGTAACCTTCTCCAACTTCCTTAGGCTCTTTTAAATGCCCCTGTTCTACTCAAGTTTTCTCATTCACTGAATTATTTTATAACAGACATTTGCTTTTTCAGGTACAAATTCCCAATGATGAATGTGATCATAATGTATATCTAAAATGTACCAATAAACTTAATGAAGAAAAATAAAAGTATTATGGGAAAAATTGGTTTGTTCTATGCTGTAGAGTTCCTCATAGTCTAGATTTTGTTAATTGCATTTCCATGCTTTCATTTGACCTGTTTTCTAGTCCTGAATCTTCTGTAACCGTTATTTCCATACAGAGGCTTGCTTAGATTGAGGATGAATAGATCCATCGGTATCTCTGGGGCTCTGAAGCTTCCTCCTGTCTAGCCACTGTTACACCATCACTTAGATAATCCCTATTCTGATTTACAAATACAGTGCACTGTCTAGAAACTAGAGTTTTAAGCCAGGAATGGTGACACACACCTGTAATCCCAGCACTCGAGAGGCTGAGGCAGGAGGATTGCTGCAAGTTTGAGACCAGCCTGAACTACAAAGTGAGACCCTGTCTAAAAAAGAAAGAAAAAAGGCTGGGGATTTAGCTCAGTGGTTCTGCCACCTGCCTTGCAAGCGCAAGGTCCTGAGTTAGATCCCCAGTACAAAAAAAAAAAAAAAAAGAAAGAAAGAAACTAGAGTTTTATTACATGGGGGAGGCTATTCTCTGTTGGAAGGTCATTTAGCCATGGTGCCTAAAGGTTGTCTATAACTGGCTTAAGCTGTGAGATACAAAAAACATTTGAAAGACTGCTCATACGCTACTATTTCAAGTTTCCCCTCAATATACTCTATATATGCCAAGTGCAATTGCACAAATCTGTAACTCTACCTACCCAGAAGTCTGAGACAAAAGAATCACAAGTTCAATGCCAGCCTGGGCAACTCATTGAGAACCTGTCAGAATGAATGAATAAATACATGAATCAGGACATAGCTCAGCACTCCTTGGATTCCACTAACAGTACCCTGAAGAAAAATGAAAATCCTATATCGTATCTATATCTCGTGGTGCCCTTTACAAGGGCATCATCCAAAAGGGACTAAAAAAAAAGTATCAGATGAGAAACCAACTAAATATTATTATTACAAAATAATTGTACAGGTTTAATAACTAACCGTATTTCATTACCTTCGGACAAGTTACCTGTCAGCTCACAGCATTTATTAAAACCTGTAGGCTTTTAGACTATAATCTGTCGTCTTTAAAGTACCTTACATAACTGCTTCAGTTCCTGCTTCTATCTCAAAATTTCTTATTCCAAAATCCTCAGTAAGGCTAGGAGTGTAGAATATTTGCTGAGCAAGGGTGAAGCTCTGGATTCAATCTCCAGGATTGGGGAGGGGGTACCTGGGGGTGTAGCTCTGTGGTATAGCAGTTGCCTAATATGCATGAGACACTGGGTTTGATTCCCAATACCACCAAAAATGAAAAGAAAAGAAAAAAGTCTTTAATAAGCTCTTCAAGCTAAATCAGTCATTCCTCTTCCCTATCTATCCCTTACCTTGGTACAGTTTGCTGTTAGCAGCTCCCAATTCAATTCAGTAAACAATGCCCCATGCCAGAGATAATTCTACCCTGATTGGAACACAAATAGTGTTATGTTTTTGTTAAAGCTGTTAAACTACTATGTTAAAATACAACCCGCAAATCATAAAAGTACACATTTCTAAGATGGCAGAATAGAAGCTGGCAGCGAATCTGGGATCTGGAACTGAGACACGTGGAAAACTACTTAACAAGGATAGAGAGAAGAAGGGCTCTGGGAACTAAAAGCGAGCTGACAAGAAAGCTAAAAGTCATAGAAAAACAACAAGGTGAAAAAGGAGTCTGGAACACAAAGCCCAGCTCCCAGAATGAGAAGAGAAACCTGACTCAGTAAGCACAAGCCTTTTAGTTTACTCTGTTTTTAATGCTGATTTATTTTTTATTGTTAATAATAGCATGCTTGTTAATTTTAATTCTTTTACAGTATGTTAATATCTGATTTGTCTTTGTGTCATCAATATTACTGCAGTTCATTTTCTCCTGAGTCCTGCTGGGAGGGAATCAAGCCCTCAAAAGAGGGCTAGACACTAGAAGATTCTCACATAAAAGTGGAAGAGATATCCATTCCAACAGATCTCAATATAGAAACAAAAGAAGTATGAGAAAACATGGCATAATGCCTCCAAATGGACCTAATTCATCAGTAACTGAACACAAAGATATTGAGGTAGATAAAATGCCAAACAATTCAAAAGACTGATTTGTAAAATGATTAATGACCTCAAAGAGGATATAAACAAACAGCTGAATGAATTAAAATAAGCAAGACAGTGCAGAGTATGAAGGAGCAATTCAATAGAGATTCCAAAGAAGACCCAAAGAGAAATACTGGAAATGAAAAGTGTAGTAAGTCAAATCAAAAACTCAGTGGAAAGCCTCATTAACGGACAGGACTAAGCAGAAGATAAAATTTCAGGGCTTGAAGATATGGCTGAGGAATTACTATATGCAGACACCAATTAAGAAAGAAAAACCCAAGAAACTATGAACATGACTAAAAGACCTAACATGAATTTTTGGTGTAGAGGACAGCACAGAGGCTAAGACTGATGGCGTAGAAACTTGATTTAGTGAAATAATACTTGGAAGCTATCCAAATGTTGGGGAAGGTACAGACATCCAGGTACAGGAGGCATTTAGAACCCTGTTATGATTTACATCTGGATGTCCCCCAAGAGCCTCACGTGCTCATAGGCAGGGCTTTTGGAAGGTGACTGGATGATAATCAGGGGTGGGGGGTGTCTATAGATGACTTGCTGTTAGGAGGTGGGGTCTGGTCAGAAGAGGCTGGCCACTGGGAGAGTGGCCTGAAAAGTTTTGTCTCCCTCCCCAGCTCCTCTCTACACACAGCCTTCTCTCTGCCATGCCATGAGGAACTCTTCTCTCCTGTGCACATATCATGCTATCCTACCTTGGAGCCAGCTGACTATAGACTGAAACATGAGCCAAAATAAACCTCTTCCCCTTTAAGTTGTGCATATCAGGTATTGTGTCTCAAGGACAAGAATTCTGTGTGTAGCCTAGGCTGCCCTTGGACTTACAACAATCCTGCCTCAGCCTCCCTCCCAAGTGCTGGGATTACAGGCACACACGCTCAGCTGGATAGCTTCTTTTTTGTAAGGTGACTGTTCAGTTCTATCGCTCATTTTTCTATATGGTTATCTTCCTCTTAGGGATTTGTAAGTTATTTATAAAATGGTGTAAATATTTTCTTACACTCTAACTTGAGTTCACTCTCTTATGGTGTCTCTTGATCAAAGGAAGGTCTTCATTTTAATGAAATGAATTTTAGGAATCATTTCATTATTTTAATCTTCCCTACTCAAACATTATGAAGATATTATATTCTATAAGTTTTATGACTTTGCCTTTCATAATTATATCTGCAGTCTATTTAGAAGAAACTTTTGTATATGGCAGGAAATAAGGGTAAATGTGCGCTTAAAATGTGTATTCTGTAGATATTAGATCCATGTTTCATTTATACCAATTAAGTCATTTCTTTGTTGTTATGAAGAACTGAACCAAGGTGGGGAAAGAGGAACACTGCTTCACTGCTTGTGGGAGTGTAGACTGGTGCAACCACTGTGGAAATCAGTATGGAGATACCTCAAAGAACTAGGACTGGAAGTCCCATTTGACCCAGCTATTCCACTGCTGGATATCTTCCCAAAAGAATTAAAAGAATCATACCACTGTGATATATGTGCACCCATGTTCATAGCAGCACAGTTTGTAATAGCTAAAACTTGGAAGCAGCACACGTACCCATCAACTGGAGACTGGATAAAGAAAATGTGGGTTTTTTTAATAAAATGGAGTACTACTCAGCCATAAAAAATGAGAAATTAGAGACATTTATAGCTAAATGGATGCATATTGAAGCAATACTGTTAAGTGAAATAAATAGGTCACATATGTAAATACTGAATAGTTTCTCTAGTGTGAGAAACTGAAAGTGTCAATAAGGACTAAAAGGTATAATAGATAATGTGAAATAGGAAGGAAAGGGGCAAAGGTGAAGGGGAAGTGGGAGGGGTAGGGGAAAGGAAAGAAGGGAATGGAATTAATACGAGAAAATGAAAAAATGGAAACAGTCTCTGTAAATAGGGAGGGATGGAGGGGTTGAAGGGAGGGCAGAGGAATGGGGAAAAAATAAGAACCAAAAAAGATTATGTAAAGGTGCAAATTTCCAATGATGAATGTCATTATATTGTATACTTAAAATGTACCCAAAAAGTTAATTAAAAAAAAAAAAGAACTGAAGCAAGGGCCTTGTGCATGCTAGGTAAACCTGCTAGCACTCACTGAGCTATACCCTGAGCCCTCATGTTTTTAATTGTGTTCACATTTTCTATTCCCCTACAGATTTTTTGGTTTGTTTGCTCCATCTAGCACCTTTCTTTGTAAGAAAAGTATATTAAAATTTCCCATTATGGCTATGAATATTTGTATTTGCCTGTTGATTTTTGTTAGGTATTTTGCAGTTACATTAGTAGATGCTACAAATTTTAAATTGTCTTATCAGCTAGGATAATTAAAACTGCTTATGGTTATAAAATGATCATCTTTATATCTTGAATAATTCTTTTTGCCTTAAAAATGTGTTGTTGTCTCATTATCAATAGGCAAACAGCTTTATTCTGACAGTGTCTTCCCATTGTCTTTCTTACTTTCTGTATCTTCAGGTGTCCTTCTGGAATCATTTTCCTCTCCGTAAAAAATTCCTGTTATCATTTTTTTTGTGGGGGAGGGTACTGGGGATCGAACTCAGGACCTTGGGCTTGCAAGGCAGGCAGTGGCATCACTGAGCTAAATCCCCAGCTCCTGTTAGCATTTCTTTAAGGCAGATTTGCCAAAAATAAGTTTTCATTTGATATATTTTTTACCTTCTTTTTTATACCAATTTATTAGGAGCTTTTAATTTACATGCCACAAATCCCACACCATAAAATTTGTACCACAAAAATACCATAAATGTCGTGACAATTTTTTATGTTGCTGTTGTTGTTTTGTTTTTCTTTGTTTTGTGTGTTTTCTTTCCTTTTTTTTTTTTTTTTTTTTGGTACTGGAGATGGAACTCAGGACCTCACGCCTCCTAGGCAGACACCGGGCTACTGAGCTACATCCCCGGCCTTTTTTTTTTTTTAAAGACAGGATCTCACTATGTAGTTCAGGCTGGTCTTGAACTCACTATGTATCCCGGGCTCTCCTTGAACCCATGGTGATCCTTCTGCCTCAGCCTCCCAAGTGCTAGGATTATATGCTTGTGTCGCCATGCTCAGCTTCAATGTTTTACTTTTAATAGCAAAGTGAGGAGCCACTGAGGGAAGAATTAACTTCTTGTCACTGTGGCAGAAAGTAAGTCCATCCCATCCCCTCTTGCACCTCATCCATCTTTTAACCCTTATGTCCCATTTGGTCAGCCACAGGCTTAAAGGTGGGTAAAAAGGAAAAATCATTCCTCTTTTTTCTTTTCTATTGATGCTGTTTAGGGATACTGAATTAAGATTATAACTAATTGAGTCACATTAAACTCAAATTTCTTTACTTTTCTCATCATTAAGTAGCTATACTGGGAGATAAATTTACACATACTAAAAGGATAATGTTTTTTATATAATGCCCTTACTATCTAAATTTCTGAGCCATTCATTAGCATTTAAAATAGAATTCAGTCAAGCTTGGCGGTGCAAACCTGTAATCACAGCACTCAGGAGGCTGAGGCGGGAGGATCTCCATGAGTTCAAGGCCAGCCTGACCTACATAATGAGTTCAAGGCCAGCCTGAACTACAAAGCAAGACCCTGTCTCAAAAAGCCAAATAACAAAAAACAAACAACAAAAAATAATTTATTCTTAGAAATAGTTTTGCTTTGCCAAAAGTTGGAATGTGTTCAAACGGTTTCAGTACATATTGGAACTTTTACCTATAAGAAGTGAATGTGTTATATATATAGTACACATTTCCACCCTCATTCATACATAGAACCATAGTGATTTGTTGTCAATCAAGCTGACAGGTGGAATTCTTGAGCCATGTATTACGTCTGCTTTGTGGATGAGCACGTAGCCAAACAGGTTTGAGTTAATGACATAAAATTATCCCTATCTGTTGCAAAGTAAAGTTAACAAACAAAACTGAGGACACGAAACCTCTTGGTTGCCAAAGATTACCTTTATTTTTAAAAGTTTTCCCTTTCTCTCAGCATTGTAAACAATATCATTCCATTATTTCCTCAACTCCATTATTTATGTGGAGAAGTTAGCTATCATATTACTAATACTTATAAAGTAATTGGTCCCTTTTTTCTAGTTTTTGTTTTCAGTAGTTTTATAATGATAGCCTGGTTTTCTTTGATTTTATCTTCTTGGAAGTTTTTAGGGCTTGAATTTGTCCCTTGCTGTCTTTTACAAGATCTGGTAAATTTCCAATCATATTATCTCTTCAATTATTACTCTGGCCTTATTCTCTCCTTCTCCCCCTCAATCCAGTGAAATATACAACAGTCCTTCTGACTGCATTTTCTATGTCTTTTATATTATTTTCTGTATTTTCCATGTTTTTGCTCAATGTTTCACTCTGCATCTTGCTTTGAAGAGCCTTCCAGTTCAGTAATTCTCTATTTAGTGGTACTGTTTTATTGTCAAACATATACATTGCACTTGGTTATTGTATTTGTCAATTCTGGAATTTCAATTCCATTCTTTTTTTAAGGTTTTAAGATCTCTGCTAAAATTCTCTATTATATCTTTTTTTTTTTTCCTTGAGATTATATATCCCAGGCTGTTCTCAAACTTCTAATCCTCCTGCTTACACTTCCCAAATGGCAGGATTACAGACATGTATCACAAGGTCAAGCTATTTTGAAAAACTAAATTAAAAATAGTTAATTTAAAGTATACTTGAGCCAGGCATGGTGGCAGATGCCTGTAATCCCAACACTTGAGAGGCTGAGGAAGGAGGACTGCCATGAATTTGAGGCCAGCTTGGGCTGCATAGTGAGTTCAAGGCCAGGCTGAACTACATAGTAACACCCTATGTCACAAAATTTAAAAATATATATATATGTTTGGTAACTCTATTACTTGGATCCCTGTGGATCCATTTCCATTGTCTGTTTTTCTCTTATAACAACATCATGCCTTCTGATATTCCTAATTATTTGTAGAAAGACAGACGTTACTATTAAAAATCTGAGGCCTAAAATGACATTTTCCTCCACAGAGGAACTGTGTCTGCTTCAGGCATTTGGCTGGAGGTATCAGAAAGTTGATTAAAACCTTAAAAGCTGATCCTACTGGAAGCAGGTCCCTTCATTGTAATTTCTAGGATGTATCCCTTTAGAGCACCCAGGAAGGTTTATTAGAGGTCCCTCTCTAGTTTCTGAATTCCAGTTTTTGTCTCCATAGTCCCATAAGTTTTTAAAAATTCTCTTTTTGGTTTTCAGTTGCTTCTTCTGAAACTAGCAGACATCTGAAAGGCAAATAAAGACTCAAATACCAGCCTTATTTTTCTAGGTTTCCTCCTTCCAGATTTCAACCACATAATTCTTTCTATCTTGATATTTCTACTGTGCCTTTACATAGATTTCTCCTTTTAAACCTACTTATTGTTAGCAGGGAGTTTGATTTGATTGCCTCATCAAACACAACAGAATGTACAAAGCCTAATTTTTAATTTTTTAAAAATGAATTTATACTATGTCTTACTCAAAAAGGGACCAAAGAGACCTAATACTCTAATGGATAATATTTATAGAGAGGATTTACACTTATTAAAGGTAGGAAAAATATGGTCTGCAGAGTGAGTTTGGGCCAGGTAAAAGTAGGAAAAGTACATTCTACAGCATGACAGCAGACCACTTTGAAAGGACATAGTAGCCCAGTGCTCAACGGTGATTGTCTTCTTGTATCTCCTACTCCTCAAGGTGGAGTCAAGTTTAGGCTGTCCTATCGAAAACCTACCCAAGTTCTCACAAGAGGAACTGAAGATAGGTCCATATGCTAAGCTTTGGGTACTATTCTGTGCATGTTTCCTGGGATTTTGTAATCTATAGGTCACATCCGGTTCCCCAGCCAGCTCTGCCATACCTTCATCCCCTGTCTCATTTTCCCCTTAGAGATATATCCCCATGATTCTTTATAGGGTGCTGAGGGAGTGGAAATCTCCATCTTCATATAGCTACTTCTTTGCTGAAAGGGGATGTAGGCCCTACCTACTGGGAATTGTATCATGGTTCACTGGCTAGGCTGAAGAAAAAATATTTGTAAACAAATTACAACTTAGTATGAATTAAAACAGGTACATATGAGGTACAAAGACAGTATTGGAGAGTGACTTTTCCGGGGTATGAGGAGAATGAAAGCTATCAAAGAACTATTTTCCTGGAAGATTAGTATCTGAAATGGATGCTATCTAAAAGATAAAAAGGAATTTGACAAGTAAGCAATGTGACAAGATATTGCAGGCAAAGGAAATTGCACATGCAACTTGGTATTTATGGATGTGAATTTAAGCTGAGAGATGCACCACAATATAGATATGGAAGAGTTAAATCATGAATTCTTTTTGATAAATGAATTCTCATTTGAAATTTATCCTGAGGTGGGTGAGGAACTGCTGACTAGCACTAAGAAATACAGGAAAACAGATTTACATTTTTAAAAGATGAGGGATGGCATTCTTTTCCTTTCCATTACTACCATAAAAATAAATAAACCTGAAACTGTCAGTGGCCATAAATGCTACCAGGAGAAAGCTGACAATGAATATAACACAGCAGAAATAGCAATAGATAGTGATGATTTTTTTTTAAAATGCAAAAGCCTTATAGAATGTCTTACTGGAAAGCAAGCACTTCCTGGACTTAGGAAAGTAAATTACCCTGTTTGTTTGCAAGAAATAGGAAAGGAAAAAGAATACTCTCAAAAGAAAAAAGGTAGTTAAAGGATGACCTAGAGCCAACAGCTGATGGGCCAGGGATGTAGCTCAGTAGCAACACACCTGCCTGGCAAGCACAAGGTCCTGAGTTCAATCCCCAGTACCAAAATTAAAAAAAAGAGCTGACTATAAATCCTGTGGAGAAATGATGTGTGGCAATAGGAATAGGTAAAAGGAGCTGACAGAACCTAGTGATAAGTTGCAAGTAGGAAGTTTGGAGAAGTTGATGGATGTCCTGAAGACATTCAACCAAAATAACACTTAGGAAATAGGTTTGGGGAAGGTTTTCATGAAATTTTTAATGGGAGAGTAAGTATGAGTGAGATGACTGTAGAACATGAGACACATAACTGGAAAATTTAATACCATAGTCTAGTGGTTTTACAGTTCTAGAGTCCAACAAAGATAGAGCTAATGATTAAAAAAAACAAGAGTAGATTCTAAGATTTGTGGACAAAGAAGGTCACTACATACTTGGTAAAGGGAACAACCCAAAAGGAAGAGATAACAATGAAAAATATTTATGCACAAAATACCAGCACACCAAACTATATAAAACAAATATTAATAGATAAGAAAAATCAAGTAACCACTAATATAATTGTTATGGGAGACCTCAATACCCCACTGTCACAAATGGACAGATCAACTAGACAAAAAAAATCAAAGAAATATCAGAGCTGAACAAATGGACTTAGTAGATATCTACAAAGTGTTCCACCTCACAACATCAGAATACACATTCTTCTCAGCTGCACACAGGACATTCTCCAAAAGAGACCACATACTAGCTCACAGAATATGCTTAAGTAAATGTAATGAATTAAAATTATCCTATGCATATCATGAGATCATAGTACAATGACACTGGAAATAAATGGCAAAGGAAACCACAAAAACTTCCTAAATACGTGGAAATTAAATATCCTCCTGAATGACCAATGCATCACAGATGAAATTAAAGAAATTAGACAGTTTCTACAAGAAAATAATACAAATAATCAATGAATCAAAGTGTTCTTTGAAAGATTAAATAAAATTGATAAACCATTAGTCAACCTTATTTTAAAAAAGGAAAGACTCAACTCCATGCAGTTAGGAACGAAAAGGGTGAAATCATAACAGAACCCGCAGCAATCCAGAAGATCATCAACACCTATTTCAAGAACCTTTATTCTAATGAGATGGAAAACACAGAAGAAATGGACAGATTCTTAGATACTTATGAATTATCAAAGCTGAATCAAGAAGATATAAAAATTCTAAATAACCCAATAAGTCAATGAACTTAAAGATGTAATTAAAAACCTACCAACAAAGAAAAGCCCAGGTCCTAATGGAATCACTGCTGAATTCTACGAGAAATTTAGAGACGATCTAATACCACTAGTCCTCAAACTCTTTAATGAAATTAAAAGAGAAGCAATACTCCCAAATTCATTCCTAGAAGCAACTATTACCCTTATACCAAAACCAGAGAATGATCCAACAAAAAAAGAGAGCTACAGGTCAATCTCCCTAATGAACATAGATGCAAAAATTCTCAATAAGATACTGGCAAACAGAATTCAGCAAATCATCAAGAAGATTATACACCACAACAAATAGACTTCAACCAGGAATGCAGGGATGGTTCAACACACACAAATCAATAAATGTAGTACATTATATTAACAGAGCCAAGGACAAAAATCACATGATCATCTCATTAGATGCAGAAAAAGCATCTGACAAAGTCCAAGACCAATTCATGTTATAAACCCTACAGAAAATTGGAATAGATGGTCTTGATCTCAATCTGATAAAAGCCATCTATGACAAACCAACAGCCAACATCATACTAAATGGTCAAAAACTGAAAGCTTTCACTCTAAAATCAGGAACAAGACAAGGATGTCCACTATCACCACTCCTATTCAATATAGTTCTGGATACATTAGCCAGAACAATTAGACAAGAGAAAGAAATAAAAGGAATAAGGATAGGAAAGGAAGAAGTTAATCTATCATTATTTGTGGATGACATGCTACTCTACATAGAAGACCCTAAAAACCAAAAGACTTTTAGATTTAGTCAGCAAGTTCAACAGCATAGCTGGATACAAAGTCAACACTCAAAAATCAATATCAGTCCTATACACAAATAACAAACTTACTGAGAGAGAAATTAGGGAAACCACACCTTTCAAAATAGCACTAAAAAAATGAAATACTTAGGAATCAGTCTAACAAAGGAAAATATCTTTACATGGAAAACTACAGTACTCTGAAGAAAGAGATCAAAGAGGATATCAGAAAATGGAAAGATATCCCTTGCTCATGGGTAGGAAAAACCAACAGAGTAAAAGCCATACTGCCGGGGATGTAGCTCAGTGGTTCCAGCACCTGCCTTGCAAGTGGAAGAACCTGAGTTTGATCCCTGGTACCAAAAAACAAAAACAAAAACAAAACAGCTATACTCCCAAAATTGTTATACAGACTTAATTTGATCCCAATCAATATACCAATAGCATACCTTACAGAACTAGAGAAAACATTCCTAAAATTCATTTGGAAAAAGAAGAGATCTAGAATAACAAAAAACAATTCTGGGCAACAAAGGCAAGGCAGAAGGCATCACAATCCCTGACCTGAATTTATACCACAGAGTTACTGTGATAAAAACAGCATGGTACTAGCAAAAAAAAAAAATATCTGAGGATCAATGGGACAGATTATAAGATGCAAGATGCAGAAATAACTCCAAATGTACTAGGCTACTTTATCTTTGACAAAGGGGCCAAAGAACTTCACTGGAAGAAAGATAGCCTCTTTAATAAATGCTGCTGGAAATACTGGCTTTCCACATGCCAAAGACTAAAACTAGACCCATGTCTCTCACATGCACTAAACTAAAATCAAAATGAATCAAAGATCTAAATATTAAAACAGAAACACTAAATCTGCTGGAAGAGAGAATAGGTGGAACTCTTGAACACATAGGTGTAGGAAAAGACTTTATGAACAAAACCCCAATCCTATGGGAAATATGACACTCTTTTTTTTTTTGGTACCAGGGATCGAACTCAGGACCTTGCACTTGCGAGGCAGGCAACGGCACCACTGAGCTAAATACCTGGCCCCAATCTTTTGTACTCTTTTTTTGGTGGGGAAATATTACAAAGAGTCAACAACTGTGATCTCATCTTATTAAAAAGCTCTTGCAGAGCAGAAGAAATCACCAACAGAGTAGGAAAAAATTTTGCCAGGTGTTCCTCAGACAAAATACCTAGAATATATAAAAAAATATATAAAAGATCTAGAATATATAAAGAACTGAAAAAAATCAACCCTCTCAAATTTATAGACTTAATCTAAAAATGGGCATCTGAGATGAACACACACTTCTCAGATAAAGAAATTGCAAATAAATATCTGAAAAAATGTCCAACTGGTTATTCAAGAGATACAAATTAAAACAATACTGAGATTCCATCTCACTCCAAAAAGAATGACTACTATCAAGAAATCAACTAAAATGATTAAAATGAATAACTGATAATTTGAAATAGGAAAAGGTCCAAAGGTGTAGGGGTGGTGGAAGGGGAAGGGGAAAGGAAAGAAGGGAAAGGAAAAATTATGAGAAAAGAAAAAAAATGGAAACAAAATCTATGTAAATAGGAAAGGGTGGAGGGGTGAAGGGCGCACAGGTAATGGGGAAAAAAATAAGAACCAAGATACATCATGTACAGGTACAAGCACCCAATGATAAATGCAAATGTATTGTATACCTAGAATGTACCAATAAAAGGATAATAAAAAAATCAACAATAATAAATGCTGCTGGGGATTTAGGGAGAAAGGAAGCCTTCTCCACCGTTGGTGGGAGTGTAGACTGGTACAACCACTATGGAAATTACTGTGGAAATTCCTCAAAAAACTAGGACTAGTGGTTCCATTTGACCCAGCTGTCCCCCTTCTTCATATCTTCCCAAAAGAATTAAAAGCATCACACCACAGTGATATATGCACAGCCATGTTCTTAGCAACACAGTTTCTAATAGCTAAATCTTGGAAACCACCCAAATGCCTATCAACAGATAAATGGATAAAGAAGATGGGTTTTTTAATACAATGGAGCATTACTCAGCCATAAAGAAGGATAAACGAGACATTTATAGCTAAATGGATGCACCTAAAGGCCATACTCAAGTGAAATAAATTGGACACACGTGTAGATATCATATTGTTTCTCTGGTGTGAGAAACTGAAAGGGCAAAAGGGAACAAAATGTATAACAGATATTGTGAAATCAGAAGAAAGTGTTCAAATGGGAAGGGGCACAAGGGAGGGAGAAGAAGGAAAGTAAGGAAGATAAAAGATAAAATGGAAACAAAGCTCTTGTAAATAAGAAGGGGAAGAAGGGTAGAAAGGAGGGGAGCGGAATAGAAAAAAATATAAATCAACATATATTACGTACAGGTACAAATTCCATATGATGAAAGTGACCATTATGTATATCTAAATTATACCAATAAACTTAATGATAAAAATACACACACACAAAGGCAATCAGATCATCAACTTGTTGTGCTGTAACATATGAAAGAGATAAGAACATACCAGTTGTAACTCTCCATCTGGAGAGGCAAAAATAAGAAGAAAATATAAAATAGAACAATAAACACATTAACCTGCACTTACATTTGAAAACCTTCATGGCTGGTGTGAGGGAGATGAGAGGGGAGGGTTACTATGTAGAATGACTTTCACTAATGGAATCACTGTTATCTAGTGGCTCAATGGAATTTTTATTTTTGTGCAACTTAAATAAGGAACCTATCCAATGATACTTGCTTTTGCCTCCTTTTGAGGATTTCACAGAAATGTGACATTGCTTTGTCATTAAACAAATTCATCGCTTGCACTGCTACAGCCTTATTTGGGTGGTGCTTTTCTACAAAATGTTACACTGTTTCCCACATTTTACACATCTACCTAATCTCATTTGAAGTGAGAGGCTCCTCCACTTTTTCTCCTCCTCCTCTGCAGACAAGATCTCCATAATCTCTTGCTGTTGGAAGACAATCCTGGAGGGGGAGCACTGGCTCAGTTTCGATCCTGTATCATGCAACATTTAGCATAATGTACTACTTGTATTGCAAAACACTGCTTAGGCTGGGCTGGGGATTTAGCTCAGTGGTCCCGCCGCCTGCCTTGCAAGCACAAGGTCCCAAGTTCAACCCCAGGTGCCCAAAAAACAAACAAACAAACAAAAAAACACTGCTCATTTATCAAGTTAAACTTTATTAGAAATGTTTTCTCATCTTGCAGAACACTCACAGAACAAGTTACTCCCAATCCAAGGTTTTTACTGTATTTCCAAATACTGCCTAAAACTAAAGCAAAGCTCTTGAATGCATTAAAAGATGGAACTTTTCAAAGAAGGTATAAAGGGACAAAGTTTTCCACCAGAGGCTTAGCATTTATAAAAGAGATATTCTGCCACAAAAACCTGAAGAAAGATACCTGGTGAAGTCTCAAAAGGAAAAGAAAGGAGTCAGATCTTGGAGGTTGAATATATATGGGGACGTGCAAGAGACAGCTACCAAAAAATGTATACACACTTTACGAAAATTAAAAGTGATTTTTTTCCAATGGATGGTGATACACTCATATGGGGAACCGTAGAGGATGTTACATATCGCAGAAAACCTACTACACTCCTTGCCCACACAGAAGAAATTGAAAGTGCATGTGCAGCAACCTCACTGACCAAGGTTACCAAAGCAGCACTTTGCCATGCTAATAAACGTCTGGAAGTTAATGGCCACCACTTTGAGCACTTCTTGTAATTGTAGAGGCCAAAGGTACCTTGCATTAATCTCATGACGTCTCAATAAGTTTAATATTAAAATATTAATACAAGTTTTTCTTTTCCTGCAGTGTTTATACATATTTTGCTGGACTCGTATACATGTATTTTTATTCTCTAGTTACACCTCAACACACAGGAAAAATACAAAGAACCAGCTATTACCTTTCTAGATATCTTCCTGAAAGAGTTAAAGACATCATATTACAATGATACATGTGTACCCATGTTTACAGCTGCACAGCTCAAAGCTATATCTTGGAAGCAGCCTATGTCTATCAACAGATAAACAGATAAAGAAAATGTGGCATTTATGCACAACTGCGTACTACTCTGCCATAAAGAATAAATGAATCATTTGTCGTAAAATGTACCTACCTGAGGCCATACTGTTAAGTGAAGTAAATCAGACACACAATCTTAACTATTGCATGATTTCTCTCCTATGAGAAACCCAAAGCATAAGTAAACAGCAAAATAAAAGACAGATACTAGGAAACAGGGAGATAGATCTTTTGTAAGTGGGAAGGGGACCAAGAAATGGGGGGGGGAGGTAATGTAAAAAAATTAAGATGTATCCCAAAGTCAAAAGAATTAAGATGTGTTATGCACATGTGCCAAGTCTCCACAACAAATGTTATCATTATGTACTACAAACATGTACTAATAAAATTTTGAAGTAAAAAATAAATATACTTCTAAATAATTTGTAAGTCAAAGAAGATATCACAAGGGACATAAAATATTCAAAAGGAATGCTAAAAACACAAGAGATCAAAACTTGCCAGGTGCAACTAAGGTGAAACTTAAAAGGAGAAAAGTTAACAAATGAATCACATAGGTATTTACCTTAAGAAGCTAGAAAATGGGCTGGGGATTTAGCTCAGTGGCTCTGCTACCAGCCTCGCAAGTGCAAGGACCTGAGTTAGATCCCCGGTACCGCCTCCCCCCCCAAAAAATGCAGCTAGAAAATAAGCAAATTAAAACTAAAGCAAATAAAAAGAAATAAATAATAAAGGACAAAAATCAATGATACAGAAAGAAAAACACTAAGAACCTAAGTATTGTGGGTATGAAACACTTCTTACCGAAGTTTTGATTTTTATTGCACTGATTAATAAGGTTAAGTATTTCTTCTCATATGCTTATTAGCCATTTGGAATATTTCTCTTGCAAAACCCACGCAAATTTTTTGCCCAACTTTTAATGGGGCTTTCTGTCTTCTTATTGTATCATAAGAATTCTTTACAAATTCTAGATAATAGTTTTTGGTATATATATTCCAAATATATTCTCTTCACTTCTTTCTTGTGGGATTTTTTTCCCCCAGTGCTGGGAACTTAAACCAGTACCACACATATGCTAGGCAAATTCTCTACCACAGAGCTTTTATTTTTTATTTTTCAGACAGCACCTCAGTTCGTTGCTCAGGCTGGCCTCAAACTTTCGATCCTCTGCTTCAACCTCCTGAGTAGCTAAGATTACAGACCTGTCCCACCAGGTTGTGCTTCTTATGGAATTCTTTAATGCATATAATTATTCTTAATTTCAAAATACTCAGTAACTTCCTTTATGTTTATATATTTATGGAGAGAAAAGCCTTCCCTACCCCTAGATCACTGAGTATATTTTCTTTAAAATGTTTATCTTTCATACTTAGATTTCTAACCCACAAAGAACTGATGTAAATGCAGTTTGAGGCAGGGATCAAATTTCATTTTTTCCCATATGGTTATCTTAATAACCCAGCACCATTACTACATAGTGTGTTGTTTACCCATTGTTCTGCAACATACCGTCTGTTACACTATTCAGTCTATATATGAGTAAGATGTTCTTGGTTCTCCTCTGAGATGATTTACACAAGCTGTACTAACAGTTCATTATCTTAACCTATAGCTTTATAAAAAGTCTTGATATCTGGTAGAACAAGCAAAGCCTGTAGTTTTTTTTTTTTAAAGTGTCTTTAACTACTTTTAGCCTTTTAGACTTTCACAAAAATTCTGAAATCAGTTCCTCTGATAGGAAGGAAGGGAGAGGGAGAAAGGAGACTGAGAACTGCCATGAATTTACAGATCAAGCTATGGAGGTCCAATGTCTTCACAATACTGAGTCTTCCAATCTATAAAGATAGCATCTCTGATTTAATCTCTTAATATGCTTTTAAAAGTTTTGTAATGTTCTCCACAAGGAGAACATTTTTATTATGATCAGGTCTTAGTTACTTTGTACTTCTTGATGCTATCATGAACAGTAGACTTTTAAAAATTGTTTTGTCCTATTATGTTTGTTTTTTCTTTGTAAGAGGGAATCTGAGTCCTCATGACTTGTACTTTGAGTAACATTTTGGCCATTCTTTTAAGACATGGTATTTAACCACTGTTATTCTTTAATTATTTTGTTATGAAATTTTATCTTCATAGAAGAAATGATTTCTATTTTATTGATATCTACTTGTATTACATTAAAATAAAAATTATTTTGTTGGTTGCTTGAAAAAATGCAAAAATATGTTTACACTTTTTTTTTTGTACCTACCAACTTTGCTACATACTAGAAATACTAATAAGTTATTTAAATTTCTAAGATTTTCTAAATTTCTATGAAAATTTCAATGCTCCCTTTTTTCCCCCAGTACTAGGGATTGAACTCAGGACCTTGCACTTGCAAGGCAGGTGTGGTGCCACTGTGCTAAATCCCTAGCCCTCAATGTTCCCTTAGTAATTTTTGTACTTTTCTTTTTTCACTCTACTCCACTGACTACTACCTCCAAGTACAATAACAGAAGTGGTAATGTGAGGCACACTTCATCTTACTCCTTAGAGGAATGTTTTCAAATATTTACCATTATGTACAATGTTTAAGTTCCTTTATGCACATCTTTATTCAGCTTAAGGAAATTTACATCTAATTTGCTAATTCTTTCTCCTAAATCATAAATGTAAACTGGGGCATATGATGTAATATATAAATGCGTATCAAATGCTATTTCTACATCTATTTTTATATTTTTATTTTAACCTGTAAATGTGACAAAATGATTCCCTTAATGTTTAACTGACTTCACATTCCTGAAATAAACTCTATTTATTAAACTTAAATTTCATGAGTTGTAGAAAATTCTTAGCCCACTCTCTTCATACATTACTTCCACCCAGGTTTTTCTACTTTCCTTTTGGAATTATAATTATTTTTACAATAAAGTGTTACATTTTCTAGGTACACAGCTTCTCTTTTCCCCTATGTTTTATTCTGAGTAATTTTTGCTGACTTCAACCTTACTAGTCTGTGTATCAGCTTCATCTCATTTCCAATTAAGTTCAGTCACTAAATTCTTAAGGTTAAATTATAATTTTCATTTATAGGAGTTGGAGTTTAACAACAACAAAAAACCCCCTAGTATCTCCTTTGTTCTTTAGTTTACTTTACCGTCACATATTTGGGGGGGGGTAACCAGGGATCGAACTCAGGACCTTGTGCTTGCAAGGCAGGTGGCAGAACCACTGAGCAAAATCCTCAGCCCACCTTCACATATTTCGAAGCTTATAATTTATTAATTGAATTATATGAACAAGTATTTTATATTCTGTGACTACTAGTATGTGATTTGGTAATTCCAAAATCCAAAGTTTTTTGAGTCTCTGGTGTCATTTCAACTTCAATAATGCACTTGTTAACTTGTTTCCCTGTGTTTTTCTTTTTTTTTTTTTTTGTTACCGGGGATCGAACTTGGAACCTTGCACTTGTGAGGCAGGTGCTGGAACCACTGAGCTAAATCCCCAGCCCTGTTTCCCTGTGTTTTTAATCACTCTCCAACCCCAAGCTACTCATTTAGAAAATATTCTCCAGGAATATTCTGAAGCTTGAAATTAAGATGAGGTGGGCCAAATATGACTGACATCAAAGTCTTGCCCATGGTCTATTTACATACAGCCCTCTAGCTAAACATAGCTTTTACAATACATATTGTAAAAATATATATATTTTTAAATAGAACATGCTTTAGAGATGCTAACTGGTTCAAAATGCCTAACACATTTACCATCCAACCCCTAAAATAAGTTTTACAATAAAGGGAGTATAGATTTGCTTATGCCAGGCACCTGTATTAATAATTCACCTACCACGTTGTATCTGGGTTTAGCTTTCTTCAGATCACTAAAATATATGATGAGTTTGAGGTACAAATCCACAAATGTATGAACCAGTGCTTGGTCATTTCTTAGAACATTTCCCACCTGGGTCCACTTAGAATCAAAGCTCAGATATGCACTTTTTCTTATGGTTTTTTAAATTTATTTTTTGTCTCTCAGCTGAGAGGTGGACTTATTTGTAGTTCAGAGTTAAACTGAAGATGCAGTCCATTATCCTATTAATTTGGATGGATTCTAAGGTTTACCTCCTATACCATGTATCCTACTGAAGCTATGAATTTCACAACTAAGTCAATCTTATACAGCACATAATCTCTCTCTGGTTCTCATAGTCAATCTATGGAATAAGTATTGCTTTTGTCATGTTTTTTTTTCTAACCATGATTTTATCAAGGATTCTTAGTTATTTTCCATAGAAGAGCATCTGGGAACCTAGTCACTGATATAATAACAAAGCACTTGAACCAAACTGTACCACTTGTGTTTTGCTACAAAAGAAGTGTAAATAGACTACTGAAGAAAGAGGATAAAATGGAGATTAGGAAAATATGCTCTAAGAAAGCAATGTTTAACTCCATTGGACATATGAGCATGAATTAGCCCAGCAAAGATGACAGAGACAGGAATAATAGGTTGATGCTGGAAAAGCAGAAATACAGAGATAGGGAAGAATTTATAAAACATGAAGATAGTGTAAATGAGACTCTAAGGTAAGAGGGATATACCCATGTCAATATTCACACATTAAGGAGCCAATGAGGTTTTTTGTGGGAAGATGAATTAGAGAAGAGGGCTTTGAACTTAAAAATAATAAATGCAATTTGGAGCATGTTGATTACTGAAGGATTCTAAGACATATACAACAAAATGTCCCAGGAAGCACTTAGATACCTCTATGCATGAAATTCAGGATCAAAATCTAGTCAAAAAACAAAGATTTGTGTCTAAATAGACTATAATGATAAATGAAGCCCTGAATAGATACGATTTCTGCCATCTTCTGCTGAATTTGTATACCATTTCCATCTGTGTACCAAATATTGTACATTTATTTCACTGTGTGCAATAAATACAGACAATAACCTGCTTATATTGATGAAAGAAATGCTACAGAGGACAATGAAGTAATCAGCAGAGTAACAGTGAATGATAGCCATATCCCAAGTCTCAAGGGTCATGATAATTACAAAACATTATCTGGGTCAAGGCAGAAGAGAGAGCATCTCCAACGTACCCTCTCAACAATGTATCTACTGATGGTCTTGATCATCCCACAACTGGAAATGTTCTCTCAAACAACACACAATCAGCAAGTCAAGGAGAACTCTGGAGATGGAAGCTTACACCGTGAACGAAAAAGATAAATTCACCTAATAATTCTTGAAAAAGTACTGGGCAAAGCTGATGCCATTTAGCTGAGTGTGTCAGCACACACCTGTAATCTCAGTACTTGGGAGGCAAAGGCAGGAGAATTACTGCAAGTTCAGGGCCAGCCTAAATAGCATAGCAAGACCCTGTCTAAATTTACAGACAGACATCTTATTTAGGTTTCTACAGAAGCAACTTGGGCAGAATGTACAGGAACTGGTTGCAGTGATTTCTCTTATTCTTCATTTTCAAATTAAAGATGTCTAATTAGAAGATGTCATGAGAAACTATACTGGGAAATTTCTGAGCTTAGTGAGGCCAGAGACCATCTAACAATGTGAGTGATAATATGCAAAAGCCCACTAGCTCATTTTTGGTATAGATGTTTGGTCTCCATGTCTTCTGTAGAGGTTTGTAGTAACACCACTGTAAGGAAAACAAATATAGCTGGACAAAAAAAAAGAAAAATGAGAAATAGGCTCAAACTCACATTGACTTTAGTTCAAGATGCACCATGCCACTCCAAGAAGTAAATATATCAGCTTTGGCTTGCCTTTTTTTTTTATACCACCAATCCCTATCCATTGTAGCCTTTCAGTACAGTTATGAAATGCTATATAAAATGTCATATACAATAATGTATAAGCCAGACACAGTAGTGCACACCTATATTCTCAACTACTCAGGAGGCTGAGGCAGAGGATCACAAATTTAAAGTCAGTATGGGTAACTAATTTACTAGATCTTGTTTCAAAAACAAATAAATGGTTGAAGTGCTGAGAATGTGGCTCGGTAATAAAAGTGCTTGCCTAGTATGTATCAGGTCCTGGGTTCAATTGCCGATACAAAAAAGTATAAAGCATATATGTGCAACTTATTTATAAAACTTTAAAATTCACAGAACTACCAGTATATTAAAAATACCTGTGTATACTACTTCCCTACCACCATAAAAAACAAAACAGAATTCTAACTTATGTGATAACAATTCCAAGCTTTTCTTTATATAACCATCAATGTATGTGTCTCTAAAAAAACTGATGTTTGATTTGACCCATTTCTTTAGCTTTATAGAATTATATTCAATATTTCACTCGGCATTGTTTCCTATGTATTCCTAAAGGTGTGTATGGGTATTTTATCACTGTACAGCATCACAGAGATGTCTATATGATGACATAACCAGTCAAGTCATAGTGGACTTTTTGGTTATTTCCAATTTGTGACTATAATAAATTACCATGCCAGATCATTAGATATTGCTCCAGATGAATACTTTCAAATTCTTCTAGGATAGTGATGTCCATATAAATACCATACAAGCTTAAATTTTCCCAAAATATTAAAAATGTAAAAGGTAAATTTTAATATCTAACCCAATATATATCAACATGCAATGATTAATAGTCTTTAAAATCCAGTATTTTACATTCAAAGTAGAGACATATATACAGGGTCTCACTCTTTTAACAACTGAGTTCTGTTCCTGTGACTTGGTCATTAAATGAATTGGTCACTGTCTTACTTTTCTCATTGGTGAGATAAAATACCTGAGACCCAAAGTTAAGGAGGAAAGGTTTATTTCGGCTCACAGCTTGTAGAGCTTTCAGTTCATAATCACCTGGCTCCAAGGCAAAGTGGCATGGCAGAGTAGCATCACAAAGGAGAAACAGTTCACGGTCAGCACAAGACAGCAATAGTAGCAAGCAGCAAGTGGCCGCAGAAGCCCTCTTTCCATCCTTTATATTCTGTCCAGGCTACCTGTTAGAGTGGGTAGCACTCACACCTATGGGAGGGCCTTCCCATTATCCATTCCCAAACTATGCTAGTGGACTAATTTAGTAATCACACAGCCTTGATCCCAGCATCACACACTTAACCCCAGTATCACACACTCTAAATACAGCCACCTCTGAAAAGGCCCACCTATGACTGCATGAGGCTTTAGGGGGACATCTAGACACAAACTATAACAGTTGTAAATGAGAAATTGTATATGGTATGTACAATATTAAGAACAAATGATCAAAGGAGATTCTAATTTTATGACTTTGCTTTTATTTGCATAACTCTTATATGCAGTACTGTAATGTATAACAACATAAAACTACAGTACTATACAATTCATAAAAATTATCCTATACAAATGAAGTGCAGTATACAAAAAAAGATACTGAGGCTCTATAAACAAGATGTACAGAATTGTACACACGAAAAAAAAGACAGGTGGTAAGTCTGAGTGGCAGGTCCTTGGTCTAAACATATCTTGGTCATAAGACTGAATAGCCTATTTAATAACAAGTAGACCACTGAGGAATGTCTGTACATGTCTTTTAACTAGATACTTGTATGTTTGTGTGTGTGTGGGTGTGTGTGTGAGAGAGAGAGACAGACAGACAGACAGAGTCTTACTATGTAGTTCAGCCTGGTCTTGAACTCACTATGCAGCCTGGCTAGCCTCGAACTCATGGCATTCCTCCTGCCTCAACCTCCCAAGTACTGGGATTATAGGCATGCTCTACCACACCCAGCTAACTAGATACATTTTATCAGAAAAACAAACGAATCTAATTGATTTTTAAGCATGGGGAGAATTATCCTCTTTACCACACAGAATCTTCCAAAACATGAACATTGGGTACTTCCCTATGAATGTCTTCACTAGACATTCTATTAAGTATTCACTTTCTATTAAGTATAACACACAACACCCTCCCCTAACAGGTCTGGTGTATCTTTTTAAAGACTGACCTGGGCTGAGCATGATGGCATACGACTGTAATCCCAGCACTCAGAAGGCTGAGACAGGAGGATTGCTGTGAGTTCGAAGCCAGCCTGGGCTACATAGTGAGTTCAAGGCCGGCCTGAACTACACAGTGAGACCCTGTCTCAAAAAACCAAAAGAAAGATAGATGGAAAGATTGATTGACCCTATTACAGGCAGAAAAAGCCCCTCAAAGAAATCCAGGCACGCTAATCCGTGTAACATGTGATTATCCCTGTGTTGTAAAAAAATTTTTCTTATGTACACATTGACTTTGTGTGTATGTGGGTGTGACATTTTTGAGACAGGGTCTCACTATGTAGCCCAGATTGGCTTGAAAATTGGAATCCTCTGGCCTCAAATTCCTGAGTGGTGGGATTATAGGTGTGCACCACCATGCCCAGCATACACTGACTTTTGCTGGAGTGTGATACCTCTGTTGTCAAATAGCACAAAGCTCAAACTCTGCACTACTCAAACAGGAAAGTTTGAAAAACTCTGCTTGGTGTTCATAACTTGGTAATCGAACCAAAAATCTGACTTGAAAAAACCTGTACAGGCTGAGTGAGTCATAAGCTGCATCTTGCCGCAGACACAAAGGGGTGACACTTCAGTATAAGTGCCACTCTTGCCCAGACAACGAATGGTGCTTGTGTTACTGTGTTAAAACATTCATCACTGTGCTTTTTGTGTGTGTGATGTAATTCATTAAATTCTACTACTTTTATGAAAGTTCATGTTGCTAATTCTTTTTCTAGCTCTTGAGATCCCTACTCCCTAGATGAGAGGACTATGCATGCCATAATTCACTTAACCAATGGAATATAAAATAGCAGCGATGCACATGCAAGTAGGAATTTCAATTGTAGGATTTGGCTCACCCTTTTGTTCGTCCTGTCTGTTCTGAAGAAGCACATGCTATGAAGGGGCTGCTGTTTTGTCATTAATCATAAAGTGACAGAACAACTGGAGCAGAATCAAACACTGTGAATCAAACACACATACACAGCTACAATAGCTGACCCAGAGTCAATGCAAGGTAACACAAATCAGAAATTTTTGCTTGAAGCCTTCGAGATTTCTTATATAGAACAGATAATGAATGGCTTAAATTTTCTAATATTTTTATTTAACCCTACAGCATTAGCTGCATCTCTTCAGTTATTCAATTCATATTTTCTAATTTCCACTTTCATCTTCTACATTAATCAGTAGATTAATTCTCCTTATTGAAACTCTCTTTATAAAATGGGTGTAGGGCTTCCTTTCTCACTCTCCAGACATCTTGGCAGGGGCCTTCTGCTCCTAACACAGGAAGAGACTGGCTACAAAGAAGACAAAAAAGCCTTTGGAGTCCATCAACTCTAGGCTCCAACTTAATATGAAAAGTGGAAAGTACATGCTAGGGTACAAGTAGACATTGAAGATGATCCAACAGGGCAAAGCAAAATTGGTCATCTTTGCCAACAGCTGGCCAGCTTTGAGAAAATCTGAAGTGCTATGTCATGTTGGCCAAAATGGGTCTCCATCACTATAGTGGCAATAATACTGAACTGGGCATAGCATGTGGAAAATGCTACAGAGTATACACACTGGCAATCACTGACCCAGGTGATTCTTATATCACTAGAAGCACCCAGAACAGACCAGTGAAAAATAAACCATGAAAATTTTTTTGTTAATACAAGTTGCCAGAGCTTGTTTTTCTTAAATATGTAAATAATAAAATTGGCATAGGTTGAAGGAACCATATATATGCTCAAAATAAACACATACAAAGGGTGATCAAAAATACAGTGAAAATTAAACATATTTTTGAAAAAATACTTCTCATTTGGAACACACTTATCCCATCATTCTTGCCACCTTCTGAAGTAGTTCTGGAAGTCCTCTTTTATGAACCTCTTTATAAGGTAATGAAATACAGTGAATGCTGCTACTGCATGGCATCCAAAAGAAAGGTAGGCTTGTAAAAACATTAGTGTCCTATCCACCAAATTTGGCATCATGCAACTTCTAGATCTTCCTCAAAGTAAAAATGACCATCAAAGATAAATATTTTGAATTCATTCCGGACACTGAGGTAACCATGATAGCACAAATAAAAACACAACTGCTTCAGAAAGTGGCAATAATAATGGGATAAGTACAGTGGACCCTTGAGCTACGACTGTCCTCACAAACAAACAACTTGGGTTACAACTGGAATTTTTGTTTTAACTTATGACCAAAGTCTTGAGTTACTACCTGAAAGCTGGTCTTTCCTGTGTGGGGTTGAGAAATCCTGGATCAATATCTCTCTAAGGACACTGAGATCTCGGGCTGAGGATTTAGCTCAGTGGTTCCAGTGTCTGCCTTGCAAGCACAAGGCTCCGAGTTTGATCCACAGTGCCAAAAAAAAAAAAAGGACACTGAGATCTCTCCTTCCAAACAACAACCACCTTCTATTTCATTCTCCCTTCCTATTGTGTTAACAAGAATAGTGGAACAAGTGTTCCAACTTTTCCATATTCTTAACACTTCTCTTTAATAGTAGCCATCAGAACAATATTGCATGATTGATTTTGATTTCTAGTTCTATACTGATGTTGACCATCTTTTCAAATGTTTATAAACAATTTTTAATAAGTTTTAGAGAAATAGCTATACGAGCCCTTTGCTCATTAAAATATTCTATTCTTGTTGAGTTGAAGGACTTACATATTAGGCCTTCATCAGACATAATGTGCCAGTATTTTCTCCCATTCCATAAGTTACCTTCTCATTGTGTCTTTTCATACATTGTTTTTAATTTCCATGAATTCTAATTTGTCCACTTTTGTAACATGAACTTTTGATGTGATATCCAAGAGAGCACTTTCAATCCAATGTGAGGAACATTTTAAATTTTAGGTAATATGTTTAATTCAATCCAGTTTGAGCTAATTTTTACATATGGTGTGAAATTTACATGTGGATACCCGTTTCCACCAACATTTTTTTTCAGTACCAGGGATCAAACTCAGGACCTTGCCCTAGCCAGGCAGGCATGTTGCCACTCAGCTACATCTCTGGCCCGCCAACATCATTTGAAGAGAATTTCTTCATCAAGTGGTCTTGTTATATTTTTTAAAACTAATTTGAGAATATACATGAGGGTTTATTTCTAGAGTCTTTATTCCACTGGTCTATATACTAGTCTTCATGGCACTATCACAATGTTTTAAAATGATGAAGTGAGATTCCCTATTTTCTTCTTTTTAAAGGTTTTAGCTATTCAGGATCCCAAGAAATTCTACAAGAACATTAGGATAGATTTTCCTATTTCTGAAAAAAAAAAATGCTGCCATCCAGATGTGGTGGCACACATTTATATAATCTCACCCGTAAGGAGACTGAGGCAGGAAGATTGAGAGTTTGGGGCCAGGCTCAACCACATAGCATGTTCAAGGGCAGCCTAGATTATAAAGCAAGTCCCTATCTCAAATCGCATCCCCCCAAAAAAGGCTGTCAGAATTGCACCAAATCTCTAAACTGCTTTAGGTAGTACTGAGTGATCAATTTAAGTCATCCATGAACATGAGTTTTTTTTTATTTATCTGTTGCTTTTAAGATGATATCTTGCTATATTAGCCTCCCAAGTAACTGGGACTAGAGACGTATGCCACTGTACTTGGCCTCTGATAACACCTCTAATAATATATCATTCACATACAATGCAATTCCAGTGTACAATTCAAATATGGTTTTGTAACCATCATCACAAAAAGTTTAAGACATTTTTATTATCCCCTAAAGAAACTCAATACAGTAGTACCAGAACTTAGCTCGCAAACAGAGGCGTTTGGCAAAATTTTGTTTTAGTTTGCAGGTGACAAACATGACTGCAGCTATCTTCCCCCACACACACAAATGTGGCCATCTTTTCTGAAGTTCTAGAACAAATTAAGTTCATGAATTGAGGTACCACTGTAACTATTAGTAATCACTCACCACATTCCTTCCTAACCCCCTACCACAACCTCCACCTGAGGCAACCAAAAATCTACATTCTGTATGGGTTTCCTTGTTGAGGATATTTCATATAGATGGATTCATGCAGTATGTGGTCCCTTATGAATGGCTCTTTGTACTTGCCATTTCCATATTTTTTATCAGTACTTCATTTATTTTGATTGCTATTCTACTGTATAAATATACCACACTGATCAGTTCATAAAAAATGAGTTATTTTCACTTTTGAAATGCTATTTGAGTGGATATATGTTTTTGACTTGGTTAACATACATAAGAATGGAATTGCTGGGCCATGTGGCAGGTGTAACCTTTCGAAAACCACCAGACTGTTTTCCAATGTGAATGCTGTTTTACATTCCCACCTGTACTGCATGAGAGTTCCAATTTCTCCGCATCCTAACAATCTTTTAGATGTATTTTTTGTTATAATCATAGTGGGTGTGACATGGTATCTCATTGTGATTTTCATTTTCATTACCCTGGTGGCTAATTTGAGCAACTTTGCACACGTTTATTGGCTAGATGTACATTATCCTGAAGAAATGTCTGTTTAAATCCTTTGCATGTTTTGGGCTGGAGATTTAGCTCAGTGGTTTCGTTGCCTGCTGCGCAAGCGCAAGGATCCGAGTTTGATCCCTGGTACCAAAAAAAAAAATCCTTTGCATGTTTTGAAGGTGGGTGGTCTTATCAATTTGCAGGGGTGGGGGTGTTGAGACAGGGTCTCTCTATATAGTTCAGGCTGGCCTAGGAATTGTGGTGATCCTTCTGCATCAGCCTTCCAAGTGCTGGGACTACAGACATGCACCACCATGCCTGGCTTTAACTGTTATATATCCCAAATACAGGTCCTTTATAAAATACATAATTTAACAATATTTACACTAATCTTTTTTTTAATAGACTTTTTTTTTTTTTAAGAATAGCTTTAGGTCCACAGCAAAATGCAGCGGAAACTACTAAGTATTTTCCACACACCCTGTGCACATATACAAGCACTCCTCCCCCACTACACAGTAGCAACATGCTGTGCCAAGATGATACACTGGTTACAACTGATGAACCAACATTGATAAAGTATAATCATTTAAAAGCTCACATTTTACACAAGGATTCATTCTTGGTGTTGTACAACCTATGGCTTTTGACAAATAGATGACATGTACTTGCCAGTACAATATCACAAGGAAGAGTTGCCCTAAAAACATTCTACTTTGCCTATTTATCCCTCCCTTTGCCAAATGCCTGGGAGTAACCGGATCTTTTCAGTCTCCATAGCTTTCCCTTTTTCTATGATGTCAATAGTTGGAATAAAGTATTTCATAGATGAGGTTCATGTTTTTTACAGCTAGATAACTCATTTAGAGCAGTGAGTAATAATACTTTATTGACTAGATGTAGAAAAATTTATCCATTTAACTACTAAAAAAATCTTAATTGCTTCAAGTTTGGGCAATTATGGATTTAAAGCTGCTCTAAACATTCTCATGCTCATAGGTGAGGTTTGCAGAGGTGGCTGGAACTAGGGTGTGATGCTAGGATTAAAGGTGATGTTGGGATTAAGGGTGTGTGGTACTGGATTAATCAACTTGGTTTATGATAATTGGTTTATCATAGTTCTGTGTGTGGGTAATGGGAAGCCCCACCCCAGATGTGGGTGGCACCACCCACAAGTCTTATAGTTTACATGGGATAAAAAGGAAACCGAGGCTTGCTGCCTTCTGCCTGCATTGCATCTCCTGTGTTGCCCCTTTACCATGCCAATCTGCCTTCAAACCAGCCAACTATGGTCTAAAGCCTCTCCAAACTGTGAGCCAAAATAAATCTTTCCTCCTTCAACTTGTGGGTGTCAGGTATTTTATTCCAGCAATGAGAACATAACTAAGATATTTAGTTGAGAATTTTTAGTTTTATGAGAAACTGCCACAGTCTTCCAAAGTGGCTGTATTATTTTGCATTCTTACCAGCAATCAGTGAGAGTTCCTAAAGCTCCACATCCTTGCCTATATTTGGTGTCATTATTTTGAATGTTACCTATCCTAAAACATGTGTAATGATATTCCGCTATCTTTTGACTTATAACTCTATAATGCCATATGATGTCAAGCATCTTTTCATATGCTTATTTGAAATTTATTGATTTTCCTTGGCCAAATGTTCATCTGTGTCTTTTGACCAGCTTTAATCAGGCTGTTTTCTAACTGTTGTGTATTAAGTGGTCTTTGAGTATCTTTGCTAATAGCCTTTTTTGGATTTGGTTTGTGTTGTTGTTTTTTGAGACATGGCCTATGTAGCTTAGGCTGGCCTCAAACTCATGGTGATACTACTGGTTTAGCTTCCCAATACCTGGGATTACATGCATACACCACCACACCCCACTAGATTTATTTCTGACAAATATTTTCTCCCAGTGTTTGGCTTGTTTACTCATTTTCTTGACTGTCTTTCAAAAGGAGCTGGTTTAAGTTTGATGAAGTCCACCTTATCAATTCTTTCAAAAATGATGCTTTGGTGTTATAAAATGTTATGTCAAGCTCAAGGTTACCTACATTTTCTTAGATTATCTTCTAGTAATTTTAGTTATGCATTTTATATTTAAGTATATAATACACTTGAGTTAATACTGGTGAAGGGTTTAAGTCTGTCTTTAGATTACACATGTGAATGTTCAGTTGCTCTAACACCGTTTATTGAAACACTACCTTTTTTTTATTGTATTGCCTTTGCCCCTTTGAGAAAGATCTGTTCATGGTACTGGAGATTATCTTAGATAATTTGTGCTTGGCATATATAAAATGCTGGTTTCAATCCACAGAACAATAAAACAATACCAACAAAACAGCAATAGGGAATTTTACAATTTTGGCTCTTACATTTAGCCATTTAATTATAAGCGTTTTAAAAAATATGACGTAAGGTAGAGTACAGGTTCATTACTTTGCATATGGGTATCCAGTTGGTCGACTCAGTAGCACTGATTGAAACAATTCTTTCCCTACTGAATGGCTGAGACAGTATTGTTGAAGATCAGTTGAGAACAGTCATGAATTTATTTCCTTGATGTATGTGCCTGCCCTTATGGCAGTACTGCTGTCTTCATTACTGCAGCTTTTTCAAAACAGAAAGCATGAGTCGTCCAAGTTTGTTCTTTCAAAAAAATATTTAATTTTAAAAAATTTTACCAGTATATGTCTGCAGTAATGATTACATTCACTGAGATGAATTGGTACATGTACATATCTCAATTCTCTTCTCCCCCTTCCTCACCATCCATATTTTTATTTTCTTCTTTTTGCCAGCATTAATTTGTCCTTATCAAGTTAATTATCAAGCACAGATTAACAGCCAGACATATGAAACACATAAGACAATTAAACTACGTCAAGGTACACTTTTTATTTTTTGTACCAGGGATCAAACTCAGGGACCTTGCCCTTGTGAGGCAGGCAGTGGAACCACTGAGCTAAATCCCTGGCCCAACGTACACTTTTAGATACACTGGCCATGAGAGAGTACAATTTCTCTTTTTTTCCTATTGTCTCTTATTTTGCACTTTATATATATATATATGATAAATTCAAGCTTGATTTACTTCACTTAATGGTACAGTGTCAAGGTGCATCCATTTTCCCACAAATGAATCAAGCTGAACCTTCATGAAAGAGTACTCCATTGGATATAAATACCGTATTTCCTTATCCACTCATCTTTTGATGGACACATAGGCTGCTTCCAAGATTTAGCTATTATAAACTGCACTGCTATAAACATAGGTACGCACACATCACTCTAATGCACATGTCACTCTAATATGTTAACTCTTTCAGGAAGGGGAATGACTAGAGAAACTGGAATTTCTATTTTCTGTTTTTCTGAGGAATCTCCATACTTATTTCCATAGTCATTGCACCAGTTTACACTCCAGCAATGAAGGACTGCCTCTCCCCACAGCCTATCCAGCATTTGTAATCTTTCTTGAAGATAATCATTCTTTATGGAATTAGGTAAAATTTCAGTGTTGCTTCAATCTGCATTTCTTAAATGGCTAGTGATGTTGAAAAGTTTCTCTTATTTATTAGCCATTTGCAGTGTCTGTTCATTGAAAATGCCCTTTTTTTTCTGTACCAAGGATTGAACTTGGGACCTTGCGCTTGCAAGGCAGGCAGTGGAAAAATGCCCATTTTTTTAATTCGGGTTTTAAACTGGAGGAGTTCTTTTTGAGTTCTAATTTATATGCATTCTAGATATTAATCCTTTGTCTGATGAGTGCCTGGCAAAATTTTTTTCCTATTCTGTTGATTGTTTCTTTACCCTGGTTGGTTTCCTTTGCTTTGTCAAACTTTTTAATTTGATGTGATCCCATTTGTTGATTCTTGGTATTATTTCTTCTGCAACTGGGGTTCTATTCAGAAAGTCTTTGCCCACACCTACATCTTCACCTATTTTGTCTTCTGGTAGATTAAATGCTTCTGTTTTAATATTTAGGTCTTTGATCCATTTTGTTTTAGTTTAGTGCATGGTGAGAGATATAGGTCTAGGTCCAATCTCTCAAACAGGCTATTTTTCTTCCAGTGAAAGTATTTGCCCTGTTTGTCTATGATAAGATAGCTGTGTGTTCCTGGAGTTGTTCCTGCACCCTCTGTTGTGATGGCAAACCTTTCAGAGACTGAGTGCCCAAACTGCAACCCAAAACCCACTTATTTATGGCAAACTCCCAACAATGCAATTAAACCCCAATACTGAGGTTTTAAAGAATTCATACATCAACATCTTTTGTCTTTAAAGAAAAATATAACAGGGCTTTCAATGATACAAACAGCTTCTTATTGAAACGTAAAACTTTGCACTTGGTGTGCTTTTTGTGCACTGTTATCCAATGCCCAGTTGCTGGGGGAAATGCTGGGGTGACCTGGCTCTCCCTGCCACCCACAGCAGCACGTGTGCCATAAGTTCACCATCACTGCTCTACTCAGTTCCATCCACAAGTCTTGTGTCCTTGCCAATACCATACTATTTTTACCACAGTAGCTTTGTAGTCAAGAATTGTGATGTCACCTGCCTTGCCCTTATTGTCCAGAATTGCTTTGCTATTCTAGGTCTCTTCTGGTTCCCTATGAAATTTTAGGTATGCTTTCTGTAGTTCTGTAAGAAATGCTATTGATATTTTGATTGCAATTATGTTACATCTGCTTAACAGTTTTGGAAGTATAGTTATTTAGGGCTTTACTGGTTCTGCCCATCAAGGAATGGGGATATCTTTCCATATTCCTTTTCACAGCACTGTAGTTTTCATTGTAGAGGTCTTTCACTTAGATGGTCAAATTAATTCGTACATATTTCATTTTACTTGATGCTGTGAAAGGTACTGCTTCCCTAATTTTTCACCCAGTGACTTGATGCTGGTGTACATGAATGCTATTTTTCAGTGTTGACTTTGTATCCTACTCTATAACTGAATTTGGTTATTAATTCAAGGGGTCCTTTGGTGGAGTTTTTGTAGTCTTCTTTGTAGAGAATGTCATCTGCAAATAATGGTCATTTATCTTTCCCATATATGTATGTATACTTTCTCTTGCTCGACTACTCTGGCTAATGTTTTGAGGACTATGTTCAACAGGACTGATACCAGACATCCTTTTCTTGTTCCTGATTTTAGAGGAAGTGTTCAGCTTTTCATTTAATATGATGATGACTGTTACTTTGTCACAGATCAGATTGAGATAAAGACTTTCTATACTTATTTTTTTCAGGATTATTAACATGATGGGTGGGGTGTTGGATTTTGTCAAATGCTTTTTCTGCATCCATTGAGATGATCATGCAACTTCTGTCCTTCTGTTTATGAGATATATTGCATTTATTGATTTAGATATGCTGAACCATCCTTGCATTCCTGGAATGAATCCCACTTGGTCATGATGTCCAATGCTTTTGATAATTTGTTGTATTTTTTTGCCATTGAGGATTTTTGTATCTATGTTCATTAAAGAGATTGGCCTGGAGTTCTTTTTTAGTTGGGTCCTTTTCTGGTTTTGGAATCTAATGCTTCTTTCTAGGAGTAACTTTGGGAGTACTGCTACCTTTTTTATTTCACTAAAGAGTTTGGTCAGTACTGGTGTTAGATCTTCTCAAAAATTCTTGCAGAATTCATCAGTGAATCCCTTGGCACTTGGGCTTTTATTAGTTCATTACTTCTTCAATTATACTGACTGGTATTGGAATATTAAGGGTTTTTATATTTTCCTGGCTCACCTTTGGTAGTTCATATGTATCTAGGAGTCTATCTATTTCTTCTAAATTTACCGTTTTTATTACAGATTCTTGTAGTTACCAATGATCTTCTAGATTTCAGCAGTTTTCCATTTGCCTTTTTCATTTCTAATTGCATGGATTTGGGGGTTTTTCTTAAGATTGGCTAAGGGTTTGTCTATTTTATTATTTCAAAGAACCAACTCACTCATTGATTCTTTGTAATTTTTTTGTCTCAATTTCATTAATTTCTGCTCTAATCTTTATCATTTCCTTCCTCATGCTAGCTTTGGATATGGAATTGTTCTTGATTTTCTAGGTCCTTGATGTACATCACATTATTTGAGCATGCTCTTTTTTTCCCTTTAATGTGGGCATTCACTGCTATAAACTTCCCTCTTAGGACTACTTCCATTGTTTCCTACAGGTTCCAGTACATTCTAGTGGCATTATTATTTGATCCTTGGAACCGTCTAATTTCTTCCTTGATTTCTTCTGGGACCCACTGATTGTTTAAAGGGGTATTTTTAAATTTCCATGTTTTTGCAGGAGTTTGCCATTGATTTCTAGTTCCACTGCACTATAATCTGATGATATGTACAGGATAATTTCAATTCTTTTGTGTTTAAGTATGCTTTATGGGCTAGTACATGGTCTATTTTGGAGAAAGTCCCATAAGCTGCTGAGAATGTGTATTCTGTTGTTGGGTGGAACATTGTGTAGATATCTATTAAGTTCATCTGTTCAAAGGTTTGGTTCAACTTTGATGTTCTTTTCTAAGTGATCTATTTGTAACAGTAGGGTATAAATTTCTCCCATTACAATTATATTGCTGTTTATCTGAGTTTTTCATGTCCAGTAGCGCTTATTTTATGAAGTTGAGTGCACCTGTGTTTGGTGTGTATAAATTTTTTTTTGGTACTGGGGATCGAACTCAGGTCCTTGCCCTTGTGCAGCAAGTGGTGAAACCACTGAGCTAAATCCCTTGCCCTGGTGTGTATATCTTTATAACTGTTATCTCTTCCGGTTGTATTGTTTCCTTAGCCTATAAGTAGTGACTTTCATTTTTTGTGATCAGTCTTGGATTGAAGGCCACTCTGTTCAAAATTAGGATAGCTGCCCTTGCTTTATTCCATGTTCCCAATACATGGAATATTGCTTTCCATCCTTTGATTTTTAATGTGAATTTTTTGGAATTAAATGTGTTTCTTACATACTGAAGATTGTTGGGTTTGATTTCTAGATCCATTCTGCCAATCTCCATCTTTTGATTGGGGAGTTGAGACCATTCACATTGAGAGTTCTTACTGAAGTTTACTGAATTATTGCTGCTGCTGAATAATTTTCCTATTCTTGATTTCCTTTTTTCCTTTTAGCTGCTCATCCTGTCAGATGTGCTCATTCTACTTGATTTACTGCCATTGTTAGCTTCGTTGTCTCTTTCTAGTATATCCTTGAGAACTTTTTGTAATGGTGGTTTGGTGGTCATGAATTTTTTTAATGCTTTGTCCTATAAATAAATACCTTAGTTTTCCATCAATTTTGAAGGAAAGTTTCACAGGTTTATATAAAGTTGAGGTTGGAAGTTGTTAGGACTTGAAACATTCAGTCCAAGCCCTCCTGTGCAAGGTTTGTATTGAAAGTTTGCTGTAATTCTGATGGGTTTACCTTTATATTTGATATTCTGCTTTTCTCTAACAACTTTTAAGGTCTTTGTCCCTGTGATGGATTTCTAATATTTTATTATGTGGCAGGGTTTTGGTTGTGGCTACTTGCCTCACTATCTGCATGTTTCCTTCTCTCACTTTGTTTGGGAAATTTTCTGCCATTATTTCTATGAACAGGTTTTTTTAACGTTATTTGTGCTGTCTTCTGACTTTTCACTTCTAGTTATTTGTAGATTAGTCTTTGTGTCATCTAGAAGGTGTTCCATTTACATGTTCTCTTGTTGCTTTTAAAACATTCAAGACAGGGCTGTAATTTGTATGTCTCACTGCTAGGTGACTCTGATTTGAATTCAATCATTCCCACTGGCTTGAACCACCAGTGGTACATGAATGATTGTCCCACTGGGAGGCTTGTTCCACTTCTCATGGGGTCTTTGATTGCAATAATGCAAAGGCATTGATTTAACAGACTGTATTTCATTATATTACAGTTTCTTAACGAAAACATTAAAATGGCATAAATTGTAATACAGTTAATTTGTGCTACAGCAGTTGCAAATGTATATTATACACACCAGCAATGCAGATGTAAGATTTACATGTTAAGGGGCCAGGGATTTAGCTCAGTGGTTCCAGCACCTGCTGTTCAAGGGCAAGGTCCTGAGCTGGATCCCTGGTACAAAAAAAAAATTTACATGTTAAAATTTGGAGAATTAACTTCACAAATATAAATTTTTAAAATTTAATGAACTAATTTTGTACATTACTGTAATAATTTTAAAATTGGTATGAATACTAGTAATGCTTATATACAAGGAATAATTACATTCAAGCAACTAAGTATATTTTTATATTTGGTCATTTATAGACTTTTTAATAGTATTTTTAGTTAAAAAAATGATAAAAGTGATTTTAAATTCTCTTGTCCCAATGGGACAGTCATACATGTACCACCAGTGATGCAAGCTAGCAGGAATGTGTTAAGATGTCTTTGAGTAGATCGTTTTAAAAGGCATTGTTTTCTAGTTCTGAAATTGTGTGTCACATTGGTCATTCCTGCTGTCCATATATTCAGTGCAACTGTTAATCTCCTAGATTTCTGATTGAAATCTTTTCATACACTCTAATTCTTTGCTAAACTGGTCACTGAGGTTTTATATCGTTTTGTTTAGCTCAGTTAGCTTTTTACTAGTGTCTTCAAAAAGCTCCTTGACCATTTTAGTTATTACTTTCATTATCTGCTTAGTTGTATTTTCTGTGATTCCACTGACTACCTCTTTGATCTGTTTTCTAACCTTTCCTATTATCCTCTTGAGTCATTTAGCTGTGTGCCTTATGCTATACCCTTCACACTCCCAATGCACCCCGAACTCACTTTGGGGGCATGCATTTGTTGTCTTGTCTTCTCATGTTTCTATTATTTTTATTATTTTGTTTTGCTTTGTGATGAGGTTTATGGATGCTTATACTGTAAAGACATTGTTGCTAGCAAACATCTCTTCAGTCATTTTTCAGTGATGTACTTTGGGTGTGCCTAACTATAGTTCTTTGCCTCTTCTTCCCCAAGAACTGATCACCTCAGTTCACTTGGGGAAGATACAGTGTAGCTGACCCAATACCCAGTTCTCTGGTTTTGTTAATGTCACAAATGGATCCTATTAAAAATTACAGGGCCGGGGATTTAGCTCAGTGGTTCTGCTGCCTGCCTCGCAAGTGGAAGGACCTGAGTTCCATCCCTGGTACCAAAAAAAAAAAAATTACAATTACACCAGGCATGGTGGCACGCGCCTGTAATCGCAGAACTCAGAAGGCTGAGGCAGAAGGATTGTTTTGAGTTCAAGGCTAGCCTGGGTTACATAGAGAGTCAAAGGCCAGCCTGGACTACATAGTGAGACCTTGTCTCAAAAAACCAAAAACAAAACAAAAATGACTATGTGACCTGGTAACATCAAGCAAATCAGCTACAGCAGTACCATCCAAAACAAACATACCATAAGAACCAATCATGTATCATCCTAAGCCTAGGAAAGAAATGCACAATTACAATATAAACATCAAGATAACCCAAGTATTGACCCACAGCGAATATGTACTAAATGCAATATCTGTACCTCCACTACTGATAGTAAAGAATTCAATAGTAATTTTACAGAGTGAGTTATCTAAAGACCAATAAAGGTTCACTATTAAAGATATCGGAGGTTGTTCATGAAGGAATGCAAGAAAATTTTGAAACCTTAAATTATATGAGGAGGGAAGAGAAGTGGGTCAAAAGATCCTATTGGGGGTATACAAGGATGTTTACAGAATTAGATAAAGGATGCCAGGCATGGTGGTGCACGCCTGTGATCCCAGCACTCAGGAGGCTGAGGCAGGAGAGTCACCAGGAGTTCAAGGCCACCCTGGGCTAGTGAGTTTGAGGCCAACCTGAGCAATATAGTGAGACCTTGTCGTTACCCCCTCAAAAAATAAAATTAGATAAAGGTAACAGAAAAAAAAATGATGAGAAATAGAAGATAAAAAAGGGAGAAAGAAGAAATCATATAGAGATTATTAAGATTAAAAATTAAAGATAGAGAAATTAAAAGGGAAAAGGGGACAAAAGGGAAAAAAAGGAAGAAAATTTATTTATTTATTTAAGTAAGAAAATTTATAGAAAAAACAAGACGTAAGGAAGAACAACAAAGAAAAATCCACAGAAACGCAATAAACTATTGAAGAGGAAAGGAAACAGAGAGAGAGAGAGAGAGAGAGAGAGAGAGAGAGAGAGAGAGACAGTGTGCAAGAGAGAGAAATTTCTCTGATTTTAAATGCATGTTTTCTTCTACCATGTGCAATTTTGGAACAGTCCAAGTCAAGATGTGTTCTTGTTCACACTAGCAGATAAAGAAGGCAGTCAGAAATGATACTCTATACAGAAGACCCCTAAAACACTCTACCAACAGACTTCTAGATTTGATAACCAATTTCAGTAGTGTAGCTAGATACAAAGTCAATACTCAAAAATCAATAGCCTTCCTGTACATGAATAACAAACTCACTGAGAGAAATTAGGGAAATAACACTTTTCACAATAGCATAGAAAAAAATGAAATATCTAGGAATCAATCTAACAAAGGAAGTAAAAAGCCTCTATGTTGAAAACTACCATACTCTACAAAAGGAGATCAAAGATATCCCTTTTTCTTGGATATTAATATAGTGAAAATGGCCATACTTCTAAAATTGTTATACAAGTTTGATGCAATCCCAATCAAAATTCCAACAGCATATCTCACAGAATCCTAAAATTCATTTCTCAGAAGAGACCTAGAATAGCAAAGGCAATTCTGAGCAACAAAGGCAAGGGAAGGGGCATCACAATCCCTGAAATTGACCCACTGTGATAACAGCATGGTACTGGCAAAAGAACAGACCTGAGGACAAGTGGAACAGATTTGAAGATGCAGAAACTACTCTAGACATACTCAGCCACCTTACCTTAGACAAAGGAAGCCAAAAACCTTCACTGGAAGAAAGATGGCCTCCTTAATAAATGGTGCTGGAAAAACTGGCTTTCTATATGCTGAAGATTGAAACTAGACCAATGTCTTTCACTATATACTAACCAAAAATAGAAATGGATCAAAGATCTAAATATTAAAAAAAAAACACTAAATCTGCTAGAAGACAGAATAGGTAGAATGCTTGAGGACAGAAGAGTAGGTAAAGACTTCATGAACAAAACCCAGACTGCACGGGAAATACTACAAAGAATCAACAACTGGGACCTCATCTTATTAAAAAGCTTTTGCACAGCAAAAGAAAACACCAAGCAAGTGAACAGATAACCCACACCATGAGAAAAATTTTTGTACTAGCTATTCATCAATTAAAGGACTATTATCTAGAATATATAAAGAACTAAAAAAAAATCAGATCCCCCAAATTTAAAGACCCATTCCAAAAATGGGCATCTGAAATGAAACTTCTCAGATGAAGAATTAGAAACAGCAAATAAATACATGAAAAAATGTTCAGCATCACTAGTTATTCATGAACAAATTAAAACAATGCTGAGATTCCATCTTACTCCAGAAAGAACGGCTGCTACCAAGAAATCAACTAATAACAAATGCTAGAGGTGCTATGGGGGAAAAGGAACCCTTCTCCGTTGTTGCTGGGAGTGTAGATTGGTGCAACCACTGTGGAAATCAGTTTGGAGATTCCTCAAAAAACTAAAACTAGAGAGGTTCCATTTGACCCAGCTATTCCCCTTTTTTGTATCCTCCCAAAGAATTAAAAGCATCCTACCATAGCAATATATACACATTCATGTTTGTAGCAGCACAGTTTGCAGTAACTAAATCTTGTGAACAGACCATACTGCCCATCAACCGATGAATGGATAAAGATGTGGATTTTTTTACATAGTGGAGTACTATTGTGCCATAAAGAAGGATGCGCTTGAGACATTTATACCTAAATGGATGGACCTTGAGACAATACTCAAATGAAATAAATTGGACACACGTTTAAATACCACACAGGTTCAGTGTGAGAAACCAAGTGGAAATAAGGACTAAAATGTATAATAGCTATTGAGAAATGAAAAGAAAATGTTCAAACAGGAAGGGGAACAAGGGAGGAGAGAGGAAGGGCTAAGAAAAAAAAGTGAAAATAGAAGGAAATAGTGGAAACAAAGCTTTTGTACATAGGGGAGGGGGCTTTAGGGGAGGGAGCATAGGGAAAAAAGAAGGGAGAGGTATTGTGTACATGTGCAAATTCCCTATGATGAGTGTTACCATTAGAAATGTTATCTGTGCTAAATGCAGGCGCCAGCAGGAAGCACAGAGTAAGAGGTGGGCACTGACGCCACAACTTTCAAAATCTAGACCAACTTAGGCTGGGCCTGGTTTCTGGCTGTGGAAGTGGGGCCTGTGTTCTTTAGCGCAAATCCCTCAGAGGTTCTCTTTCCAGCATAGTCCCTGACCTCAGTTGTCCCCTGTGGACTCACCCAGTCACTGTGGGACTGTAACACTGGGAACCCTAAATGAAGCTGTGTGGCTGCTGTAAGTCCCAAGTTTAAATAATCAACCCTTCCCTAAAATGGTGTCCAACCAAATACTGTCTCCAGTATGGCAGGTGCTTGTACTAGAGTCACTCACCAGCTGTTGCCTGACGAGGGACTTGCATGGGAGCAGAATCCTGCGCTCTCCCTGCAGATCACAGCACTTGCCAATCCAGTCTTTTTGCCACTGCATTTCTCCCTGGGACCTCTGGGGATCCCAGCATTCACTCCATCTCTGTAGCTTCGGTTTCCCTTCCCAATGAGTCAGGAGATGGGGAGAAAGTGCAGACTGCCTCTTTCCCTCTCCATGTTGTGTTTTGTCTATTCAATTTCTCTGTAGCTTTGAATTTTCCTGCCAGATCTTCCTGGTTCCCAGGATCTACCTCTTTTTTCTTCTCCAGGTTGCAATTTTCCCATGTCTGGACTCTGAATCTTAGAAAGGCTGAATTGTTGCTGCTTACCACTCTGTCATTTTTTCCCCCAGTCTTACCTACATTTCTTCTTTTTTTTTTTTTAAAGAAAGTTCTGACTACTTTTTGGTCCCTTGAATTTCCATAGGAACGTTACATCGCCTTGTCAATTGCTGCAAAGCCAGCTGGGATGTTGATGGGGACTGTGATGAATCTATTGGATGGAATTGGTTGGTAAATCTTACAGTATATACTTTTGTTTTCAACCTTCTGTTTTGTCTATTCAATGTATCATGTATAAATAATGATATTAACACAGACTGATGAAGTACTTTAGAAAGTTAAATATTTGAGGAAGCAAAGAAAATAATAAAAGAACGAAAACAAAAAAATAAATAAAAAATAAAAAAATTAAAAAAAAAGAGTTAAATATTTGAGTTTAAATGTACTATTTTATTTTTGTACTATATGCCCTCTTTGTCATTTTCTCGCCCCTGGTTTTTTGTTTTTATTTTTTCTTTCAGTGCTAGAGACTGAACCTAAGGCCTTACATATGCTAAGCGAGCACTCTACTGCTGACCTACATCCCTTCTTTCTTAATTTTTCTTATACTATGTGTGCCCCTCTCTATTAATTTTAAGGTTATGTCCTGTTTGGTTTTTTAATTGGTATTATTCAGGGCTGGGGATTTAGCTCAGGGTACATTGCCTGCCTGGCAAGCCTGAGATCCTGAGTTTGATCCCTAGTACCAAAAATCAAATATAAATAAATAAATTGGTATCATTCAAACTGCAATATAAAATTAGTAATTTTAATATAATACCATTTCCAGATGCAAAATATTTTTAAATACATTTACTGCTCCATGTGTTAATACTGTATCATTAATCTGCAAGACATAATTGTTTTATAAATATTCATTTAGCTTTACTCACATATTTATCACTTGTTTTGCTCTGCAGTCTTTCTGTATCTCTAGTAGCTGGAATGCTTTTTATTCTCCCTTTGGGATTTCCCTTAATGAGGCTCTACTGGGGACAATTTCTCATATTTTACTTCCTTACTAGAAAGATTTTTGAAAAACATTCAATTATATGTTGATAGTTATTCTCCCTTGGCATATTAAAGCTATCAGTCCACTTTTTGTTGTTGTTGTTGTTGTTTTTGAGACAGAGTCTCACTATGTAGTTCAGGCTGGCCTTGATCTATGTAGCCCAGCCTGGTTTCAAACTCACGGCGATCCTCCTGCCTAAGCCTCCTGACTGCTGAGATCACAGACGTGCACCACCATGCCTGGCTTCCTTTATTAGATTCATCTGTAACTGTTGAGAAGTCAGCTGTCTAGTAACTACTATTTTCTTTGAAAAGAACTCTTTTATTCTTCCAGCTGCTTAACTCTGGTATTTCTGGTCCTCTCCTCAGTTCTGAAAAGGCCCTAATTATTACCCCTTAAAATACCGACTCTGCCCCATTGTCTTTCTCTTTTCCTTCTGGAACTGTAACTACATGTACATTTTTTAACCTTCTCTGTTACTCTATATTTCAAGTTTATTGCTTCTCTTTTTTTCAAAAAATAAAAAGCTTTATAATAAAATCTATTTTATGCTAAATTATAAAACTAATTTGAATCTTATCAAACATTAAAGCAAAGACTATAAAATATCATTCTGTGCCTTTTCATACATTCTATCTGCCTTTGTGCTAATTTCTCAATTTAAGTCTTCATATTTTCTAATTTGTTATTAATTTGTTCAAGTGATTCAATTTTCATTTCAATTATGACTGGTTTTATTTCCTGAAATTCTATGGTTATTCTTTAGAATTTCTTCTCTATACATACTTTCGTTTGCTTAAACATAGTCAATATAAGCACTCTATATTTTACTATCTCTAGTACTTGAACGTATAGTCCTGCTGTTATTTTGGCTCATTCTCACACATTTCTTTGCATATTAATTTTGTGAGCTGTTCACTTTACTTACAAATTGCGTACATTCTTTGTGGTCTAGGATAAAAGTAAATGTCATCAAAATGGACCTGCATTTACTAATGGTAGTTTCTATTAAACTAATTGGCCACAATCCAATCACTAATTTTGGTTACTTCAGTGTGAACTCAGGTTACATGATTACAACTTGTAGTTCAACTTTCTTACTCTCTATAATACTCAGCAAAACCAGGGAAATATTCTTTGTAGCTCCCTACAGAATGATAGAAAAGCAAATTTAGTTATTTTTCACAAACAGTGTATTCCTTTAGGCTACCAATGTCATGGGGGGGAAAATTACTGGAAACCCCAACTTTGGATAGTTTTGGATTTTTATCTTTTATCCATTTAAGGTAGTTTCTGCAAAGCTAAACTTTTCAAATCCCCAGATTCTACAGCAATGTCTAAGGCAAAACTGATTTTAATATTCCATTTCATTTCTTTAATAACAATTTACCTTGCAGCTCTCTGGAGACTTTAAATAGATGTTTTTAATGTATTAGCCATTTTATTTGGCTTCAGCAGTAAGAGCATGCCAGAAATAGAAAGGCTATAGTCACTCTATGACCCAGTTCAATATACCTCTGTATTTACCAAAAATTCAAAACCGTCCAATCAATTTGGCATATTTTTTATTCCTTTATAATCCAACAAGTCTAATTTCTGATACATGTGGTTATTCTGCCTTCTTGGAGCCAGTTTTGGCTTTTACAATACCACATTTCCCTATACACCTTTGATATAAACATTCACTGGGGCTCAGATCTGGATCTTCTCACTTCTACATATCCTTCACCAATAGACTGCCTTAAAATTACCAACATCCATTCTATAGATGGTCAGCCTCCTCAAAGGCTATCTTCTAGCTACTCTTGCTTCCATACAATCAGTTCTCTGCAATAGCAACCAATGATCTTCCAAAAATAAAAATTAGATCATGTCACACTCTGTAAAATCCTGGACTTTACTTTCTATAAATTCTACACAATTTAACATGGCCCACAAATTCTAATATGACCTGATTCCTGCCTATATATCTTCCTGCCTATATATTTTTATAATACATCCATAATTATCTATGTTACAAAAACTGTTCGTTTCTCAAATATGCCAAACTCTTTCCCCCTCCTGACCCTTAAGACAGACTTATTACACCTCTTCCTGGAATACTGTTTCTGTACTCTTTGCACAGCTAATTTCTATTCACACTTCAAATTTCACCATAAGTTTACTCTCTCAGGAGAATTCTCTGACCATCTAATCCAATAATATTTGCTTTTTAATTTTAGAAAAGTGATTATAATTTGTAATTAAGTACATATTGTGGCTTTAATGTCTGTTCTCTAATTATCTACGAGTTCCAGCACAAATAAACCATATTAACTTTTTTCATTCTGTATTCAAGAACTAGCATCATAACTAGAATATGGCAGGTACTCAGTGAACATGTAAAATGACTTATTAGTTTCTCTTTACACAGGTCCATATGAAAAGCACATGTCTAATCAGAAGTTCAGGGCTGGATATGTAAGTGGTGGAGCACTTGCTTAGCTCTACTTGGGGGACAAACACAGAGAATCAGTTGACTGATAGGAATGTAGGTAAGAACCAGGTAAAAAGAAAAAACATAACTGTAATTTATCCATAATGCTTAAAGTTGTATGGCCAATATTATTGTCCTCTGGTTAATGTTTATTTGTTTTGTTTTGTTTTGGTACTGGGGATCGAACTCCGTCCGTGGCAAAACCACTGAGCTAAATCCCGGGCCCTCTGGTTAATGTTTAATGGACAAGGTCAGCACCTACCTCAATAAGTCAACACATAGCTTTTAAACTAAAATCCATGTTTTTCAAGTTGACTTGACAGCTGGGCATGGTGGCACACCCTTGTAATTTCAGCAATTAGGAGATTAGACAGGAGAATCCCCTGAGTTCAAGGCCAGCTTGGGCAATAGAGTGAGTTCAAGACAATTCTGAATTACATAGAAAGACCTTGTCTCAAAAAAAAAAAAAAAAAAAGTTTGCTATTAGCAACTCTTGAAAACATTTTCCTACAAATCAAATACTATACATGGTGGTTAGTTTCCTTTGGTTAGTGCATAATATTTTAATCTACAACTCATTTATTATTTTAACAAATATAAATTGAAAAATACTTTGTGGCAGAAACTGTTGCAGAACTGGTGATAACAGTAAATAAAAAAATCCTTTATCTCACAGATCTTACTCTCATGTGCTCACATAGAATAGTAATAAAATCTACAGAAAGATAGACCGTAATTTATGCTATGGTGAAATAATGCAAGACCAAGGAAGAGAATAGATGGTGCATAAGTTTAACCTATTAGTAAAATTTATCTATATCTGTTTCAGAAAGGATTTAAGGTATATATTGTTTATAAGTATCACAACTAAGAAACAATGTTTACTTAAGGAATCACTTTCAGCTCTAAAGTTTATAAAACATATGTCCTTTCCCACAAGAGTAGAACTGGCAGACAACTGTTCAGGCTGTAAGTCACTTAATAAGTTATCATAGCCTAGGGCCGAGGATTTAGCTCAGTGGTTCTGGCGCCTGTCTCATAAGCACAAGGACCCAAGTTCCATCCCTGGTACCAAAAAAAAAACATATCATAGCCTGAAACAGGTTCTCCAAAAAGGTAGTACTCAGAGAAGGTGAGAGATTGAAAGCAGTCATAGAAATTCTAGGAATAAGTGAGAAGCCAAGAAGGAAACTACTTCTTCATGACACGAAGCCCAATTGCAGGCAGTCTTGTATTTAACCACTAGCAGGCCAGCTTATCTTTCTCTAATTATAACTCTAACAAAGATCATGTTCCTATTTAGTATACTGTATAGTGTTACATAATTTTCTCTCATTATTCTATCTCAAAAACAAATGTTTAAGGGCCAGGGATTTAGCTCAGTGGTTCCGGCACCTGCCTCACAAGCGCAAGGTCCCAAGTTTGATCCCTGGTATCAAAAAAAAAAAAAAAAAAGTTTAAATTTAGGGGCTTTTCTGATAACTTTAATGGCAGAAAAAAAATTCCTTTTTAGCCCTACCTGTACCATTATGAGTCATATCAAAAATGCAGATAACCAGTAAACTACCCATATATTTTATCTTAATGCCTGGCACAGAGGCCAGGACCTGGAGTGAAATGCAATAAGATAAAAAAATTGGAACATGGTTCCAAATAGCATCCCAAGCACCTTAATGATGACTGGAAAAGAGAGACAATCAGCCACTTTACTCCTTTATACTTTGTCCATAATTATTTTTACTAGCTTTAAGCATACACCTTAAACTAAGATGAGAAAGAATGAAGGGGGCATGAACATAAATCCCTTCTAAAACCACTGGATCATATGGCTGGTGTGGCAGCCAAGTTAGGAATGAGCTATAAAACTAAGTCTGAGGGCAGGGGATCTAGCTCAGTGGCACAGCGCCTGCCTGGGCAGCATGAGGCCCTGAGTTTGATTCCAGGTACCAACAAAGAAAAAAAGAAAAAAAATTAAGTCTGTCTATAGTAAGTTGTTTTTAATTCCTTCATATAAGAAAGAACTTTGTTATTGTTTTTAGCTGAAGAAAGCAAGGCTTTTAGTCAGTGGGTGCAAATACTTTTTTAATTTTTTAAAGTATTCATTATGCTGTCAGGTGAAATCATTCCTCAATTGTGACTATCAAATATAGTTCCAGAAATATTTCCAATTAAATATTCATTTATATTTAAAATTTCATAAAATAAAGCCTCTAGTTTAATATAAGCAGTAATCATAATCAGAAAAAAATACCAGCAGAAAAATGTTGGCCAGAAATAATTACCTTTATGGCTGTGTTTTTCATCTTCCATCCATCCATAGATCCTCCTCATAGTAATATGAGCCATTATTAACTTCAACAACTTCTCATGTAAGTTTTGTCTAAGACATGTGGTTTCCTATTCAGTCTCCTCCAGAAGTTTTCTCATATAAGGTGTCTGAGTTACAATCAAAGTCCTGTTTAAATCCCGGTCATCAATTTCATAATCTCAACCTTTATCAGACCAATCAGTAAATGTGTTTTTTCATCCATTTATTCCATCTCTTCATCAAATAGAGAATCAAGTTCTTGTTATTGTTCTCCTGAAAGACATTATTGATTTGATTCCTCTTCAGGTATAGGTATTGATTCCTAAAAATAGAAATTAGTATTATATATGAAAATTTTTTTATCTTTTAAAAAATCACGTAACTATGTTCTAAGTAAGTTATATCAAGCTTGTATACTCAATGACTATAGTTTAGCAGTCAAACTATAAAAGAATATTGAGCCAATATTATTTTGGCCCCAAAATTACAAGTTCAAGTCCATAGGATCTTTGCATTTGCACATTCAGCAAAATGTCCTCTGATTGGGGATATCTAAAAGTAACAAAACCCATATTAATTTACTAACTCTCAACCAAAAAATCGCCAGATATTAAGAGACAACCAACATCCTATAAGACAAAAATAGTTCAACAAACAAAACTGGTGGAAATAATGAAAATATCAAAGTAGAAACTTATTTTAAACCTCCAACTACAGAACTACAGTAGTAAGATGAACAAACAAGGAGGTACAATGTTGGATGAAAAGAAATACCAGAAAGTGAAAAACAAAACAGTTTCTTGGACATGAGCACTCAGCTCAATGAATAAAAACAGATGTACATCAAGGCATATCACTCTGAAATTTCAACAGTAGGGAAGAAAACATCATCTTAATCCTCAAAAGAAAAAGTCATTTGATACAGAGATGTGAGGTAACTCAATTTTACGAAAAGAAAACTGTAACCAAGCCAAAAACATAAAAATGTTTTCAGGATTCAACAGAAAGTTATATACAACTACTCTGTGTTTGCATGCTTAGCATGGAAGAGGCCCTGGATTCAATCCCCAGTGCTAAAAATTAAAAGATCATTTTTTAACAAGTACACTGACAGAAATAAATCAGACACACATGTTTAAATACCACATTGTTTCTCTGGTGTGAGAAACAGAAAGTGAAAATGAGGACTAAAATATATAATAGGTATTGGGAAATGGGGAGAAAATTTTTACATAGGATGGGGAACAAAGGAGGGAGAAAGAAAGGAAGGAAAAAATAAGGAAAAAAAGAAAATAGAAGGAAAAAAATGGAAACAATGCTTTTGTACATTGGGCGGGGAAGGAGCTTGCGGGGGGGGGGGGAATGGAAAAAGAGGCGGGATGTATCACGTAAGGGTACAAATTCCCTACAATGAGTGTTATTATGTATGCCTAAAATGTATCAATATTTTTCTTAAAAAAAAAAAAAAGTACACTGACAACAACCAGGCATGATGGTGCACACCTGTAATCCCAGCAGTTAAGAGGGTGAGGCAGGAGGATCATCATGAGGTTTGAGATCAGTCTGGGCTTGTGAGTTCAATACTAGCTTGAAATACACAGCAAGATCCTGCCTTAAAAAACAAAAAAAGTAGTACATTGACATTGTTGTCAAAAACTAAGCCACTTCAACAAAAGTTTACCCTGACAAATTGTAGAAATTAATTAGCATCTTTACAAAGAGTTTGAGAAAGGGACTTTAGGATGTTAAAGTGCACACTGAGCCAGTGGCACACTCCTGCAATTCCAGCATGTATACCTGACAAACAGAAAAGTCCCTGACCTTACACTCAACCAAGAGGGTATCACATTGCACCTGGTTTATAACAACTTACCTTTAATTTGACTGGGGACAGGTGATGCCTCTTTACTTCTATCCAAGGTTCTGAATCCAAGTCAGGTAAACCGGTAGAAAAACCTCTAAACATTGCTTGAAGACTACTTGTTTCAGTATTTTTCTTTGGAATCAAGGGACTTCCAATTCTTGGAGAATTTGGGATAGTCTCTAAAATTTTAAATTAGTTCTACAGTTAAAATAACAGGTTTTCCTATTTAAACATTTCATTTGTTCCTTGGTATTTTTTTCACAAAACACATTGACAAATCAATCTCAACTAAAATCTTCCCAGAGATTTTTCAAACATAAAGTTCTTTTAATAATATTTATTCAAAAGAATAGCCACTGAATAATAAACAAAAGGAGTATCATCACCAACCCTCACTTAGACCACCACACTCAAATTTCTCAAGAATGTCAATGTGAGTCATTAATTATGTTGGTAAATCATTTGTGAATCAAGTTATCTGTGAAACTGATTAAAACCTATAAATTTTAATTATGGACTCTCAATTGCTGTTAAGGCATTTGGTCTAAATACGTATTTTACTTAAGGTAAAACTATCCCTCACTGACTACAATCTAGAACAACCATTACTCCTACTTTTCACGTTTTCTTCACTTTAAAAAGTTTGCCGGAATGCACTAAATGAGCATGCCCCCTTACTACCCTGGCTCATACTGAACAATGCAAAGCATAAAATGTGACTACATTACAGTATGAAGCTTGAGGGATAAAGTTTAGAAATTTTAAAAGGAAAACTGTAGGTCAGGCATGACAGCACACACCTGCAATCTCAGCACTCTGAAAGACCGAGCCAGGAGGATCACAAGTTTGATAACAGCTTGAACAACTTAGCATTCAAAAATCAAAGTACAAAGGGCTGGGGAGGTAGCTTGGTGTGAAGGCCCTGGGTTCAGCTCCCAAGAGGGAGGGTGAGAGTGCAGGCCTGACGGGGTAGTACGTGCCTGTAATCCCAAGATGCGCAAGGCTGAGTCAGGAGAACAAAAAATTTGGGCCTAACCTGGGCAATTTAAGAAGACCTTGTCTCAAAGAAAAAAAATAGCTAGGAATATAGCTCAGTGCAAAGACCCTAAGATCAATCCTCAGAACTAACTAAATAAAAACTGTTGTAATTTAAAAGGTCTTTCTTCTCAACATTATCACTTTTGCCAGTTTGTGGTGGTTTTTTGGGGGGGGGGGTTGTTTGGGTTTTTGTTGTTTTTTTTTTGAGACAAGGTCTCACTATGAAGTTCAAGCTGGCCTTGAACTCATGGCAATCTTTTTGCCTTGACTGCTGGGATTACAGGTGTGAGCCACCACACCCAGCTGCATTTTTTGCCAGATTTTAATCAAAAGAATCACATATTCTATAAGTAAAATTCAAATTGCTTTCTTTATAAATATCTTTCTTAAAGTGAAGTTTATATTTTCACCCTAAAATCTTTTGGGCATAGGGTCCTAACTATAGGTCTGGACTATGAGTCCAGACTGACGTGGAATTATGTAGGTCTTGAACTCCCAGTGATCTTCCTGCCTTGGGCTTCCAAGTGCTGAGAGGTGAATGACACCATGACATCTTTCTAAAATATCTAGAGGATTTTGGGGATAAAGCTCAACAGCAGTGTTCACCTACCATGCATGAGATAGGATCCACCTTCAGCACTAAAGTAATATTTATTGAAAAATTAATTTTGAATTTTCAATTATTTATATGGTTCACATATTTCTATTGGAGGCTGCTATTCTAAACCCCTCCCTTTTTCAGTGCTGGTGATAGAACCTGGGCCCTCATGCATGGTGGCAAGTACATTACCTCTGAGCTACACTCACAACTTTTCATTTTCAGACAGAGTTTAAATTGCCTAGGCTTGTTTATAGGTGTGCATTAACATAGCAAGCTACAACTTTCTAAACTAATGGTCCATCTATTACCAACTCATTAACAAAAGTTGTATAAAACACAGGATAGACTTTCATACTCACAAAGTTATAGTAATGGAGAAATGTTCTAATACTATGAGTTATCTCTATCCATACAGTGAATAAAACCTTAAAAGCAAACAGTCTCTATCCTAGTATATGTACTGATTCAGTTCCATATATGAAGATTAACTAAATTACAACATACATGTATAAATAAGAACAGCACCTAGCACACAGTAGGAAAATCAAAAGCTACTGTCTTTAATGCAAAAATTTAATCTTTTAACATCCTAATACTTTATTATGTAATAATATCTAAATTTTCTTTAACCATGAATTATGCTTCTACCATGTGGGTGATTATATTTACATGTGCTTAGAAAATGGAATATTAAAACACTAAAAAATTTGGGAAGACAAAAAAATTTACAACAGTCTTACAGTGAGACTTTAAAAGTATTTAATGATAAGCTATACACAGGGGAAAGGGATGTAAAAAGAATTATGTGTTATGAACATGTACCGACTCCCCATAATGAATGTAATCACCACATACTGCAAACATATACTAAGAAAAAATTTTAAAAATTAAAGTAAAAAAGCTATACATATCTCCTAGGTTTTTTGTACCTATATTTTCTTTTATAATAGAAAATATTTCAAACCATACATTTGTAAAGTTTTGTTTTTGATTTTGAGAGACAGGATCTCACTATGTAATTCAGGCTAGCCTTGAGCTCGTGGTGATCCTCCTGCCTCAGCCTCCTGTGTGATGGGATCACAAGTGTGTATCACCATGCTCAGCCACAACTGTAAAGTTTAAGAATAGCAAACTCCTAATCTTCCAAGTCTAAATGAGTTTAATATGATTTAGATTATCTGACATTAAACTTATATAGATTAAAAAACTTATACAAAACTGATCTTTGCTGGTTTTATTAAATGAAAATTGTCAACTTGGCTCTCCAAAAATAAATCACCATAAATTTGTACTATCTAGTACTGCTTTGTTTTCCACCTTGGAAGGACCTCAGCTCTGGTTGATTACAAAGGTTTCTTTCAAAGGACTGTGTATTTTATGTGTAACATTTTCAGAACATTTCTACATATGAAGTTTCCAAAGGAAATCCCACAGCTTATTTAATAATTAGATCTTCTCATACATTTTTTTAAAAAGTCCTTCCCCCAAAATCAAGATTGATTTTGGGTGCCTGGCTTTTCAACTCTGATGAAATTCTTTTATTTACGGGTAGATTGTGCAATATCATATCCACAGCACAGCAGACCCTGCATTTCAAAAGGAATCTTAACCGTTCTCATTATCAACCTTTTGTGGTGCATTAAGGTCTTCTGCTCAGTGCACATGTCAAGTTACACAATTCAACCTCCAGAGAGGGAAAAATAGAAATTTTAATTTTTCTGATGAAGAGGCTCAATTATGTTAAAAATATTTTATCATACAATTATGGGCTTAAAAAAATTTTAAGGTCTTCTAAATTGAGATTAACAGATGTAGATAAGAGTTTTACTGCTTTTCTTTACCTATAAATATGGTCTACACTTTCTATCTTGTTTCCACTTCAAATTTTTGCTGACATTCAACTTCTCCATTGATTTTAGGGAACTAGGCTTTCTTAGTACAAGCAAGGGACTATGAAGGTCAGAAATTTGGAGATTCCTGGGAAAGGGTGATTTACATATTTATTCCTATGACAGTATGAACAGGTGTGATTCTAAAAAATATTTCCATCTATATTTCTTTATGCACTAGTAGATTCTGATGTATAATATATAGAACCTAATATTTGATATTCTACTATGCACTAACTTGTTTATGTATATAATAGTATTTGTATGCATCTGTGTATGTTAAAAAAACACAAATGTACAAAACATAATTTTAATGTAATTTTATTAATAAGACATAAATGGTTAATGGACAGGCATCACCAACTTGACTGACTTCACTAGCCTGTGGAAAAAAATATTTTCTATATTATCCATCTTACCAATAATTGTTCATATGATGGTTAAAAATGTCATGCTGGACCCCATGTTTATACAATAAATAATTCTAATTTATACAATCAGCCATTACATCTTTTTAAAAAGCTAAAAACTAAACTAAAACAGTATCATTTTTCTTCAACTTTTAAAACACTTGTGCAAGTTTCTTACTGGGATTAGAGGCAGAGAGTTGACAAAAAAATATGAGATAGTAACATGAGATAAAAATATCTGTGAGACGGTCCATCATTAATGTTTTATCAATGGGCAGGTCTCTCATATTAATGTTATCAAAAATAGATTTCCAATAGTAAAGTAAAAAATTCCCTTGTTCATTTAAGTTTCTTTGCCCTTAGTTGTCCACATCAATAAATCCTATAGTCCACGTGAAACACCATGACAATGTGTATTATGTAACATACACTATACTGAAATCAAATACCAAAAGACCTAACAATTTGGGAAATGCTTCTCAGTCCTCTCTTTTCCTGTTTTGATTTGTTTTTTTTGAGGGGGGTACCAGGGATCGAACTTGGGTCCTTGTGCTTGCAAGGCAAGCGGCAGAACCACTGAGCTAAATCCCCGGCCCCTCTTTTCCTGTTTTTTATTGATCTGGACATAAGTACATATACCTGGAAACAAAAGAATCTTGTAGTATTTCCACAATGATAATAATTAACTTTCCCACCATGAAGAAAGGTAGCCCATGCAGCCCAGGCCAATTACATAGAAATGGACAGCTCCTATGGTACAAGCAGTCCTCAGATCTGTCTCACATCATCATCGAAAAGGTGGCTATCTCCATTGTAGTGTTGGCCCAGTCTCCTCCACAGAGGGTTGGGAGTAGACACTGTTGTACAGGAGACAGTCTGGTTGCTTTCGCTTCCATAGCACGATTTGTCCCAATATTTACAATGGCATTTCAGTGAGTCACCTATTCCATTGGATATTCCGATCAAATGACATCCAAGAGCATCGGAAGATCACCACCCTGACTGAAAAAAGTTTAAGCACATATTTTTTTTTCCCCAAGAGGGAACATCTTAAAAATGATCTAGTGTTTCTCAATACTAAAGAAGTTTGGGGAAATTCTAAACACAACCAGATTAAAGAGAACCCTAATTCTCCTTTAAAATATGGGTCATCATATATCTCACTCTAGAGTATAAAACATTTAGACTACTCCAGTCTTAGAAGGGGGAAACTGGAACAATGTATTTATAATCATTGAATAAAATGAAAAGAGAGGTAGAAACTCCATACATTACAAAATACACATATAATTTAAGAACAAGAAACGTAAGAGCAGGCCGGGGATTTAGCTCAATGGTTCCGCCGCCTGCCTCGCAAGCGCAAGGTCCAGAGTTCGATCCCTAGTACCAAAAAAAAAAAAAAAAGAAAAGAAAGAAACATAAGAGCTTCACCAACAATTTGTAGATCTCTATTTAAATTATAGCTCTGCATGGGAGGTAATGTAAATAAAATTTAGAGCATCAGAAGTCATTTAGTCATCTTTAATTTTCCTACAAAACATAGACTAAAAAGAGGTAAAATGGATCAAATAGCCCACTGTTACACTGTTTGCTCTAGAAGAAAAGCTGTTACCTGATTGTGAGCAAAAGGCTTGGCCTGGTACGAACTCTGGACAATCAATCAGTTGAGACAAATCTGTTTGTGGCACAATTCGTGGAGGAGGGCCTGGGATTGGCCATTTTTCTGGTTCTACCCTTTTTCTCATTTTCTCATCCACAATTTCAACTTCTGTGCTATCCTTCAGTGCCTGGCAACAGGAATCATGAGTTATAAAAGAACTTCTATTAAAAAAATTTTCCACTGCAGACCTTATATTTCCAATAACTAAAAAAATCACAAAATCTGAAGTTAGACTACATTGCAGGTAATAGTTCTAAAAAAAATTTATAAACTATTTAGAACAGAATTTTAAAATCGCTCTTGTAAAGTAACAACTATCTTGACTTACCACTGATTTCTCTTGTAGCATGAGGTTTTTTCACAATTAAAAGTCATTTATGAATTATTAAATCAAACAGAAATAAATGTTTTTGCTATCAGTTGAGCTTTATTGTCCATTTTTTCCTCATACTTCCTTTTGTCTTCCCTTTTAAAAAAATTACCACATAAAACGTAGGCATAATTTTATTGTAGTAACTATCACCATTTATTGAATAAATAATATGTACATGATTCCAATGTCTCACATAATAGAGGAAAACTGAGCTTAAATAAACTTAATTTTAAAAAAAGATCACAGGCCTATGAGATAAATTATTCATTACCTCTCTACAACTAAAAGCCTTAGCCATTAGGTTATGGGGGGGGTCTCCTAAAAATATGCTCTTCTTTTTTTTTTAAAGAATTAAAGACTTTGGACTGGGGATTTAGCTCAGTGGTGCCGTGCCTGCCTGGCAAGAGCAAGGTCGTGAATTTGATTCCCAGTACCACCCCCCCAAAAAAAACAAATTAAAGACTTTAACATTTTTTTCTTGTAGTACTGGGGGTTGAGTCCAGGGCCTTCACACTAATCTACATCCCCGATTCTTTTTTTTCCCCCCTTTGAGACAGGGAGTCTGATATATGTCACGGAGAAAGATGCGGAAATCCTCTAGTAACGGACTTGAACAGTGCTATCGGTATATTTTCCTTATTATGTTCACTGGAGGATCTGCAAGCCCAATAGCAAGTAATATACCCAGTATACAGATCATCATGGATATAATCTATATCTTGTTCGGTGTGGCACTTGTACTTAACTTTCCAAAACTTACAGTGAATACCTAAGATTACTGTATTTTACCACATTATCTACACCTGAAACTAAAAAAAAAAAAAACCACAAACAAAACTCCTTCAACCATCCCCCATGGGTTTAAATTTCCCAAAGTAAACTGTGGGAAAAGATTGCCAATAGTGTTGGCTATAACGTAGAGCAGATCAAACTCAACAGTGGTAGTGGTTCAAAAAATCTGCTCAAATCAGATTTTGTTTAAATAATTTTTACTGAAATGTCTTGAAAACTATTTCTTTTTTTTTTTTTTTTTTGGTACCAGGGATCGAACTCCGGTCCTTACGCTTGCGCAGCAGGTGGCGAAACCACTGAGCTAAATCTCTGGCCCTTAAAAACTATTTCTAAGAGGTCTTTATTTTGAGCCAGTGCTAGGTGAAGACCACCAGTATATGGGAGGCTCAGGCAAGAGGTTCATAAGGTTTGAGCCCAACCTAGGCAACTTAGTGACATGGCAAGACCCTGAACCCCAAAAATTTTTTAAAGAAAGGATGTAGCTTAGTGCAATGTCCTTGGGTTTAATCCTTTATGTCTTCCCCTCAAAAAAGTTCTTTATCTTACATACAAGTTTTTATGTGTTTCTTAAATAACTATACTTTATGGGGTTTTTTTGTTTTTTGAGACAATGTTTCGCTTTATAGTTCACACTGGCTTTGACTCAACTATGCATGTAGACCAGGATGGTCTTTAACTTGCAGCAATCCTCTTGCCTTGGCCTCCTGAGTACTGGTATGTATCATGCATGGCACTTTGTATTTTAAAAATCAGCTATAGGAAAAACTAGATTTGCAAAACCACATGAAATAGTTGGTAATTACAGATTCTTTGTTTTATGAAAATAATTTCTTCAGAGAATGTCATTACTGGAATTATTTATTATAGATTACTTTTGTGGCATTGGGTTGTCAAACCCAGGGCCTTAGGCAAGCACTCTACCACGAAGCTACACCTGAAGACCTAAGTACACATTTAAAGTTTCTGCATATTGTAATTTGAAAAAACACTTGCTTTTTCATTGAAATATTATTCCTGGAATAAAATAAAATTATGATACACAGCAGAATGAACTTATTAATTACTGTCATTTTATTACAGCAAAGGTCCAGCTCAGCTATCATTTTCTATGAAATTGTCATTAATTTTCTCAGAATTTTGTTTTCATGTTATTACTGTATGCTTTTTTGGTCTGAATATACTCTTTAAGCCCTTAAGCACATTGTAAGGAAGGAATATTTAACAGGAAGTTTTAGTTATTATTATACTTAGCATTATTGGTTTTAGTGGGTTGATGATATACTAAATGAAATTCCTTGGAAAAATAAAAACATTTTAGAATAGCCTATATTCATGTTACATTCATTATGCATTTAAATTTATAATAGTGGGAAATGTATCCTCTTTTTGTTAAGAAGATAAGGCTTTATTATGCTTTGCAATTAAACATATCAAGAGCATGAATGGCCCAGGGATTAAGCTCAGTGGTGCCCTGCCTGCCTCGCAAGTGCAAGAATCCTGCATTTGATCCCAGGTTACCTACCCCACCACCCAAAAAAAGAACATGAATACATGTGTATATCTGCAGCCCTGTAACTTTGAACAATGTCCTGAAACAATAATATATACTTTCCGGGCCAGGGATGTAGCTCAGTGATGCTGCACCTGCCTGGGAAGGACAAAGCCTTGAGTTTGATCCCTAGTACCAAAATAATAATAATAATGATACTGATGATAATAATGATAATAATATATACTTCCTAGGGCTGTCATGAGAATTAACTGTTAATGACAGTTATCTGGCCTATGTGGTAACCTCTAAGTACGCATTTGCTATTATTGTTAGTCTTCAAAGAAGTCCTTCTCTTGATCATATTTTTAATCATTAGTCACTTCTATCAGCTTCATCTTATATGTGTTTGAATACACCCAAGTCGTTCCTCTCTTGAAAAAACTACCAAGAGAAGCAAAATACTATGGATGACATTCATTTCTGCCCTGTTAGTAGGTCTAAAAAGCTAAACTTGTTGATTCTGGTTCTTCTTCTTTTGTTTATTTATTAGCTTACTGGTGTTCTTGATTCTTGTCCTGTGACTTTCTTGCTATTTGTGTCTTTCTTTTGTTAGATCTAGTTGACTCCGATTCTGAAACTTGCCAGATATATACTCTATACAAGTTATTATAACCTCTTTTTTAAAATTCTTATTAAGAAAGGGCAAATAAAATAACACTTATGGTATAATACAGTATTGAGGATTTAGAAGCATAATTGGTAAACTGTCAGCCTTAGAACTATTACTCTCATCTTAAGACTTGTTTTATTTTTTTTCTGGTACTGGGGATCAAACTCAGGACCTTACACTTGCCAGGCAGGCACAGCACTACTGAGCTACATCCCCAGCCCCAAATCTTGTATTCTTTTTTTTTGGTGAAGGGGCTCGAACTCTGGTCCTTGGCTTGTGAGGCAGGCAGCGGAGCCACTGAGCTAAATCCCCGGCCCAAGCCTTGCATTTTTTTGGGGGGGGGGGTAACAGGGATCGAACTCAGGACCTTGCACTTGCGAGGCAGGCGCCAGAACCACTGAGCTAAATCCCCGGCCCCCAAGCCTTGTATTCTTAATAGACTAAACTCGTGGTTTCTCAGAACTTGTACTCCCTTTCTTTGCAAATGTAAATCTTTCTCACTACCAAGCACTAAGGGATGGATCCATGTATTCCACCACTTGTAGTCATTCATAATAGGTTTGAATGATTAAAAAAAGGACCCAAACTAATATTCATACAGTAAAGAACCTCATGTATCCAAAAATATTGATTGTACACAATAAATTGTTCAGGAACTCATGATTACCAAGATTTTGTTTGGAATAAAAAATATGTCTGACACTGTTCAGTCTAGGTCTTTACCTCAAATTTGTCCACAGTATACTATTTGTATGAACCTTCTAAGGCCCAAATAATCAGTATTTCACTTTTATTCTTTTCCTATTCATTCTTTCATTCATTCATTTACAGTACTGGAAGCTGAACCCAGGGAGTTTGCACTGGGCTACATCCCCAGACCTTTTATTATTTGAGATGAGGTCTTACTAAGTCACTAAGTTGTCCAGGCTGGCTTAAACTTGAAATTTTCCTACCTGAATCTCTCAGAGTGTTATGATTACAGGTTGGCACCACCATATCCAAAACTTTTTATAAAAAATTGACTTTTTTCTTCTGTGCCAGGGATCAAACTCAGGGCCTTGCTTATGGTAGGCAAATAAGTGCTCTACCACACAGACATATCCCCCTACTCCCTTTTACTGAGAGTCTCACTATACAGCCCAGGCTGGTCTCAAACTTGTGATCTTCCTGCTTCAGCTTCCAGAGTGCTGGGATTACAGATATGCAGTACTATGCCTGGCTTTGAACAGGTATTTCAACACAAAGTATACAGGTAACAAACACTTCCAAATTCATTAGGAAAATGCAAAATAACCATAATGAGAAACCAGTACTTTTTTTTTTTTTTTTTGGAAACAGGGTCCTGCCACATAGCCCAGGCTGGCTTCAAACGCCTGATCCTCATGACTCAGCCTCCCACACATTGGTATCATAGGCATGCACCACCACACCTGGATTACATATCTATTATTTTAATAGCTGACAATATCAAGTGCTGCAGAAGCTGTGGAGTAACAAGTTTCATACCCAATGGTGGGAATGCCAGTTCAGATAATAGGCTAGCAGTTTCTTATAAAGATAAACACACAATTTACTATATGTTCCAACAATCACAATCGTAGATATTTACCCAACAAACATATGTCCACACAAAAACCTTTAGGTTTACTCATAATCTGCAAAATCTGGACATAATCTAAGTACTCATTAACAAGTGGATGGCTACAATGCAGCACAGCTGTTCCATGAGATAGATACTTGTCAGCAATATAAAAGAGTAAACTACCGGGCCAGGGATTTAGCTCAATGGTTCCACCGCCTGCCTTGCAAGCACAAGGTCCTGAGTTCGATCCCCGGTACCAAAAAATAAATAAATAAAAATAAACCACTGATACATTCAACAACATAGATAAATTTCAAAAGCACTATGTTAACTGAAAGAAATCAGAAACATTGGCTACAAACTCTAAAACTTTTATGTTATTCTGAAAAAAGAGAAACTATAGGGACAAAAAGATTAGTGGTTGCCAGGGATTATGCATAGGAAAAGGTATTGGCTACATAAGGTAATTTGATTGCTATGTATGTAGGAAACAGAAGAAAAAATAAAATGCTAAAAAACATTTCTAGAAACCAGACAGATAAGAGACTAAGTCTATTTTAAATTAGCCTTTGTGCAGCATATGAAAAATCAAATAGGAATATACGCTATTTTATAGCAATCTGAAGATGAAAGGACCAAGATTACTAAAGAAAGTCAAAGCTTGCTGGGCATGGTGGTGCAGGCTTATGTTCCCAGCACTTAGGAGGCTAAGGCAGGAGAATCTCAAGTTTGAAGCCAGCCTATGCTACCTATTGACGTTTTAAACCTAATCTCAGACATACCAACAAAAACAAAACAAAGTGTGAAGGATTGATCTTAAAACAGGTGGCAGCATCCTCAGCAATTCTTTGAAGGTTTTCCAAGGTGACATTTATTTAGGTTTTCTTAAATGAAGAAAAGTCATGAGATGCTGTCTCAGTTTTAAGCAAATACAGATAGGATTGAAAATTTTTTTTGATGTTGGGTCTTTTTGTTCAAGTTGGTCTCGGCCTCCTAGGCTCAAGTGATTCTCCCAATTCAGTCCCTCAAGTAGCTGAGACTATAGCTGTTTTACCCTAGTCTCAGGTTCACAGAAAACTTGGGTAAAAAACAGTTTTAAAATAAATAATTACCTCTAAGATGAGATTAAGGTTTGTGGTGAGAGCCTGAACACGGTGAAAACCAGCAATCAGAGATATAGGCAAGAAACCTTGTTCATCCATCTTTCTCCGAAGAAAGAAGTCTCGTTCCAAATTTTCTATACTGAAGTAATATTCACTGAGAAGAGAAATAAACATAAAAAAATCCACTTATTCAATAAGATATAATATCTACTGCTTACATATCAACTGCTTTGAAAATACTTTAATTTGGGATGCCCTATCGAGGTCGCCAGTCACATGGAACACGACGAATTAGCCCATGCCCCGGCAACAATCCACTGGACACACACACACACACACACACACACACACACACACACACACACACACACACACACACACACACACACACCCTGCTCCTCTGTACAGTCACCTGGTTCCACACTACAAAGACACAGAGGACACCGGACCACCAGACCACGGTACTGAGTCTCGCCGCTCCCCACGCAGAGGTAGGGGCTTCTGAGCCGCCATCCCACTGCTCCTCGTCCAGAGGAAGGGGCTTCCTGGCCACCATCCCTCCTACTGCTCCCATCCCAGAGGAAAGGGCTTTTGGGCCACAATCCCTACCACTGCTCCCGGCCCCTGTCCCACCTCTCCCAGCTCAGAGGAGGTAATCCGTGCAGGCACCAACAACCCCACACCCAATCGAAATGAGAAAACACGCGAATAAGTCTCAAAACCAGACTTGCAGATCACCTATAGCAACCCCAAAGGGAAATGAGATGGAGCACTCTGATACTCAACCACCTGGACCCACTAAACTGGCAACAAAAGGGCATCTGGAAAACATGAAATCAGAAATAATTTCTCAGATAACAGGAGAAATTGTGCCCCTAGCACAAGACATGATTAATAAATCTAGAGAGGAGCTCAGAAACATGATGGAATCCCAACATAAGAAACAAATGGAATCCATAAAACAGATGCAAATAGATTTCCAGAAGATGAAAAACTCCATTGAAAGTCTATACAGCAGAAGGAGCCAATGTGAGGACAGGATTTCAGATACAGAAGATAAGATTGCAATTAGTGACCAGGAAAAGAAAAATTGCTTCAAAATTCTAGGGGAACATGAGAAATCAATCCAGCAGCTGCTAGATGATGTAAAGAAGAATAACGTAAGACTGACTGGAGTCAATGAAGAAACAGGGAGAGTGCAGATGACATAAAAAAACTCTTCGTAGAAGTAATGGCAGAAAACTTCCCAAGCAGGGGAAAAGAGCTTGACATACAGATAAGTGAGGCATATAGGACTCCAAAAAGCCTTGATCAAAACAAATCTACACATAAGCATATAATTGTTAAGATTCCTGAAACTCAACAGAAAAACAAAGTTCTACAAGCAGTTAGAGAAAAGAAACAAATCACATGCAAAGGAAAGCCCATCAGAATCACAGAAGACTTCTCAACACAAACCATCAAGGCAAGAAGAGCTTGGAGTGACATATTCCAAGCCCTAAAAGAAAACAGCCTCCAAACCAGGCTGATGTACCCTGAAAAACTATCTATCAAAACAGATGGAGAAATAAGATACTTTCATGACAAAGAGCACCTTAGGAACTTCGTGAATACAAAACCAGCACTCCAAAGAATTTTACACAATATCCTAGGAACAGACATTGAGGATCACAAACCCCAGGGAGCAAACCAGAATGAACCCATCTGGCATGACAAGAAATTAAATGTAAAGGGGGAGAACCCAACAAAAAGAAAAAGTAATGGCAATGACAAGTCAATACGTTTCAGTTATAACCATCAACATTAATGGTCTCAATTCACCAATCAAAAGAAATAGACTGGCAGAATGGGTTAAGAAGCAAAATCCAACAATATGCTCCATACAAGAAACACACTTAGTTCAAAAGGAAACTCATAGACTGAAAGTTAAAGGGCGGAAAACAATACTCCATGTGACAGGAACCTGAAAAAAAGCAGGAGTAGCTATCCTCTTGGCAGATCAAGTAGATTTCAAATCAACACTGATTAAGAGAGATAAAGAAGGACACTACATCCTTGTAAAGGGAACAATCCAAGAGGAAGAGATGACAACCATAAATATCTATGCACCAAACACTAGTGCACCCAACTATATAAAACAAATACTAACAGACATGAAAAGCCATATATGCACTAAGACAACTGTAGTGGGGGACCTCAACACCCCACTGTCACAAATAGATAGATCAACTAGACTAAAAATAAGTAATGAAATACTAGAATTCAATCAAACTCTTGAACAAATCAACTTAACAGATATTTACAGAGTCTTCCACCCCACAAAATCAGAATACACATTCTTCTCAGCTGCACATGGGTCATTCTCCAAAATAGATCACATACTCACACACAGAATATGTTTAAGTAAGTGCAAAGGAATTGAAGTTATCCCCTGTATATTATCAGACCATAGTGCTATGAAATTGGAGATCCATAGCAAAAGAAACTCAAAAAATTTCATAAACACGTGGAAATTGAACAACACACTTCTGAATAACCAATGGGTCACAGAGGAAATTAAAGAAGAAATCAGACAGTTCCTTCAATTAAATGACAATGACAATACAACATATCGGAATCTATGAGACACAATGAAAGCAGTCTTACGAGGGAAATTCATAGCAGTGAATACGCATATTAGGAAAACAGAACGAGCCCAATTAAACAACCTGATGCTGCACCTCAAGCTTCTAGAAAAAAGAACAGGACAATCCCAGAGCTCATACAAGGGAGGAAATTATAAGGATCAGAGGAGAAATCAATGCAATGGAGACTAAGAGATTGATACAAAAAAATCAATGAAGCCAAGAGTTGGTTCTTTGAAAGAATCAACAAAATTGACAAACCCTTAGCTAACCTTATCAGAAAAAGCAAAGAAAAGGCCCAAATCCATGCAATTAGGAATGAAAAGGGTGAAACTACAACAGATCCAGCGGAAATCCAGAGGATCATCAATACCTACTTCCAGAAACTATACGCCAATAAGATGGACAACACAGAAGAAATGGACAGATTCCTAGATACATAGGAATTACCAAAGTTGAATGAAGAAGACCTAAAAATTCTGAACAACCCAATATCAACCAATGAAATTGAAAATGGAATTAAAAACTTATCAACTAAGAAAAGCCTGGGCCCTGATGGCTTCACTGCTGAATTCTACAAGACATTTAGAGAGGAACTGCTGCCACTACTGTTTAAACTCTTCAATGAAATTGAAAGGGAAGCAATACTCCCAAAGTCATTCCTGGAAGCAAGCATCACCTTGATCCCCAAAGCAGAGAAAGACCGAACCAAAAAAGAGAACTATAGTCCAATCTCACTAATGAACATAGATGCAAAAATCCTTAATAAGATAATGGCAAACAGAATGCAGAAGATCATCAAGATCATACACCCTGATCAAGTGGGATTCATTCTAGAGATGCAGGGATGGTTCATTATATACAAATGAATCAATGTAATACACTGCACCAATAGAACCAAGGACAAAAACCATATGATTATCTCCATAGATGCAGAAAAAGCATTTGACAAAATCCAACATGCATTTATGATAAAAACCCTACAAAAAATTGGAATAGATGGTCTCTACCTCAAACTGATAGAAGCCATCTATGAAAAACCAATAGCCAATATCATACTAAGTGGTCAAAAACTGAAATCCTTCACACTAAAATCAGGAACAAGACAAGGATGTCCACTATCACCACTCTTGTTCAATATAGTTCTGGAAACATCAGCCACGGTAATTAGACAAGAGTAAGAAATAAAAGGAATAAAGATAGGTAATGAAGAAGTCAAATTGTCATTATTTGCAGATGACATGATACTCTATATAGAAGACCCCAAGAACTCCACCAAAAGTCTTCTAAACTTAATAACCAAATACAGTCAAGTAGCTGGTTACAAGGTCAGCACACAAAAATCAATAGCTTTCCTCTACATGAATGACAGACTCACTGAGAAAGAAATAGGGCAAATAATTCCTTTCACAATAGCATCCAAAAAACTGAAATACCTAGGAATCATCCTAACGAAAGAAATCAAAGACCTCTTCTCTGAAAACTACAGCACTCTGAAAAGAGAGATTGAAGATGATATCAGAAAATGGACAGACATCCCCTGCTCCTGGGTAGGAAGGATTAATATAGTGAAAATGGCCATACTTCCAAAACTGCTATATAGATTTAATGCAATTCCAATTGAGATCCCAGCAGCATACTTCATGGACCTTGAGAAAACAATCCAAAAATTCATTTGGAGCAAGAAGAGACCCAGAATAGCAAAAGCAATTCTAGGTAACAGAGACATGGCAGCGGGTATCACAATCCCCAACCTGCAACTCTACTACAAAGCTACTGTGACAAAAGCAGCATGGTACTGGCAAAGAAACAGACCTGAGGACCAGTGGAACAGATTAGAAGATGCTGAAACAATGCCAGACACACTCAGCCATCTCATCTTCGATAAAGGAGCCTAACACCCTCACTGGAGGAAAAGATAGCCTCTTTAATAAATGGTGCTGGAAAAATTGGGCTTCAACTTGCCAAAGATTAAAACTAGACCTATTATCTCTCGTCATGCACTCAACTAAAATCAAAATGGATTAAAGATCTAAATATTAAAATAGAAACTCTGAACCAGTTGGAACAGAGGTTAGGTAGAACTCTTGAAGACATCGGTGTAGGAAAAGATTTTATGAACAAAACCTCAGTTGCCCGTGAACTAGCACAAATAATCAACAAGTGGGATCTCTTCTTATTAAAAAGCTTCTGTACAGCAAGAGAAACCACCAACAGAGTGAAGAGACAACTCACAATGTGGGAAAAAATCTTCACCTGCTCTTCCTCAGACAAAGGTCTACTATCTCGAATCTATAAAGAACTTAAAAAGATCAGAGCTCCCAAATTTAGAGACCCAATCCAAAAATGGGCATCTGAAATGAACAGACATTTCTCAAAGAAGTAGAAATAGCAAATAAATACATGAAAAACTGTTCAACATCACTGGTCATTCGAGAGATGCAAATGAAAACAACACTGAGATTCCACTTCACTCCAGAAAGAATGGCTGCTATCATGAAACCAACCAATAACAAATGCTAGCGGGGCTGTGGGGAAAGAGGAACCCCTCCACTGCTGGTGGGAGTGTAGACTGATGCAACCACTGTGGAAATCAGTATGGAGATACCTCAAAGAACTAGGACTGGAAGTCCCATTTGACCCTGCAATTCCACTGCTGGGGATATCTTCCCCAAAGAATTAAAAGGATCATACCACAGTGACATATGTGCCCCCATGTTCATAGCAGCACAGTTTGTAATAGCTAAAACTTGGAAACAGCCCAAATGCCCATCAAATGGAGACTGGATCAAGAAAATGTGGTTTCAGCCATAAAACATGAGAAATTAGAGACATTTATAGCTAAGTGGACGCACACTGAGGTGATACTCTTAAGTGAAATAAATAGGACACACATGTATAAATACCAAATAGTTTCTCTGGTGTGAGAAACTGAAAGTGTAAATAAGGACTAAATGTATAATAGGTAATGTGAAAGAGGAAGAAAAGGGGCAAAGGGGAAGGAAGTGGGAGGTCTAGGGGAAAGGATAGAAGGGAATGGGATTAATATGAGAAAATGGAAAAATAGGAACAAAATCTTTGTAAATAGGGAGGACTGGAGGGGTTGCAGGGAGGGCTGGGCAAGGCTGAAAAATAAGAACCAAGAGAGACTATGTAAAGGTGCAAATTTCCAATGATGAATGTCATTATACTGTATACCTAAAATGTACCAATGATTAGAATGAATAATCGATAATGTAAAATAGGAAGAAAAGGTCCAAAGGGGTAGGGGTAGTGGGAAGGGCAGAGGAAAGGAAAGAAGGGAAAGGAAAAATAATGAGAAATGGAAAAAATGGAAATAAAGTCTTTGTAAATAGGGAAGTGTGGAGGGCGTGAAGGGAGGGCTAGGAATGGGGAAAAAATAAGAACCAAGATGCATCATGTAAAGGTACAATTCCCAATGAGAAATGTAATTGTGTTGTATACCTAAAATGTACCAATAAAAGAATTTAACCAAAAAAAAGACAATACTTTAATTTGGTTAACATTACAGTATTTAAACATAGATATATAACAGTTTAATAGAACATAAAAATAGCAAAATAACGTACTGAGTTACTAATTTCTCCTTGTCTGAGTACAAACTTCAAATAGGATTATTTTCCAAAAAACATTAAAGTGTTTAGAACAGCTTCATCTAAATATAGAGAACTAAGAGTTCATTTTACTTTAAAATAGTTCAGTAATGAATTTATTTTAAGAAAGAGTCTCACTATGTAGCCCAGGCTGACCTCAAACTCACAATCCTCCTGTCTCAGCTTCCCAGCTACCTCTCCTTGGTTCATTTAAACAATAAATAACAAAATAAGCATATTTCAACATATTACCTCCCAACTTTTCCCCAATCAGTGAGAAGAATGGTATACTTCAAAAATATCCTTTGTGGAAGTGATTTAAATGTAGTTTTGTTTCATTTTCTAAATTGAAAAAGTAAGCCAGACATGGTAGTGCACACCTATAATTCCAGCACTTGGGAGGCTGAGGCAGGAGGACTGCTGCCAAGTTTGAGGCCAACCTGGGCTACACAGTGAATTCAAGGCCAGCCTGAACTGCATAGTGAGACCTAGTCTCTAAATAAAGTACTGAAATTGTATAATACTTGTGAACTCTAGTAACCAGCAGAAAGCTGAGTAAACACTTAGGGAACCCATGAGAACATGTACACTACACACAACTATATTTGAATGCTGAATTAGGTTATCTCTCTTTTTTTTTTTTTTTGGTTGCTGAGAATTGAACCGAGGGCCTCCTGCAATGCTCTGCTACTGAGAGCAATTCCTCCAGGTCCTCCTCCTCCTTTCTTACTAACTGTAAGACATAAACAGGTAACAGGGATAGGGAGCGCAGCTCAGTTTAACAGTGTCTGCCTAGCACACATAAGGCCCTGGGTTCAATTCCCAGCAAAGCTTTAAAAAAAAAAGTGAACAGTAATGTTAACAGTGTGATCAATGACTGCAAATCTTAAGATACAAAGACAATATTCAAAATATATTTACTATTAGCTTTTGAGAAATACCTGTTTAAAAACCTCCTTCTAAATAGAGCCAAACAGGAGAAAATGTACAAAATAAAACAAATCAATGGTTTGATGAGATAACCTACAGTTTAATCATACACTGTTTCCAAATCACAGAGAAAGTTTTCAAAGAAGGGTGGCAATTTATGCGACAGTACACCAGTCCGTATTTCTGAGTATAAACCTCAGTGACTAGCTATCTTTGGACTATTTAAAACAAATTCTAACTCTAGGCATTTATGACCTTTCCCTAGAGAAGGGGGGAGAAAAAATCACCTCATTCAAAATGCAAATAAATACACAAATTTTCTTTGTAAGATGATGTTTATCTGATTATCAAAATACAAAGTTTTCACCAGGATGGCAACACACACCTCTGGGAAGCTGAAGCAGAAGGATCACAAATTCAAGCCCAGCCTGGGCAACTTTGCAAGACCTTGTCTCAAAATAAAATACAGTAAAAGGAGCTGCGAATGTAAATTCAGTATGAAAGCCCTGAGTTCAATCCCTACCTCTGCTAGAGAGAAGAGGAGCAGACAAGGGAAAGGAAATAAGGAGAGGGGAAGGGAAGACCAATTTTAAGAGACAAATTACTTATATTAGGGTTCTCCAGAGAAACAGAACCAATAGCTATAGCTATAGATACACAGTGCAAGCTTTCGAAAATGTTTGTGAAATACTATTGACATCTCAGCAATGCTAGAAAGTCATTACTCTTAAGCACTGAAAAAAATATAAAACTTGAGGACATTACTATTCTGATCTTTGTTATACCTCAAAGCCCTATTCACAGTGCCTGGTAGGCACATAATAGGTATGGTGAAACTCTAAAATTTTAGACATTAAGACCAATATTTTAGTCATAACTATTCTTGGATACAAATTTTCCTGAGTCAATAATAAATTTCCCAGTCTGGAGAGGTGGCACATGGCTGTAATCCTAGCACTCTGGAAGGCTAAGGCAGGTGGACTGCAAGTTCCAGAGCCTGTCTCCAAATTTAAACAAAGGGCTGGGGACTTACCTCAATGGTAGAATGAGCTGGATTCCATCCCCAGCACCATAAACAAACAAAAATTTTTAAAGGCTTCCCTTTAAATGTAATACTTTGTGAAAACCAAAACATCTAAATATATTCATTAGTCCCCCTATTACCTATATATATATTTTTAAAACTTCTAATAAAGTACAAACATTCTAATCTCTAAATTTGAATGCCAAGACTGGTCTCAACTGGAAACAATCAAAATTTTTAAAAATTAAACAGTCTGATATGAAATCTCACTGAAAATTATTTCTTAACCATTTTGGTTACCTTTAAAATACATGTAGCATCATTTTGCCACAAGTAGAAGGAAAACTTTAAGTAACTTCAAAAAGAAAAATCTAACCCTAATCAGCTCACCTATGTACTATATTAGAAACCTCAATGACAAAGTCAAACCATGACTTCTCAAACGTAGATTTCTATTAATCAAAGAATGCTAACAATAGCAAGCCTCCCTAAACCAGATGGGCTTTACTGCCGAAAACCCTACTGCTGAAACAATAACAGAAAGGAGTCATGATATCATGGTGTGACATTTTGCTCAGTGTCCTAGTGGACATTACCACGTCCTACTGTAGCAGCTCTGGATTCTACACTGCATGATCAGAAACTTTGTTAAAACTAGAGTAGCTCTGCTCCTCCCTCACTTGTATGAGCATGTGGAGACCGATTATGCTGACATGGAGCTGCACGTCTGCTGTCAGGTCTCAGAAGGAACTTGGCAGCAACAGCCACAAAAAAGGAATAATGGTAGGAAGTTAATAGTCACATATCAGGCACTTCCTGCCAACAAAAAGACCCTTTCTTCAGTGTATGCATCAACTGTAACAAAAGATGCAAGGACAAACTGAACAAGTTGCTTTACACTGTAAGCCAATCAAATTCACATGAAGGCACTCAAGAAGGTGCCCAGCTGATGCAGTGAAGAAATTCCTTTCTAAGAACAAAGCAGAGCTCATTTTCTTTCCTAAATAAAAAAGTTATGCTCTTTCAAAAGTAAAGTAACCCTTTCCCTTCAGCTTGGAAAGGTAGAAAAAAAATCAAATTTTATAAGGTGGTTCAGCAAATCACTTGGGTAGGATTTTTCTCATGACTAAATAAACACATCTCTTTACTTACATAGAAACATACAAAATTCTCTGTAGAATACAAATATGCAGAGGATTTTTCTTTCTTAAAGACTAATACTTGTCTGACTTCAAAATCAGTATCCAGAAAGCAACTGTAAGGAGTAAGGCTTCTGAACTAAAAGATTAAGTAGTCTTCTTTAATATGTGCCCCCAAAAAGAACTTGGATATAAACAAACTCAGATTCACAAGTTAGCAGAAATAAAATCAGAAGCTATCTGCCGCTATTTCTGTCACTTATGTTCATTTGCAAAATTTTAATATACCTGGGCCGGGGATTTAGCTCAGTGATTCTGCCATCTGCCTCACAAGCACAAGGTCCTGAGTTGGATCCCCAGTGCAAAAAAAAAAAAAATTAAAAATTAAAAAACCCCTCAGAAAGACACTATTACAACAACATGAATCAACTATACCTATCTACTTACATAATTTTCTGGGCTTTTGTGTTTGTTTCGGAGCTAGGGACTGAACCCAGGGCCTCACTCATGCTAAGCAAATGCTCTACCACTGAGCAACATTATCCAATCCTTTTAGATATTTGAGACAGGATCTCACAAAGTTGCTCAGGCTGGCCCTGGACTTGTAATTCTCCTATCTCAGCCTCCAAGGAGCTGAGATACACACTACCACATCCAGCCAAATATAATCTTTTAAAAATACTTATTTTACTAGTATTTCCTAGAAAATATAATCAATATTAACATTCTCTAACTTTTATTAATAGTTTAAAAATGTTATATTCACTTTCAGGGTAACTATTCACATAAAAGTTTGATATTGCAACAAATTTTACTATTCCATATAATTACATGTGACATCAACTTACATTTGCCGTTTAATATATTTTTTAAGCAATGTTTCCTCCACAGGATACACCTGTACGCCTGTCCCATCATCATAGTAGTACATCATACTGGCATTAAATTCCGTTTGAGATGGCTGATCAGTCCTTTCACCGAGTTCTCCATATCCATACGTATACTCAGAGTTCACTTGATGTGAATAAAAAAACAAGAAGGGTGATCGCAGATTTTAAATAAAGGAAAATCCAAAGTGAAGTACTTCAAGGGTTAATAAAAATAAAGCCATCTTTATTACCAGACAAAAAAAAACCTAGTTAAAATACAATAAAGGACAATGTGAAAAACTAACAGATGGTTTGCTCCCTTTTTTCAAAGCTCATCTAATTTAACAAAACAAAAAAATTATGTCATACGTCGAGGATTTCCTCTGCCTCGTCCTCTTCCCCATCCTCGGCCTCTTCCTCGGCCTCTTCCTCGGCCTCTAAAGGAACCTCGGATAGTGCCACCCTCACTTCTCACACTGGATACTTCATCTTGATCATCTCTTTTTTCTCTATCTTGCCTCCAACCTTTGTAAAACAAAAATAGTTAATACATCCAGTTTGCAATAGAATGACACAATTATCTGTATGAAAACATAGTAAACCTTCCCTCAACTTTAGAAGTAGTGAAAGTAGCCACGCTGTCTTCAAATATACACTTAGAAGAAATCTGTCAAAAATATCTGACTGCTTTCTCTGCCTCTCTGCTTCCTGCCACCATGGAGATGGGAGAGGAGCTTTGCTCCTCTATGCCCTTCTGCCATATTTCCACCAGCCGACCATGGACTGAAACCTCTGAAACTGTGAGTCAAAATAAACCTTGTCTTTAAAAAAAACTATTTCTGGCATAAGAGGGATTATGTTTAGTAGTGGCATATAAAAGAGATTTTAATAAAATATACTAGAAAGATATAGGTCCATTGTGAAGATTGCTCAATTAAATATTCATAGTACAGTTCCAAACCTACTAAGTTTAAAAGATATAAAATTCCTAAAGCAGGGCTGGGGATTTAGCTCAGTGGTTTCGCCGCCTGCCTTACAAGTGCAAGGACCCGAGTTCGATCCCCAGTACCAAAAAAAAAAAAAAATTCCTAAAGCTATGCCAGGGATTTAGCTCAAAGGCACCATGCCTGCCTTGCAATCACAAGGTCCTGAGTTTGATCCCTGGTACCAAAAAAAAAAAAAAAATATTCCTAAAGCTAGATGTGGTGGCACACAGGTTTAATCCCAGCACTCTGGGAGGTTAAGACAGCAGGATCAAAAGTTCAAGCCTGGGCTGAGCAACTGACTCCAAAAGCCCTCAGTTTAATTCCCAAAACCACCAAAAATAAAAAGAAAGGAGAGGGGAGAGGGGGAGAGGGGAGACAGGAGGGAGGAGAGAGGCGGGAGGAGGAGAGAAAAGGAGGAGATGGGAGAGGAGGAGAGAGGAGAGGACAGGAGAGAGGAGGGAGGAGAGAAGAGAAAAAAGACCCAACTCAAAAGAAAACAAAAACAAAAACTTTTCAAGCTGGGGGTGGTGGTGCATGCCTGTAGTCCCAGTACTCAAAAGGCTGAGGCAGAAGGATCACCGTGAGTTTGAAGCCAGCCTGAACTACATAGCAAGACCCTGTTTCAAAAAACCAATAAAAGGGCCAGGGATTTAGCTCAGTGGCATCGTGCCTGCCTCAAAAGTGCAAGGTTCTGAGTTTGATCCCTGGTACCACAAAAAACAAACAAACAACTTTTTCATAAAATGTTTAAGGGTGTTTATATATAAGACATTCCATTTAAAGAAAAACATTACAGGGCCAGGGATTTAGCTCAGTGGTTCTGCCACTGACCCACAACCGCAAGGACCTGAGTTCAATCCCTGGTACCAAAAATAAAAAAAAAAGAAAAATATTACAAAGAAAATAAGAAAAGATACATGAAATACAATATAGGAGTTATATCTACAATATAGTACATATAATAACTCATATTACTTTCACACAAATACAAGACACACACAGAGAAAAAAGAAAATGACTAAAACATTAGTAGGGCAAATAAATACACAAATGGCCAATGAACATAGAAAATGAAGCTCCACCTCACTGCCCATGAAAAATGAAATCAAGATAATGAAGGAGTCTTTCATCTACCAAGTCTAGAAGACATTTTAAGATCCTGTAATATCAAACAGAAAAGATAGAGCATTTGTATACTGGAAATAAGAGTGAAAAACTTTAAACAGAATAATCTAATAAATGTAAAGATAAGCAAATCCCAGAACAAGCATTCTCAACCTTAGAACTTCTGACTCTTTGAGTGTGTGGGGCAGAGGGGTCTTGAGCACTGGATGTTTAGCATCATCCATCCTCTCCACCCCCAGATACCAGGAGTGTTCTCGCAGTACCCCAGTTGTGGCAATCAATAGTATCTTCACACATCCCAAAATCTTCCCCCGGAGAACCACTGCCCTAGGCTCTCTAAAGTCCATCCCTGATGCTTCCCATAAAACAGTCTTTTTCAAACATTTCTGCTGGAATCTGCATAAGCTTTGTATCATAACCCAATCAACTTACAAAAAACTTTAATATAAAATACAAATACTGTGAAAAAATATTTACTAAGTACTCTATCAACATTTTTAAAAACCAGATCATGACCTCATATACGAATTTCCTACTCCTCACACAGGTTTCAGTCTGCAGCCTGAAAACATTATCACAGAGAGCCTCTTGCACTTGTGTGATATTACACATGCATTAAAATATTCATGGTGGTACTTCAGTATGAAAAAATACAAACGATTCAAATGTCCACCCACAGTAAACTGATTTTACCAAATAGTGAAATATCTTTTAGCAGAAGGAAAGAAAAAGAATGAATTACAGCAAGACAACCAACATGTATGAATCTCAGAAAATTAAGACTAAGTGAAAAAACTGCTGCCAAAGAACTTGTTAATGAAATCATACTGCAATTTCAAAACATGCAAAAAACTAAGACATTCAAGCATATTTTTTCTCAGAGAGGAGGCAATGGGATGACAATGCACAGGACACACAGGGAAGTTTAACTTATGTTCCTTGGGTGTTTTGTTTTTCTTTTCTTTTCTCAAAGAGTCTATGTAGTTTAGACTGGCCTTGAACTATGTATCCCAAATTGGCTCTGAACTTGTGGCGATCCTCCTGCCTCTGCCTCCCGAGTGCTGGGAATGTAGGCATGCACCACCATGGCCAGCTAATGTGTGTTTAGCGTACTAAGTTTCCAGGTTTGTTATATTATTATTCTTTATGACTTCACTTGCAAATTTTCTTATAGTCTCAATATTTTAATTAAATATTTTAAAAATTTAAGAGTATCCAGTATTTTTATAATAAAACCTTTACATGATATATTTTTTTGTTTTGGTACTGGGGATGAAACTCAGGACATTGTGCTTGCAAGGCAGGCAGCGGAACCACTGAGCTAAATCCCTGGCCCACATGATGTATTTTTTTAAAAATGAAAAGGCAAAAAGGTCTTTTTAAGTCTTATAATTTAAAAGTGGTATTTTATAAATAACAGAAAAATCTGACAACATTGTTAGTGACACGGAAATTAGCGATTTTCATAGATGATACTTTTTTTAGGATATCACTGATGAAGTTACTTTCAAATAATTCAGCACAAAAAAATACAACAAAATTACTAAATCTAGATAATGGTTAGGCAGTATTCACTGTATAATTCTTTCCACATTTAAAATTTTCCAGGCTGAGCATGGTGGTGCATGCCTGTAATAATGAGTTCAGGGCCAGCCTGAAGTGCACAGGCAAGACTCTGACTTAAACAATTTAAATAAAAGTTTTTTGTAATTGGAAATTTTTAAATATTATGTTTTTAAAAGAAAAAAACTGTCTTCTGATTCAGTCACAGAACACATGCCTTATCAGGCTTATAAGGTTGTAGCAAAAATCTTTAAAACCAAATGATCATTCTATTTCACATATCCTCTTGTCCTCTGCTTTCTGAAATCTAAGCACACCCTGTTGAAACATACCTATAAAATGACTTTTTTATATTTGAGGGTTTTTGTTTTGTTTTGTTCTTGAGTTGGAGCCTTGCTATGCTGTCCTGGTTAGTCTCGAACTCATGGACTCAAGTGACCGCCCCCTACCTCAGGCTCATAGGTAACTTGGACAACAGATGAACACCACCGTACTCAGATGTGGAATTTTTTAAATTTTTATTTATTTTTATGGTACAGGAGATTGATCCTAGGGCCTTTGTTCTGAGGTAAATTCTCTACCCTTATTTCTTACTGAAGTCAATGACTAAGTCTCTAATTTGCCCAGGATGGGCTCAAATTTGCAATTTTCCTGCCTCAGCTGCCCAGAGTCTGGGGATATAAGTAGTGCCACCACACCCTGCTCATAAAGTACAATCTGGATGTTGGCTGTCCTCAGAGTAGCACTACTGGGAGATGGTGGAACCGTTGGCAGGTCACTGAGGCATACCTTGGGAAGGGACTGCAGGACCCTGTCCGGATTGTTTCCTGGCTATTCATGTGACCTTTCCTCTGACACCATAGGCCCAAACCAACTGGGCCATGGATCTCGGACTGGAAGCCAATATAAACTTCTCCTTACTTCATGAGTCAACTATGTCAGATATTTGTCAGTGACAGAAAGCTAACACACCACAGGATGGAGCAATCAATCTGCTCATCGGCATTTACTTAAGAAACAAAGTAGCTCAGTGGTAGAGCACTAGCAAGATCCTGAGTTTGATCCCCAGTACAGCAAAAAAAAAAAGTATGATGCCATGCGCATTTGCCTCTTAATAGCCCAAAAGTAGGCAAAGCCAATTATCCATCAACAAATGAATGGATAAAGGAGTTTATCCATTCAAAAGAATACTATTAGGCAATAAAGAGGTAAAAACTACTAATACATGGAACAATATAGATGAATCTAAAAAAACAATGCTGAGGGCTGGGGATGTAACTCAGCGGCACTGAGCCTAACTCGCAAGTACAAGGTCCTGAGTTCAATCCCCAGTACCAAAAAAAAAAAAGCAATGCTGAGGAGCCAAGTGTGGTGGTGCACACATGTAATCCCAGCCCTTGAGAGGCTGAGGCAGAGGATCGCCATGAATTCAAGGCCAGGCTGGACTACATAGTAAGTTCAAGGCCAGCCTGAACTACATAGCAAGATCCTGTCTCAAATCGCCCTCCCCTTCCCCAAAAAGTGCTGAGCACAAGGAAACCAAAGTACATAAAGCATATTGTATAGCTACATTTACATGAAATTCTCAAAAAGTGTCCTACAATGACAGAAAGCAGACTAGTGGTTAGGGTTGGTTGAGACAGACATATACATTTATCAGTACCAGGAATTGAACCCAGGGCCTTGCACATGCTAGCAAGTACTCTTTGCTACTGAGCTACATCCCCAACCCTTTTTCAGACAAGGTCTTCCCCTGGTTGGCCTGAAACTTATGATCCTCCTGCCTTCAGAGTAGCTGGAACTACAGGTGTGCGCCACTATGACCAGTAGAGCTGTTTGTTGAAAAAAGGACCCAAGGGTTGGAGTGTAGCTCAGTGGTAGAGTACTTGCCCACAAGCCCTGAGTTTCATTTCCAGGACTACATAGAAAACCAAAACAAAATGAAACAAAAATTGAAAATGGATAAACTATCGAGAAGAGGCTCCCATAAGCCAAATCTGGAAGTTTAAAAATGAAGTGTAATTATCATATTAAGTTATAACACATTAAATAAAGAAGCTATGAATCCACAATGTTAACAGAAGTTATTCCTTTCAAAATTCATAAAAACAATGCAATAAAAAAAACCCAGCATCTGTAATCATCATAATAATAACTCAATTTGGCAAGAATCATTCCTGGAAGCTAAAGCTCCTGTGAAAAAATCTGATGAATAATCATATCCACAGCCTCAAAGCCTCACAAAGTATATACTAATCACAAAGGAGGAAAGAGCATCTTTAGAGTCAAAAATCTGAAGTACTTGACCAACTCAACTAAGGGTTCAAACCAGTATCATATGCATTCTCAAATTACGTGCACTAACAGGAAAACTGTATCTGTCAAAACCTCACAGCCCAAAACCAATCATAAGGAAGCACCAGAAAACAAAGTGAAGAGTATCTATGGCAAACTATCCTATAATCTTAAAAATAAAAAATCAAAGTCATGAAAGACAAACCAAGAGAACTGTTAGACAAAGACAGTCTAGAGGCTGGGGATTTAGCTCAGTGGCACCACACCTGCCTTGCAAGTGCAAGGTACTGAGTTTGATTCCAGTACCAAAAAAAAAAAACAGAATCTAAAGAGAAAAAGCAACTGAAGACAATGTGTAGTCCCAGGGGTGGGGGAGGTAAGGAAATAAGAGAGAAAAATCTGCCCATGAATGGTTAAACTTCAGTGTTAATTGTGCTATGGAAACCAGAAGCAATGGTGCACACTATAATCCCATCTACTCTGGAGGATCAGGCAGTAGGATCACAAGTTCAAGACCAGCCAAGGCAACTTAGCAAGACCTGTATGCAAATAAAAATTAAAAGGGGCTGGAAATATAGCTCAGAGGTAGACCACTTGCCTAGCATGCACAAGGCCCTTGCTTCGATCTTCAGTACCTCAAAAATAAAAATTTTAAAACTGTGGTTATACTGTTTTTATGAACTATGGCCATAGGCATTTATGGTTAAATAGACAAAGTGTCTGCAATTTACTCTCAAATGGTTTATATTATAGTTACTAATACAATAAGCACTACAGCTAAGTTTTTTAGTCATATTTCTCTTAGAATGTAACTTACTTTGTGTATCATTTCTCCTATTATTATGTGCTGACTTATTTGCTTCAGCTTGACATCTTGAGTTATTCCGGGATCCAGATCTTTCTTGGCTGTCTGGCCTAAGATCATCTAAGTGGAGCGGTACCCACTTGTGCTTATTAGCTTAAAGAAAACAAGATAAAATCATTTAGTGGCAATGCACAATTTTCACTAAAGCTTTGCAATTCTGAAAGCATTACGAATTTTAACTCAGTAGCTTACAGGGATTATTTGTAAAGTACCAAAAGAATCTTTTCCTGTTTCACATAGATATTTGATAAACTTACTTAAGTTAAATGTCTAAAAATCAAGTGAAAAGCCAATGGTGGAATGCTATTAGAATTATTTTAGTATATTGTGCTGCTGAAGTGAGCACATTTTTTTTTTTTTTTCCGATATTGGAGCTTGAACTCAGGACCTTGCGCTTGTGAGGCAGGCACGGTGCCACTGAGCTAAATCCCCGGCCCTAGAGTAAAATTTTTTTTTAATTTTGTATCAGGGATTGAACTCGGGTCCTTGCACTTGCGCAGCAGGTGGCAAAACCACTGAGCTAAATCCCTGGGCTCCCTAGAGTAAAATTTTTGAAGACTTTCATGAATTCCAAAGTTAAAGTTTCTTATTCATTGTTCTGCCCAACTGACATTTTTTACTAAAATAAAAAGGCTCAAGGCAAAGGAAAAACTACAAAATAATTAAGGGAAAAGAAGTAATAGTGTCAATTAAGTACTGATTTCCTATAAATCCCATAAACCTATGGATCAGATGAAGGACACAGAACATGAAAAAAAATCTTAAAAACTCTTTAAAACCTTTCATAAATTCTATCAACAACATTCCCAGGCATAAGCAAGCCCTTCTTTCCATGTAAGAAATATACTCTTGGCAGGTGTGGTGGCGCATGTCTGTAGCCCCAGCACTTGGGAGGATGAGGTAGAAGGATCACTGCGAGTTCAAGGCCAGCCTGAACTACATGGGGAGACCTTGTCTCAAAAATAAATAACCAAAAACACAAAACAAAACAAAAAACAGAAGTATATTCTCTAGGAGATCAATTCACAGCTTGATTTTATGAATACTCTTCAAAATATCTGGTTGATAGTGTTAACCAATCAATTTTCAATAGAAGCAACTAATAAGCAGGACAAATTTTAGGATGTCAGGTCCATCATCTGTATGAATTCTAGACAGCTAAACACTACTTATGTCTCTAGGAAGCAGAAAAAAAGTGATAAAGCGGTTAAGAAGTGAAGTTTTTCTAACAATACTTGGTTGCCCTGTTTTATCTACTTTTCAGCAATTAAGCCTTGCTTACTGTATCAAGGGATCCTAATACATATCCTGCAGCAAATAAAATATTCAGGAAAAAAGCAAATTATTCAACTAAGTGCTCAGTATATGACAGCCTGTTAGTTCCAGAATTAAGAAGTTGTCTGGCATCTATTATGCCATTTAACTTCCCCTCCCATGTTGTTGTATTTACTGTGCCTTCACATACTGTGTATTTACATGTTGTATTTACCATGGAGCAAATGTTTCAATGGCCTCTGTGGCACTCAAAATAAAGTGATAGATAGAAAAAATAAATAAATAAAGTGATAGAGCTGGGATAACTCAAGTAGAGCACTTGCCTGGCATGTGTGAGGCTTTGGGTTTCATCCCCAGTACTTTAAATAAATAAATTCATTAATTCCAAGTTACCAGGCCATTTGGGCTATGGACCATGTCTACATCTCTCAGCTTCTCTGCCATGTTCTCTGGGCTAAAAACACTGAAGAGTAAATGCTTTTACAAAGCAGGCAAATTATCTGTCTCTAGACACATGAAAAGTACAGAGGAGAAAATGGAAAAGGATGTAAAGACAATTCTTTTCCCTTCAAAGTGTAATTTTTAGCAAATGAAGGAAAAAGGCAACTAAAAATGTCCTCTATTTTCTCTGAGAAAAATGAGTCCTGAAAAACTTCATTTCTTCAAAACTCCATAAGAAACAGGGAGCAGTTCCAAAGCAGATATAAAAGAATAGTAATCACACAGCTTTTTGTATCTACTACCAACAAAGCTACAACCGGAACTTCATCCCATTTTCTTGCATACAGCAGCATATGAGTGCAGGAAAGAAAAGGAAAGCCTACCAGTCCAGAAATGTTACAATAACAAATAAGTAACTAAGGCAGATGGTTTATCCACTGATGAAGACCACAGACAAGTATTGATTACTACAACTTTCTTCAAAACTTTAACATCAAGAGGAAGATGCAGGTAACTGACCTCTCTTTCGCTGATTACTTGATTGAGCCTCATTCTCACTCACATTTTCACCAGGACCATTGAATTTTGTTTCCCGGTTTTCTTTGCTCTCGCTGTTACTTCTCTTTTCAATCTTCTCTTCTTTTTCTTTTCTAATTTGTGGCTTCTTACTTCCTTGGCTTAGGACACTCTGAAACTACAAAAGGTTTTCTGAACAAAATAATTTTTCATTAACATTTTCACGAGCATATCTAAAAATCTATAATATAACTTACCTAAATATTGTAAAACAAATGACAAATTTATGAAATATAAAAAACTACATTTCACTGGGCTTGGTGGTGCATACCTATAATCACAGTGCTCAAGAGGCTGAGGCAGGAGGATCACCACGAGTTTGAGGCCAGCCTGGGCTACACAGTGAATTCAGGGCTAGTCTCAATTACACGGTGAGACCCTGTCTCCAAAAACCAAAAATAAATAACTAAATAAATAAACTACTTTTCAAAAGAAAACATGAAGAGAAAAAAAAAAGTCAAAATGCAGGCTGGGAGAAGAAAATACCTGCTAAGTATTTGATAAAGGACTTATATGTAAATGTATAATGAACACTCAAAATTAAGTAATAAGAAAATAAATCCAACCTGGGGCTGTAGCTCAGTGGTAGAGTGCATATCTACCACACTTGAAGCTGAGGGTTCAACCTTGAGTACTACAAAGAACTACAAAAAAAAGATTACCTTTTTCTTCCCCCAGTATTGGGGGTTGAACGCAGGACCTTCACACTAAGCTACTAAATTGCTCAAACAGGGCATGAACTGGTGATCCTCCAGCCTTAGCCTCCCTGAGTGCTGGATTACAGCTTGTGGCATGAAGTGCATTCCAACACTCTGGGAGGCTGAGGCTACAAACTGGAGCCAGCCTGGGCCACTCAGCGACTTAGCCAGACCAGACCCTGCCTCAAAATATTAAAAAATGTTAAAAGGGCTGGGGCTAGGCCTTGAGCTCAATGCCTCAGTAACAAAAAGAACAGCCCAATGTGCTGCCACATGCCTATAATCCCAACACTCAGAAAGCTGAGGGAAGAGATCATAAATTCAAAGCCAAACTGGCCGTGGTAGCACATACCAGTAATCCCAGCACTCTGAGGCTGAGGCAGGAGAATCTTCCTGAGTTCAAGGCTAGATAGACTAGGCTACCCAGTGAGTCCAAGACTAGCGTGAGCTAAGTGAGACCATGTCTCTAAAAAAAAAAATTAATGAGGATGTAAATTAACTGGAATTCTCATACACTCCTGGTGGGAGTACAAAGTTTGGTGGTGGGCCAGGGATTTAGTTCAGTGGTTCCGCCGCCTGCCTCGAAAGCACAAGGTTCCGAGTTTGATCCCTGGTACCAAAAAACAAAGTTTGGTGGTTAATTTTTTTTTTTTTTTTTTTATCATTTTGAAAGAGTCTTGCTATGCAGTTCAGGCTGTCCTCAAACTTACTATGTAGCCCAGTTTTGCCTCAAACTTGTGGGGATCCTCCTGCCTCCACCTCTGCTGGAATTACAGGTATATACCACCACACTCGGCCTAGTAGGTCCTTAAAGAGCTAAACAAATAGGTATCATATGATGCAGTTTTTCTACTCCTATTTATCTACCAAGAAAAAAAATGAAAGCATATGTCCATGTAAAATTTTGTACACAGATGTTTATACAGCAGTTTTATTTGTAATACCCAAAACTGGAATCAATCCAAATGTCCATCAATTATAATTAAATTGACAAACTGCGTTTCAATCACACAGTGGAATACTACTATGAAACAAAATGAACTACTGACAAATAAAATGGGAATAAATCTCAAAATGATTATGCCAAGTGAAAGCCAAAAAAAAAAGAATACAGGTGTGGGGGTGTATGCCTGTAATCCCGGAACTCTGGGTGGCTGAAGCATGAGGACTACAAGTTTGAGCCCAGCCTGAGCAAGTTAGTGACTTACTGAGGCCCTCTCTCAAAAAAGAAGGGGGGGGAGCACTGAGGATACAGCTCAGTGTGAAGGCCCTGGGTTCACTCTCCAGTACTGGGGAAAAAAAAAAAAAGAAAAAGTACTATACGACAGAACATACCAGTCAGTGGTTGCTGGAATGGCAGGGATGATGAATAGGACACAAAGAATTACAAAAGGATATAATGAAAAAACTTTCAGGGGTAGTGGTTAAACTCATTATCTTGATGGTAGTAAAATTTTCATAGGTATATACCAGTTAAAACTCATTCAACTATATACTTTACATATGTGCAGTTTATTCTGTCATTTATACCTCAAGCTAAGCTATTTAAATTAATATACCTACAATGACATACCACTAATACTATACAAATTACAAACAGCAAAGGGTACAGAGTCAAATGAAAACATGTAACCACAGAGGCTGCCCCTCCAAAAAGTCTCCTGATAGGGTACATTAGAGCCATCATTCAGAGCTTCTTTCAGTTAAAATTAAAAATCCATTCACTGCACACTTCATAACATTGATACATATGTGCACATATATACATGCATGTATATGCATGTACACTTAGCTCTTTGACCCAGTGAAAAAATTATAATCAAAGACACACTTGGGCCAGGGTTGTAGCTCAGCAGGCACAGCATCTGCCTGGCAAGCACAAGGTCCTGAGTTTAAGCCCCAGTACCCCCCAAAAAAGATGACATACTTATAGTACAAACTTTCAAACATGAAACAGGCTTCAGTTGACATGTTAAAAAATCTTTTCCATAAGCATTACAGCGTGGTGACAGACAGGTACCTCTATCAACTCCCACACCTCACCCTGCTCTCAACCTAGGAATACAACCAGATGAGGGAAATATGATGAAAGAAATCAGGCACCTGGCCAGACATGGTGACACATCCCTGTAATCCCAGTACTCTGGAGGTCGAGGCAGGAGGATCTCTGAGTTTGAGGCCAAGTTGGTCCGAAGGTTGTGGGTTATTGTTAAAACTGAGTTTGGGGCCAGCCTAGGCTACAGACTTAGTTCAAGGCCAGCCTGAACTACATAGTGAGACCTTGTCTCAAAAAACCTTAATAAGGCTGGGGATTTAGCTCAGTGATTCCACCACCTGCAAGTGCAAGGACCCAAGTTCGATCCCCAGTACCAAAAAAATAAATTTAAAAAAACCCTTAATAAAGAGGGGAGGGGCTACTGGGGGTGTAGTTTAGTGCAAAGGCTCTGGGTTCAACTCCCATTACTGGAAAAAAAAGGAAAAAAAAGGCACCTGAAAAACAGATAAAGACTATGAAAAGGGTAGCTGCCAAATTTTCAACACCTCTTTATCAGTGTATATAATTTAGTAAGAATACAAAGTCTTGATTCATTATCATTTGTAACATGTTCATTATTACAGAAATAACAGGTAAAGCTTACTGTAGGAAACACTTCAGTCACCAAGTTCATTACTAATACTACTGACAACATCAAAAGATGACTAGGAATTAAACATAAAAGTACTCTTACCAATAGATTAAGTTTGTACATATGTCCTTCACAGTGAAATTTTTTTAGGTTGGTTTGTCTGTTCTTGCAGCACTGGGAATTGAACCCAGGACTTTCTGAGCTACATCCCCAACCTTTTTTAAATCTGAGACATGATTTTGCTCACATTGTTAAATTGCCCACGCTGGGCTCAAACTCGTGCTCTTTGTGCCTCAGCCTCCCAAAGTGCTGGGATTATAGGCATGTACCACCATGCCTGGCTTAGATTTTAAGTAAAATAAATTCTGCATGTTAAAATGAGAATATGTGCCTTTTAACTTTTAAAGGCCTTAAAATAATACTTACTCCAGTGTTCACTAATTCACCTGGTGTTGGCCAAAGAGCCATATCGCTGAAATCGCTGAGCTAAAAAAATAATACATAAATGTTATGTCTGCAGATTCTATTTTTCAATGTTTAAATAGAAAAGATATTTGCTAAAAGTGATAGCAATTTTAAAAATCACCCATATATATTTAGATATAAAGGTATTTGCCAAATGAACTCAAAAGTTTCGCCAAACAAAACACTTGATTTAGCTCAGTGGCGCCACGCCTGCCTCACAACCGCTAGGTCCTGAGTTCAATCCCCCCACCCCCCAATACCACAAAGACAAACAAACAAACAAAATACTTTGAGGGCTGGAGATTTAGCTCAGTGGTTCCACGGCCTGCCTACCAAGCACAAGGTCCCAAGTTTGATCCCCAGTATCAACAAAAAAACAAAACACTATGAAATAAAGATGTTTTGGTCTCATGAGCAAACTGAGCAGTACATGACATTACTCAGACACACATGATCATGATAACAGAAGTCTATGGGGATGTAGGAATAAAGGCTACAATTCTTTAGAACAGCAGTGGCAAATTGGCACTTGGGTAACAGTGGGGGGGGTGTCATCACTGAAAGCTGTAAAAGGTTCGTCACCACTGCTCTATACTATTAACTTCTAACTAATATAATTATCTGAGACCCTAATGACAATTTTCAAAATGAACGGAGTTAAGAATATTTCCTGATCGCAAGGACCCGAGTTCGATCCCCGGTACCAAAAAAATACATATATATAAAAAATAAAGAATATTTCCTGAAAAGACGTACCTTGTTGGATTTCTTTGTCTTGAGTATTCCTGCTTTTATAGGTTTTGGGGCACTGAGTTCTAAAGGAAAATACATGAAATTGTTTTAACAACTATTTCATTCAATATAGTTAGCAAAATAAGTGTTATACCAATTTCAGTAAGACTGTGTGGTCTTCACTCCTAACAAAATTCAAATTCCTAACAAGAAGTCAACTGTATTTAATATATAAATTCAAATTGGCCTTCCATATCCACATCAAGAAGAAAATGTGAATAGTTCAATTTACAAACTTATAGACCAAACCTTTAATATTAGAAAAATCAGAAATGTAACTGGAGCAAGGAGTGCAGCACTAGGGATTGAACCCAGGACATTCACATTGACCTACACCCCCAGCCCTTTCTTTTTATTTTTTATTTTAAGACAGGGTCTCAGCTAAGTGGCTAAGTTGTTCAGGCTGGGATAAACTTGCAATCATACTGTCTCAGCCTCCCAGAGTGCTTGGATTACAGGTGTATACCACCATGCTTGGCTAGAAGTATATTTTTAATATAGTAAAGTTCAACTCAATTTCTAATAGGTTGTATTTTTCTATGAATTCAATTAGCAAAGGTTCATTCAGAAAACAGGTCAGAAGACTTAACTATCTGTCCTAAGAAACAAACAGGTTTAACAACCTTACTAAGTTTTAGCTAGAATCAAGCCATAAGAAAGAGAATAACTAGTCTCTATAAAAAAAGTTTGTGTAAGACCATCACTGTACTTGTCCTTGACTTAAATAAAAGCACAGTGGTGGACAATTAAAGCCAAAAATATATTATCTCTAAATGCTGAAGCTTTTATTGCCTTTTAATTTTCTTCATTGCCTGGTCAAGATGACCAGATGGCAAGATCATCTAGGTGAACATCATTGAAAGTAAACATTAAAAACAAAAATAATCTTGGGATCTGCATCTTTATATATCACAGTAATCCAGCAAAGTATTAATCCTATCAGTCATGGCAATAGCCAATTGAGAGAATAAAGAATGTCTGAGTTAAGGGCCAGAGATTTAGCTCAGTGGTGCCCTGCCTACCTCCCCAAGGGCAAGGTCCTAAATTTGATCCCTGGTACAAAAAAAGAATGAGTTAAAAAATGAAGAAGCAGCCACTCAGGTGATACAAGACTGGAATCCCAGCAATGGGGAAGCTAAGGCAGGAGGATTATGGGTCTCAGACCAGCCTGGGCTACACACACAGCAGGACCTTGTCTCAAAAAGACAAAAATATCCCAGAACGGGAGGAGATGGGGAGGAGGAGGGAAAAGGGGGAAGTAAAAAGGATCGAGATTGGATATGTAAGTACCACTTCCCCATGAATATATTTATTATGTATTCTAAACATATACTCATTTTAAAAAAAGGAAGGGGAGCCAGGCATGGTGGTGCAAGCCTGTAATCCCAGCACTCAGGAGGACCACCTCAAATTCCAGGCCAGGCTCGGCTACAGTGAGCTCAAGGCCAGCCTGAATTACATAGCCAGACCCTGTCTCAAAACACAAAACAAAGCCAGGTGTGGTAGCCCACGCCTGTAATCCCAGCACTCAGGAGACTGAGGTGAGGATTAGTTTGAGGCCAGCCTGGGCTACATAGTGAGTTCAAGGCCAGCCTGCACTACAAAGCCAGACCCTGTCTCAAAAACCAACAAAACAAAAGGGGGAGGATATTAAAATTAAAAAAAAAAAATCCAGAAGCAATTTGGTTTGTCTTGCTTTTGCGGAAAAAGGGATTAAACTCAAGGCTTTGACACTGAAGTACATCCTCATCAATTTCATTTGAAATAATCTGAAATAAGAGTCTTGCTAAATTGCTCAGGCTGGCCTTGAACTTTCATATCTCCTGTCAGCCTCCCAAGTAGCTGGGATTATAGCCATACACTATCATGCCTGGCTGAAAGCAGTTTTAAATTAGGTATAGAACACTTAATTAAAAGAAGAAAGTGATGATGTAATCAGGGATGGGCAAATAGGGAATCTTGAATCTTCTATTTTTAAAGTACTATAAGTACATTAACACTCCTGTTGCCTTTCTACATTAGGTACCCATATACACATGCACATAAATAAATGTGTACGTGTGCATAAGAATAAAATATCTCATTAAGAAAAACTACACGCAGGAACCAGGTATAGTGATACATACCTGTAATCCTAGCACTCTGGGAGGCTGAGGCAGGAGGATTCCAAATTTGAGCCAGCCTGGACAACTTAAGTCACTTAGCAAAACCTTGTCACAAAAATTTTTTTCTTTTTTAGGGGCTTTTTTTTCTTTTTTTGGTCTTTTTTTTCCACTTTTCTTTTTTGGTACCGGGAATCGAACCCAGGGCTTCGCGCTTGCCAGGCAGGCGCTACACCACTGAGCTAAATCCCCAGCCCTGTCACAAAATTTTTTAAAAATTCATTTTCATTCATTCATTTAGAGGGCCGGGGACTTAGCTCAGTGGTGCCCACACCTGCCTCGAAAGTGCAAGGTCCTGAGTTTGATCCCTGGTACCAAAAATACAAGGGACAGGGTACTGCTATGCACTTCAGCCTAGCCTTGAACTCACTACATAGTCCAAGCTGGCCTCAAACTCATGGGGATATTCCTGCCTCTGCCTCCTGAGTGCTGGGATTATAGGCATGTACCACCACATCCAGCAAATAAAAAAATTTTTAAGGGCTGGGGAGGTAGCTTAGTACAAAGGCCCTGGGTTCAATCCCAGTCCTAAAAGACACATATGATGCAATAAGGAAAAGGATTAAAAATACAGATAAGTAGGGCAAAAATGGAAGCCAGAGATACATATGGCTTAGCGGTACAGCCACTTGCCTAACATGCTCAAGGCCCTAGATTTGAAACTGTGCACCACACCAAAAATGAAAACAAACAAAAACCTCAAGGGGAGGGGGGGAAAATCCTAACATTAGACTAACTTAAATATGCTCTGTACATTTTATATTTTATAAAAACTGCATGGTATATAGCCAGGCCTGATGGCATGTAGCTGCAATCCCAGCACTCAGGAGGGTGAGGCCGACAAATTGCAAATCTGAGCCCAGCCTGGGCAATTTGGTGACTTAAGACCCTTTCTCAAAACTTTAAAAAGGATTGGGGATGTAGCTCAGTGCAAAGGCCAAGTTCAATCACCAGTGCTGGGGAAGAAAAAAAAAAAGAAAGAAAGAAAGATTCCACTACCTGCCTTGCAAGCAGAAGGTCCCGAGTTTGATCCCTGGTACCAAAAAAAAAAAAGGAAAGAAAGGAGAACAGGAAGAAAAAGAATGAATGAAGAGGGCTGGAGATATAGCTCATCAGTGGTGGAGCACTTGTCTAGCACGCCTGGGTCTCTGGTTTGATCCCCACCACCAAATAAACAGGTTTTAAAAAAGAATGAAGAACATCATGTTAAGTGAAATAAGCTAGGCTCCAAAGATCAAGTATCACATATTTTTCCTCATATGAGAAAACTAGGGGGCAAAAAAGAGATGCATGAAAAGTAGAAGGGAGATTATTAGGGCAGAGGAAGAGGATGGGCAAGAGGAAAAGAAATGGGAGAGAATAAGGGAAAGAATGATCAAAGTATGTTATGAGATGCACAAATATGCCAAAATTAAACTCAGCCTAATATGCTCTAATAAAAATGTCCTTAAGAAATTTAAATTATATTATCTTCATATACTTCCTAGTGTAACTGGCACATTCTTTAAACTTTGTCATGATTCATAAAGCACCAGCAGAAAAAAAGAATTGAAGCTGGGCATGGTGGCACATGCTTGTAATCCCAAGGCTTGGGAGGCTGAGGCAGGAAGATCACCATGAGTTTGAGGCCAGCCTGGGCTACATAGTGAACTGCATAGTGCGACCCTGTCTCAAAAAACAAAAATTGATAAGAGTATTTCTATTTAAATACTGATTACATTTATGTTTGGGGTTATAACAACCATATATACCACATCCCTTTATCTCACTCGTCTTCACGACCCTGTAAATACGCTCTAATAAACAGTGAAACTAGCAAGTTATCAGCTTATCAGCTGTAATTTCGAAATTTAAAAGTTCAATTAATTTACAACTTAAATTAGAAAGCAAATGAAGGTACTGGTTTTTGTCTTCGTGTTACTTTGCATCCCCCCCCCCCCCCGCACTTGGTACCAGGGATCGAACTGAGAGCCTTGCGCTTGCCAGGTAGGCGCGGCGCAACTGAGCTGCATCCCGACCTTTTTTTTTTTTTTTTTTTTTTTTTTTAACTGTAGTTGCTACAACCAAACTAAAACACCAAGGGCTCCGTATGCTTACAGCCTTGACCAGCATGCAAACAAAATGGCATACTCTAACCTCTGCTAATGCGAATGCGGGCTAATTGAATGGCAGAAAACTATCATTTATCCAACGTGCAATCCACTCTCGTGTGAACTATCCTATCTCAATCTTTCCAACACAAAGCACTTTAATACTAACTACATTTAGCAGCCTCCTCTTCCCGCAAGGCTGGTGATCCAACCCAAAGACTCTCAGGTAAGCGCTCCACCACTGAGGTCGCCCACTCTTCCCTTTTAAAAAGGAGGGGAAGGGTTAAGTAAAACGAATTAAGAGGTGTGAGGTACACGTACACGTACCAGCTCCCACGACGTTCTTGCTAGGTAGCCCAATCCGGTCTCGAATTTGTCGTCCTTCTCCTTTAGCCTCTCCAGAAGTTGGGACTACAGACGTGTGCTACCGTCCCCCCTCCCCCCGAATCTCACTTTAAATAAACTACTTAGCAGTGTTTTGAAATGAGATTTCACAAAAGATCGCAATCTCGCTTCCACTCGAAATAAATCCTCTTGCTCCGACTCGCTTCAAACCTTTTAAAAGTCCACGGAAAACTGCCCACAGGATGCACAGTGATATCTAACGTCACTTTCTCAAGTCCCTAACACGTGGGGGCCAAACACGCGCGGCGGTGCCAGTCCGCCCGCGTTGCCAAGCTCCCCCCTACGTGCCCCAGCCAGTCACGGAGAACCTGAGGTCCCACCTCTTCCTGTCGCTCCCTTCCCAGATGTCCATTTATGTAAATAAGCAAAGTGAATGACACCTTGGCACAAAACACCTCAACTGACAGGGACGGGGCCTCCCCTCCCCCGTCCCGTGCCCACCGCGGGGCAGCCACAGACCTGCCTCCAGGGTATCGGGCGGGGGCGGCGACAGCTCCGTCGCGGCGGGGGGCAGGTGCTGCGACGGCTTTTTGGTCCAGGGATTCTCTTTAGGCGGCGGAGGTTGCAGCTTCTTCTCGGGGCCGGCCGCGATCAGCTTCTCCTGGGCGTCCTGGGTCGGCGGACCCCGCGGCGGTGGAGGAGTCGGAGTCCGCGGCTCCCCGGCGGAGGGGCCCCCGGAGCCGCGCGGCTTGTGCGGCTTGTGCGCCAGGTGCAGCGCCAGGTGCAGCGCCAGGGGCCGCACGGGCACGGCCCCCTGAGGCACGCAGCGCCCCAGCACCGCGGCCGGCGACGGCTCGCCCCGCGCCCCCGCGCTGAGGGCGGCCGTGGCGCGCTCCGCCCTCGACGCCTCTCCGCCGTCACGTTCCGGAGGGGGCGGCTGCTCTGCCTGGCGGCTCGCCGTCCTCAGCCGCGGCTCCCGGTCGGCAGCCACCGCGGGCGGGTCTTTCCGAGGGGGAGCGGCGGGCACCGGGGCGCGAGCGGACATGGTCGCCTCGCCCCAGCCGGGAGGCGCCCGGGACCAGGGAGCCCGGCCGTCCGTCTCTCCACCGGGGCACCGGCTGGCTCCGGCCCGGGACAGAAGACCCGAGAGCCCGCCGTCGCCGCCCACCGAGGCCGACCGGCGCCCGGCGTGCCAACCCTCCCCGCGTCGAGCGGGGCGCTAACCGCCCGCTGGCTTAGCGTTCCTCAGCGGCGCACGCCCAGAGTCCGCGACACGCGCCCGGCGCCGCAGCCGCGAGCGAGCCTCTACGAGCCGGACTGGAGCAGCTCAAGTCAAGTCGGCCCGGCGCGAGTCGCGAAGGCGGTAACTCATAGCGGGAGGGGCGGGGCGGGGCAGGGCCTCGCCTCCCGGGACGTGACGTGGCCGCTCGCCCCTCCCCGCCCCCTGCCGGCCGCGCGCGGCGGCCGACTGCAGAGCTCGCCCGGTCCCGCCCCAGCTGCTGGTCGAGGAGCGGGAGGGCAACCAACGGCTCTCCCCGGCCCGCGGGCTTCGGCCGCCCAGCTGCGGGCGCAGGGGCGGGGCACGCTCCAGGCCTCTGTGACTCGCGGGCTCCTGCGGCGGCCGCGACCGAAGGGCGGGGCGGCCGCGCACGTGGTGCCGGGAGCACCGGGTGGCCGCCGAGCACTTGCGGCCCGCGCGACGCTGGCCACCGGCCGGGGCGGCTGAGCGTGGCACCTTCGCCTCGCGGAAGTTTCCCTCTGGAGCTTGCGGAAGCCGCGGTGACTTGTAATCTTGAGCCACGTCCAAGGTGACAACAGTGTTATGTGTGGATAACTTAACGAAACCTTTGCTAAGGCTTTTGATTTCCTGCACTTCCCCCTTCGATATTTTTAAAGTGCTCTGAAGTAAAACAGTTACTATTTTGTCAGCTTTTAAGATGTTACCTGTTCCTTTAATTTGCAGAAATAGCACTGGATTACAAATTAACTGTATTCCCCAATATTTTTCTCCTGGGAGGGATATTAAAATAGTACGAATATATTTGTAATAAATCGGTAAGATCGTTCTAGTTGTCCCTGAAATTCAATTAGAGATACTAGTTTCATGTGCGTGTACTTAGGTGTTAATGCTTATTTTCTGGTTCGAGGTTGCTGAGGTGAAATTTCTCAGACTCACCCTACCCGTGCCCTGTTAAATAATTGCTTGCCAATTCAGGGCATTACAATAGCTTTAAACTATAAAGTATTTGTTTTCTTCATCAGAAATCTCCAGTTCATCTAAGCAACCTCCGAAAACCAGTAGCAATTAAATAAGGATTATAATACCATCTCTATTCCCCAAGAGACATTTTTACTTACTCTGGTGTTGGTGAAGTTTTGTATTTTTAACCTTCCACTTGCTGTTCTCTCTTACCAGCTTTTTGAAGGCCTGTCAGGTAATGCTTGAGCTCTTATGAAAGCCTCTCCACAAATCAGTCTACAAGACTTAGAGAACGCTTTTTATTACTATTCACCACCGATCTACTCAAATGCTAGTACATTAAACTGATTAACAACCTGGTTCTCTGCAGTTTGATTTGATTCTATTTTTGTTGTTTTCCGTTACCGAGGATCAAACTTAGGACCTTTCCCTTGCAAGGCAGGAACAGCACCACTGAGCCAAATCCCCAGCCCTTGCAGTTTGATTTATATGAGCAACCGTGGTTGTTTTGTGTGCTTTCTTTCGTTTTTGTTACCAATGGTTGGCTGCAGAGCCCACTGTACAGTTTTTCTCTTGTTTTCTTTGCCCTTTTAGGTCTAAAAAAAATAACCACTAGCCTTTGGGTTACTGCATTAGCCCATGATGGTGGTCCTTTAATAATTTCAAATTATGAACTTTGAGCATTCCATTAGATTTTGCTAGGACGCTTTGCCATTGGAAACATTGGTGGGTGGAACAGGGTCTCACTATGTAGCCCAGGCTGGCCTTGAACTCACGGTGATCCTCCTGCCTCAACCTCTGAGTGATGAGATTACAAGTGGTCACCACTTACGGCACATATTTCCTTATTTAGTCTGCCTTTGCAGCAACTTCTCAGATTCTGCCTTTGCTTCCTAGTTCAAAATCAAGGAAGCCCAGGAGGCTAAGGAGGGAGGATCACTTAAGCCTGGGAGTTCAAGGCCAGCTTGGTCAATTTCAGTGGTACCTTCTCAGTAGGGGAAAGCAAATCAGGGAGGAAGACTCATTTGCCTTATTGCTGTACTTATTTTTGCTCCCCAGATCACACAGATCTTCAGCCAATCTATGGATTATTTTCCTCTGGGTAGGAAATATTCTAACCTGGAGTAACAAGTCATTTGGTTCAAAACACTGACATCAAGGCAATGGGGAAGGGGTGGAAAGAGCCAAGTCCTTGTGTGAGATAGCATCTTTAACTAGATTTCCTTCCCTTCTTGCTCTTCTCCCCACCCCCCTACTTGAGAGAGAACCCAGGACTTTAGCACAGAGCTACATTCCCACCCCCACCCCCTTTTTTGAGACAGGGTCTCACTATGAGGTTCAGGCTAGCCTTGAACTCACTATGTAGCCCAGGTGGGCCTTGAACTCACAGTGATCCTCCTGCCCCTCCTGCCTCAGCCTCCTGAGTGCTGGGGTTACAGATGTGCACCACCATACCTGCTGTTACAGCCTCTTAACTGGCTTGCCAGTTGACAACATTTTTGTGAGTATTAAATGGGCTAATGTGTATAAAATGCTTACTAAAGTCCCTAGCTCAATAATGCTATTTTATTTGTCTTTATTACTTTTAAGTCAGAAGATTTAATCAAATGACCTTAATTTTATTGGTCTAAGGTCAAAGGGTTAATTTTCTAAAAATTTTTCTAATAGAAAATTGGAATCTAGAACATAGTTACAGAGGTATCTTTTGAAAGGAGAGTGATCCTCTAGGCCTTCAGGAGTTTGGAAAGGCACAAAGCAGTTCTTACACCCTCTGGATGATCAGATTGTTCAGATAAGCCTATCCAAAGGAGTCCTGTTTTTCCTGTTTAGAATATGCTAATGTTTCCTCAGATGATTGAATCCACTCCTGCTCCCCCCGCCCGTGTGTCTCAGGAAATTAAAGTCCCATGAGAACATGAAGGCACTCTAATACCAGTGTGGTTTAGGGTGAGGCTAGCAGAAACCCAGTGTGCTCTGTTGAATGCTAGAGAAGTTTCAAAGAATGGATTAGATATAATCTGTTTCAAAAACCAGCAATCTAAGATAAAACAGAACCCAGAGATTGTTTTAACATTCTACAGAACAACCACTTTTAAACCTAGCATGGTGGCACGTGCCTGTAATACCAGGACTCTGGGAGGCTGAGACAGGAGGGTCACCAATCTGAACCCAGCCTGAGCAATTCAGCTCAGTGGGAAGGCCTGGACTCAATTCCAGTACTGCAAAATAACCACTTTCAAGAAGAGTCACTGACCCATCATAATGGCCAAGTTTCAGAGCCTTGGGACTTGTTTATCATAATAATAGCTCAGTGCTGAATACTTCCTCTTTAATCTACAAGGCAAGGTCAAGGTCAGTGCTAACATATGTCTCCTAGGATTTGAACCCTACCTCTATAATTTCTCTCAGAAGTTCCCTTTCCATAACTTTCTCTTTTTTTGGTACTGGGGATCGAACTTGGGACCTTGTGCTTTCAAGGCAGGTGCTGGAGCCAAATCCCCAGCCCCTTCATAACTTTTGTAATTGCCTAAAGTGAGAAGTGGGTTTTGGTAGGCCAGGAAGGATAGGAAGATGGTTTGGACTCAAGCAGTAACAGTGCATATGGCAGAAAAGTGACATGAGATGCATTTTGGAAATGAAATCAGCAGAGTAGGAACCAGCCTACGAGTTTATCCCAGACTGGGCAGTGGGGGAAAGGGGGCAATGAGGACAAAAGACAAAGTCACAAAGATAATTTAGAATGATGGAGCCAGGAGGCTCGTTGCCACTAGTGGACAAAGAGCCCCAAGTGTTTGGCTCACTTCACTTTTAAACATGGGAACAACCAATTAGTTCAATGGAAGATTCATCTGCCTCTCATTATCTATAGCATGTACCCAGGTAAACACCCAGATCTCAGCTGTATTGACTCTTCTTTGGAACTTGCAACTTGCTAGCATGCCTGCATGGTGCCAAAGAAGGCACAGCTTGCTGTTTTTCTTTTGTGCTCACTGGTCAGGCCTCCATCCTCATTATCTGGTCTCCTATAAGCAGGACTTGCTGATCTAATAAAAGGAATCAAGTTCTAAATTTCTGCCTAGTATAACCAAGATCAGGATGCAAATGTAGGATCTTAGCCCCCATCTTCATATTATACTTAGTATGAAATTTAGGAGAAAAATTCAAGAATTAAGGTGGTGCACAAAAAGTAAAATCTGAATCACTGTAAGAAATACAAAACCTTGGGGCCGGGGATTTAGCTCAGTGGTTTCGCTGCCTGCTGTGCAAGCGCAAGGACCCGAGTTTGATCCCCGGTACCAAAAAAAAAAGAAAAGAAAGAAATACAAAACCTGTGATAACCTTGTTAGGGAGCTAGGTATCTACCTCTTTTAAATTTTTTGGTTTGTTTTTTTTTTTACACTGTGTCTTGCTATGTAGTTCAGGCTGGCCTTGACCTCACTATGTAGCCCAGGCTGACCTTGAACTCCCAGTGGTCCTCCTGACACACCTTCCCAAGTGCTGAGATTATAGAAATGTGCCACCATGCCTAGCTGCTGCTCCTGCTTCCTCTTCCTGTTCTTCTTCTTCTTGGTAGAACCCAGAGCCTTTGCACTGAGCTTCATCCCTATTTTTAACTCTTTTTTTTTTTTTTTGAGAAGTCACTGGTTGCCCCTGGGCTCAAACTTGGGGTCCTCCTGCCGTAGTCTCCCAGACTGCTGGGATAAGAGGTATGCACAACCATACCTATTTTTAAAATTATATGTAAATAGTATTGTTATTGGGTAGCTTGCATCTAAAAAGTGGCTCACCAGCCAGGTTTGGAGTTGCTTGTCTCTCCTTCTACAGTTGGGTTCCAGGTTCTTCTCATCACAAACAAAGAATTGAATGAAATGAGCAAAAACCAGTGGCAAAGTTTATTCAAGAATGTAAAAGTGTGAATGCCCATATTAGGAAAACAGAGAACTCAGATAAATAACTTAATGTAGAATATCAACCTCCTAGAAAAAGAAGAGCATAACAAAACCAAAGCTCGTACAAGAGAGGAAATTATAAAGATCAGAGCAGAAATCAGTGCAATGGAGACTAAGAGAACAATACAAAAAATTAATCAAAGAGTTGGTTTTTTGAAAGAATAAATAAAATGATAAACCTTTAGCCAACCTTATCAAAAACAGGAAAGAAAAGGCTCAAATCCATGTAATTAAGAACGAAAAAGGTAAAGTCATAACAGACCCATCAGAAATCCAGAGGATCATCAATACCTATTTCGAGAACCTGTACTCTAATAAAATGGAAAACAGAAGAAATGGACAGATTCCTAGATACATATGAATTACCAAAGTTAAATGAAGATACTGAAATTTTAAACACCCCAATTACAATGAATGAAATTGAAAATGTAATAAAAAGTTTACCAACGAAGAAAAGCCCAGGTCCTGATGGCTTCACTGTTGAATTCTACAAGGCATTTAAAGAACTATGGCCATTACTCCTTAAACTCATCAAGGAAATTGAAAGGGAAGCAAGGCTTCCAAATTCATTCCTGGAAGCAAGTGTTACTTTGATTCCAAAACCAGGGAAAGACCCAATCCAAAAAGAGAACTACAGGCCAGTCTTCCTAATGAACATAGATGCAGAAATCCTCAACAAGATACTGGCAAACAATACAGAGGGTCATCAAGATCATACACCCTGACCAAATCGGATTTATCCCAGGGATGCAAGGATGGTTCAACATTCGTAAATCAATAAATGTAATACACTATATTAACAGAGTCAAGGACAGAAACTATATGATCATCTCAATAGATGCAGAAAAGGCATTTGACAAAATCCAACACCCATTCATGATAAAAAACCCTACAGAAAATTGGAATAGAACGTCTTTATCTCAACCTGATTAAGGCTCTTTATGAAAAACCAACAGCCAACATCATACTAAATGGTCAAAAACTGAAAATTTTCACGCTAAAATCAGGAACAAGACAAGGATGCCCACTATCACCACTCCTGTTCAATATAGTTCTGGAAAATGAGCCACAGCGATTAGAAAAGAGAAAGAAATAAAAGGAATAAAGATAGGAAAGGAAGAAGTGAAACTGTCATTATTTGCTGATGATACCTTACATAGAAGATCCAAAAAACTCTGCCAAAAGACGTCCAGACCTAATTGACAGATTCAGTAGAGTAGCTGGATAGAAGGTCAACACTCAAAAAACAATAGCCTTCTTATACACAAATAGCAGACTCACTGAGAGAGAAATTCAGGAAACAATTCGTTTACAATAGCATTCAAAAAAATGAAATATCTAGGAATCAATCTAACAAAGGAAGCAAAAGACCTCTACACTAAAAACTACAGCACTCTGAAAAAGGAGATCGAGGAGGATATAAGAAAATGGAAAGACATCCCTTGTTCCTGGGTAAGAAAAACCAATATAGTGAAAATGGCCATACTTCCAAAACTACAATATAGATTTAATGCAATGCCGATTGAAATTCCAACAATATACTTCACAGAACTAGAGAAAACAATCCAAAAATTCATTTGGAAACAGAAGAGATCTAGAATAGCAAAAGCAATTCCAGGCAACAGAAGCATGCCTGGGGGTATCACAATCCCCAACTTGAAACTATACTACCAAGCTACTGTGATAATAACAGCATGGTTCTGGCAAAGAAACAGACCCAAAAATCAGTGGAATAGATTAGAAGATGTAGAAACAACTTCAGACATACTCAGCCACCTCATCTTTGACAAAGGAGCCAACCACCATCATTGGAGGAAAGATAGTCTATTTAATAAATGGTGTTGGGAAAACTGAATTTCAACCTTCCAAAGATTAAAACTACACCCATACCTATCACCATGCACTAAACTAAGATCAAAGTGCATTAAAACTCTAAATTTAAGACAGAAACACTAAACTTGCTGGAAGATAAGTTAGGTAGAACTCCTGAAGACATTGGCATAGGAAAAGACTTTATGAACAAAACCTCAGTAGCATGGGAACTAGCATAAAGAATCAACAACTGGGATCTCATCTTATTAAAAAGCTTCTGCACTGCAAGTGAAACCACCAACAGCGCTACGAGACAACCTACAATGTGGGAAAAAAATTTTAGCAGCTGTACCTCAGACAAAGGTCTACTATCTAAAATATATAAAGAATTGAAAAAAATCACACCCATCAAATTCAAAGACCCAATTCAAAATTGGGCATCTGAAATGAACAGACATTTCTCAGACAAAGAAGTAAAAGCAAATAAATATATGAAAAAATGTTCAACGTCACTGGTCTTTCAAGAGATGCAGATCAACACTGAGATTGCATTTCACCCCAGAAAGAATGGCTGCTATCAAGAAAGCAACCAATAACAAATGCTGGTGGGGGTGTGGGGAGAAAGGAACCCTTCTCCATTGTTGGTGGGAGTGCAGACTGGTGCAACCACTGTGGAAATCAGTATGGCGATACCTCAAAGAACTAGGACTAGAGGTCCCATTTGATCCAGCTATTCCCCTGCTGGGTATCTTCCCAAAAGAATTAAAAGAATCATACCACAGAGATATATGTGCACCCATGTTTATAGCAGCACAGCTTTAATAGCTAAAGCTTGGAAACAGCCCAAGTGCCTATCAACTGGAAACTGGGTAAAGATGTTTGTTTTTTTTTAATAAAATGAAGTATTACTCAGCCATAAAGAATGAGAAACTAGGGCCAGGATTTAGCTCAGTGGTTCTGCAGCCTGCCTTGCAAGCCCAAGGACCCGAGTTCAATCCCCGGTACCAAAAAAAACAACAAAAAATGAGAAACTAGAGACAATTTATAGCTAAATGAATGCATATTGAGGCTGTACTCTTAAGTGAACTCAATATCATAACTTATTTTTGGATAAAGAAGATGTGGGGGTTTTTTTATACAGTTGAGTACTACTCTGCCACAAAGAAGGATGAGCTTGAGACATTTATAGCAAAATGGATGCACCTTGAGATCAGTACTGGGAATCAAACTCAGGACCTTGTACTTGCCAGGTAGGTGCGGCACCACTGACAATATATCCCTGGCCCTTGAGCTCATATTCTTCATTTTGTCTTCATCCTCCCCCATCCCCCCGTACCAGGGATTGAACTCAAGACCTTGAGCTTTTGAGGCAGGTGCAATGCCACTGAGCTAAATCCCAGGCTGGAGATCATATTCTTTTTTTAATGCTAATTTCAGAATTAGCTTTATTTTATTTTTTTTTTTTCTGGTACCGGGGATTGAACTCAGGATCTTGAGGTTGTGACAAAGACGTGGCACCACTGAGCTAAATCCCCAGCCCCTGGAGATCATATTCTTAAGTGAAATAAATTGAACACATGTTTAAATACTACGTTGTTTTTCTGGTGTGAGAAACAAAGTGGAAATAAGGACTAAAATGTACAATAGACATTGGGAAGTGGGAAGAAAATGTTCAGATGGGAAGGGGAACAAGGGAGGGGGAAGAGGGATGGGAAGGAAAGGACAAGAAAAGAAAATGGGAGAAAAACTGGAAACAAGGCTTTTGCAGGGGAAAAGGGGTCAAGGGGAGGAGAAATGGGAAAAAAGGAAGAAGCAGGATGTCTTACATGCAGGTACAAATTCCCTGTGATGAGTATTATCACTATATCTAAAATGTACTAATAAATTTTTTAATATATATAATTTAATTGTCATTCAAAATTACCAATAAATGTTTTGCTTTAAAAATTCATACAGGTTGAGAGTAGCTATGGGTTCATTTTGTGGCAGTGTGTGTATTTCACTCTTAACTCTACTACAATTTTTAATCCATTCTGTTGCAGATGGATTTGGGGGTAATTTCCAGTTTGGGCTACTATAAATAGCTCTCATGAACATTTTTGTTTTGGTACCGGGGATTGAACTCGGAACCTTGTGAGTGCGCGGCCAGTGGCAGAACCACCAAGCTAAATCCCCAGCCTTCTCATGAATATTGTTGTTTTCTGTTGTGTATGTGACATTTCTCGAGGGTATCATTTTAGGAATAGAATTTGTGGATCATAGGTTAATTGCTCTAGATATGGTCAAACAATTCTCTAGAATTATTTTCTCATATTGGGGATTGAACCTAGGGCCTTCACACTGAGGTACATCCCTACCATTTTTTATTATTTATTTGGAAACAGGGTCTTGCTAGGTCACTACATGGCCAAGATTGGGCCCAAACTTGTGATTCTCCTGTCTCAGCTTCTTTGCTAGGATTACAGACGTGCACTACCATGCCTAGCTTGCAGACTGTTGTAGCCATTTATACTCACACGATCAGTGTCTGAATGTTCTCTACATCATGGGCTACATTTCCTCCTTACTTTTACATCGTCCTGGGCGACCATTTACATTCTGTTGTGTAACCATAATGCACTTCTTTGTGCTACTGACGTGCTCATAGATTGGTTCTGAAATTTAAGAATCTATGAACACCTTTTTTCTTTTTTTAAAAATTAATTTTATTGGTACATTTTAGGTATGGAGATTTGTACCTTTATGTAATATATCTTGATTCTTTGTTCCGCATTCGCCTGCCCTCTCTTCAACCCCTCCACCCCTATTTACAAAGACTTTGTTTCCATTTTTCTATTTTCTCATATTCCATTCCCTTCTTTGCTTTCCCCTACCCCTCCCACTTCCTTCCCCTTTGCCCCTTTTCTTCCTATTTCACATTATCTATTATACATTGATCCTTATTTACACTTTCAGTTTCTCACACCAGAGAAACTATTCAGTATTTATACATGTGTGTCCTATTTATTTCACTTAAGAGTATTGCATCAGTGTACTTTTTTTTTTTTTTTTTTGGTACCAGGGATCGAACTTGGGACCTTGTACTTTTGAGGCAGGTGGCGGCACCACTGAGCTAAATCCTCAGTATACCTTTTTTATTCTTGTGACAGTTTTTGCTATGTAATAGGCTGGCCTGGAACTTAAACTGTAGCCCAGGTTGTCCTTGAACCCTTGATCCTACTGCATCAGCCTCCTCAGTGCTGAGACTACAGGTATGCACCAGCATGCCTAGTTGAATTCTCTTTAAAAGAAATGTGTTAGTATATGCGTGCAGTATATATTACTTTTAGTATGGGAAATCGGTGCATATGCATATCCCATCAACCATTTTTATACCCATTCCTTCCCCAGATCCCCTTCTCATCTCCACAGTCTACCTCTTTGTGTTCTAGTATCTCTCTCATTTGCTCTTTAAATTGTTTGTATTTTGGGTGTCTTGTATTAGAGCAACCATGGGATATTTTCACTTAGCTTTATGGTCTCAAGGTCCATTGAAGTGCAAGGAGCCTGCAGCCCTGGGAGTGAGAGTGAATTGCATTTCAGGAGGCTCACCTATCATGCCATGGACTCTAAAGGCTGAGGCTTCCAACCAGCCTGGGCATCTTAGGCAGACCCTGTCTCCAAATTTTAAAGGGGTGGGGGCTGGCTGGGGAGGTACAGTTCATTGGGCACTCTCCTAGCAACAAGCATGAGGCCCTGGGCTGAGTCCTTAATACCGAAGGGGAAAAATTACTAGTGCAGTGGCACCTGCTTGTAATCTAGCTGTCTAGGAGGTGAGGTCTATCTCAAGATAAAAAAATAAACAAGGCTGTGGTTTCTCTGCTGGCTGTGCAAGCACAAGGACCCAAGTTCGATCCCCTGGCACCAAAAAAAAAAATTAATTAAAGAGAGGCTCTTGAGCTGGGCATGGTGGCCCACACCTATAATCCCAGCACTTGGGATGCTGAAGCAGGAGAATCAATACAAATTTAAAACCAAGCTGGGCTACATAGTGAGCTCAAGGCCAACCTGAACTACAAAGCCAGACCCTGTCTCAAAAAAACCCCAAACAAATCCAAGAAAGAAAGGCTCTCAGGCCCTCATGGTATAGCCCTTGCCTAGCATGCATGAGGTCTTAGATTCAATTTTCACCAACACAAAAGCAAACATTAGGGCCGGGGATTTAGCTCAGTGGTTTCCCTCCCTGCTGCCCAAGCTCAAGGACTGGAGGTTGATCCTTGGTACCAAAAAAAAAAAAAGCAAACATCAAAAAATAAATTAGGGCCAGGGATTTAGCTCAGTGGTTCTACGCCTGCCTCGAAAGCGCAAGGTCCCGAGTTCAATCTCCCTGTACCCGCCCCCCCCAATAATAATAAAGCCGGGGGGGGGGCGCTGTATCTATTTTCCTACTGCCTTTTTTTTGCGGGGGGAGTGTTGAGACAGCGTCTCGCTATGTAGTTCAGGTTGGCTTTGAGCTTACTACATACCCCTGGCTGGCCTGAAATTTGTGGCAGTCCTCCTGCCTCAGCTGCCCAAGCTTTAGAATTATAGGCATGTGCCACCATGCCAGGCTGCTTTTGTCTTTTTTTTTTTTCCTGGAACCAAGGTTTGAACTCTGGACTTCGAGCTTGCAAGGCAAGCGCTGCACCTCTGAGCTAAATCCCCAGCCTTTGCTTGTCTTTTTTTTTTTTGGTACTGGATATCAAACTCAGGACCTTGGGCTTTCAAGGCAGGCAGCGGAACCACTGGACTAAAATCCCTGGCTTACTTATGTCTTTTTGATGCTAGCCATCCTGACTGGGGGTGAGATGGAACCTCAGTGTAGTTTTGATTTGCATTTTCATAATAGCTAAAGAGGTTGAATTTTCCTTTTTCCTCCCTCCCTCCTGTCCTTCTTTTTTTTCCTTCCTTACTTTCTCCCTCCTCCCCTTTCTTTTTCTTTTTCTTTTTTTAAAAGACAGAATGTCTCTATGCAGTCCAGGCTTGCTTTGAACTTGCAGTGATCCTCCTGTCTCAGTCTCCTGAATCCTGGGCCACCATGCTCAGTCTTCTTATTTATTTTTTTTCCTCTTATTTGAGACAGGATCTTGCTAAATTCTCCAGGTGGGACCTGAATTTGCATTCTTTTTGCCTCAGCCTCCTGGAGTACTGATTTTACAGACAAGCACCACTATACCCAGTAATTAGAGTTATTCATTCAATCATTTCCGTATTTGTGCTGGTGATTGAACCCTGGGTCCTGTTCATGCACTCTACCACTTATACCACTGAGCTACACCTCTAGCCCCTTGATTTTTTTTTGTACCAAAAATTGAACTCAGGACCTTGCACTTGCTAGGCAGGCACAGCACCACTGAGCTACATCCCCAGCCCGCCCCTTGATTTTTTTTTTTTCCCTTGGGTACCGGAGATCGAATTCGGGTCCTTCTGTTTGTGAGGCAGGCGTTAGAACCACTGAGCTAAATCCCCAGCCCCCATTGATTTTTTTTTGTGTTGATTTTATATACCACTTTGTGTTTTTTTACTTTAGTTTTTAATTTTTTAAAAAATTTTATTGGTACATTTCAGGTATACAATATAATGACATTCATCATTGGAAATTTGCACCTTTACATAATCTTTCTTGGTTCTTATTTGTTCCCCCTGTTCCCCTGCCCTCCCTTCAACCCCTCCATCCCTCCCTATTTACAGAGACTTTGTTTCCATTTTTTCATTTTCTCATATGAATTCCATTCCATTCTTTCCTTTCCCCTACCCCTCCCACTTCCCCCTCCCCTTTGCCCCTTCTCTTCCTATTTCACATTATCTATTATACCTTTTAGTCCTTATTTACACTTTCAGTTTCTCACACTAGAGAAACTATTTGGTATTTACACGTATGTCCTATTTATTTCACTTAAGAGTATCGCCTCAGTGTGCATCCATTTAGCTATAAATGTCTCTAATTTCTGTATTTCTAATGTACTTCTAAAAGATCAAATGGATTCAAGTCTTATACTACATTAGTGTAAGGTAATTAACAAATCTTTCTATATTTTAGTTAGATTCATATATGTACCTATTGATTTTCTGGAAATTTTAAAATTTTTCTACAAGTTCCTGCTGATTATTCCTTCCTGTTTCTATATCACATAAATTCCATCATACGTAAAAATTCTCATCTGGGTGTGGTAGCACACACCTGCAATCCCACCATTCTGGGAGGCTGAGGCAGGATGATCATGTTTTAGCCCAGCCTGGGCAATTTAGTGATTCAGCAAGACCCTGCTTTTGGGGTTTTTTTTTTGTTTTGTTTATTTATTTATTTATTTTTTATTGTTTTTTAAGGAGTGGGATGTAGCTCCGTTCATAGGGCCCTGGTTCAATCCTGGTGAAACAAAACAAAACATTCCCATTGTTTTCCTCCTGCCTTCCTAGCCACTCCTCCATCTCTATAATCTTTTTTTTTCCTAAACATTGATATGCTCAAGACTATTTCCTTGGTCAATAGATTCAAACTGTAGTCTTCAAATCCTTGGTGCTCTGGAGACCTATCAGGAAGTCTGAGAGGTCAAAACTATTTGCATTATAAGAAGACACTGCAGGGCTGGGGATTTAGTTCAGTGGTTCTGCTGTCTGTCTCAACAGGGCAAGGTCCCGAGTTCCATCCTCGATACCAAAAAAAAAAAGACACTGTATGCCTTTCTTCCCATGTGGACACTTGCACCGATGGTACAGAAGCAGTGGTAGATAAGTCAGCTGGTGCTTTAACATCAAACCATTGGCACCAAATAAACACATGAAAAAATGTTCAACATCACTGGTCATTTGTGAAATACAAATGAAAACAATGCTGAGATTCTATTTCACTCCAGAAAGAATGGCTGCTATAAAGAATTCAACCAGGCTGGGGATGTAGCTCAGTGGTGTTGTGTCTGCCTGGCAAGCACAAGGTCCTGAGTTCAATTCCTGGTACTGAACGGTTAAAAAACACAACCCTAAACCAGTAACAAATGCTGGAGGGGAAAAAGGAACCCTTCTCCACTCTAGGTGGGAGTACAGACTGGTGCAACCACTGTGAAAATCACTATGGAGATTTCTCAAATAACTAAAACTAGAGGTTCCATTTAACCCAGCTATTCCTCTCCTTGATATCGTTCCAAAAGAATTAAAAGCATCATACCACAGCAATATATGCACACCCATGTTTATAGTAGCAGTTTTTAATAGCTAAATCTTGTAAACAGACCAAATGCCCATCAACTGACAAATGGGTAAAGATGTGGGCTTTTTTTTATACAGTGAAGTACTACTCTGCCATAAAGGATGAGCTTCAGGTGTTTATAGCTAAATGGATGCACCTTGAGACCATACTCTTTTAAGTGAAATAAATTGGACATGTGTTTAAATATGGCACTGTTTCTCTGGTGTGAGAAACCAAAAGTGGAAGTAAGGACTAAAATGTATAATACATATAGGAAAATGGGAAGAAAATGTTCAACTGGGAATGGGAAAAAGGGAGGGGGGAGGGTGAAAGGAGGGAAGGGACAAGGGGAAAAAAAGTGAAAATGGAAGGAAAAAATGGAAACAAAGCTTTTGTACTTAGGGAGGGGGCTTTAGGGGAGGGGGGAATAGGAAAAAGAGGCGGGATGTACCATGTTCAAGAGCAAATTCCATATGAGTGTTTATGCCTAAAATGTACTGATAACGTTTTCATGAAAAAAAACCCCAAAAAACATCAGCACCAACTACCAGCAGTTAGCCTATTCTTCACAGTCATATATTCAGTTAGAAACAAAATTGCAAGGCTCACTTAAGAATATTCATGGCCATGGCCAGGGCCAGGGATGTGGCTCAGGGGCACTGTGCCTGCCTGGCAAGCACTAGGTCATGAGTTCAATCCTCAGTACCAAGAAGAGGAAAAAAAAAAAAAAACATTTGTGGCCAGTGTGGTAGCACACACCTATAATCCCAGCACTCCAGCACTGAGAGGCTGAGGCAGGAGAATCTCCCATTGGAGTCAGCCTGGGCAATTTATTAAGACCTTGCCTCCAAAAAAAAAATTTTTTTTTAAAGCCTTGATATGTAGCTCAGTAAGAAGGTCCTGGGTTTAATCTCCAGTACCACCAAAAAATAAACAAAAAACCCACCTCTACTGTACACTGAGGTATAACTAGATGAAAAGCACTTGTTTTTGTTTTGAGACAAGGTATCACTATGTAGTTGAGGCTGGCCTCAAACTTGTAGCATCCTTCTCCCCTGGCCTCCCAAGTGCTGGGATTACTGGCATGTGCCACCATGCCCAGCAAAGAGCACCTGTGAGATTGATTTGTTTTTGAATTTTGGGATAGGGGAAATAAATATAACTCCCAATCTGGCAGGTGTCAGATAAGCCAAGTTGGTGTTTCCCCAAAGGGGAAGAATGAGTTCTAAGGAACAGCGGAGGTTAAGGGTAGGAAAATTTACTGGGGAATAGGAATGGGGAATAAGGAGAGCTCCTGAAACAGGAGGGGTCTCAAATGAGTTGCTGAGGCTACTTTTCAGGGGAAGTTTTATAGAGCAAAGTCAGGAGGGGTGGGTACGAGGGTCAAATTATAATCAACCAATACAATTACGAGTATACCCTCTTAGCTAGTATTAGTCCAGTAGTAGTAAGGGCAAATGGCTGACATCAGTAACCTGTTAGCCTTAGTAGTCTTATTCATTTTAGTGGGTGGAGTAGAAGACTGTCCAGAGCTAATGGGATGATGGTTGCTTTATATGGAAAATCTCAAAAGGGTGGTACCAGTAGTCTCAAGCTTCCTTAGGGGAAGTATGTAAATCTTACCATTGTGATTTTAATCTTCTTAGGTTGCATGTCCAGCCAGTTTTTGGCTTATCTTCTGCACTGATTCCCTTGAGAGCCCAGCCCTATCTGATTGCCAGTTTCTACCTAACTGAGCTGTCTATAGTTTTTACCTGCTTTTTTATACTGCTTTTTTTTGCATGGACTACATTTTTACTTAAAAGAACAACTGATAACACAAGTTTGTTCATGCTTAGGTAATGTGGCAGACATGTTCTCAAAAATGTGGTGGCATTTGCCTGTACTCCCAGCTACTTGGGAAGCTGAGGCAGAACTGCAAGTTCAAAGCCAGTCTGGGCAATTTAGTATGGCCCTGTGGCCCTATCTCAAAATAAAAAATAAACAGTGTGGGGGTACATGTCTGTAATCCCAGCACTCAGGAGGCCAAGAGAAGAGGATCACTGCAAGTTCCAGGCCAGACTGAACTACATAGTAAGATCCTGTTCTCAACCAAACCAAACCAAAATTTAAAAAAAGGGAAGCTGGGCTTGGTAGCACACTCCTGTGATCCCAGCACTTGGGAGCCTGAGGCAGGAGGCAGAAGGGTTGCTTCAAGTTTGAAGCCAGCCTGGGCTGCATAGTTGATTTGAGTTCAAGGCCAACCTAAACTATGTAGTGAGACCCTGTCTCAAAAAAAAGAAAAAGGTGGGGCCGGGGATTTAGCACAGTGGTTTTGCTGCCTGCTGCACAAGCACAAGGACCGGAGTTCAATCCCCGGTACCAGAAAAAAAAAAAAAAGGTGAAAAATTTAAAAAGCTGGGGATATAGCTCAGTGGTAAAGCACTTACCTAGCATGCAAAAGACCCTGGGCTCCAAATGCCCATCAACTGAAGAATGAATAAAGATGTGGTTTTTTTATACAATGGAGAACTACTCTGCCATAAAGGATAAGCTTAAAATATTTTTAGCTAAATAGATGCACCTTGAGACCATACTCTTAAGTGAGATAAATTGGATGCACTAAATGTATACTGCATTGTTTACAACCTAAATTGTAAATAAAGATGAAAATATGTAATAGATATTGGGACATCAGAAGAAAATGTTCAAATGAGAAGAGAAACAAAGAAAGAGGGAGGGGGAAGGGGGAAAGGAAAAAGGGACAAGAAAAAAAGAGACTATAAGAAAAAAATGGAAACAAAACTTTTGTAAATAAAGAGGGGAAGCGGGACCAGAAGGAGGGGAGGGGAATGGGAAAAAACCCTGCAAGATATATCATATACTGGTACAAATCCCTATGATGAATGTTATCCTTATGTTTATCTAAAATGTACCAATAAATATTTTGCTTCAAAAAAAAAAAGATCCTAGGCTAAATCCCCAGCACCAAAACAACAAGAACTCAGAGGCCTGTCAGATTAATGGACAATATTTTATTTATTATTTATTTTTTGAGACAAGGTCTTGATAAGTTCAAGCTGACCTTGATCACACTATGTAGCCCAGGCTGGCCTGAAATTTGTGACGATCCTTCTGCTTCAGCCTTCTGGATTACAGGCGTGTAGCACCACGGCTGACCAATGAACAATATTTGTGCCAGTGATAAAATTCAAGGCAAAATTAAAAGTCTGTAAAACTTGTAACCACTACCAGGATCTCAACAGCTTTGCAATGCTTTTTTTCTGATGAGATCAGATTTTAATGAAAGTGCTTTTAATGACTGTAAGTTTCGATGTTACATTAAAAAATCTGTTAACATTTGCAAAGTCTGTGAAACTTAGTGACTCAATATTTTCTCAATGATTAAGCATGTTACAAGAATCATACAAAGGGAAGGTAAAGGGTAAGAAAGACTACTAGCTCTCTTTTAGCTTTCTTTGGCCTTTATTATTATTACTTTGGTTTTGGATTTTTTGAGACAGGGTGTGGCTATACAGTTCAAGATGGACTTTTTTCTTTTTGAGACAAGGTCTGGTTATATAGCCCAGACTGGTCTTGAATTTGCAGGTATCCTTCTGCCTCAGCCTCCTGAGTGCTGGGATTATAGGCATGCACCACCACGCCTGGTTGTTGTTATTATTGCAGTGGGTGGAACAGACCTCAGGGCTTTGAGACTGCTAGGTGAACACTACCAATGAATTACACCCTAGGGTAAAGTGGTTTTTTTTTTTTTTTTTTTTGCATTGTACTAGAGATTGAAACTAAGTCCTTGCACATGCTAGGTAAGCACTCTACCATTGAGCTATGTCTCAGCCATATTTTTATTTACAGTGGACCCCCGATTTACGGCTGGCCTGACACGAACAACTTGGGTTACAACTGGAATTTTAGTTTTTTGTTGGGTTTTTTTTGGTACTGGGGATCGAACTCAGGACCTTGCGCTTGTGAGGCAGGGGGTGACACCACTGAGCTAAATCTCTGGCCCTGGAATTTTAGTTTTAACTTACAAACAAAGTCTTGAGTTATGACTTGAATCCTGGGCACTTGTGCTTCTAGATGGTCTCAGATACAGATTTAACCCTTAAAGAGTTCTGGAAGGAACATTACAACATCCTTTCCTGTGGGGGGTTAATTGAGAAATCCTGGGCCAATATCTAAGAACACTGAGCTCTACTTGTGTACAGGAGAGACTTTGAAGGCTATGTAGAGGAGCCTGAGCCTTCAACTGACCAACTTGAGTTACAACCAGCCCTCGAGAACGAATTGAGTCAAGGGTCCACTATACCTATCTGCAGTACTGGGTACTAAACCCAAAGCCTTCCCACTGATCTCCACCCCTAGTCCTTTTTAGATTTTGAGACAGGGTCTCACTGAGTTGCTGAATTGCCCAGATTGGACTCGATTTTACAGTTCTCCTGCTTCAGGTTCCAGAATAGGTGGGATTACAGGCATGTACCACTACACCTGGCTTTTACATTTTTTAATGGTTAAAAAAATAAAGAGTATTTTGTGATATAACTAAGTACATGCAATTCAAATAACAGCCATGCTTATCAATTTATGTATTGTCTATGGCTTTCACACTACAACAGAGTTGAGTACTGCAACACAGACCATATGTGCTGCTGTCATCACTTTATATTGTTGAAATAAGGCTACAAGGCAAATATCAAGAGACAAATCTAATAGAATTGTTTAAGTGCATTCCAAAAGATGAATATGTTAAATTAAAAGCATTTGCCTTTGGGTTAATATCAGTATTTGGCAGTACCTATCTGTGTAAGAGACATTTTCAAAGCTGAAATATGTAAAATGTTATGACAGATCAGCATTAACACATGAATATTTCCAAGATTTTGAAGATAGACAATACAAACTTTGAAACCCAATCATGTGAATTATCCTCTCCAAAAAGAATCTCATCCTTATGCCAATTATTCTGGAAAAAAATGTTTTTTAGAGACAGGGTCTCAATATATAGTTCAGGCTGCCCTTGAACTCGGAGTGTAGCCTAGGCTGGCCTCAGCCTCCCCAGTGCTGGGATTACAAGTGTGCACCACCATGCCCAGCTAAGGAAGTTAAAGGTTTGAAGAAGCTCTGCTGCACACCTTGCCGAATTTCATCCCCAGTCCATTCTGTTCTAAACAACTACTCAACAAAGTAGAAGCAGCAAAAGGAATACAAATCCTCTTGGCTACTTTATAATACCTCTCAGTTGCTGATAACACCCAGGGTATTGGGAATTACTTTCCACAAATTTAGGTTGATTTCATGACTTTGTATCTTCTTCCTTTTACTTCAGCAGTTCGTCCCTTGAATCCTTTGTAGCTCAATGGTTTTTTGGGGGTTTTTTGGTACCAGGGATTGAACTCAGGTCCTTGCGCAGCAGGCGGTGAAAGCACTGAGCTAAATCCCCGGCCCAAGCTCAGTGGTTTTTAAACCTGACTACACATTAGAATTACCAGGGGAAGAGCTGGGGATGTAGCTCAGTGGCACTGTGCCTGCCTGGCAAGTGCAAGGTCCTGAGTTCGATTCCTAGTACTAAAAAAAAAATTACCAGGGGAATGGCTTGAGTCATAGCTTAGTGGTCAAGCATTTGCCTGGGTTCCATCCTGAGCACAGGAAAAAAAAAGTTATATATGTATATATTAGGCAAATGCACTCATTGTACCAGGGATCAAACTCAGGACCTTGTGCTTGCCAGGCAGGCACAGCACCGCTGAGCTACATCCCCTCAGCCCTGAAGCATATCTACTAGCAGAAAGGTGATAACATCCAAGATCAAGCTAAGTTCAGATAACTATGGTATGTCAGAATGCTCTTTTCCCCCAGATCACACACATTTTGGAAAATATTTGGTTCTTTGAGATACTGATACTGTTCCAGAGCAGTGATGGCAAACCTTTTAGAGACCAAGTGCTAAACTGCAAACCAAAAGCCACTTACTTACTGCCAGCAAAGTACCAACATTGTTTAATTATAATACTGAGGTTTTAGTTTAGAAAAAACTCTTACATTAACATCTTTTATCTTAAGAACACAATAACATGTGTGCCATATGTTCACCACCGCTGTCCTAAAGTCTCCCTCTCTTATTTTTACCTTACTATGTGGGTATAATAACTAAGGGGAAGAAAGGACCTGGGTTCAGTACCCCCTCTAAAACAAAACAAAACCAAACAAGGAGGGAATAAATATACTCGGTTCATTTTGGTACCTTTTTTTTTTTGGTACCAGGGATCGAACTCGGATGCTTTTGAGGCAGGTGGTGGAACCACTGAGCTAAATCCCTGGCCCAATTTTGGTACCTTGATCAAATGTAACGTGTGTTTTCTGTATTTGGAATTATGCTTGCTGGAAAAAAAAAACCCAAATAATTACCTTTTTTAAATAGACTTTTATTATGAAATATAAAGTCTTCAAAAATGACATTTAAAAATTTTACTTACAATATTAAAAATTCAGTAGTTTGCAGAAGAAAGCACCACATTAAAAAAAGATACATTCATAAGAAACAATCTAAAATGCATAAGATAAAATGACTTAATAGTAATACAACATTAGCAAATCATAAAATTCAGAAACTTCCTAATCACAGATCAAAATCAGGGGTCTCAAACTTAGATATCTTCAATGTTGAGTAGGAAAGACAAAGTGGAGTAGTGTGATGTAAGAGGGAATCCAAGGGCAAACTTGGGAATGGATTCCCAGCCTAAAGACTTTTCAATTTTTTTTTTTAAAGGGTCTTGCTATGTAGTCCAGGCTGGCCTTGAACTCAGGGATCTTCCTACCTTAGCCTCCCTAGTGCTGGGATCACAGGTGTGCGCCACCACGCCTGAATTGTGAGTACACTTTTAAAACATCAAGGTAAGAGATGAAATATTGGGCTACACGTGGTGGTGCATGGTGCATGCCCATAATTCCAGCTACTTGGGGGCTAAGGGAGAAGGACTGCAAATTCAAGGCCAATCTAGGCAATGTAACAAGACTCATTATCTCCAATTACAATTAAGAATACAAAAAGGGCTGGAATCAATCCCTGCTACTGCAAAACAAAGAAAAATAGTCTTTCACATTTGGGGAAAGTTAGGCCTAAAAGTTGAAACTATATAACCGGGCAGGTGTGGTGGTGCACAGCTGTAATCCCAGCACTTGGAAGGCTGAAGCAGGAGGATCACAATGAGTTCAGGGCCAGCCTGGGCTACACAGCTGAGTTCAAGGCCACTGGGAACTACATAGCAAGACCCTGTCTCAAAAAAAACTTGTACTGAAATTTCATTTGTTTATCAATAGAAAACCACATGCCATAGTATGTTATTGCTTAGTAAGAAATGTTTATATGAAAAAGAATAAACTATTGGTTTTACCAAAGTCATTTTTCTTTTTTTTTTTGGTACCAGGGATCAAACTCAGGACCTTGTGCTTGTGAGGCAGGCGCCAGAACCACTGAGCTAAATCGCCAGCCCAAAGTCATTTTTCAAGAAGCATTCAATCATATCTCACTATATGCCTGACATAAAGTCACTGTAATTCAGGTGGCAATAAGTTTTATTTTATCTTTAAAGGTTATTTTGTAGAAGAACTTCAGCAGACTTTATACTTGGGAGTTAAAACTATAAAGGTTCTGTTCTGCACATGTAACACTGCTTTAGGTTCTAAGCTGTTCTGTATTGCTTTGTTATGGCAGGGCAGTTTTACTTTTTGGTACTGGGGACTGAACTTGGAACCTTGCGCTTGTAAGGCAGGCGCAGTACCACTGAGCTAAATCCTCGGCCCTATGGCAGGGCAGTTTTAAAGAAATTACTATTTTGTGGGCCATCAATGATGTCACATTAATAATTTTATTTTTTATTTTTTCTTGAGACAGGTTCTCGCTGTGTAGTTCAGGCTGGCCTTGAACTTATGGCAATCCTTTTGCCTCAGCCTCCTGAGTGCTGGGATTACATGTGTGTGCTACCTCACCTAGCTAATTTTAAATGGTTATAAAAATTAAGATGGAGAGCCAGGAATGAAGCTCAGTGGCACAGCATCTGCCTGGCAAAGCGTGAGTCTCCAAGTTCAATTCCTGGTACCAAAAAAAAAAAAATTAAGATGGAGGCATTAAAGTTACAAAATCTTTAAAAAGGCTGCAAAGGCACATTGTAACTCGTACATCCTTACTACATGTTATAAAACTACATGTTATAATTCATAAACAACACAGATTTTTAAAAAAAGCAACCCTCAAATACACTTAATCCAAACCTCCACACAATACCTAAAAATATTTTCTTTTCTTTTTAACTTTAACTCTCAGCTGGAGAAGTTTAACATAAAAAGAAAGCACTAAGAACTGGGCATGGCAGCACACACTTATAATGCATTCACAAGGCTAAAGTAGGATTAGAACTTTGAGCCCGGGAAATATAGGGAGACCCTACCTCAAAAAAAAAACAAAACATGAAAAAACCTGCAAAAATAAGCATGAAATTTAGTCATATAATTCCCCATTTAAAAACATTATTATAGGGCTTGGGACTTAGCTCAGTGGCACAGTGCCTGCCTAGCAATCTCGAGGATCTGAGTTCAATCCTCAGTACCAAGGGGAAAAAAAGTTATTATATATATAAAACTTCAAAAGTCTGTATGGGACAAATCAATTTCTTTTCTTTTCTTTGTATTTTGGAGACAAGGTCTTGCTTTGCAGTTTGCGTTGGCCTTGTACTCACTATGTAGCCCAGGCTGCCCTTGAACTCATGGTGATCCTCCTGCCTCAGCCTCCTTAGCAGTGAGATTACAGGTATGCGCCACCATGCCCGGCAGACAAATCAATTTCATAAATGGTATTATGAAATTAAGAAGGCAAAGCTGTTAAGTATTTTAGCTAAAGTCAGATGCTTAGCAAATTGAGTAAGTATACAGGAAAATGATAAACAAAGAACCATCAATGTAATAGAAGGTCTTCCATTATTTCCCTTTTTCATGACTTGAAATTTTTCAAGTAGGGGAAATGTTTGGCATTTTTAGAATTCTAATCTTTAGTAAAAATTTAAAGTCTAGCCTAGTTTAATTCATCCCATCTGTATTTCAACTCATTTTATTATTATTATTATTATTATTATTCGGGGATCAAATTCAGGACCTTATACTTGCAAGGCAGGAGGCAGAACCACTGAGCTAAATCCCCAGCCTACTCATTTTAATTATTAAAAGCACTTATCTACAAAACAGGATTTTTTTAAAATTCAAATTTAACAGTGATTTTATATACAAATATTTCTATGGCAGAAAATTAACTGTAATTGTAAATAAGACTATAAACTCACCATGCATCAAAAAAACCACACATTTCTCAAATAAAATTGGCAGAAACGTCATAAAGGTATACTGTACAGGCTGATATATTACAATCTTCTTCGTTTTAGCAATTCTATTAAAAACCAAGATTTCTATGAATAAAATTATTTTAAATTAATAAATTACTCAGTTTAAAATGCTGTTTTCATAAACAGACTAGATATTGAGTATATGGGACTCCCACAATAGCAAAATACTTCAAATTATTTAATTCAAATATTGTTCTGAAAGTAATGAAATGTAGTATTTAACATTTATAACTGACTGACCTGTAACACTGAATTCCAGATTAAACTGGTAAAAATTAGATATATAGTACAGTCTGCTGGTTCTTCGCATCATCACAGGATGAAAGTTTCTTTTCTAAGAAACACAATGGCTGCACTGGTTATACTGTAATACAGCAGTCCAGTTAGTTAGCATATTTATGGAGGAAGCGTTCAAATGCATCGTAGATGGCTTGTCTACAATTAAATATAAAAGAAAAACAGTAAGTCATTAGCATAAGGAGTGGGGGACAGACAACACCTTTACTGTATTTCCAAAATTACCTGTGGTTTATAAACCAACCATCTCTCTGAACTATACAAAGGGTAAAAATGTTGTGTGTTGGGGGACTGGCTCCATGGAACCTCACCACTACTACTGGAAAACCTGAAATGTGTTTCAACTGAAGATGGAGCCAGGGGTATCTTTTCTTAAAAGCCTTTCTTTGTACATAAACACTACACACACATACACAAACACACACACAAATAGCAAGACAAAGAACTGATTTCTTCTCATCTCTGTTATTTTGTTGAAAATTATGTAACCTTTAGACTGTGAGATTCAATCTATTTCACTGAACGACATTTTTTTTTTAAAAAAAACTAAGAACATTTGGTTGGCAACTGAATTTAAAATCAAAATCGTTGCTTTTAACTTCACATTAACTTCACTGGATATTTTCATATTTCAATTGGAAAGGAACAAACTGTTCTGGCCCTTCAAAAAATATTTTTAGGGGCTGGGGATTTAGCTCAGTGGTTCTGCCACCCGCTTTGCAAGCAGAAGGACCCGAGTTCGATCCTTGGTACCAAACAAATATATATTTATATTATATATAAATATAATATAATATATTATATTATTATATTTATATTATATATAAGTATATATAAATTTACATTTATATATATATAAAATATATATATATATTTTTTTTTAAGTGCCAGGCATGGTAGTACATTCCTGTAATCCCAGCACTTGGACGGCTGAGGCAGGAGGATCATTTTGAGTTGAGGCCAGCCTGAAATACATAGTGAGACCTTGTCTCAAAAAAAATTTTTGAAGCTATTTTTTCCCTACTGTACATTTTCACTGTAGAACATTCAGAAAATCAAAAAATATGGAAAAGCGAAAAAGACATTATAATGCCACTACTCAAAGGCATCTGTTATTAATGTATTTATTTCTTCTAGAATGTTTTATTTAATGCACATGTCTATATTTTCACCCAGTATAAATAAAAACTATGAGATAATATTGCTCTTATGTCCTACTTGTTTAAACATTTCCCCATATTCTAACAAAAATATGAAGATTATTTTTAAAACTGAGAACCAGCTAACAGATTATGACTTTCATTATGTTAGGGAAGACATAGATTTCTAACAAGCTTTTCTTTCTTTGGCTCAAAATTTGTTCCTTGTAAATCTTAAAAACCATAAGAGAAACAAATGAAAGCTGGATATTTGTATGTTAGTATAAACATACAAAGAGATTTTTTTTAAGGGCAGGTGTGACAGCAATAGCTGACCGCAGGTGAGTGGGAGAAAGGCTCATGTTAGCCCACTGGTGAATTTTCCCCCCAGGGTTAATTTGGGGAACTTGCTCTGGTTGAATGAATCTCAATTTGATTTCCTGATGTCTAAAGTCACAGTATGGGCTTGTGTAGATGGTAGGAGAAGGGTTAGGAAAGGTACACATATGCCTTTTTTTTTTTCCCAGACAGGATCTCACTATGTAATTCAGGCTAGCCTCAAAGTCACAATAATCCTCCTCCCTCAGCCTCCAGAGTACTGGAAGTGCAGGGGTTATAGGTGCATGCCACTGTGCCTGGCTTTTTTTTTTTTTTTTTCACAGTGTGGGGAATTGAACTGAGAACTTCCAATATGCTAAGCAACTGGTCTACCACTGAGCTGCATACACCTGTTTTTGGTACCGGGGATCAAACTCACGACCTTGTGCTTGCATGCATACACCTTTTAAATCATGTGACTAAAGCCAGTCGTGGTGGCACACTGTAATCCCAGCACTTGGGAGGCTGAGGTAGGAGGGGGGTTTCAAGTTCAAGGGCAGCCTGTGCAATTCAGCAAATCCTGTCCTGAAATAAAATAAACAAATGAATTAATTTTTCAAAAGGGCTGGGGATGCAGTTCAGTGTTCCTTGGGTTCAATTTCTATCTCAAAAAAGTAGAAAGGTCTGGGGAAGAAGCTCAGTTCTCCTTGGGTTCAACTTCCAGTACTGCAAACAAAATACAAAAAGGGCTAGAGATACAGTTCAGTGCAAGATTCTGGGTTCAATCCCCAGTGCCACAAAAAACAGATGAATGAATAAAAAATAGTGGAGTCAGTATTCGAATATCAAAAGTCATTAATATTAAATCAGCATCTCACTTCTCCTTAAAATTCACTATTTACTTGCTAATTAAAACACATTGCTATATTATGTGACAGATGCTCAAGCCATTCTGAGAAAACATCAGAGTGGAATAAAAGAACTTATCCATGCACCTAAGCAACTTCTACAAACCACACAGTGTTCCTTCACACACCCTAAAATACATGACTATTAGTGCTTAAAGAGAGTAAAACCACCTGAAAAAACATGCCTAAGATAACCTACATGCCAAGTTTTCTAGAATAAAAAGAAAGAGGACAAGCTAGGAAAGGAGAGAAAATACCTCAATGTGAGATTTGTGGGAGGCAAGAAGGGACTAACACATGCAATAAAAATGCCTAATCTTTCCTACTTGTTGAGGGAAAAGAAAAACAAACAACAAATAAACAAATACCTGTTTAGACACATCATCTTACCTGAAGAGTCCCTGTTTAAAAAGGTAAGCGCTAATATGACCCCCTTCTAGATATCGGATTTCACAACCAGGCCAAATTTCTTGTAGACTTCGAACTCCTGTTCGTGGAATATAGGCATCTTCTTTGGCTTGTACCACTATAATGAGGCTTGGGTCAACTGGAACTAAGTATGGGATTTTTACACATTAAAAAGGTCTAAGATTTTATATAAATACTATAAGTCATATTAGGAAATAAAACATACCACACAATATACCACTATTAAGGAAAAAAATTATCAAACTCTTAAGTATTAAATATACTATATTACCATAATATTCATCCTTAACACAAGATGACTATTCTAAAGATACAAGATCCAGTGTATTTTTATTTATCACTGTTATTTTCTGGTGCTGAGGATTAAACCCAGGGCTTTGTGAATGCTAAACACATGCTCTACCACTAAGTTACACTTCCCCTCCAATGTATTTTTAAATGAGAAAGATGGTGGCACATGCCTGTAATCCCAGCACTCAAGAGGATCACCGAGAGTTCAAGGCTAGCCTGGACTACATAGTGAGTTTAAGGCCAGCCTGAAATACATAGTGAGACCTTGTTTCAAAGAAAACAATGAATGAATAAATGAATGAATGGATGGATGGATGGATGAGATGGCACAGAAAGATTTTCATCGATAAAATATGATACATTTAAATGAGCAGTTTATCTTGGAGAACACATTCTGGAAGTAACAAAAATATTCCTTTTAAAACATGAAATTATTTTGTAAAGCATCTTTAAAATATTTCACAAATATTTACACACCAGGAAATATTCTCAATTATATATAAAAATTAGTACCTGAGAAATTTGCTACATGAGTGCATTCATCCATGACTCCTTTCATAAATATTAAAGATTCTTTTTGAAGACTGTTTCTTCTTTGTTCTTTGCTGAGTACCTGGTATGACTGAGGGTTATAACTTGTGTAACTACTTTTGTTGGTTGAAAGTGTTTGATTCAGGCAGTCTATCTTAGAGGTATCTTGCAAGAAGAGTCCTTCTGATGTAGCACTGATAGATGTTTTACGAGAAGTTTGGCACTCAGTAGGTGTTGGGGACACAACTTGGTTTGTCATATCTAAATTTAAACTTCTGGAAAACAACTTGTCTGCACTGCTAGGGAAGCGTTTCACAAACTCTTGTCCCATTTTGAAAGAATCTGTCTGAATATATGAAAGAAAAAACTATTTAATACAAAATAGAACTTTAACAACCTTTTAAAAACAGATAAATACTCATCAAAGGATACATAAAATGTTGCTTTATATATACATACATACATACATATATACACAATAGAGTATTATCTTTTTTGTTTTTTCCCCCGGTACTGGGAATCGAACTCAGGATCTTGTGCATGCAAGGCAGGCATGGTGCCACTGAGCTAAATCCCCGGCCCAGAAATGAATTTTTTAAATTAAAATTTTAAATTCTCTTTTAAGATACATACCATAACCTGGATGAACTCTGAAGACTATTATGCTATATGAATAAACCAGACACAAAAGGACAAATAATGCCATATGTGGTGGTGCATGCTTGAAAGCCCAGCACTTGGGAGAATTAGGCAGGAAGACCACAAGTTTGAGGCCAGCTGGGCCACAAAGCAAGCTCAAGGCCAGCCTGGACTACATAGTAAATCCCTGTGTCAAACAAAACAAAAAAGAAGACAAACACTATGATTGTACTCGTGTGAGTAGAAAATAAAAGTTTTGGAAAGGGATGGTGTGGTGACTGCAAATGGTGTGGATATACTCGATGTTCCTATCCAATTAAAAACGGTCAAAATGGAAAATTTTATTTTGTATAGATCTATCATCCTTTTTGTGAATAAGTTTTGTTTTTGTTTTTTTGGTACCAGAGATCGAACTCAGGACCTTGAGCTTGCAAGACAAGCACAGTGTCACTGAGCTAAATCCCCAACATATCATTCTTTTTAAAAAAGAGAAAAGATGTCAAAATTTAATGGAAGATTAAGATAAATGATGTGTATTTATTACTAAATGATTCCTACACAACAAAAAAGGGTATCAATCTGTGTCATGTTTAATTGTGAGAGTTTGAAATCCCATAATCTGCCTTCATCTTAGAACTTCTAGAAGTTTTATGAGTGTTTACTGGAAGTAATGTAAATATAAGCTCAAAAAGATACCACCTATCTAATATCCCTTACTCAGATTGAACAAACAAGTATTAAAAATTATCAAGGAGCTGAGAGTGATGGTGTATGTCCACAATCTCAGCTACTCATGAGGGTGTGACAGGAGGATCAAAAGTTCAAGGCCAGCCTGAGTTACATAGTGAATTCAAGGCTAGCCTGGACTACACTGTGAAGCCCTGTCTCAAAAATGGGGGGGAAAAAAAAGAAAAGAAAGAAATGCAAGGATTAATGAGTTCTAGATACTCAGAGTGGTACATCAATAAATTTAAAGTATGGAGATTGAACCCAAGGCCTTTGCACTGAGCTACTATTCCTCGGTCCATTTAAAATTTTTTTATTTTCTTATCTCAGTAAGTTGCCCAGGCTGGGCTGTTCTTGGGATCCTCCTGCCTCAGCTCACCAGAATGTTGGGACTATAGCCACTGCACCCAGCTAAATGCCACTGCACCTAACTAAATTTAACTTCTTTTGACTGTGAAATCACAATAAAGAAATCATCTTGACATTTTTTGAACATTCATTACTGTGAACTAGTTCTAAGGGACACAAGAAGTACTGGGTAAGACTATACTGCCATTTCAAACAACTGACATTCATGAACTTTCTTTTTTTCTGGTACCAGGGATCGAACTTGCGACCTTGCGCTTGCAAGGCAGGAGGCCCCAGCCCTTTACGAACTTTCTTCAAAAAAACAGATGGAAGTTTTCTCAGAAGCTTTCAAATGTAGGTATCTTTCTGGCTCTAGGTATAGTGGAACACAAGGAACTAATTAATAAAGCTATTTTGTAATAAAGTGTGTTTTTATTGTAATAAAGTTCTTAAGGAAGCAAATAATTAACATTTGAGGTAATGGAAGATTATGGCACATGCCTGCAATCATAGCTATTTTGGAGGCTCAAGTGGGAAGACTTCAAGTTTGACACCCTGGGTAATAAAGCAAGACTTCTGTCCCCAAAAGAAGTAAAAAACAAAACCCTAACTTCCTAAGTGTGAGGTTTATAGTCAGATAATTATAAAATCTGCATTGCTACTAGGAAGATCCCTTTACTTTATGAAATCTCTTGAGACTGTCAATAACTCAAACTAGGCAAAATTTTTACATTCATGAACAGAATTGTCAGATTTAGGGGCTGGGGATGTAGCTCAGTGGCACCTCGCCTGCCTGGCAAGCACAAGGTCCCAAGTTCAATCCCAAGTACCACACACACACACAAAAAACAATTGTTACATTTGGACAGTAATAGAACCAATTCATTATCCTGAAAGCTGATAAATTACGGGAAAGAATCAAAGAATTAAGCATTTTTCCTTTTTTGGGGGGGTGGTATTTAAGATTGAATCAAAACAATACTTACTCCACAGTATTCAAGCATGTGAATAATTTCTTCTTCATAAACCGTCTGTGTATAATACTGCTTTTCCAGCTCCCTCCAATTAACTGATTTACTCAATACACCCTAAAATAATAAAAATAAGATCAAATCATATTTTCAATACTTTTATTTTTATTAATCACTGTGTATAAGAGAGTTAACATAGCGGATTTGTGATTGCCTATCCTTAGAAAGGGTTGGCCCTTAACCAGAGTCTGGCAACTTGAGTCGTGAGCTGTTCATTTACACTGATATATAACTTCCTAAATGGAAAGAAAGAGTGGATCATTTGTACCTAAGCTGTTTGTACAAGCAATGTAGTTTCTGCTTAATACCACTTTCCTTCTGGAATTTTGGTACATGCTAGGCAAAGGGTACCTAACTCACTCATGCCTGACTAAAATACCTGGAGTACTAGAGTCAGGCAATAGAGATAGCACTTTGCACACTGTCACAAATTACTGCTGGAGGAATTAAGGACAAACTGTAAGATTCCACTGGTTGAAGACTCTTGGAGGTTTGCACCACATTTTGCCTAGTGTTCCTCTTCCTTTCGTTGGTTGTTATATCCTTTTGCTATAAATTTTTTCCCCAGTACTGGAAATCGAACTCAGGACCCTGTACTTGCCAGGCAGGTGAGGCTCTTTTGCTATAATTAAGTCTTGGTCATGAATACAAATATATGTTGAGTCCTGTTAACACCTTCTACCGAATAACTCAACCTGTGATTGATTTGGGGGAGCTTCAAAACAATGACCTTTAATTATATACTTAACTATCTAAATAATGATTGCAATTAAATTACCGTAGTAAACACTCCAGATGCTGTGGACCAAGAGAGACATGGAATCAATGGCATGGGCTTAGGCCAGTTGGATACTGCTAAGGAGGCCATCTGTAACATAATAAATCAGTTGAGAAAGCTTATTTTAAATTGCCTATTTGTTAAAATGAAAAATAGTTAATGGTGAGGTAAGACATGAACACAAAGTCTCTAAACACCCATGAGAATGTCTAGTGACTCTGTTAAACTCCCCAAATCTCAAATTTAGCAACATAAAATTTCCTTCTTAGAAATAAAAATTATAAAAACTTGGAGAACATTTACCAACACCTACTTTATACCATTTTTAGGTACAAAGCAAGGGTCCTGAGATAGAGATGCTGGGCAGCAGACTAAGTGCACTCAGTACTTAAGTGACTTGCTCAGATCATGCAAAATCACAATCAGAAAAATCTCATACCTTTGAGGTGTGGCTGAGGAGGCTAAGAATTTGTGAACTATAGAGCAGATTATAGAATGGATATAAAATAATGTAATGCATGTGTTTAAAGAAAGGAAAAGTGACTTTTGGCTATAGCAGTTAAGAGAAGTCTTCAAGAAATGGCTGAATCTTTTCAGCCATTTGTTTAAAATCAAGATGGTAATGAAGTGTCAGGTAGGGAAGAGCCAATATCCTGTTTGGATGGTCAGTAGGCTTATGAAGTCATTGGTGTGAGTAAAAGTGGTAGAGCCGCAAAGACTCATCAGGATCAAATGAGTGGTCCCTTTGTTTTGTAGGAAATTAAGAGTTCTGAGCAAAAGAGTAGTTTTGTGAAAGTGATTCAAGGAAGCTAATGTGATCCGATTTTCAAGATTAACTAGAGGTTGAGATTTGAGGTAAGGAGATCAGTTCTTAGGCAGTAGCCTGGGTCATAACAATGGAAACACTAGTAGGTCGGAAAATAAATCCTTTTCTATCCTTAGTTTCAATGGTAGTTCCTTTGAATTTGAGTACATTTTAAAAAACTTAAATTTATAGTTCAAATGACCTATAGAAAAATCCATATACCTATTTAAAAAAATATATACTGAGTGACTAATATATGCTACATTGTGAACGAAAGGATGTTCTGAGCCTTCAATGAATCAACTGCTTCGTGGAGAAAACTGCTAAACTAAACAACTGGGTGGGCCAGGCATGGTGGCACATGCCTGTAGTCCCAGCACTTGGGAGGCTGAGGCAGGAGGATCACTGTGAGTTCGAGGTCAGTCTGGACTACATAGTGAGTTCAAGGCCAGTCTGAGCTACAAAGTGAGACTCTGTTTCAAAAAAACCAAACCACCACAACCAACAAAACCAAAATAACCCATGAGTGAGAGTCTGAAGTTAAGGGCTACTACCACATAAACTAAACAATTATGGTATAATGAAAAGTACTAAGGAGAGATGAATGGGTATGTAAAAAGAATTAAGCCGTGTTATATAAATGTTCCAACTCCCCATGATGAATGTAATCATTGTATACTACAAACATGTACTAATAAAAATAAAAATAAAAAATTCTTGTAACGAAGCAGTTAATTAAAATTAATGAAAAAAAGAGAGATGAAGTACTAATGGGAGATACCGTATGAAGGTAAGGCTTTGAGCAGACCACAGCTTCTTTAGTAAGCTCTAAACTGGAACTACAAGGGGATGGTGCTGTTCAGCTAAGTGAAAGGGCATTAATGGGACAGGGGATACTAGTGTCCAGAACAGTTAGAACCTGATGTAGAAGCAAACTTCTGGCAGGTTCTGAGCAGGAGAGAGCAGAGATCAGAGAAAAACTAATCTAGTTATAGTGTATAGGAAAAAAATTTTAAAACATTATTGAGAAAACAGACTAAAGACACAGAAACCATTTACAAGTTGGTTTCGGTACATTCTGGAAGACACAAAGGTAAAATATATTGATGTTACTGGGAGTGAAGAGATAAATGGAAAATATTTTCCAATTCAACTATCTTGATCAATTTAACAGCAAAACTGGGTTTTTATATTTGACACTTGAAACATTAAACTTTATATCAAATTTCCAGAAGATATTAAGCCCAGAATCTAAGCTGTTAATGGAGAAAAGTACAATAAAATGCCTAGATATATATGAAAAAAAATCACTTCATAATTAGAATGAAAGGTCAATTTGTTTCTGCTTCCCACCTTCACCAAGATTGAAGTTAATTCCATACCTAAGGAGAATTTCTAAAATAACTAGATTCCATAGATCTTACAATCAGAGTGAAATACAAATTGAAAAAGGCTTACGTGTCCTCCCATGGATATTCCAGTCATTCCTAATGGTCCATAACCTTCCCTCTCTAGCCAGTGCAAGAGAGCTGCAGATTCTAAAACAAGGGCTCCTCCCATCACAAAAAGGTCAGACACATTTTTTAAACTGGACCTCCTAGCCCACAAAACAAAACAGAAATGAGTATTTCATGCATTTACTTTTTTTTTTTTGGTACTGGGGATCAAACTCGGGTCCTTGCGCTTGTGTAGCAGGCATTGAAACCACTGAGCTAAATCCCTGGCCCCGCATTTACATTTTAATACATGCAGGTTTATATCAGGCAGTTAGATTTCATGTTTTTTCTTTTTTTTTGTAATATATCAAGTAGAATGTATTAGTTACGCTTCTCATTGCTGAGACAAAATACCTGACACCAAAGTTAAAGGAGGAAAAGTTTATTTGGAATCACAATTTGTAGAGGTTTCAGTCCATAATTGGCTGGCTTCAAGGCAAGCCAGCATGGCAGAGGAGAAATAGTTCATGGCAGGAAGATGGCAGCAAAAGCAGCAAGCTACAAGGGACCCTCTTTCTATCCCTTATATCTTATCCACACTACCCACCATTAGGACGGATAGCACTCACACCCAGGGTGAGGCACCCTTAATCCTAGCACTGCACCAGAATCAATATGGCATCACATCCTTGATCCCAACATCACACACCTAAAATCCAGCCACCTCCAAAAAGCCCCACATATGACCACATGAGGCTCTGGGGGGAAATCTAGATTACAAACCATAACATAGAGATAAGTTTTACAAAGAAAAAGAAAAGCAGTTTAAGGGAGTAAAAAGCAACAAAGAAAGATATTGTAAGAATCAAATTGAATCATCCATGCAAAGTGCTTAGTACAGTGCCTAGAAAATTAAAATATTTAAAACATAAGAACTTCATTGCCATCCTCCCTCCACCGAGAGAATTTAAGTTTATTTTTATTTTTATTCATTAAGTTTATTAGTACCTTTTAGGTATACATTATGATCGTTTTCTAGGCTGGCCTTGAACTCATTATGTAGTCCAGGCTGGACTCAAACTCATGGCAATCCTCCTGCCTCAGATTACTGAATGCTGAGATTACGGGCATGTGCCAGCACACTTGGCAATGGAAAAATAATTATTGTTGTACTTACAATTTCTAATGATTTTAAGAAAAACAAATTTACAGTTTTCTTCCACTTTAAAAAGAAATTATTACAATAGAACATAAACGTAACTTTTTTTTTGAGACAAGGTCTCACTATGTAGTTCACGCTGGCCTTGAACTCACTATGTAGCCCAGGCTGGCCTCAAACTCATGGTGATCATCCTGCCTCAGCCTTCTGAGTGCTGGGATCACAGGTGTGCACCACCACGCCTGGCTCAAAACAACCCCCCCCCCCAGCACCAGGAATCAAACTCAGGACCTTGTGCTTACCAGGTAAGCGCAGTGCCACTGAGCTACATCTCCCAGCCTAAAACAATTTTTTTTTTTACAAAAGGAAAGTAAAGGTAACCTAATACTAACGCCATGTATATATTATTTTCATAAAATATGCAACTTATAAATATGAGTACTTCTCATCTCTAGGGTTAAATTTTTATTTAATAAGACAAAAGTCCAGGCATGATGGCACATGCCTATTAATTCCTGCACCTGGGAAGTTGAGGCAATGCTCCAAGTTTGAGGCCAGCCTGGACTACATAGTGAGTTCAAGACAAGCCTAGATTACACAGTGAGACACTGTCTCAAAAAACTAAGTAAATAAATAAGCTAGCCAAAGAAAACACAATATAGTACATAATGGAAATGCCAAATAATTACCAAAGTTCATAATTTTAAAAGACCAGAAAGAAAGTTTAATCTTTATATAATAAAAGGAAAAAGTTCTATCATTTTTTCAGATAGTTGTATAAAAATATATCAATTCAGTCTATTAAAGCTCCTCATCAGACATTAAAAAACAATCTTAAGATAAAAATTAAAGTCAATATTCCTACTCTTTTATATATAGTACCTCTCATAATACATGGACATTAAACGTAGAAATAGTTTACTGAAGGCTACCAAAAATTTTAATATTGCTGAAAATTTGGTATGAAAACTGCAAAAATGAAGGTGATATATATACTTACACTTGGTCCTTGGGTTTCCTGCAGCCATTTAAGAATGTGGGTCAAAGAGAAAGTTTTAAAATATTAAATAAACTTTGTCTCAAAATATATTAGAATAGTTAAATCTGAACACAATTTAATACTGACAAAAGTAGTATCTAGCTACCTCTGTAGGGTGTGAAGAAGTTCTCAGATTTTTCTTACTCTTTTTTTGGGTAATACAAGGGATAAAACACAGGGTCCTGTGCTAGGCAAGCACTGAGCTATATAGTCCCAGCACTTTTTATTTTCAGACAAGGGTCTTGCTAAGTTGCCCAGACTGGCCTTAAACTTGCAATCCTCCTGCCTCGGCCACCTGAGTAGCTGGAATTATAGATATGTGCCACCATGTCCAACTACGTTCAATTTCCGTATTTTTCTTTTAATTTACATAATTTTTGAGATATAATCATATAATTCATCCATTTCAAGTGTATAATTTAATGTTTTCAGTGTATCACAGGTTTGTAAAATTTTCTACTTATATTTAAAATAAAGTTTACTGTTATAGTTTATGTAGTTATGTTTATTATTAGAGATTATTATTATTATTAGAGATCTAGAAAATACAGAAAAGCATTTAGAAGAAAAAGTACTTTATCTATAAACGAGATACTTTTTTGTGTATTCCCTTCTAGTATTTTCCTCATGAATAGTTTTTGGTTTGAATTCTGTCTTTAGGTTTTTGTGGTTTTTTTGCATGTCTGCATTATTCCACATGGCTTTTGTTTTGTTGCTGGGGAGTGAACTGAGAGCCTTGTGCATGGTAAACACACATTCTGTCTCTGAGACCATATGGTTTTATATTCTATTTTTATATCATAACTACTTTTCACACATTATAAATTTTAATAACAGTTAAAACTTACTGGATGCTTATTATTTAGTCAAGTAGTATTCTAGATAATAGTATTTAATACTCTGAATAACCTACAAGATTATTCCCATTTATCAATGAGAAAACTGAGGTAGAAAAAGGTTAAGTAACAGGTCTAAAGTCACAAAGGCAGTAAGTGGTACAGCAATAAACACAACCAATTATATACAATTCTAATAATATGAACCAGTTTACTCAGTCATTTCTCTGTTGTATACAGTTATTTCTAATGGCTTACAATTATAAACAAAGCTGTATAAATATATTAGTTTCTTTTATCTTAGTAATTTATTCTTGGAATACATCCCCCAGAATCAGTTACTCTGCCAAGGAATGTTAAGATTTTAATTTTTTTTCTTTTTGAGGTGATGCTAGGCAAGTGGTGTATCACTGAGCCACACCTCCAGCTCAGATGCAAGATGTTTTAAGGCTCTTGATACACATGGTAAAAATGCATTTCTAAAGGGTTGAACTGATTTTCAGTCATTAGTAATAAGAGTGCCCAACACATAGTAGCCTCCCCAGTATTGTTTTTCATGTTTTTTAATTTCAAAAATTATTGGTAATTATTGTTTTCACTTTACATTTCTTATTACCAGTAATGTTGAATATTTCTTTAATCTGTGTATCAGTTTCATTTCTTCCATGAATAGTCTGTCATCTTGAAGTTTAAGAACCGTTCTAAGCTCAAATTATTATTTTTTTATTTTTTAAAGTGAGATTTCTTTTTATTTTTTTGGTACCGGGGATTGAACTTGGGTCCTTGTGCTTGCGCAGCAGGTGGCAAAACCACTGAGCTAAATCCCCGGCCCTCAAATTATACCATAAATGCATTTGAAACACAAATGTTTCTTCAGGACTTTTTTTTGTGCTGGGGATCAAACTCAGCACCTTGTGCTTGTGAGGCAGATGAAGAGCCACTGAGCTAAATCCCCGGCCCCCACAAATGTTTCTTTACTAGCAAGCATGTGACTTATTAAAAAACAACATAAGTATACCTCAAGAAATAAAAATACAATTTATTATTATACAATAGAAGTATAATCCTTACATTAGTTTTTTAAAAGGCATGAAATAATCTTTCACTCTTTTTCTTTCTTTCTTATTTTCTGAACTGATGACTGAACTAGTTTGGAAAAGTTGGATTTGGGATTCATTTTGATAACTAAATATATAAAAAGTAAATAAGAAAAATATTTCTTAGGTATTACAAAAGGATATAATAAGGGTTTTCTAACAACAGTGAAGCCATTCGGGCTTCTTTAATCATAGGACGGGCCATTAGTGTTCGTCGCCTCCAGTAATGCTAAGAAGAGAAAAGATGACATACTGAACAAGTATAGTAACCACATCTGTAAAGGAGAATATGTTAAAAAGCTATCTAGGGATTAAAGTGTTATAATAAAGTCTTACATGATCTCCTGTTCCAGCAAGATGAATGCACACAGGTCTATATTTGCTATTCCATTCTTTAGGCACAATAAATTGGAACCTGTTTAAAAGAAAAAGTCTCTTGAAAAAGCTTTCAATGCAACCTTTCAATTCTTTTTCATAATATTTATATCTTCTTTAATTTCTCATCAATGTTTATAATTTTCAGTGTATACATCTTTCATGTCCTTTGTTAAAATTATTTCTTTTTGTTGTTGTTGTTTTTATTGGTACTGGGGATCGAACTTGGGTCCTTGTGCTTGCGCAGCAGGTGGTGAAACCACTGAGCTAAAGCTCCAGCCCTATTTCTTTTTTTTTATTAAGTTTATTTGTACATTTTAGGTACACAATATGATATTCATCATTGGGAATTTGTACCTTTACATGATGTATCTTGGTTATTTTTTTCCCCATTCCCCTGCCTTTCAACCACTCCATTCCTCCCTATTTACAAAGACTTTTGTTTCCATTTTTTCCTTTTCTCATATTTATTCCTTTCCCTTTTTTCCCTAAAATTTTTATAATTATCTGGAAGAAAACAGCAATTAGACTTTTCAGATTCAATTTATAAATGTTTTGGGTTTTTTTGGAGACAGGGTCTCACTATGTAGTACAGGATGGCCTCAAACTCACAGCAATCCTTCTACCTCAACCTCCCAAGTGCTGGGATTATAGGCATGCACCACCACGTCATCCAGCTCAAGTTATAATTGATTAAACTACTGGGTGTCCAAAAGCTACAAAAATACCGTCTTATACACTTTTTCCCCCTCCCCTCCCCTCCTCCCTCCCTTCATTTTTTTATGGTGCTGGGGACTGAACCCAGGATTGCATGCTAGGCAATCACTCTACCACTGAATTGTACCTGCAGTTCACCAAATTTTTTTCTATTGTGGAGACATCAACATAGCCTTAAAATAATGATTAAATCTTTAAATATAGTTCTACCTTTTATCATGTGTATGTCCCCCAAAAAACCAAATAAGCAAAAGAAAAATTGCTATTGTCATAATCTACTGGACTAATCCAGCTCAATGTCTGACTTAATGTGGCTGCATTCTCAGGCAACATAAAACCTCAATTCTTGAACAGAAGGGCACTATCATTACTAGTTATTTATTGTCAATAAATTATTGAATAAAATACAAAGACACTTAGGAATAGTTCAATGATTATTCTGTGCTCATGAGAATTCTTAATTTTAAATTTCATAATCAGAACTACTAATATAAACACCTTTGCTTTTGCATTCTCAGCAATGTCTCATTTTTTAAATAAAACATTAGTACATTTTAGATATATACAATGATAACATTCATCATAGGGAATCTGTACCAGTATATGATATATCTTGCTTCTTTTACCCCCATTCCTCCTCTCCCTTATGTACAAAGGCTTTGTTTCAATTTTTTTCTTTTTTTTCCTTGTCCTTTCCTTCCTTTCCCCTTATCCCTCCCTTGTTCCCCTTCTCATTTGAACATTTTCTTCCCATTTCCCAATGTCTATTGTACATTTTAGTCCTTATTTCCACTTTCGGTTTCTCACACTAGAGAAACAATGCAGTATCTAAACATGTGTTAGATTTATTTCACTTAAGAGTATGGTCTCAGGGTGTATCCATTTAGCTATAAATGTCTCAAGCTCATCTTTCTTTATTGTCCCGTTTTCTGATATCTGAAAGATTTTTAGGGAAAGGAAAATATTTGAGAATTTTTGTAGAATACTGGACATTTCATGTGTTTGTACTCTCCTTTGTCCCATGCTAATGCACACAGTGACTTCATTATGGAAGAACAGCTTGAAGTTAACAGGAATCTTTTTTTCCTCATACAAGAGATTGAATCTGGGGCTTTGGACATGCTTGGTAAGTGCTCTACCACCAAACTGTATCTACAGACCTTAAAAACATTTTATTATTGTTCTTGTGATAAGGTCATGCTAAGTTGCCCAGGCTGGCCTCGAACTTGTGATCCTCCTGCTTTGGCCTCCCTAGTACCTGGAATTACATATGTGCATCATTCTGTCCTCCAATAGAAATCTTTTATTGCAGTCCTTACTGACCACCCATCTTGTGGAGGCTATCAGTCTGTCAGCTCAAATTGTATTGTCTTCTCAGTAGTCTTTCCCAGTGTCCCATGGTTAGTGGGTATACCTCTAGCACAGTGTTTGGGCCAGGTGTAAACCAAATTTAGAGAATGACATTTGTTCTTTTGGTAATGTGAAATTAGGACAGTGGGACCTATGTTTTGTCAGCTATATGAGAAATGAGAAAAGTATCCTACCCATGAAATAGATATGGGACATAAAACAAAAACATGACAATATGGAACAGGGGAGAAAGTGATTTATCTCCTTGGATCATAGTATGCATGTATGCACACAGTTGTACATATATGTATTGCTGGAGATGATTTGCTTGCCAGGCAAATATTCTAGCATTGAGCTACACACCCAGACCTTCTCTTTGGATCTGGGTGGCTTCCAATTTCCAGTTTCCAAAATCTCTTGAGGTAGAAAAGGTATACAGATTGTGGAAGTTCACTTGCCCCTTTTCCTCTACTAGTGTGGTGACAAAAGCAAGAGCACTTAAAGAAATAAAAGCTAGATGACCTCTAAATGCTTTTCGTCAATCCTAAGTATCTCTGATTCTAAGCAGTAAGAAACTGGCTGATGATTGCCCAAATGGAGAGCAAACATCAAAGAGACATTAACTGTGCCAAACTTTAAACATGTTTTGGAGGTAATATAATTTTGTAATAAGGAGCTGTACATATACTTAATGAATAAGCCTTACATTCTAAGGTGAGTTTAAAGGCTTCCAATTCAACAGCTAGATTTGTAACCAAGGACAGACAAAGACGGCTACAGCAGAGGCAGAAACTATTTTTTTGTCTCTTTCTAATCACCTTTATTGAGGTATAATTTACATACAATAATTTGCAACCATTTGTATAGTATGATGAAGTCTGAAAGATATATATACTGGCAAAACCACAGTTGGCATAGAGAACATTTCTGTCCTTTCTAAAACTTTCCTCTTATTCATTTGCAGCCAATTTCTCCTTCCACTTTGGTCCCAAGGTAACCATGGATATGTTTTCTGTCACTAAAGATAAGTCTGTATCTTCTAGAATTCCATATATATGGAAGTATACGAATTCCATATAATGGAAATACTGTTTTTATAACACCGAAACACCTGTACTCCCAGCACTTGCGAGGCTGAGGCAAAAGAATTGAGAATTGGAGGCTGACTGGGGCTAAACAGTGAGTTTGAGATAGACTTGGACCATATTGCAAGATCCTGTAAATGAAACAGTAATAAAAAGGCTGCAGATATAGCTCAATGTAAAGGCCCACAGTTCAATCCCTAGCACCACACACAAACACACAAAACAGAACACAACAAACCCCCACAAACTTGAAGTATAATACAAATTCTAATTTAAAACCTTAGAGAAAAAGAGAAAACCTCCAAATCTATCAAAAAGAAAAAGAAAAAGACAATAAGCTGGATAATTAAAACGTTCTTAGAGAAATATGATAGAAAGCTTTCTATTGGCTCCTTTTTGGTATTTATCCTGTTCTTTGTTTCTTTTAAAATTCTTTGCTGGCCCAGGGGTTTAGTTCAGTGGTGCCACTGCCTGCCTCACAAGCACAAGGTCCTGAGTTTGATCCCTGGGAACCAAATAAAATAAAGTAAAATAAAATTCTTTCCTACCCTCTTTTGGATTAATTAGGTATTTATAAATTCTACTTTATCTCCTCTTACTATCTATTTTCTGTTTGTTTTCTGGTAGTTGCTCTCTGGTTTACAATGTGCATTTTAACTTAACAGAGTCTGTATTATTCAATTAATTTATAAAATGACCAAATACCAAATGCAAGGACTAGAAGAAAAAGGTCAATGTAAGGTACACCACAAAAATTCAAAGAGAAATTATGAAGTCAAAAGATATAGAGAATTAATCTAGTAGGCTCAACATCTGCCTAACAGAAATCTCACAAGAAGAGACATGCTGGGCATAGTGGTAAATGCCTATTCTCTTCATTGAGAGAGGCAGAGGCAAAAGGATCACAAGTTCAAGGTCAGGTAAGGTAACTTAGCAAGATCAAAAAATAAAAAAGGTTAGGGATGTGCTCAGTGGTATATCATCCCTGGGTTCATTCCCTAGTAATGAAGAAAAACAAAAGAGAAAGATACAAGGGGGTAAAGAAATAACTGTAAAATACATGAACATTATTGGATATAGAAAAGATCATAAAAGTTTCTAGAGAGAAATTGGTTACCTATAAAGGTATAAGGCTATTTCTTCAATAACATTGGATAATGAGGAAAATGTACGAAGACCTTCTGAACTGCAAAGGAAGTTATTTTAAATTGATAATTCTGTATCTAGCAAGGAATTAATTATGAGAATTTTTTATAGTGTGGGAAAATTTGTATGCAGTTTAGTTATTTTTACCCTTTAGAATAAGTAGAAAACTACTGGATGTCACATTAGGATGAGAATGATTTAAAAATAAATTTATGTTTAATATTATATATTATATAAATATATTGATTTTTATTTATTGCTGCTAACAATCAAAATAAATTTTAAAAATTTCCTTATTTTACTGATAGTTCTGACATTTAATTTATGAAATTATAAAATTTTATATTTAATTTTAAAATTTAATGTATGTTGTTTAAAATAATATCTATTAAATTATAAATACTGCTTTTTCCACTCTGTGTAATAAGCTATATTCTTTGCAAAAAGAGAGCTAGGTATGATAGCATATCCCTGTAATCCTACGATTTGGGAGACTGAGGTAGGAAGATTTATCAGAGTATTTACCACAAAACAGGATTTCTGCATGTAATGTGAAATGAAATGTTATGTATCTTATGGATATCTCTCTTTTTTTTGGTACTGGGGACTGAACTCAGGACCTTGCACTTGCGAGGCGGGCGGTGGTACCACTGAGCTAAATCCCTGGTTCTTACGGATATCGCAAAGTGGAAATGTACACGTCAAAATTCCAAATGAACCACAATAATTTTAAACAGCCTTAATTTGAGCAAATTTTATCAAAAATTGAATTCCAATAAAAGGGCAAATTTAATGTTTGTTTTCTGGTAAAATGGCTGTATTCCTCCAGAGATAGTTTATGTGTACTTTATAAGAATTTTATTTTTCACTTAAGAGTATGGCCTCAATATGCATCCATTTAGCTATAAATGTCTCTAGTTTCTCATTCTTTATGGCTGAGTAGTACTCCCTTTTATATAAAAAAAATCATCAAATAGTTTCTCTAGTGTAAGAAACTGAAAGTGTAAATAAGGATGAAAATGATTAAAATGAATAACTGATAATTTGAAATAGGAAAAGGTCCAAAGGTTTGGGGGTGGCGGGAGAGGAAGGGGAAAGGGAAGAAGGGAAAGGAAAAACTATGAGAAAGAAAAAAAAATGGAATAAAAGTCTATGTAAATAGGGAAGGGTGGACGGGGTGAAGGGCACATAGGTAATGGGGGAAAAATAAGAGCTAAGATACATCATGTACAGGTACAAACGCCCAATGACAAATGTAAACGTATTGTATACCTAAAATGTACCAATAAATATACAAATTTTAAAAGAAAAGAAAAGAATTTCATTTTTCAGGGCTGGGAATTTAGCTCAGTGGTGCCACCACCTGCCTCACAAGTGTAAGGTTCTGAGTGTCAAAAATAATTTTTACATAATTGAGTTTAGGTTTTTCAAAAAGGTAGATATAATGCACTCATTTTAAATTATGCATACTTTTAAATAAAATGCTTTTGGCTTTTATAAAAACTTACTCCATTTATAAAATGTGTGTGTGCTACATAATAAAACCAGAAATACTTTTTTTTTTTTCCCCCCCTGGAATCCGGGGTGGAACTCAGGACCTTGCACTTGCCAGGCAGGTGCGGCACCACTGAGCTAAATCCCTGGCCCTCAAGCAATTCTTATTTTTAGCATTAAAGTTGTTCTTAAGCATGTTGATTTTATTCTACATTCAAAATTGTACCAAATATATTATTTAAATAACAAAGTGTAGCTGGACTGGGGATGTAGCTCAGAAGGAGAGCACTTGCATAAGATACACAACACTTTGGGTTTGATTTCCAGCACTGTAAAAATAAATATATGAACTAGCAAAATATAGATCATTCATATATTATGCTTTCAGGTTTATTATGGAGCTTTTTGGTTTTATTTGTTTATAATTTTTTTTGTTTTTGAGACAGGGTCTGGCTATGTAGTTTAGGCGGGCCTTGAACTCTTCCCGAATTTGCATGTCATCCTTGCACAAGGGCCATGCTAATCTTCTCTGTATCGTTCCAATTTTAGTACATGTGCTGCCAAAGCGAGCACATTTTGGGGCGGGGGGTACCGGGGATTGAACTTGGGTCCTTGCGCCTGTGTAGCAGGCGTTGAAATCACTGAGCTAAAATACCCGGCCCCTTGAGCACATTTAAAAAAAAAAATTTTTTTTTTGGTACCTGGGATTAAACTCGGGATCTTGCACTTGCAAGGTAGGCGGCAACACCACTGAGCCAAATCCCGGCCCGCCTTGAACTCATGGTGATCCTCCTGCCTCAGCCTCCTGAGTACTGGGATTACAGGCATGTACTGAGATTAACTGACCAAAAATCTTAAGGTCAATATGTAGTATAGTCAGAGTTCAATTGCAGATTTGTTTAATTCCAAAGTTCTGGTTTTTTCCACTATATAATACTGCTTGCATTTTACTTTGAAGTTATTAAAAGAAAAACATTTCAAATACTACTTGAGAGATAATGAAATAATAACTGAATATAATACTTAAAACTGATTTTCCATTAATTCACTATATAGATTCATTTATTAGGTTATGAATTTCTTGGAATAAACTGGAATTTATTTAGGATTCCAATGTAACCCACATAAAGCTCAGGTAGGTTTCCATTTCCATTACAGAATAAAAGCTTTCTGAATGAAGGATTTTCACCTATACACATATATGCACCATTGCTATTGCAAACAAAAACTTTACAGGAGAAACCACTTACCAGAAGCAGCAAATGGTTTATTATCAACAATGCAGAGGAAAATAATAAAGTACCTTGTTCCTTTTAAGTAAACAGAATTAGGTAAAGTATAAAATAGAAGGAAAGACTTAGCTTCAACCATGATTTAGAATTTAAAACAATTTTAAAAATCCATTAACAAGACTGGAGTAAAACTGACCTCTGTACTCTGTGACTAAAGTTTCAACAAGGCACATTACATGGTATCTTGTTTCACAAACTCAATTCTCTCCACGATTCTGGTAGCAAACCAAACTGGAAGAAAACCAAATCAAATTCTCAAATAAGGTCAACACTGAACCTAACCACTGAATTTGATTTGGTTCTTGTCCAGTTAGGTTTGCAACCAAATTGTGGAAAGAATCAAGTTTGAGAATCTAAGTACTGCACTAATCATATAAAGAAGATCCAAAAAAGCTAAGTTTCAACCATGGTATGATTACTGAGTTAAAAACCTTGGGTATCAAAAGGAAAAAAGAAGAGAACAGAAGGAAAAAATGGAAACAACTTTTGTAAATAAGGAAGGGAAGAGAAGTTGACGGGAAGGGAGGGGAATGAGAAAAAAAGAGTCAAGATATATCATGTGCATCTAAAATGTACCAATAAAAATAATTTTAAAAATTTTAAAATTCAGGTAGAAAAAAAAAACTTAAGGCAAAAAGCTAAGGAGAATTGTTTGTGACAAAATTATTTTATTAAAAAAACCTTGCATATTCTTGGAATGTTCATTTACATTCACAAACTGATATGCTAATTGCAAACTATCCTGAGCTTTACTTAGTCTATCTAGTCTAAGTTACTGTACTCTTTAATTTATTCAATTAAAAATATTTTTCTTCCTATCATAGGAAATTTATGAACACTACAAATTTAAGACTGCAATTTCAAAAGCCAAAATCCACTTGGAGATAATCAGGGTTGGCACATTAATATATATATATTCTAGAAATTTTTGTGTGATAGTGGCATGTGCTTGTATTTATAAAAGTGGAATTAAACAATCATTTTTATTACCTTCTTATATTTTCATTGTTGTGGCTTTATCAAGATGTTCCCCCAAAGCTGCATGAGCTCATAGGTGGTACTTTTTGGAGGTGGCTGGATCTAGGGTATGTGATACTAGGATTAAGGGTGTGTGGTACTAAATTAGTTCACTGATTGGTTTAGCATAGTTCTGGGTGTGCATAATGGAAAGGCCCAATCTGAGCAGGGGTGGTACAAAGGCTTGTACCCTGGATGAGATAAAAGAGAAAGGGAGGCTTGCTTCACTGGCTGCTGCTTTTGCTGCTTCTTCACTGCTGCTGCTACACTGCCTTCTGCTCGCCATGCCATGGATGCTTTCTCTTTTGCAATGTCCCTCCACCTTCAAGCCCGCCAATTATGGACCGAAACCTCTACCAATTGTAAGCTGTAATAAATCTTTCCTCTTTTAACTTATGGGTGTCAGGTATTTTGTCTCAGCAATAGGAAAGTAACTAAGGCATTCATATGGTGTGACCATATTGCCATGTCAGTAACTGTGTCCATTATATGAATAATTAATCTCCTGTTGCTGAACATTTAGGGCACTACTATTTTTTTGCAACTATAAACAATGCTTCGAGGGCCGGGGATTTAGTTCAGTGGTTCCGCTGCCTGCCTCGCAAGCGCAAGGACCTGAGTTCAATCCCCGGTACCAAAAAAAAAAAAAACACAAGGCTTCGATAAGCATACTTGTATACATAATACTCTGTACTCTTTTTTTTTTTTTTTTTTTTTGAGATAAGGTCTCACTAAGTAGTTGAGGCTGGCCTTGAACTCACTGAGGAGCCCAGGCTGGCCTCAAACTCACAAGGATCCTTTTACCTTGGCCTCCTAAGTGCTGGGATTATAGCCTTGCGCCACCACACCCAGCCCATTACTGTGTGTTCTTACAAGAATTAAAATAGCTTCTAGATTCAGTCTTTCCAGTAATTTAGATTTGCCTCATTACTAAATGATTTGAAGTAACACAGTGTTAAAATAATATGGTGTTGATATGACTCTTTTCAGTTACCAGGGATTGAACTCAGGACTTAGTACTTGCGAGGCAGGTGCAGTGCCACTGAGCTAAATCCCCAGCCCTTGGTGTTGATAAGACTTTAATGAACACAATTAGCTTATTCATTTATCTTTCTCAAAAATTCTTACCTTGCAATAACAGATTCAATTGGCATGATATCAGGTACATAATGGGCCATTGGGGAGACAAAGTGTCCATCTAGGATCTTACAGTCTGACTGCTCTTCAATCTAAAAGAAAGGAAAAATGAAGATGTATGCAAGTAGACTATATCTTGGTCTACCATGGATGTTTTTATAATAAAAAGGTTCTACTGAATTAACTTTCTCCAGGGCTTACTATATTTCCTTTTAGCTCTACTCTGCTTTTCAAAAGACATTGTTACTACACATTTATTTTCTTTCTATATCTTTTACTATAGCCTAGTTGGGAAAATAATAAATCTCATTCATACACTGACAACAATAACTCAAAATAAAATACTAGTTAAAAGAATTCAACAATATAATCATAAGAAGAATTTAGAAATTATAATAATTTACCACAATCAAATAAGAGTTGATATTGAATATATTATAGTGGTTCAGTACTGGCAACCTATTGAGGTAATGAGTCATATGTCAACATGTTAAATAAGGAAAAATGGAAATTAGCTAACATTCAGTACCTAAACTTATTTTCCCCTCAAATATAGTAGAAATTTTTAAAAAATCAAGCCAACAGTAAAAACTGAAGTACAAGTAGCAGAAAAGTACCACATATTTTCATTAAAGTCAGAAACAAACATCCATTAGTTTCTGGTTTTGTGTCTATAAAATTAACTTTAGCAACTTTTTTCGGTTGTGTTTAGGATTGAACATAGGGCTTCACACATGTTAGGCCAACACTTTACCACTAAACTACATCTAGCATTTTTTTTTTTTTGGTACCAGGGATCGAACTCAGGTCCTTGTGCTTGCGCAGCAGGCAATGAAACCACTGAGCTAAATCCCCGGCTCCATCTAGCATTTTTAAAAACACAAATTATAGCTAGTTGTGCCAATGTCTTTTATTTTAAAATGCATATGCAAATGACTTAGAATACTACATCATTTATTGAATTTCCATAAATTTTTGCAATTTATTTGAAACACTTTATTAGATTTTAATAGCCTATATTTCTGCACCAATATTATGGTATAGTGATAACTATGGCTTTGTAATACTCATTGATATATTAGTGAACTAGTCTCTCCTTAATCTTCCTTTTAAGAGTGCTCCTGATCTAACTGTATTCTATTTTTCCAAAATAATTTTAAGATACTTACATGGATCGAAATTCTAAATTAAATACTTTAATTGGAATTGTACTGCATTTTTTTTTTTGGTACCGGGGATCAAACTTGGGTCCTTGCGCTTGTGCAGCAGGCAGCGAAACCGCTGAGCTAAATCCCTGGCCCTGTACTGCATTTTAAAAAATGCTTAAGGAGACCTAACATTGGTATTAAATTTTTTATCTAAGAAGTCTTTCCATTTTAGTCATTTTTATGCTTTAGGTTTTTTTTTTTTTGAGACAAGGTCTCACAATGCAGTTCAGGTTGGCCTTGAACTTGAGGAAATCCTCCTGTTTCAGCTTCCCAAGTCCTGGGGTTACAGGTGTGTGTCACCATGCCTATTGCCTTAGTATAGTTTTAAAGTTTTCTTTGTATATATTTCAGAATAAACTATTAGATAAAAGAGCAACACAAATTAATTACTAATTAATGAGACTGAACAAACTAATATGAAAGGGAATATAATTCAACAAAAGTGTTACTAGAGCTGGTATAAGAAAAAACTTAAGAGTCACATGATATACAATAATATACATTGAACAACTAAGATACAACTCAACATTAAAAAGGTAAGTAACCCCTTTCAAGAGTGAAGGATTTGAAAAACTGCTTCACTAAGGAAGACTTACAAATAACCAGTATTCGCATGAAAAGATGTTCAACATCAGTTATTATAAAAATTCAAGTCAAAACCACAATGAAATACATTTGTGAATTACTCCCAAATACTGGTAAGAATGTGGCAAAACTGGCGGCAAAAGTGGTACGGTTGATGGGAATGTAAAATGGGTTAGTCACTTTTTTTTTGCGGTACCAGGGATCAAACTCAGGACCTGGCACTTGCAAAGCAGGTGTGGTGCCAGTGAGCTAAATCCCTGGCCATTTTTTTTTTTTGAGACAAATTCTCACTGTATAGTTTATTTTTAATTTATTTTTAAATTTCTTTTGGTACAGGGGATTGAACTCAGGACCTTGTGCTTGTGAGGCAGGCAGCGGAACCACTGAGCTAAATCCCTGGCCCCTCACTGTATAGTTTAGACGGGCCTTGAACTCACTATGTACCCCAGGCTGGCCCTGAACTCACAGCAATCCTCCTGCCTCAGCCTCCTGAGTGCTGGGCTCACAGGTGTGCACCACCATGAATGTCTTGGGTGCAGAAACTAGGGAAAACAGTTTTCTATATTTTCTTAAAGAGTAAATATAAACCAGGTGGCCACTGCCTATAACTGACAAATGCTGGGAAGCTTAGGCAAGACAGCAAGTTTGAGACCTACCTGGGCACATGGCAGCTCAGTGAGACCATGTGTTTTGTTTTTGTTTTTGTTTTGATCGAACTCAGGTCCTTGTGCTTGCAAGGCAGGCAGCAGAACCACTGAGCTAAATTCCTGGCCTAAGACCATGTCTTAAAATAAAAAATTGAAAAAAGCCAGAGGATATTACTCAATGTGATAGTCCTGAGTTCAATTCTAAGTACTTGGGGAAAAACAGTTAAATATACTATATCAACATTTTAAAAATCAATAATTTTTCTATATACCAATCATAAAATAGCTCAAATCAGGAAAACAATTCCATTTACAATAGAAATAAAATGTACCTAGGGATCAACCTAATCAAGGTGGTAAAGGACCTCTACAATGAAAATTACAGAACACTGAAGAAACTGAAGACAATAGAAAATGGAAGGACTTCCCATGTTCATGAATCAGCACAATCAATATTGTTAAAATGGCCCTATTACCAAAAGGGCAATTCCCATCAAAATTCCAATGACATTCTTCACAAAACTAGAAAAAAAAAAATCTTAAAATTCATATGGAAACACAACCCAGAATAGCCAAAGCACTCCTAAGCAAAAAGAGCAAGGCAGAGGCATAACAGACAATATTTGATTTCAAATTATACTACAAAGCCACAGTAACAAAAATAGTATGGTACTGGGGCCGGGGATTTAACTCAGTAGTTCTGGCGCCTGCCTCTGCAAGCACAAGACCAAAGTTCGATCCCTGGTACCAAAAAAAAAAAAATAGTATGGTACTGGTACAAAAGTAGATATAGACCAATGGAACAAAATAGAAGGCACAAAAATCCACACAACTACACCCATCTGATTTTTTTTTTTCCTCTACTGGGGATCAAACTCAGGACCTTGTGCTTGCCAGCCAGGCGCGCAGTGCCACTGAGCTAAGTCCCCAGGCCCCACAGGCATCTTATTTTTGACAAGACACCAAGAACAGCTTTTTTTTTTTTTTTTTTTTTTTTGGTACCGGGGATTGAACTTGGGACCTTGCACTTGCGCGGCAGGCAGTGGAACCACTGAGCTAAATCCCCAGCCCAAGACACCAAAAACATACTCTGGAGAAAAGAGACTTTAAATGGTGCTGGGAAAAGTGGATATTCACTTGTAGAAGATTGAAACTAGATCCTTCAATTCAGAAATGGATCAAAGACGTAGGTGTAAGACCTGAACCTTTGAAAATGCTAGAAGAAAACAATGGAAACACTTGAAGCCATAGGCACAGGCAAAGACTTCCTGAATAGGGCTTTAATAGCACAGGAAATAATACCATGAATCAACAAATGGGACTACATCAACTTAAAAATTTTGCACAGCAAGGGAACAATTAAAGAAGAGGTAGCCTCCAGAATAGGAGAAAATCTTTGTCACTACTCTTCCAACAGATGATTAATATCTAGAATATATACATAAAAAACTTAACACCAGACAATCAAATAGCCCAATCAATAAATGAGCAAGTGAACAGAATAGATACTTCTCAAAAGATGTACAAATGGCAAACATAAAAAACTTAACACCAGAAAATCAAATAGCCCAATCAATAAATGAGCAATTGAACAGGATACTTCTCAAAAGATGTACAAATGGCAAACAAGCATATGAAAAAATGTTCAACGTTTTTAACCATTAGGGAAATGCAAGCCAAAATTACACTGAGATTTCATCTCATCACAATCAGAATGGCTATTATCAAGAATAGAAAAAACAATAAATGCTGGTGAAGAGGTGTAGAAAAAGGAACCCTTCTACACTTCTGGTAGGATTGTAAATTAGTACAGCCACTGTAGAAATCAGTATGGAAGTTTCTCAGAAAACCAAAAACAGAACTACTATATGACCTGATATACCATTCCTTCATATATACCAGAAAAAATTAAAGCCAACATACTGTAGAGACACCTCCATATCCATTTTTATTTTTGTCACAATTCACAATAACCAAGATATGGAACCAGCCTACACATTAATAGATGAATAGATTGAAAAAAAAAGTGGTACACATACACAGCGGAGTATTATTCAGCTCTAAGGAATAAAATTATGTCATTTGCAAGAAAATGGATAGGTTTGGAGAGTATCATGTTAAGCAAAAAAAGCCAGACACAGAAAGACAAGTATTCCCTAGTATGTGGAATCTAAAAAAAAGATGTCATGAAAATAGAAGGGAAACTTAACAAATAGAAGGAACAGACCAAGAGGGAAAGAAAAGGGGTATAAGGGAGAGTAATAGAGGAGATGCATATGATCAAAATATATGCAGGCATGGAACACCATATTGAAATTCAGTATTTTTTAAGTTAATAGGCACTAAAAATAAAATGCAGAGTTGTCGTATGAACTAATAAACTCTCAGGTATACATAAAACTGAATGAATGTTCACACAAAAACTTGTACACAATGTTCACAACAGTACTATTCATAACAGCCAAGTAGAAAGGACTCAAATGTCTTGTTTAAAAAACAAAATATGGCATATCATACAATGGAATATCATTTATTAATATAAAAGAACAAAATACTGAACCTAAAAATAGCATGCTGGCTGGGTGTGGTGCCATGGACCTGTAACCTCAAGTACACTCGGGGCTGAGGCAGGAGTATCGCTGAGGCAGGAGTATCGCAAACTTGAGACCAGTCTGAGCAGCTTGGTGAAAACTTACCTAAAAATAAAACTTAAAAAGGGTTGGGCTGGGGATTTAGCTCAGTGGTTCTGCTTCCTTCCGCACAAGCGCAAAGGTCTAGGGTTTGATCCCGGGTACAAAAAAAAAAAAACCCTCAAAAAAGGTTGTAGATGTAGCCCTGGTATAGTCACTTGCCTAATATGTCTGAGGCCCTGGGTTCAATTCTCAGTACCACAAAAATATTTAAAATATTTTTAAAGTCATACTAAGTTAAAGAAGTCAGACACAAAAAAGGCCATATATTGCATGATTCCATTTATAAGAAATTATCTTAAATAGGAGAGTCCATAGGAACAGAAAGTAGATTAGTGATTGTCGGCAAGTAGGGAATGTCAGCAATAGGAAATAACAGACAATGGGTATAATGTTTCTTTCTGAGGCAATGAAAATGCTCTGCAATTAGTGAAAAGAGTGATGGTTATACATCTTGGAAACCATACTTTGAAAAGGTGAATTCTCCAGAACTATGGGAACCTGAGGCAGGAGGATCACAAGTTTGAGCCCAGCCTAAGCAACTTAGCAAACTAAAAAATAAAAACAGATGGGGATGTAGCTCTGTGTGAAGGTCCTGGGTTTAATCCTCAGTACCGTGGAAAAAAAAAAAAAGATAAAAGATAAATTTTATGGTATGTGAATTATATCAAAGCTTTGAAAAATCAAGAGACGATCTGTAAGAATGCATCCCAAAATCTTTTTCCTGAGCTCAGCCAGACGTGGTGGCACATGCCTGTAATCCCAGCACTTGGGAGGTTGAGGCAGGAGGATCATTTCCAGTTCAAGGCCAGCCTGGGCTACATAGTGAGTTCAAGGTCACTGTGAACTACATAGTAAAGAGAGAGAAAGACAGAGAGAGAGAGAGAGAGAGAGAGGGAGGGAGGGAGGGGAGGGAGAGGGAGAGGGAGAGAGCATGCGCCCAGGGCCTCTATCATTGAGCATCATCACTATCAGCCCTTTAATTTTGAGATAGGGTCTTGATGAATAGCCTGGCCAACCTTAAACTCACAATCCTCCTGCCTCAGCCTCCCAAGTAGTCAAGTCTATAGGCATGTGCCACCATGACTGGAGCCTAGATCTTAAAAGTAATTCCTCCTTGAGACAGAAGTGGAAATAGGTGGCAGAAAGTGGCAGACATTAAAGGAGACTTTTTCTTCTTTTACTGTACTGAATATTGCATCCAGGGCTTTGCTCATGCTAGACAAGTGCCCTTCCACTGAGCTACAGCCCTAATCCTTTTTTAAAAATCTTGAGCCATGGTCTCATTCAATTGGCAAGGCTGAGCAAGAACATGTAATCCTCCTGCCACAGCCTTTGGAGTGGCTAGGATTACAGGCATGAACCACCACTTCTAGCATAAAGGAGACTGATTTTTTTTTTAAATCTTAAAGAAGTTTTAATTACCCTGTACAATTAATTTAAAGGGGTATATACAGGAAATATTACCAGGAGACATAAAACTAAGAGGTGCTCATTGAGTGTGGCCTACCAAATGTCTTCATATTGAAGTCGGAGGCATTTTGCCTTAATAGGGGGAAGTCCTGCCAGGGGACACAGAGCTCCACGTTGGGCCTTTCCAGTGTCTTCTGTCTAGACCATATCACTGTGGAACTCCAACTGCATTACCTCTAATGGCTCTCCAACACCAGGACCTAATGTTTTTGAGCAATATAACTTCTATACGTGCCACCAGCACCAGACGATGGCATGGATGACAAATTTACAATGATGAATAGGAATGCAGTGTTCTCAAACCCCCTGCAACTCAGAAGAATGCAGAAGGAGACTGATTTTTTATTTAGTAAGCTTTATTATTATTATTATTATTTTTGGTACCAGGGATTGAACTCGGGACCTTGAGCTTGCAAGGCAGACACTGGAACCACTGAGCTAAATCCCTGGCCCTGAACCTATAGTTTTTAATGGAAAAAAAAAGAAAATAGAAATATTTTTAAAATACAAATAGTAAAATTGGAGTCAATAGAAAAATCTTCTAAATCCAGGACATACATACTATGCTGTAGAGGTTTTCAGTCATGAAATCTGTTTTTAGCAGTGGAAATCTTTTGAAAAAGGAAGTCTTCTAAAGATATCCAATACCTAAAAGACACACGGAGAGTGTGACTTTGGTTGAATGGCAGTGAGGGCTGTAAGAAGTCCTCCCACTATATCCCTTCTCCTATAATATCTCAAAGTATTCAATTACATTAACCTAGAAATATCTGGCAGAAACACCACTGGTTGCTTAAAAAGCAAAACCATTTCAAAAACATTCTCATATTCTCTAATTTTATAGAACTTCTACCATTCTCAAAGCAATTAACTCCATCCCATAACATTTTCCCTTGTGTTTTTTAATAGTTTTTTTTGAAATATCATTTTATGAGCCAATTCTCCAACCAGATTACTCCCCTTTAATACCTACATTCTATAATGTTGAATAATTTATTTAAACCTTCTTGAGCTTACAGATACAAAAATGAGACTCAGAAAGATCCAGGCTAAGTACTTCTTTGTATTTAGGCAAATAATATTCTCCCAAATACTGTATATATGAATATATTTATTAATAATATCTGGTTAAGCATTCTTTAAATATTACATGAAAATCCACCACACTCATTTTTTAGTGTTTGTTGTTATACTCCAACATTCAGTCTATTCTTGGAACATACTTATGTTAAACCAGAAGTTCTCTGTTGGGAACAATGCTACATAATTCTAGGGAAAAATCATTTGATTAGGCCTAGTTCTTCCACCTATAGGCCAGCTATGGCATTCCGAGACATAATTCCATTTTGGCCTCAGGTCACAACTGAGACCTTAGTGATCCCATGATGCTGTAATGCTCCAGAACAAGACCACACCTGCAGGAGACACCCTGGGAGGAACCAAATCTTCATCTGCGTAGTTCCTGGAAGGAATCAAATCTGTAGTTCCTGGAAGGAATCAAATCTTCGTCAGCTTAGTTCCTCATTGTTCTTAGACTTCCACCGCTCCCCAGTCTTTTGTTACACCTTGTTTATCCCAAGGTGAAGTACTGAACTCTACATATTCATTTGTGACATTTGTTTCTTCTGATGAACTGAATAAAAGGTGCTGCAAGCTAGGGGTTTTTGTCTTTGCCACCCAGAGCAGCACTGATCAGACCCAAAGCTCAGCTTCTTCTCAGTCTCATTTTTCTACCTTTCCTGTAATTTGCCGTGTGCTGCCGTGGCTCGCAGGAGACTAGGACTTACTGCAGAGGTTCTGGTAACGTCCCCTTCCCCTGTTCCCTACAGTTCTCCAACTGCATTTCTTCTATTTGAATACCTTATCAATGTACACTGGATAATCGCTTGAAACCAGATTCTGGCATCTTTCTCGGTTTCCAATCATCTTCCTGAATTCAAAAAGTCTATTATGAGAAAGGAGATAGAAAGGAAAAACATTCACCTGTTATATACCTACTATATTCATTATCTAGTGAGACTAATACTGATTAAAAATTAGCAAATTCAGTTCATAAACCATATTAAAATTTAATTTTTATCAAACAAAAATTAAAGGCACTAATACAGCAAATTAATTTTCTTAAGTTCAGATTTTCCTATGAGCTATAGTGTATCCCATTTATTTGGGGCTTTTTTGTTTTTGGTTTGAGACAGGGTCTTGCTATGTGGTTCAGGCTGGCCTGGAAATCATGGCAATCTTCCTGCCTCAGCCTCCTGAGTGCTGGGATTATAGGCAATGCCAACACACCCAGCTTTATTCTAATTTTATAGTCATTACAAATTCAGGTTACTTGAGAAAAGTCAGTGCCTGGAAACTAACCAGTTTAATAATTACTGAAGTTTAAAAAAAACCTAATTTGTATTTATGTAGTTCTTTTATTTTTTTCTTTTTTAGACAGGGTCTCATGTAATTCTGACTGGCTGTAGCCCAGGCTGGACTCAAATGCAAGGGCATCCTGCCTCACTCAGCCTCCTAAATTCTGGGATTACAGAGGCGTCACTATGCCCAGCGTAATGCTTTTCTTTTTTTTTTAAAACAAAGTCTCACAGTGTAGCCTTGGCAGGCCTAAAAATTGCTATGTAGCCCTGGCTGGCCTCAAACTTGCAATCCTCCTACCTTAGTCTTCTGAGTGTTGGGATTATAGTCGCCATGCCTGATTAGTTTGTGTTTTTGAGAACTCTTTTTTTTGGTAACGGGGATAGAACTCGGGTCCTTGGCTTGTGAGGCAGGCGGTGGAACCACTGAGCTAAATCCCTGGCCCTGTGTTTTTGAGAACTCTTAAAGAGGGGAATTATTTTTTACATAGTCCAATTTTTGATGCTATGAGCTAAAACTTGAGAGATAACTAAAAAAAGATAAAAGGAAGCAATTAATTTTTAAATAATTAATAATTTAACGTTTAATTTCCCAATCAATCACTCTATTTGGGAGCAAAGGATTTTATAACTGCATTAAAACAAATTCAAAACAATTATTCAGAAAAAAATACCTTTTGAGATCTTCTGGCCGTCCCCATCCTCTAATAAAAAGTTTTGTGAGGAGAAGTCTCCGGTATAGAATATCTAACTTGCTCACACCCATTAGTAGCAAACAGCATCTAGAAGCAAAATTTCAAATGACTTTAAATTTCTCTTTTTTCTTTCTCTTCTTTTTTTCAACAACCAGGACTTCATATACATCCCTGAGGTAAATCCCTGGCCCTGACTTCATATATATTTTGTAACCATTTCACCAACTGAGCCACCCCCCCACCCCCGCCAAATCTTTCATATTTTAATCAAGACAGAAAGTCAATTTACTATTTCTTTCAATATCAGGTAAAATTAAAGACTGAGAGTAAATTGTTGAATTGAGTCCTTAGAGAATCAGATATATTTTTTGAAAAACAGGTATATGAATGAAATGTTAAATTTATATAAATCACTTATATGATGCTCTACAAATTTAAGTTATATCTATTAATAATAGCAATGTTATCACTGGTTGGTTACCTTTACTATGACATCTTTTAATACTCAAATCTGTATTTTCATGGTCTACAGGTCTACATAGTCTGTTAGTTCACTCTTTACAACAAATAATGACAGATATATTTGCTCCCTTTTCATCATCCAAGAGGGAAAGTTAAGTTTATCATAAAGTATTTATATAGTAAGAAAGCAAATTGATTTTTATAATTTTTAAATTGCAGAAATTCAAAATGTAGTATTAGCTGGATGTATTTTTTCGTAGTACAAGCATATTGATAAGAATAAATTTTTTTCTTAGAAATTTGCTTAAATGGATTCAAACTTAATACCCTATCATAAAAATGAGTACAAATGTTCATCTGCAAAGACGATTCTTAGCTCACATGCCACAGACAGACAGGCTGGCCAACAGTTTACTGACCTGAGTTAGAAAATCAAATCACAGGGGCGTGTCACAAATATTAAATGATGTCATCAATGCAAAGATACAACTATAAAGCACTTTTTTTATTTGTTTGTTTGGTTTTTTTTGGTACTTGGACTCAAACTCAGGGCCTTGCAGTTGCCAGGCAGGCAGACGCTACACCACTGAGCTACGTTCTTGGCCCAAAGCACTGTTTTTATTAAACTAATAAATCTAAAACTTTAAAGTGTCCATCAACATGCATATACACAATGGAATATTATTGTTTTAAAAAGGAGGGAAATTCTGCCACATGCTACCATATGGACATACTGATAAACCTTGGTAGTATAAAAAGCCAAACCTTGTATGATTCCATTTACCTAGATTACTCAGATTCACAGACAGAAAGTAGAACATTAGTTGCTAGAGTTGGGGTAAGGGAAAATGGGGAGGCTGTTTAACGGGCACAGAGTTTCCATTTTGGAAGATGAAAACTAGAGGTGGATGGTGGTATTGGTTGTCCAGCAATATGAATGTACTTAGTAACACTGAACTGTACACTTAAAATGATTAAGATAGTAAACTTGACATTAGAATATTTTACCATAATTTTAAAAAGAGAAACAATTTAGAATTTGGAGTTAATCTGTGAAAGCTGTCAGAATCAATAGAGAGTCACTTCTCTCAAACTCTTAATAAAACAGCTGGAAGACCATGAAGAGAAGGTCTTCATGGATATTTACCTGAAAAAGAATTATCACAAAAACTGCCTAAAGGACAGGCATGCAGGTAAGCCCATTTCTTTCATTTGTTTTTTGGAAGCAAAATATTTATTGGTACATTTTTAGATAGACATAATGATCACATTCATCATAGAGAATTGGTAGCTGTACATGATGTATCTTGCTTCTTTCTTTTTTGACCAGCCCCTCCCTGTCCCCTCTTCCCCTTCTTATTTAGTTAAGGCCATTTCTGAGGATATCTTTTCAGCAGCAGCCAGTCCTAACAGCACTATTGCAAGTAGCCTTACTAATCCACACTTGCAATCAGAGCCATTTCTATGAAGACCCTCTCCTACCAATGGCCAGTACATGTTACTGCCTGCAATAAGCCCTTGTAACCAATGAACTCTTGTTTCAAGTAACCTGCATGACTTCCTCCTTTTCATCTTTAAAAGGATCCCCTTCTCTCAATCTTCCTAGATGTGCTCATCATCCAATACAGCATGCCTATCCCTGATTGCAATCCTCTGCATGTTCCTGAATAAGCTTATTTCTTTGGAAAGGCTTTCTGTTATTTCATTTCACGTCAAAGTACTGGGGAGTGAGCCTAAGGCCTTTGCACTGAGGTACATGCCTAGACCTTTAAAAAATTTTTATTTTGAGACAGGGTCTCAATGAATTGCTAAACTGCCCAGGTGGGGCCCCCTAGCAATACTCCTTTCTCAGTCTCCCAGACTATTGGGATTACAGGTGTGTATCACCATGTCTAGCTTGTTATTTTATGTTGACAGTCTCCTTACAAAATTTTGGTAGAAAGTCAATTGATGCTTTCTTTTCCTTTCGATAATGCCCTCAATAAGTATAGTTTGTTATCCTATTTAACTTAAAACAGAACTCAAAACTAATATTATTCTCTTCAAAAAGGGACACTACATAATTTAAATATTTGAAAGCTTCACTATGATCTTCAAATAGAAAAATCTGAAGAAATCTTTTGAGCCTAGTCTGTTTCCCCTCCATCTTTTTATTTTATTTTTCCTTGAGATTAATTTCCAAGACCCTAGCCAACCTATACTTTCTGCTTTAGGCCCTCATCATTTCAATCAAGCTATCAAATGAATTTCTGTCTAGAAGCATGAATGGAGAAGAGCCCACTTAAAGGGTTTATTTATTTATAAAAGGCAGAATTTATTTTCTGTTTGTCAGCCTAGCCTTCTGGAGGCTATCCACACTTTGCTATTACCTAGCTTTATCCATAAAAGTTCACAATCTGGCAGCTCATGTCTTCAAGGCCAGAAGAGTAAGAGTAAGAGTGAGCTGTGGGAGTGACATTCCATCACCTTTGCCATATTTCTATTGGTTAAAAGGTAAATCACAGGTTCTGGCAAAACTAAAAAGGAAGGGATTACATAAATGTATAAACATTAGAGGGCCCCAATCATGAGGACTACCACAGATACCGTACGCTACAATAAGGGAAACCAATTATACTTAGCTTTTGAGTACAATGTCTGAGCTAACACCCTCAATATCAAGTGACATTTTGTTCATACCAACAGGAAAAACAAAAACTCAAACTTCATCTACCTGATAAACATTCATTTATAAGCCAATGAGCTCTTGAAAATTTGTGTAAATCAGGTTTTTATACTTCTAAACAAATAGTAAAAGGTAAATTGACTTCCAAAATGCTGTCTCCATTATATATATTATAATTAAGTGATTAAAATCACAGAAGTATAAATGTAATATATATTTAAATTGTTTAGCTAGTTTTGTTTTTTTCCCTTGAAGAGTAAATGTCAGTATGAAAGGCATGGTGAAACACACTTGTAGTCCCAGCACTCTGGAAGGCTGAGGCAGGGGATTTAAATTTTGAGCCCGTCTCAGCAACTTAGTGTCTTAGAGATCCTGTCTCAAAAAAAAAAAAAAAATTAAAAATTAAAAAGGAGTGGGGATGCAGCTCATGGCAAATACCTTGGGTTCAGGCCCCAGTACCCAACCCCCATTTACCAAAAAAGAATAAATCTGTCTTTTGACCTAGTTCTGTTATGGTGCTCCTAAAACCCTTGAAATTTTGTGAGTTGAATGCTTGTGTTATGTTCATAAAGTGACTTATGCAGTTGGGGCCGAACCACATACTTTGGACCAGCCTGACCTCCAGAGAAGGGAATGAAGAGGGAAATCATGTTCAATTAACTTGGCCAATGATTCAATCAATCATGTGCATGTAATGATAACCCAGGAAAAACTGGCCATTGGACCTTGTTAGAGATTTTTAGTTAACACTTTGACATCTCCAGAAGGTGATGCTCTGGCCTCCACAAGGAGCATGCCAACTCCATATTGCTTCTTTCATATGTTTCTTCATTTGGCTATTTCTCAGTTGTATCTTTTATTAAGCTACAATTTCATTTATTTTTAGTTTCTGGTGTTTTTTTTTTGAGTCAGGGTCTCCCTATGTAGTTCAGGCCAGCCTTGAACTTACCCAGGACAGCCTCAAACTCCTGATCCTCCTGCCTCAGTCTCTCAAGTGCTGGGGTTACAGGTGTGCACTGCCATGCCCAGCTAAAGCTACAATGTTAATACCATACAGGAATTTTCTGAGTTCTAGCAAGGATCTTAACAGTCTCTAAATTTGTGGCCAAGATGCTCAGAAGGGTGGAGCCTGGAGATGCCTTAAGTGTGATTAGCACTGGCAGTGGCATCTGGAAGACTGCCCTTAACTTGTGGGTCTGCACTAACTATGGGTGATGAGTGTCCAAACTGACCTGAAGTATATTCATCTGGGGTGGAAATGGACTAGTAGGTTATTCTTCACACAATTTGTAAAATTCTGACGAGTGTTACATATTCCAAATAATAGGCCAAAACTTTAGATATATTTTGGGGGAAGGGAGATAGCATAAGGAAAGATAATTCTGAGTGATAAATGATTTTCATTACAGTACTCCTTGGATCTTTCTGGAATTGTTAAAATATATACCACTGAGCCAGGCATAGTGGTGTATGCCTATAATCCTAGCTATTCAGGAAACTCGAAAAGGAGGATCACAAAATCAAGGCCAGCCTGGGAAACTGAGTGAGACTCTGTCATTCATCCATCCATCTATCCATCCATCCATCATCCATGAATAAGTAAATAAATAAGGCTGTGATGTAGTTCGGTGGTAGAAAGCCTCTAGGTTCTATCCCCAGTATTACAAAATAAGACACTGGTACATTTTTGTGCATATTTATTAAACTATAGAACAGTGGCATGTCATTGTAATACAGGATTTCCTTGTCTTTTACTAGAATTTTATTAGAGGCCTTTTATTTTCTCTACTAAAGCGGGATGGGCTGGGTTCAATGTTTTCCTTTGCAATATCCACGGCACCAATAGCAACTGGCATGTAGTAAAGGATAAAATTAAAAATCCAACTCTAGTATTTTACAGTAAGAAGAAAAGTAATATACTTTTCATAAGACATAACTTTTAAAAATTTCAACATTCTTTCACAATGACAGAAGATAAAACTAAAGACAAACATACAGAAATAGAAAGTTGCAAGGGAAGCAAGAAAATACTTAAGAACAATGAACTTTTCAAATAGTTTGCGAAGTACTATATTTATTATGTACCTAAGTTCTTTAATCATACCTGATTTTCAATTCTAAACTAGAAAACTTTACCACACCATTTTGACTCCCTGTATAACAGGCTGCAAGAGTGGGCACTCCAAGCTGACTTAGTAGTGCACCCCTATAACCCCAAACTCTGGGAGGCTGAGGCAAGAGGATCACAGACTCAAGCCCAGCCTGGGCAACTCAATGACTCAGTGAGACCCTCACTCAAAATAAAAAATTGGGCTGGAGATGTAGTATAGTGTCAAGGGCCTGGGTTCAATCCCCAGTATTGAGTGGTGGTGGTGGTGGTGGGGCAGATAAAAGTCAGCACTCCGAAACTAGAGCCAGCATAATCCTTGCTATATTTATCCCCCAGTACACAACTGACAAAGGAGGAACACAAAGCAAATCACACATACACAGCTTACTATAAATATAGTTGTTAGATTCTGGATTATACAAGTCTTAAATCGTATCTCAGCTCCAAGAGCAATATAAAATACTCAGGTTTTCTGACTATCTAAACATGTAAATCTTTCTAGGCAGGGCTGGCGGTGTTCAGGTGTTCAGTACCACCATAAACAAACAACAGTCCAAGCCCAGGGTAAACATAATTCCAATTTACCAAAAGGAGGCACCATCTAGAGCCATCCCAGATACAAAAAGCCTGTATATCAAGCTTGACAGACACCAATGAGCTCTTGCAGAAACAAGACCCACTTTTGAAGACCCACTTTTGATATGTATATCAAGCCAAACTGACACAATTGCTGTCTACATTTTAAAATAGCCAATATAAAAGGGAAAAACAAAGTGAAACAAAAATAGAATCTCTAGTACAATGCCAAGTAATCAAATGTCTTTCCTAGAAATGAGCTCTGTTGCTAAAGTGGCACTCATGGCCAGTCATGTCATCACTAGTACTTTTATCTCCTCTCTGGTACCTACATATTTAAACAATATAATCCTAATTTTTTCTGGATTTCTATCTACAGATTGTTTATATATACATATATCTAAAGGTATAAATTAAATTTTTAAAAACATCATGTACAAGAACTTTCTCCACCATTTTCTAAATAAAAGACCTAAGTTTTGCTTAGTAATTCATCTTTTAAATCACTTCTTTTCAGAACAAGTTTAAGTAGCAAGCAAGGGTTTAGATACTCAGCTATACACCATTAAAAACTACCCTTGTGCAACAAATTTAATTCCTTTTAATCTTACACCCAAGAAAAGTAGGAAAATAGGAAGTTCACTTGTTTGGGCAGGGTATAGATATCTACTCTGAACAATCATCTAAGGAAATCCAATGAGTAGACTGTTTCATCCTCCTATGAAACATTCAGGAAATAATCTAATGTCTTTTCAAAGAGCTTTAAAAAGATCTTTTTAAAATACGTACTTTGTTTGGATATTAGGGTATGTGTGGATTCCCAAGAGATACTTAGAGCTTTTTTAGATTTCACCAGTTGTGCATGTACTCATTACACATGTTCCTGTCATCTTAATTCATCACTTGGAGGAAGCAATGGAAAACAGTAGTGGCAAAAGACTCAGGTTCAAACACTGGCTGTGTGACCTTGAGGAAGCCACGTTAACATACACATAGGAAATAATAAAAAAAACTAAAAAAAACCAAAAAACAAATAGGAAATAATACTTGGCCTAATACATCATAGCAAATTATTTCATTTACATAAAAACTAAGTATCTGTTTTATTGTGTTTTAAGAGATATGGGGAAAAAGTCTTCCTGCTGTGCTTTCACAGGAAGCCTAGTAGTAAACAGCACAGGCTTTATATTTAGGATCCTGTGTTTCCTGTATAAGAATCACCCTCTAACCGATTGCATCACTGGAGCTCCATGATTCCTGAATTCAAGCAGCGTGCGTGTGTGTGTGTGTGTGTGTGTGTGTGTGTGTGTGTGTGTGTGTGTTCCTGGGGATTGAAGCCAGGGCCTTCACAATGAGCTGCATCCTCAGCCTTTAAAAAAAATTTTTTTTTTTTTTTTTGGCACTGGTGATCGAACTCAGGACCTTGTGCTTGCCAGGCAGGTGGTGGAACCACTGAGCTAAATCCCTGACCTAGCCTTTTAAAATTTTGAGACAAGGTCCTGTCAAGTTACTAAGTTTCCCGGGCTGAGTTTGAATTTGCCAATCCTCCTGCCTCAGCCACCCAGTGGGTGTGTGCTACCACACCCAAATTTAAGTGGCTGCTTCTTACATGGTGATCTACACAAGTTACTTCAATATCCCTGCCTTCAATATTTTTTTCTATTTGAGACAATTTTCCAATTCCTACCTCAAAGGATGGTTGTGGGGATGAAACGTGTAAATTTAATAAGCATTACTCATCACGTATATTCATATCTATATTATATATAGATATATATCCTTTTACCAGCAATACTGGTTCAAAGTTCCTTTGTCCACTGTATTTACGACATATACTACTATGCTAGCCTCTGGGGACTAAGTAAAGACAGCAACATCACCTTTTTGGGTCTCAGTCAATGGCTTCTAACATGTTTTTATGAGGTGTTACAACTGAATTTGAAAGACTGAATCCAATCAATACAAAAAAAACCAGGTCAGGATTCAGAAGATACTTTCGAAGAGAAAGCTTAACTGTTTACCAGTGGAATGTACTTCACTGGACACACAGAAGGTCACGAATGAAACAAAGGTTAGAGGAGACAGCAATAAATACCACACACAACATATAACTAGTAGGAAACCTGGCATAGGTTAGAAATATCAGTTGAAAAGAACTGAGTTTGTGTCCCAACTCTTGCCAAGTCCACACTGAGTGACCCTGGGTAATCAATGTCTCTGGATCTTAGATCTCAGTAAAAGGGAAATTTGTGCACTGTACACCTATCTCATGGAAAAGTTATAATAAAATTAAATCACATGACAACGTAGCTGGCGCTAATAAAATGTTAATTTATGAGACACAAATGCTGACTACTGCCACCAATTAGCCTGTGAGCCTGGCTGTAGAGATAAGACGTCAATTGTAAAGACCAGGAAGGAAGTAGCATGTAGAGCTAGTGAAAATACCCTGGTTTTCTAAAATGCCATCTTTCTTGAGATTAAAGGAGTCAGTTGTGGCTGGGCAGGTGCCGTGCCTTTTCTAAGCACCAGGCTCCAACAGCAAGATCTACCGAGTGGCATCTTACAAGGGCAAGGCCGCAGTTCGCGAGGCCTCCACTGGGCGCGGGTTGGGGGACCCGCGGATAAGAAGGGGCTGGATCCCACCTTCAGTCCCGACCTTCACAAGCGCTACAGGTGAAGGTGTCTTGGAGTCAGCCGAGCTAAGGAACGAGAAGCGGGGGCCAGCTTCACCTGCCGCTGCAGGCAGAGGCTCCCCGAGCGCGCCCAGACCCCAGCCTCGTCCCCGCCGCGCCCGCGCTTCGGGTCCCTGCCTAGCCGCACGTACGCAGCGCGCGGAACCGAGCAGGAGCCGGGGCACGCCGGCTACTTACTGGCCGCCGGGCGGACGTCTGCGCTCGAGCGGACTGAACCTCCCAGCGCCGCCGCTCTCGAGGCTTCTGAGACTCGTCTTTCGTAAGAGACCAACAGCGGGCACCTCAGCCTCTCGAGGAACAGTGGAACGACGGGCAAGGCGAGTCGCAGTGAAGTGCACTGAGGAGCACCACGCTAGAGCCCGGCTGGACGGCCGTTTGAGCAACGCCCCTGAGTTGGTTCGACTAGCCCACGCGCAGTTGGGCGGGGCGGCGGGTGCGGACGCGGGGTGGAGCCCGGGAACACATAGCTCCGCCCCTACTCCCTTCCGCCCGCAGCTGCTCCGCCTCCCGCGCGACCCCGCCTGTGATCTCGGGACGCCCCGCCCATTTCCGGCCGCCGGGCGCGCGCACGCACTTGAAGGCCGCGGGAGATTGGGGGGTGTAGGAGAGAGTAAGTGTCGCGAGAGCTGTCGGGCTATCACTATGACGAGCCTGGGGGTCGAGGCTGGACGGGAGCCGCTCTTAGGCGACGACACACCCGGCAGCAGGTGAGATGACGCTGATGGAGGGACACCCAGCCCTTCCTGCGCTGTGAAGCTGGCGCCCTTCCTGGCATCAACTGCACTGGACCGAACCCTCACTGCCGGGAGGTCCCCTCGCGGCCGCCGGTGACTCTTCCCCAACTACAGGCACTTGGCCGCGCGGGCCAGTGAGCCCGTGTTGCGGGTTCTCAACCTAAAAAGAAACGCAGAAAGTCAGGCAGAATAAATGAATTGACTGGAGAATAGCGGAGAATTGCAAAACAGGGTATGCACGCGAGGGCAGACCAGACCGTAGGCGTACCGAGAAGGGTATGAGATTCTTTCAAAAACAAACATCCAGGTGAGCAAATTGGAAACGAGTGTCGTAGCTCCCTAGAGCTCTCTGGAGAAGTTGGCTTTTGTTCATTGGTAGAGGCAGTCGTTGCCAGATACTTGTCCTGTGCAATCTTGATGTTGGCTGAGAACTTCTTACCTACTTCCAACTCCTTTCTGCTAGTTTCACAGAGATGTTGGTGAAACCCAAGGTACCTCTTTGACTTTAACTGTCACAATATTGCAGCAGCTACGCCAGTGCATTTTGTTAGCCCTGTACAGCTGATAGCTTTCCACATTTGTTAATTAAAAGTTCCAAAATGGTTTTAACCGGTACTTGAAGGTACCAGTCTTAGTAATTGCCTGATACTTTGATAGCAAATAAACCTGTCCAAAATGGGCTCCCTGTTGTCCTGTATTGAATGTACAAGTAAAAACTTTAAACCTTCGAAGGGATAACGTCAATATTTTGATCCATATAATTTTAAAAATTTTGATCCTAATTTATTGGCAGTGCTTCAGAAACATATGTACTATATTTCACACTTAAGTATATATATATGTATGTATTTTTTTTTTTGTTTTTGTTTTGTTTGTTTTGTACGGGGGATCGAGCTTAGGATTTTGCGCTTTCGAGGCAGGCGTTGTGCCACTGAGCTAAATCCCCGGGCCTTAAGTATGTATTTTTAACTTTAGGAAAATTAAATTATCATTTTATTTGAAACATAGTAGTTGTATCAAGTAAATTAACTCGAATACACAGTTAACCTGACTGAATCATAACTTTTGTTTTATCTCTTTCAGCACCAAATTTTTATTTTAATCTATGATTGAAACCCTTTGGAAAATATATTTCTCTGGTCCTGATTTACTCAACAAAATATATACAATACAATTTTGTCTTTACTTGATTTTGTCTTCAGATCATTAAAATTACATCAGTGCTGAAATCTATTTTGATAGTGATATTCTTCAGGACTATCAAGACATTTGGGTCTGTTGGCTTCCATACTAATTTATTTTGCTTTGCTATACTTTTAAGGTATTCATGTTGGCTTTCTAGTTTTTCTGCCTATTCTATTCCTGACATTTTTGAAATCTGTCAGAAGCTCCTGTTTTTAACTCTCAGCAAGTTCTCTTCTCCCGGCTTTGTTTTAGGGATTCTAGTTTGCCGTGGCTTTGACATCATGTATCTGTTTTGATAGAAATATGTCTAGTTACACGACACTGATGAGACTAAAGCTCTCTTATTAGCTTAAGTAAGTTTGAGTGCACAGATAAGATATTTATGTCTTAGAATCCTGTTTGATTCATCTTTGGTCTGTTTTCCAGACAGATTGCAGGATTCTTGAGACATAACTCTACATTTAACTGTATTAAATGGTTAATGGTCTTATGGTCCATTTCACATTCAGTAACCCTATTAAAATTAAGCTCTCTTAAAAAGAGACTTTTTTTTCTTACTCTGAGCTTCAAATTTCATCCAGGTTTATTCATTTTGTTAGAATGACAGATTTCAACACTCTTGATTAATAAATTTGTTCAAACAAATTTGCCAACAAAATAATTGCTTTGAAAAATGTTTTGGTTTTTACTGCCTCGAAAGCGCAAGGTCCCAAGTTCGATCCCTGGTACCAAAAAAAAGAAAGAAAAATATTTTGCTTTTTAAAGGTATCTTGTGTTTCCTAAGTATATACAATGATGCATTAATACAATCATAAAATTTTTAAAGTAATGCTTATTCGTGGATAATCAGTGCAGCAGAAATCAATATTAGTAAATTATACCCGTTATATCATTTTCATGACCTTAGGGAAGAGAAAATAAAATGATTAGCAGAAAAGTCTGCTCATAACGAGATAAGGGATGTGCAGCCTTTGTAAATTTGTCTGAAATGCTTGGAAACAGAAGTGTTTCATATTTAGGATTTTGATATTTTTTAAAATTTTGGAATATTTGAAGGTAATTTTATACAATATTTTTAGTGCACTTGTGTTTTGACTAACCTATCATTGGAGGGCAAGTGTAGGATTTTTCCACCTGTAGTGTGTCAGTGCTCAAAAACTTTCAGATTTTGGAGCATTCTGGATTCTGGAATTTCAGATTATGGATGCTTAATCTATATTATTTTCTTCTTTACTACTAGAGAATGGGACATCATAGAAACTCAAGAGAATTATAAGAGCAGATGGAGATCTATTAGGATTCTTTATCTTACAATGTTTCTCAGCAGTATAGGTAAGTATTAGAAATTATACATAATTTTAAAATTTAGACAAAATGTCATTTTAACCTCATTTAGTATTTTTAAGATTATTTGTATTGTATCAAAAATACATAACAAAATTTGTCACCTTATCATTTCTAAGTTCTGTAGTATTAAATATATTCATGTTATTATACAACTAGTCTGCAGAACAGAAGTGAGCTGCATGTGGCCATGCACAGCTGGTAAGGTTGTAAACTTTTAACATTATTAAGAGATTTTTAGCCATATTTTTCATGATCTGATTGTGCAGTACTTGAATACAGACTGTGTAGGCAACAGCAGAAGACTATGTAGGGAAAGTGAAATACTAATTAACTCTGCCTCCTGAGCCTGCCACACACAGCCAGATTGAAACTTACACATATCACACATCCATGCACTTGTGCAACTTGGTTACCGGCAATACATAATTACCAAGCTGCGTGCGTGCATCTATGAAGACAGTTGTTTATTGTTATTAAATAAGCATGTCCAACCTGTGGCCCTTGGTTTAGACAGCCCTGCATTATAAAAAAAATAAGAAAAAGGAACTTCTGTTACCTGTATACATTAATTATTGTATGTTTTATATGTGGCTTAAGGCAGTTCTTCACTCAGTACAGCTCAGGCAAGCCAAATTGTACACTGTGCACTAAAACATTTTCTTCTCGCAAAACCAAAACTTTTTTTGTTGATTTGTTTAGCAAAACTAAAACTTTATGCCCACTAAATAATTTCTTGTTTCTCCTTCCATTGGTCCCTGGCAGTCACCATTCTACTTTCTGTTTCTATTATTTCACTGCTCTAGGTACCTCGTATATGTGGGACCATATAGCATTTTTCTTTTTGGTGTATTTTTCTTTTTGTAACAAGATTATTTCATGTAACATAATGTTCTCAGGGTTTATTTGTGTTGTAGCATGTGTCCGAATTTTTTTTTTTTTTTTGAGACAGGGTCTTGGTATATAGTCCAGGCTGGCCTTGAGCCTAGACTACATAACCCAGGCTGACCTCCAACTCATAATCTTCCTTTCTCAGCTTCCTGAGTGCTGGGATTACACTCATCCATCATCGTGCTTGGCTTTTTTTTTTTCCTTTTTCTTTTTGAGACAGCATCTTGCTATGTTGTCCATACTGGTTTTGAACTCATGGACACAGCTGAGCAGTCTTCCTCACCACCTGAGTAGGTGAGACTGTAGGCATGCATCACTGTACCTGGCTTTTCTTTCCCTTTTAAGGCTAAATAGCAGTCCACTGTAGATGACAAAAAACTTTTTCCTCTGTCCTCTTTCGTGCCTGAGGCCTATGATTTAAATTGACAAAAGACAAAAAATAAAATAAAATAAAAATAAATAAATTGACAAAAGACAGATTTACAGAAGAAAAAGCATTCAAATTTGCTGTTAATAGATTAGGTAAGGGTCGGGGATTTAGCTCAGTGATTCCACCGCCTGCCTTGAAAGTGCAAGGTCCCCAGTTCGATCCCCGGTACCCCCCTAACAAATAGATTAGGTAATATAGGGGAATGATAAATTATGAAGTGAATAGACAAAGGCTTTTACAAGCAGTAAATTATGGAAAAGTAAGTAGGCAATAAATGGGAGAGACTAATGGAAGATAAAAGTTATTTTAGTAAAGATTGTAAAAGATACATCTCAGTATAGAATCCTCTATCTCAGGTGATCAGAACATTATGTTCCTGGTACCAGAAGAAAAATGTATGCCCTGCTTTAAGGCAGAAAGGGAGTGGAGAGAGAGCCCTTTCTGTATCCAGTTTATTCTCATTCATTTTTATATTCATTCTGTCTCTCTCTCTCTCTCTCTCTCTCTCTCTCTCTCTCTCTTTCCTTCCCTTTCCCCCCCCCTCTGTCTCTCTGTCTCTCTGTCTGGTTTTGTCACAAGGTTTCATTGTGTAGTCCAGGTTGGTCTCAGGCTTGCTATGTAGCCCAGGCTGGCCTCAAACTCACAATCTTGCCTCAGTCTCCTGAGTGCTGGGATTACAGGCATGTACCTCTACACCCAGCATCTGCTGTTCTTCAGTTGTCTTCAGCTTAACATAATCAATATACCAAAGAAGCATATTTTGGGGATGACATATTCTGATCCCCTTCACAATATACCACATTTTGTTTATCCATTCATCTGTCAGTAACATTTGGTTATTTCTATTTCTTGGCTATTGTGAATAGTGCTGCTATGAACAGGGATGTGAAAAAAACTTCAAGATCCTACTCTTAGTTCTTTTGTGTATATACCTAGAAGTGAAACTGATGAATCATATAGTTTTATTATTTTTAATTTTTTTGAGGAATTCTCATAATAGCTCCACCATTTTATATTCCCTCCAACATTCAGGGTTCCAGTTTTTCCACGTGCTCACCAGTCTTTTTTCTTGTTGTGGCACTGTTGTGGTTTTGGTGTGGTACTGGAAAGTGAACCCATCTCTTGAGACTGAGCTACATCTCTAGCCTTTTAAAAAAAAATTTTTTTTTTTTTGAGACAGTGTCTCATGTAGTCCAAACTGGCCTTGAACTCACAGCAATCCTCCTGCCTCAGCCTCCCTTCTGAGTGCTAGGATTACAGGGATGTGCCACCATGCCTGGGATCTCTAGCCTTTTAAAGAGTTGTGGGGTTTTTTTGTGTTTTTTGCTTTTTTTTTGAGACAGCATCTTGCCAGGCTGGTCTCACCCTTGCAGTCTTTCTGCCTTAGGCTTCTGAAGTCCTGGGATTATACCACCATGCCCAGCTTATTTTGTGTTTCTTCTTTTGTTTTGTGTTCTTGAGAGAGTCTTGCCATGTAGCTCAATCTGGCCTTGAACTCACTGCCTCAGACTCCTCTGAGTGCTGAGATTACAGGTGTGCACCACCATGCCTGGCTCCCATTAGCTTTATTTATGAATGTGTAGGTATGTAGTTACTACAAAATGAATTTTTATGGGGAAATATCTGTAATCACGTGAAAAAATAAGGGGGCCAGAGATGTAGCTCAGTGGCACCACACCTGCCTGGCAAGCATAGGGTCCTGAGTTCGATCCCTGAACTGAAAAAAAAAAGGGATGAAGCATTTGGGAGGCTGAAGCAGAAGGTTTGTGAGTTCAAGCCTCAACTACATAAGGAGACCCTGTCTCAAAAAGAGGAAGAGAAAGAGGAGGGAAGGAGGGAGGAAGGGAAGGAAAAAGAAAGAAGAAACAGATAAGAATATATAAGAATTATTAATGCTGTGATTTTTTTTTTTTTTTTAGTAACGGGAATTGAACTCAGTACCTTGTGCTTGCGAGGCAGGCACAGTGCCACTGAGCTAAATCCCCGGCCCGAATACTACGATAGTATGTGTGTATGTATGTATGTATTTATTTATTTATTGGTACTAGGGATCATACTCCAGTCCTTGTGCTTGCGCAGCAGGTGGTGAAACCACTGAGCTAAATCCCAGGCCCCTACTATGATAGTTTTTAAAGAAATGTTTTAGAGAATTATTTTTTCTAAGGTTAGACCCTCTAAATCTGTGGATATTAATTTTACAAGTGATTTTTTTCTTTAAGATGTATCATCTTCCTGTTTTCTCTCACTTGCCAGTCTTATTCATAATTCAACATTGGGTAAAAATATGTTGTAAATAAAGCTAAAGATAAAAAAGTGAACGATAAAGGATACTTTCAACAATTCTTTATAATACAATTCCATCTTGCATTATAAATTAGGATGCCTTGTGCAAATATCAGAAAAAAATTGAATCAGTTGGCTTACATAGTAATGTAATTTATTATTTATTATAAAATGTGTATAGTAGCATAATTCCAGACGAAGGTCAGTAGGGTTTTGGCTTGGCTTTTCAGTGACTCTTGGTTTTACCCTCTGAGACACACTAGCTTCTTTTTTTTTTTGGTACCGGGGATTGAACTCAGGACCTTGCACTTGCGAGGCAGGTAGCTGCACCACTGAGCTAAATCCCTGGCCCTACACTAGTTTCATTCTTATAGCAGGATTGCTATAGAGGTGTCACATCCAGTTATGACAATTTTTGTTGATTTGAAAAAGACTTATTTTAAAACCTCTGTAGACAAGAAGAATCCTTTTCCAGAAGTTTACACATAGACTGAGGTTCACAGGTAAATCTACCCTCATGTCATTGAAAACACTTTCAGCAGGTTTATTTTTGTTGTTTTGACTTGTTTTATTTATTTATTTATTTATTGAACCCAGAGCCTTGAGCATGCTAGGCAGATGCTTTACTACTGAGCACATCCCCAGCCCTTTTAAAATTTTTATTTTGAGACAAGGGCTCACTAAGTTGCCCAGGCTACCCTCAGAGTTTCAATTTTCTGCCTCAGCACCACCCCCCACCCTGGTAATAGACTACAGGCAAGTACCACTGTGCCTTCTCACTTCTAGTTTTTTTCAGTTATCTAAGAAACAATTTCAATTTAACAGCAAAGAAAAAATTAAGCTTCAGATTTGAGTGTGTCTGTGTGCGTAGCACATGTTTGTGTGTATGTGTGTGTATATGTGCATGCACAGTGCTGGATATTGAATACAGGCTCTGGAGCATGCCCTACTACTGAGCTATACAGCCCCAGCCCCTTAACTTTAGATTTTAAATTTGTGTGTTGAACATTTTACTTGTTTACAAGTTTCTTTATTGTAAAATTGTCACCTCGATTTCAGATTCTTTTACTCCCTATTCATCAAAATCAATTTGTCAATTCAAAAGGAGTAAGAATGAAACTAACTAAATCTTTAAAAACAGGTTTTATAAAAGGAATGAAGTACTTACTGACATATGCTATTAACATAGATGAATCTTGAGAACATTGTACTAAATGAAAGAAGCCTGACATAGACTACAGATGTGAGCCTAATTCACATGAAAGTTTGAAATGGGAACATAGGTAGAATAGAAACTACAGGGCCAAAGATTTAGCTCAGTGGCACTACACCTGCCTTGCAAGCACAAGATCCTGAGTTCAATCCCTGGTACCAAAAAAAAAAAAAAGTACATCAGTGGTTGGGTTGCTTTGGGTTGGTGGGAGAGGAGATCAAAGATAATCTCTGGGTGATAGCTAAAGGATACAGAGTTTCTCTTTCAGAGGATAAAAATGTTCTGAAATAGACTATAGTGATGGTTGCACATATCTGATTATCCTAAAATCCATTGCTTAGTGTACTTTAAATGGCTCAATTGCATGGCTTGTGAATTGTATCTCAATAAATCTGTTTTGAAAGTAGGCTTTCTAGAATCTCTGTCTGGCTTTATCTAACTTTGAAACTTGTTTAAAACTGATAAATGGTGTAGGAGTTTTTGTGACACTTCTTGAGCAGTGGTTAGCAAGGATAATTGATTCTTTTTAAGGGATAGTCATCTTGAAGTATTCTAGTTCTTTATAGCAATTGCCTCCTTTATTTAAATGAACATTTTTCTTCTTCCTACTCTCCCCTACAGTGAATTCTTTCTTCCAAACCACACAGACTTGTGGCTTTTCTTTCATTTATTTCTGCTATAAAACTTCAAACTTTCAGTAATTTCCATTTTATAGTAAAGGTACGTTAACGAGAAATAGCCCCTCAACTTTTTTATTACTGGTCACAGTATAATTATATGATCTTTTCAAACCTTTAGTATTTATTTTTTTCTGATAACTGAAATCTCATTGCTTGATACATTAGGAATTTATGAGCCTAAATTTATAAATTCAGGATATTTTAAAATCCATGCTATAGATCTGAAAGTTTTCTTTGTAATAGTGGTTAAAATATTATAATTATAAATAACTAAGTTTGCCTCTTCACAGGGTTTTCTATTGTGATAATGTCAATATGGCCTTACCTCCAAAAGGTTTGTACACTTCAATCTATTCTTCTCTGAAGTAACTATACTAGTAGTAACTCTCATGTACTTAAGCCTTTTCTAGAGAATCTCTTTGGTACTCTGTAGTTTAATCACTACTACACTAGCTTGATGTAATAGTTCTTTAAAGGGGAAGTAGGGTGATCATATGCCTTATTGTTCAAAGCAGAACACAGTTGGAGTAAAAGTGGTGCTACACCAGGACACTAAGATGTTCCTGGACAGTCACTACATCCTATCACCTACCCTCCCTAATAAGAAAAGGAAACCAGGGCCAGGCATTTAGCTCAGTGGTTTTGCCGCCTGCTGCGCAAGCGCCAGGACCCGAGTTCAATCCCCGGTACCAAAAAAAAAAAAAAAAAAAGGAAACTGACCTAGAGATATTCTAAATTTCTAAAATGTGTAATGCATTATTCTGAGAAATAATTTCATGTTTTTTTCATAGAATTAATTTGGGTTGTCAGGTAACATTTGTGAGAAGAATAGGTAATATGCAGTTGTCACTTTGTAATCCTGGGGAATTGGTTTCTAGCCCCCGGCCCCCAAGGATACCAAAATCTGTATGCTCAAGTAAGTCCCTTTTATAAAATGATGTATTTAATCTGCATATGTCATCCTGTAAACTTTAGTCATCTCTAGATTACCTGTAATACCTAATAAAATGCAACTGCTGTGGGATATAATAGGGGAACTGGATATGGAATGTATAAGACCTCTCTGTAGTATATATATTGATACATTTTTCTGTAAGTAAAACTATTCTTAAAAAAAAAAGGCTATTTTAAAGTAAAATGTTTATTTTAAAAATATTTCTACATAGCAAAATTCCTTTGTTTCTTGGCATCTTATCCAGTCTTTTTAAGCTCCAAAAGTCTCCCAGAAAAGTGTATTTGTAAGAATTAGTTCTACCTAGCACAATATGTTGAATTTTGAAAAGGTACAATCCTTTTCATGCTTTTCAAAGGTAAGTTTATTGAGTATGTGAACTGATAACTGTTCTTTTAGCAATACAAAAACAACTTTTCTGGACAGACATGGTGGCACAAACCTGTAATCCCAGTATTCAGGAGGCTGAGGCAGGAGGATCTTGAATTCTAGGCCAGCCTGTGCTACATAGTGAGTTCAACACTATCCTTTATTACACGACAAAGATCTGCCTCAAAAACAGAACAAAACTAAAAACTAAAAAAAGTGTCAGTTTTCTCAAGAGATTTCATGATACTTTTGAGAGATGATTGGTGCCAGGCACGACACTAAACTGTCAGTCCTGTTTGACAGATGGAGAATTCCGGCTGAGAGGACAAGTTCTTTGCCCAAGGTCAGATAGCTACAGAATGGCAGAGCCAAACCTATCTGAAGTGAAAATCTGGCTCTTTGCCACAGTTCTGGTGGGTTTTTTTTTTTTTTGGTACTGGGGATCCAACTCAGGACCTTGCACTTGCGAGGCAGGTGGTGGAACCACTGAGCTAAATCCCCGGCCCATAAGCATTATTTCTACTTAATTTTTTTTTCTTTTTTGGTACCGGGGATCGAACTCGGGTCCTTGCGCTTGCTACAGTTCTGTGTTACTACTGCCTTGAATATTTTTAATTCTTAATTTAAGGTAACTATCTCTTATAGAATAGTATGTTGCAGAATATTGCCGGGCTTAAAAGCCATCTGTGTGAAAGATAAAGCTCATCAAAATCGCTCCTCAAAAGACACAAACAGATCTGATAGTACTCTGAATTCGTACTTGCTGCCCTGGCCCTCAAGTAGGAAGCAGAGACATGATGCTTTAGGATGTGCTGCCCAAAGGTGAGGTTAATCTCCAGGGAGACTCACATTCTTAAAATTGAGATTATCAGGGCTGGCGATTTAGCTCAGTGATTTCGCCGCCTGCTGCGCAAGTGCCAGGACCTGAGTTCGATCCCCGGTACCAAAAAAAAAAAAATCGAGATTATGAATTGGAATAATCGGTTATTCTGTAGTCCCAGGGTGTTGAGAGGAATACTCATACATGAGTTATGTTACTATCACGTGATTAGAAAAATGACAGAAAAAAAATGCACAGAAATCATTCTTGTATATGTAGCATTCATTCAGTGGGTACTGTATGCTGCCATACTGCTAAGCACTATACATATATTGGCACAAATAATTTTCATAACAGCCCTGTGTGGTTATCCTCATTTGACAGATGAAGAATTAAGGCATACTATTTTTTTTTCTTTCCAGTACCGGGGATCCAACTCAAGACCTTGTGCTTGCAAGGCAGGTACAGTGTCACTGAGCTAAATCTCCGGGCCTAAGGCATACTATTTATTTTTCCAGCCCATCAGGATTTTCCAGACCAAGATAAGTAGAACCTGGCTAGGAAACTCCTTGATGACAAGGACTGTATATTCATTTTTGTATCTCTATTGCCTCACATACGTTTTTGTTACAGAAAAGGCCTCAGTGACTATTTTCTTGTGTATGTATGTGTGTGTGGTTTTTTAAGACAGCGTCTCGCTATGCAGTCCAGGGTGGCCTTGAACTCGCTATGTAGCCCAGGCTAGCCTCGACTTCACAGCAATCCTCCTGCCTCAGCCTCCCACGTGCTGGGATTACAGGTGTGCACCAACACACCTGGCAGCCTCAGTGACAATTAATTGAATAAGTGAGCGATTATCAAAAATACTGTAGTTGAGCTTGAAATATCCATATATATATATCTGAGTTCTCAGAACAAAGCACTGGTGTTTCTGGAACTTTGATTTTTGTCAATATCATTAAATTTCTAGAGAAGAATATTTTGAGGTTCAGTAGCAAACACTATGGTTTGTTTGGGTTTTTTTTAATTTTTAAAGAAGCCCTAGATACTTTAACTAAAGTGACCAAAACTAAACAAGTTGACAGATTATCATATTACAAACAGGTAAAAATCTAGAAGTACGGTTGTGTGTGCACATGTGAGAGAGACATTGGCGGCTTGGGGTATTGCTAATCCAAATGAAGACCTCCTGGGGACTTACAAAATCAGCAACGCATGAGGTGTTTTTTGGCCCTGCAGAAGATGGTGGGCTGGAAGAAATGTGGAGGCCAGGGAGTGAGAGGTTGGAAAGGCACTCCTGAGAGAAGGGGCGGTGGAACAGCCCATGCAGAAAGGCCCAGAGGCACGGAACTTGGCTCAGCTTGGAAACCTCAGTTTCATGACTGGAAGTTGAGGGGAAAGAGCATGCAGAGAGTTGAGGCTAAAGAGCCAGGTTAGCTTTAGAGCTCCTTTTTTTCTGTTGTTCCGGGCATTGAACTTGATCTACTTTTTAATAATAACTGGTTTCGGCCTGAGGGATGCGGAGACTGGGGGGGGGGGGGGGCGCCAGCAGCATGGCGGCCAGGCCGAGCCACCCAACCCTCCTCTTCCCCGTAGCCACCATGCCGCCACCGGAGTCGCTGGGGCGTCCTGGCCTGCGAGTGGTAGTTGGGAGCCCTCCTTCCTTTTGGCGCCGCGGGCCGGGCCATGGAGGACATGAAGCTGGAGTTCCCCTCGCTCCCACAGTGCAAGACGACACCTAGGAGTGGACCTACCGTATGAGACGAGAGATGCAGGAAATTTTACCTGGTTTGTTCTTAGGCCCATATTCTTCTGCTATGAAAAGCAAGGTATGAACTTTAGGTTAGGTTCACCAAGAGACTTTAGTAACCAGCTTTCTCTGCTACCTATACCACAGAAACGTGGAATAACTCATAATTTGCATACGACAAGATATTGACGCAAACTTCATTAAACCAAATTTTCAACAACTATTTAGATATTTAGTCTTGGATATTGCAGATAATCCAGTGGAAAATATAATACGTTTTTTCCCAATGACTAAGGAATTTATTGATGGGAGCTTACAAACTGGAGGAAAAGTTCTTGTCCATGGAAATGCAGGGATCTCCAGAAGTTTTGCCTTTGTTATTGCATACATTATGGAAACCTTTGGGGTGAAGTTCAGAGATGCATTTGCTTATGTGCAAGAAAGAAGATTTTGTATTAATCCTAATGCTGGATTTGTCCATCAGCTTCAGGAATATGAAGCCATCTACCTAGCAAAATGAACAATACAGATGATGTCACTACTCCAAATAGAAAGGTCCTTATCTGTTCATTCTGGTACCACAGGCAGTTTAAAGAGAACACATGAAGAAGAAGATGATTTTGGAAACATGCAAGTGGCAACTGCACAGAATGGCTGACTCAAGAGTAACATTATAGAGGGAGTGAATTTCAGTTTGAAAGAGAAAATACTAAAGATGATGATAATGTAAAGTGGTGAAAACACAAGTAGTTTCCTTTCAGTTACATGTTGCTTCCAGAAATGTTTCTCTGCAACATGTTAAGAAGATGTAGGACTTCTGCAGTAGACCGCACTGATGGTTTTACTTTTTCTTTTTTAACTTTACAGTTTTATTATAAACTAAGAATTTTGGACTTGCAAAGAGTTATTATTACAATAATGCATTTTTCATACTTGAATTTTATTTGTATGATATAAAGTTATTTAAACAAAATGGAAGTTGGGGGATTTGTTTATCATTTTTGGGTAATTTATAACAAAAGAATTTCCTAGGGTTTGCTACAAATTCATTTTGTGTTCTATATATTACATTTAAAAAATAATTTTACAGTTACATTTTATGATGGAACCCAATATAACAGAAGTGCAGGCATCTGCCACTTTCTTAGTATAAGGCGGTAAATTAATGATCATTTTTAAAACCCTTAAAAAGCAATAATAACTGGTTTCGATTTGATTCTGAGAACAATATGATAGAGATCATCAGAGCTGGACAGAGGACCAGAGACATGATGTACTGTTTCTGTTGTAAGGGGGAGAAACGTCCTGGGGCACAGATAACAGCGCCTGAGTGACGCCTGCCATAGTCTGTTCTCCTGAAGCATTTAATTTTTTTTTTTTTGGTACAGGGGATTGAACTCAGGACCTTGCACTTGCGAGGTAGGTGGTAGAACCACTGAGCTAAATCTCTGGCCCAGCATTTTACTTTATTGCTACAATTAGAGCCAAATATAGCAGATTTCAGCTTCCCAGTCACTGTAAACAATACTATCCAGTTAAAAGGAAAGTTTCCACCATTCTCTAGCAGATATTATAGAGCTATTCCCAAAGGTCAGCTCGCTTCTCTACACGAAATGAACTCTTGACTATGAAGAGCTGATATCCAGAGAAGATACTCATTTTTGTCTTCTAATCACTAAACACTTAACATTAAAATTGAGTTTTCGTTGCTATTTTGAGAATTAATTTTTATGATATGAAATTATTAGTTTGTAATTAATAGAGAAGGCTAAAGAAGCTAAAAGTAATATTCCTGAGTAGAAAATGAAAATCAGAGTGCCTAAACTGAAGATATTCTTTTTCTTTCTTTTTTTTGGAGGGGGGGGGTGGTTTTGAGATAGTCTCTCGCTGGATAGTTCAGGTTGGCCTTGAACTCACTATGTAGCCCAGGCTGGCCTCAAACTCGAAGTGATCCTCCTGCCTCAGCCTTCCAAGTGCTGGAATTACAGGTATGCCACCCTGCTCAGCACATAAAAAAGAAGATATTCCTTAGATTAGGATTTTAAATATTATGTATTATGATACTTACGCTCACCTCTCATTCTCCATAATGAAAAATGTGCCTAAATGCATGTGTATATACACACAACAAATATATATATAAATATACACATATATATTTGTGTTTCTCTGGTTGTTTTTGTTTTTGAGACAGGGTCTTGCTTATGTAGTTCAGGCTGGCCTTTAAGTTACTGTGTAGCCCAGACTGGCCTTGGACTCACAGCCCTTCTGTCTCAGCTTCCCAAGTGCTGAGATTACAGGTATCCGCCACCACATGTGGCTTGTACCTAAATATTTCTGTTTTAAGCTACTTAAAACTACCTTTAGGAAAGAAAAGTCCATGATTTTCTTTACTATTGTTCTACCACTTATGTTTGTTTAAATGTATTTTCTAAAAATTAATGATCATTTTTCCAAACCATTATATAGTTTACTACATTTTTAAAAATCTATTGATTTATAATAGTCTATTTTCTTAAACTAAAGTTTTTCCTGAATGTATTTTTTTTCTGAATTTTAGTCCTTCGGTTCTTCCTTCAATGTTCATTATGATATTTAAACCCTTTTTATGGCGAGGGTGTAGCTCAGTGGTGAAGGATGTGCCTAGCGTGCATGAGACGCTGGGTTCGCTCCCCAGTACTGTAAACAAAACAAAATCCCAAAACGAAAAGCCAACCCCTCTTCTAAGTGGGTGAAATCCTGAATTGTGTATGTAGAAGAATTTGTGATAGTTTTAATAGTAAGAGAAATGACTATAAATGACTATAACTTTTGTGTTTTACAGATTTGACTATTGTGCCCAGCTTTAAAAAACATAAAATGCTAATAGGTGTTTTGTTAACGGGGAAATATAAATCTCAAGAATTGTATTCATAAGATTTAAAGAATATCTCATTCAATATTTTATGAAGTTACTGATATATATATATATATGTACAATCATTGTCTTTTTTAACAAGATTTTGGTAAACCATTAATTTCTATAATTTTAAAAGATGAAACTTCCCAAGCATTTTTTTCTTGTGTACAGTTGATTATTAGCACATTTAATTGTATCATCAGTAGTTTGAATCCCTTACTATGAATAATAGTGTTAGAAAAGCTCTATGTTAGAATTGTTTTTATTTTTTATTAGTACATTTTACATGTTCAGATAAATGTGCTAAGTTTTAAACTTTGTTGGATAACAATTCTTAAAGCATTGTACTTTTCTCTGCAGATTGATCAGACAGCTGATGCAAGTTTTTTGGGCTGGGTTATTGCTTCATTTAGTCTTGGCCAGATGGCAGCTTCACCTTTATTTGGTTTATGGTCTAATTATAGGCCGAGAAAAGAACCTCTTATCATTTCCATCTTTATTTCGGTGGCAGCCAACTGCCTCTATGCTTATGTCCATGTTCCAGCTTCTCATAATAAATACTACATGTTGATTGCTCGAGGATTGGTGGGATTTGGAGCAGGTAATATATTTGTTTGTATATGTTTGGTCATATCAGGTTCACATTCACCCTGATAATGTATGGCCCTCTCTCATCTGTCCTCATTCTTTCTCAATCTCGTAGCCTATAGCCCAATGTACAGATCTCTCCTTAAAAAGATACAATAGTTTTCCTATAATTTTGCCTTTGTTCATGACGTGCCCATTACCTACAGGTTCTCTTTTGTTCTTTTTCCTTCAAGATGCAGATTAAGTTACACATTTTACATGAAGCCTTCTCAGGCTACCTACTCCTTAATAGATGATTATCTTCTGTTATGTCTCTGGCACTTGCTTTTAACCTTGCACCGTTTTCACCCTTTTTTACCAATTAGTAAACTTTTTGCAATTAGAGACAGTTTATGATACTTTTTAATGTACTGTGGCTCCCACCAGAGTCTCTTGAACATTGTAAGCACTAAATAAAATTTTTCCTCTTTCTTATATCACAGATCTTTGCATCCAGAGTTTGTGATGCCTCTCTTTTAAAAATAGTTGTAACAATAAGTATTTTGCCATTCAGTCAGAGCTTTCTGAATATTTACAGTTTGATAATCTTTTTTTATACTTTTATACCATTGTTTTCATTCATTCAGAACTGTGTTTTCATATTACTAAAAGTACCATGTCCCAATAATTCATGCATTTGCGCAATAAGAATATCTTACATGTGTTGTATAATTGTGAAAGGGGAAGAAGTGACCATACTGTTGGCCAATATTTATTCTGTATAAAACCAAATTGTATTGAATTTTATAAACCAAAAGATATTTGGATTATTCTGTCTTTTCTTAGGAAATGTAGCAGTTGTTAGATCATATATTGCTGGTGCTACTTCCCTTCAGGAAAGAACAAGTTCCATGGCAAATACAAGCACATGTCAAGCATTGGGTTTTATTCTAGGTCCAGGTAGGTGTTTTTCACATGTAATCTGTAACATTTAAATTGTAAATAAGGATCAAAATGTATAATAGATAATGTGAAATAGGAAGAAAAGGCCCAAAGGGGAAGGGGAAGGAATTAGAGCGAAGGGAAAGGAAAGAAGGGAAGGAATAAATATGAGAAAAGGAAAAAAAATGGAAACAAAGTCTTAGTAAATAGGCAGGGATGAAGGGGTTAATGGGAGGCAGGGGAATGGGGAAAGAAATAAGAACCAAGGTATATCTTGTAAAGGTACAGATTGCCAATGATGATTGTGATTATATTGCATACCTAAAATGTACCAATAAACTTAAAAAAAATAATTGGGAAAAATATTTTTAATTACTGCATGTTTGTAATATATAATGTTTACGTTCCTTGTCCATGTACATAATATATGTGTGTGTGTGTATATATAATTTTTTTTTTGGTAGCAGGTATCAAACTCAGGACCTTGCGCTTACGAGGTAACATGGCACCACTGAACTAAATCCCCAGCCCTGTACATAAGATATCTTTAATTCCTTTTTTCCATCTCCTTTCCCTCCCCACCTTCCTGGGAGAAGTTGAATTTGAAGTTCAAATGTTAAATGTAATGCCAGTATAAAGCCTTGTGGCTGAAGGGAAAAAGGGAAGTAACTTTTTTGCTTTTTAATATGCTGGGAATCCAACTTACGATCTCAGATATGCTAGGCAAGTACTCTACCACTGAGCCACATCCTCAGCAGGGAGGGAGACTTATTTTTCATCCAGGGGGGAGTCTAGGCTCATTTTACGTTGTTAACACATCTCTAAATTAAGTGCTATTTGTCCCATTTTATAGATGAGGACACCAAGGCATAGAGCATGTGAGAAAAATTGTCCAAGCCCAAAAGGGAGATGTGGGCTTCAAACTCTTTTCTTTCACATTTTTATTAGTACATGTTTGTGGTACATAATAGTTCCATTCATTATGGGAGTTGGTACATGTACATAACAACTTAATTCTTTTTATGTCCCCTACCTTCTCCTGCCTCACACTTCCCTTCTCCATTTGCAAAAGTCAGAATTAACTGTTTCTAGACCACTTTTTTTTTTTTGGTACCGGAGATTGAACTCAGGTCCTTGTGCTTTTGAGGCAGCGGTTGAACCACTGAGCTAAATCCCTGCCCCAGAACTGTTTCTGACTCTGTCAAATAATCCATTAGCTTGATATCTGTACAAGAATTTATTTTCTTTTTTTCCATTTATTTGGAACAAAATTTTTTCCACTGAAGGAATTAAGGAAGTTATAGGAAGTTCTTTTCCTTTTTATGCTTTACCCATACCTTTAAGATTTTTCTTAGGTTGAAGAAAATGAAAGAACTTTTTAAAAGCTTACTTTTCCTGGGCCGGGGATTTAGCTCAGTGGTTTCACCACTTATTGCACAAGCGCAAGGACCCGAGTTCGATCCCCAGTGCCAAAAAAAAAAAAGCTTACTTTTTCCAAAGCTTCCATCCTTTTGCTGAGAACTTTAAAAAAAAGAGTGAGGTTTAACACTTCTGCAAGGCAAATTAATTTTACTGAGTAGAAAAATTAATCATTTTTATGCCTGGAATAATGTTCAATAACACAGAAATATATACACATATAATTGGTTCATGGTTTGAATATTGTGATTGTATAATCAGTTTGACTGTAACTCAGTTTACTTTATTCACATCTCATCCCCACCTTACTTTCCATTACTTCCTTCAGTTTAGGTAAAAACAGTTTGGACATGGTGGTTCAGGAGACTTAGGGAAGAGGATCGCAAATTTGAGGCCAGCCTGGACAGTGTAGCAAGACTGTCTGAAGATAAATTAAGAAAAGGTTGGGGTTATAGCTCTGTAGTAGAGCTGTGTCTGTGTTTAATCCTGAGCACCTCAAAAGAAAGGCTCAGCAGAAGAATCTAACTCATGGGTTTACCAAAAAACCTAATAATTTGATTTAGTATTCTATAATAAATATAAGCACAAATATAAAATAAATGAATTTTAGTTCTGTATTTTATATTACATAAGGACTTTATCTGAGTCTTTTGAAATCTGCTGTGAATGTGGAGGACAGTACCTGGTATAGACAAAAGGTCTCAGTAAATATTATGGCTCACCTTAAAAGCTTTCTATCTACCTATCTATCTAACTGTGGTACTGGGGATTGACCCTAGGCCTTTGCACTCAGCTGTATTTCCCAGTCTTCCTTAAATTTTTTTATAATTTTGAGACATTGTCTCACTAAATTGCTATGTTGCCCAGGCAGGGCTTGAACTTGCTGTCTCCCTGTCTCAGCCTCCCTTCGTGCTGTGGTTACAGGAGTACACCACAGTGCCTTGCTAAGAAGCTATAGAATTTAAATTTCATGTGGAGTTTTTTGCTTTTGTTTTTGTTTTTTTAAAGACAAGAAGACATTGGAACTGGGTAGGTGCTCCATGGTAGAGTCTGTGCTTAGCATACATGAGGCTGTGGGCTCAGTCCTCAGAACCACCACCCACCCCTGCAAAAAAGAGAAGATACTGATAAATCACTTTAGATACAAGTCCTTATGAATGCAAACATCAGTGTCTCAACGTTTTTCATTATTGCTTCCCTAAGGTGCCATTTTAGACACTTGTGTCCTAAATCCTTTATCCCCTATGAAATTCTAATAATTAAATAGTCTATCAGATATTTATGTATATATGTACCTCTGTGCTTTATAAAGTGTATATAACAAAGAACCAGTTTTCTTGCCCCTGATGAGACTGCTGCATGATATCGATAGATGATTCCATGTTACTTCCAGTGGGAAGTGTTTTATATTTTTTAGCCTGTTTCTCTGATGTAGTAATTTGTCTGTGTACATTTTAATAAGTTTTTCAGACTTGTTTTGCACTGATTGGAGAAAAGGGTGTGACATGGGATGCGATTAAGCTGCAGATAAACATGTACACTGCACCCGTTTTACTTGGCGCCTTCCTGGGAATTTTAAATATTATTCTCATCCTTGCTGTATTAAGGTAATTAGACAGAAATGGTAAGCTATTTTGTTGATTATGAAATTTAATAAACCTTTTCATTATTGGAGGATAATTACCCCATCAGTCTTTATTTGACTTCTGATGTCTTTCATTGTACTCATATTTTTTGATCAGCTTAAAGTATGGGCATCGACAATAATAGGCAACTTGTTAATTGAGAACAGATTATGAAGATCTTTCAACATTCAAGGTTTGGTTGTGATTTACTAAAACTCTAAGAAAGAGAATGGCAAGAAAACAACATTTTCAGTAGATTAATGGCTTAGTATCAGCCTTAAATACACAGATTACTTGACTCTTATCTTTTACATATTAGAAGAAATTTTCCAGAAGTACAGAAGTTGTGTTACTTTTCTTTAGAGTGCCTTATCCATTGTCCAAAACCACTTATAAATAATATTTAAAAGCACTGAAAAATTTATGGTAGACCATATATACTTTTAGGTGAATTAGGTGTCTTTTTCATTTATGGTGTTAATATGAAAAGAATTATAGCTGGGAGTGGTGGCTCATGCCTATAATCCCAATGCTCTGGGGGGCTGTGGCAGGATTGTAAGTTTAAGCTCCAGCCTAGGTAATTTAATGAGACCCTGTCTCAAAATGAAAAGAAAAGGGCCAAGATGTAGCCCGGTAGGTAAGCCTGGGGTTCAATCCCCAGTACCACAAAACCCCCCCAACTCCCCGCCGCCGAAGTTCTAGATAATGTGAAATAGGAAGAAAAGGTCTAAAGTGGAAAGGGAAGAAGACGTGGGGTTGGGTAGGAGGAAGGAAAGAAGGGAAAAAAAAATATGGGAAAAGAAAAAAATGGAAACAGGCTTTGTAAATAGGAAAGGGTGGAGGGGTTGCAGGGAGGGCAGGGGAATGGGGAAAAATAAGAACCAAGATATATCATGTAAAGGTACAAGTTCCCAGTGGTGAATGTGATCCTATTGTACACCTAAAATGTACCAATAAACTTAACGAATGAAAAAAAAACCCCAACCTTTAAAATCTATTGTTTATATTCATTAGTAAGAAAAGAAACAATACAAGAATCTCCAAAAATAGAACACTGGCTATCATGAGTTCCCAGAGTCCCACAGTAGCATGTACCGCTCTTCCCAGATACAGTATATACTTTCATTTTTGCTTTTTAATCTTCTTTTTCTCTGCCCATTTACTCTGTAGAGCTGGTTTCTCCCGTGCCCGTTCAGTCTTTACTTTTCAGATAAACTTTCAACACCATTAAAAAATAATAGAACGCTACTAATAAATTTAAACCAGGCCTAATGGCCCATCCTCATAATCCCAGCACTTGGGAGGCTGAGGCAGGAGGATTGCGGTGAGGTTGAGGTCAGCTTGAGCTACATAGTAAGTTCAAGGCCAGCCTGAACTACACAGCGAAACTCTGTCTCAAAAAAAAAAAATTTCCTATATTATACTAAGCATTTTATAAAGAAATGTTTATGTTTTTCTTTTTAAGAGAACATCGTGTGGATGACTCAGGACGACCATGTAAAAGTATTAATTTTGAAGCAGGTACTAATTTATTTGATTAAATTACTTTATCATTATCAGAGTGCTTCTAATGATTGTGTCTGTTTAGTATTTACTTTGACTTTTCTTCCGAGGATAATGTAGTGGGTGCCTGGGGAAGATTTTGAAAGCTAAAAGGTACCTAAATTTACTTATTTTGTAGGTAATACTGGGGATTCAACCCAGGGCCTTCTCAGTAAGCTACATGCCAGTTGTTTATTTAGTTATTTAGTTAGTTTCTTCAGTACTGGAGATTGAATGGCTTCCCCAGCCCTTTATTTTGAGACAGGGTCTTGCTGAGTCACTAAGTGGCCCAGACTAGGCTTAAACTTGTGATCCTCTTGGCCCAGCTCCCTCAATTCTGAGATGACAGGAATGTACTACCACCCCAGCTCTAAGTTGGTTTTATTAAGGAGACCTACCCATCTCATCACTTGGTGTTCATGACTGGCAAGGTTAAAACCAGTGCTAGGAATCACTTTGTCTTATTTTCAGAGAGTAATGTATTAAAACTTTTGAGATTTTGGAGTGATTTCAAAAACTTTGCTACCAAAATTGACTTTCTGTTTCAAGCAGTTCTTAATCATCTTAGCATAATAGGTATGGTTTTGATTTCTTACTTTTATGCTTTTCTTATACTTTACAAATGTATATTTTTATCCTTTAGATTGATCTCTGATTTATAAATAAGTACCCAGTCTGGTAAATAGGTATATTTTGCCAAATAAGCTATTATTTAAGTACTAATTATGGTTAAATACTCCTTGGCCAATGTCCTCCCAGTGAAGAATGAAACTTGGTACTTGCTCTCAACAAGTTTATAATATTATGGAAAAGTCACTTTTCTATTTTACCAAGCACTTTCATATAAAATCATTTTTAAATTTTAATACATCCTTGGCTAAAATGTATCTGGTAAAAACTCCCATACTTATTTAAGTTGAAAAGATATTTGTCTTAGATTTTTGTCAATGTGACAAAATACCTGAGAAAATCAACTTAAAGGAGGGGAGATTTATTGGGCTTATGGTTTCAGAGGTTTCAGGCCATGGTCACTTGGTGTCATTGCTTCTGGGCCTGTGGTGAGATGCTCTGTCTTCTTGGGGAGCCTGTGGTGGAGCAAAAATTTCACCTCATGGTGGAGAGGATGGGCCAGGGACAAGATATAGTCCCCAAGGCACACCCCCTGACCCACTCCTTTCAACTAGGCCACACTTTCTAAATTCCCATCACCTCCCAGTAAGTATAGCAAATTATAAACCGTCAACTAATCAACCCACTGATGACATTAAAACCTTCACAAATCCAGTCTCCTTCCAAAACCCCACTTCTGAACATTGCTACAATGGTGACCAAGCCTCCAAGACATGAGGTTTTGGGGGGCATTCCGGATACAAACCATAGCAGTATTCAGATTTAAAGAGGTTATGGGATAGGACTATTATTTCCAGATACATAAATTTTAAATCAATATAATAATGTAATCTTTTCTTAAAATTGTTATATTTTAAGTCAGTGCTTGCAGTGTAGCATATATTTTTGAGATTCCTCATTAAACCCAACCATAGGTGTAGGCTACAAGAAATTAACCATATATGAAACAAATTCCAGTATGACTCAGGGCATTGTTGTTATATTAGTTAAAGGAGTCAACGTTGGTGAACAGTTCTCTTTGTGTGACTAATAATACTAGTTTTTGGCAAGCACTCTACCTCTGAGCCATATCTGAGGCCCTTCTTTGTATGATTAGAAAGCAAGGTCAGAAGCCTGTGTTGAATGTCTAAGCTTTGTAATTCCCTCTACATATAGCAAACTATTTCCAAACTATTGGGGAAAGAACTCCTTAGGAGTTCTGAGATAGAAGTATAGGCTATTATGAAAACAATATGGAAACTTCTGTGCTGTAGGAAAGCTGTATGTACCATGTCCATGCCACCCACACTAAAGATAGCAAAAACAAGCACATTCTCTTACTATTTACATAGCTTATGCTGAATAAATAGATGTATAGGCAACATACTTCTCAGTTATAGCTTATAGTGAGTGTACAGGTATAACTTCATGGTTCAAGAGAAGTCAATACATTCACTTTGTCCTCCTGCTTTATTTTATCTTCAATTTCATTGACTGATACTGATTTATTTAGAATTTTTATATCTTCTTGATTCAGGTTTGATAATTCATGTATATCTAGGAATCTGTCCATTTCTTCTGTGTTTTCCATCATATTAGAATACAAGTTCTAGGGCCGGGGATTTAGTTTAGTGGCACCATGCCTGCCATGCAAGCACAAGGTCCTGTGTTCAATCCCTGGCACGAAAAAAAAAAAAAATACAAATTCTCGAAGTAGGTATTGATGATCTTTTGGATTTCTGCAGGATCTGTTGTGATTTTACCCTTTTCATTCTTATTTTAAATTTTATTTTATTGGTACATTTTAGGTGTATAATATAATGACATTCATCATTGGAGATATGCACCTTTACATACGCTATTGGTTCTTATTTTTTCTCCCTTCCCCTGGCCTCCCTTCAACCCCTCCATCCCTCCCTATTTACAAAGACTTTATATCCATATTTTCATTTTCTCATACTAATTCCATTCCCTTCTTTCCTTTCCCCTACCCCTCCCACTTCCCCTTCCCCTTTACCCCTTTTCTTCCTATTCACAGTATCTATTATACCTTTTAGTCTTTATTGACACTTTTCAGTTTCTCACACTAGAGAAACTATTAGTATTTACACATGTGTCCTATTTATTTCACTTAAGAGCATTGCCTCAATGTGCATCCATTTAGCTACACATATCTCTAATTTCTCATTTTTTGTGGCTGAGTAGTACTCCATTTTATTTTTTAAAAACCACATTTTCTTTATCCAGTCACCAGTTGATGGGCATTTGGGCTGTTTCCAACTTTTAGCTATTTCAAACTGTGCTGCCATGAACATGGGTGCACGTATATCACTGTGGTATGATTCTTTTAATCCTTTGGGGAAGATACCCAGCTTGGGAATAGCTGAGTCAAATGGGACTTCTAGTCCTAGTTCTTTGAGGTATCTCCATACTGATTTCCACAGTGGTTGCACCAGTCTACACTTCCACCAGCAGTGGAGCACGGTTCCTCTTTCCCCACAGCCCCACCAACATTTGTTATTGGTTGATTTCATGATAGCAGCCATTCTTTCTGGAGTGAAGTAGAATCTCAGCGTTGTTTTCATTTGCATCTCTCTAATGACCACTGATGTTGAACATTTTTTCATATGTTTATTTGCTATTTCTACTTCCTTGTGTGAGAAATGTCTGTTCATTTCAGATGCCCATTTTTGGACTGGGTCTTTAAATTTGGGAGGTCTGATTTTTTAGGTTCTTTATAGATTCAAGATAGTAGACCTTTGTCTGAGGAACAGCAGGTGAAAATTTTTTCCCACATTGTCAGTTGTCTCTTCACTCTGTTGGTGGTTTCAGTGGCTGTGCAGAAGCTTTTTAATAAGAAGAGATCCCACGTGTTGATTGTGCTAGTTCACAGGCAGCTGAGGTTTTGTTCATAAAATCTTTTCCTACACCAATGTCTTCAAGAGTTCTACCTAACCTCTGTTCCAGCCAGTTCAGTGTTTCTGTTTTAATATTGAGATCTTTGATCCATTTGGATTTTAGTTGAGTGCGTGCTGAGAGATATGGGTCTAGTTTTAATCTTTGGCAAGTTGAAACCCAACTTTTCCAGCACCATTTATTAAAGAGGCTGTCTTTCCTCCAGTGAGGGTGTTTGGCTCCTTTGTCAAAGATGAGGTGGCTGAGTGTATCTGGAATTGTTTCTGCGTCTTCTGATTTGTTTCCCTGGTCCTCAGGTCTGTTTCTTTGCCAGTACCATGCTGTTTTTATCACAGTAGCTTTGTGGCATAGTTTGAAATTGGGGGTTGTAATACCCCCTGCCATATCTCTGTTAACTAGAATTGCTTTTGCTGTTCTGGGTTTCTTGTTCCAAATGAATTTTTGAACTGTTTTCTCAAGGTACATGAAGCATGCTGCTGGAATTTCAATTGGGATTCCATTGAATCTATATAGCAGTTTTGGAAGTATGACCATTTTCACTATACTGATCCTACCCAGGAGCAGGGGATGTCTTTCCATTTTCTGATATCATCTTCAATCTCTCTCTTCAGAGTGCTATAGTTTTCAGAGAAGAGGTCTTTGATTTCTTTTGTTAGGTTGATTCCTAAGTATTTCAGTTTTTTGGATGCTATCGTGAAAGGAATTGTTTGCCCTATTTCTCTCTCAGTGAGTCTTTTGTTCGTGTAGAGGAAAGCTATTGATTTTTGTATGTTGGCCTTGTATCCAGGTACTTTACTGAATTTAATTATTAAGTCTAAGAAGACTTTTGGTGGCGTTCTTGGGGTCTTCTATATAAAGTATCATGTCATCTGCAAATAATGACAATTTGACTTCTTCATTTCCTATCTTTATTCCTTTTATTTCTTTCTCTACCCTTTTCATTCTTAATTGCATGGATGTGAGTCTTTACTTTTTTTTAATAGGGTTGGATAAGGGTTTTGTCAGTTTTATTTAATCTGTCAAAGAACCAGGTCTTCAATACATTGATTCTCTGCATTGTTTTCCTAGTCTCAATCTCATTAATTTCTGCTGTGATCTTTATAATTTCTTCCCTCACATGAGCTTTGGGCTTGATTCATTTTTCCTTTTCTAGAAGATTGAGGTTCAACATTAGGTTGTTTATTTGAGCTCACTCTGCTTTTCTGGTTTTCTTTCTTTTTTTTTTTTTTTTGGTACCAGGGATTGAACTCATGACCTTGTGCTTGCGAGGGAGACACAGTGCCACTGAGCTAAATCCTTGGCCCTCACAGTTTTTCTGATATAGGAATTCACTGCTATAAATTTCCCTTTTAGGACTGCTTTCATTGTGTCCCAATATTTTTGATATGTTTTATTAACATTATCATTTAATTGTAGAAACTATGATTTCTTCTTTAATTTCATCTGTGACACATTGGTTGTTCCAGAGGGTGTTATTTAATTTCCATGTTTACGAAATTCTTGTGGTTGCTTTTGCCATTGATTTCCAATTTCATTGCACTATGGTCCGATAGTATGCATAGAATAATTTCAATTCCTTTGCGTTTACCTAAGCATGTTCTATGAGCTAGCATGTGGTCTATTTTGGATAACATCCTATGTGCAACTGACAATGTATATTCTGATGTTGTGGCGTAGAATACTCTGTAGACATCTACTAAGTCTAGTTGGGTTCAATTTTATTTCTTTGGGTTTTTTTTCTGGTTGTTCTGTCTATTTGTGACACTGAGGTATTGAGGTCCCCCATTACAGTTTTATTAGTGCTTATTTGATTTTTCATGTCCATTAGTATTTATTTTATATAGTTTGATGCAGTGGTATTTGGTGCATGTATATTTATGATTGTTATCTCTTCCTCTTGGATTGTTCCCTATACAAGGATGCAGTGACCTTGTTTCTCTTAATCAGCCTTGGCTTGAAATATACTTTGTCTACAAAGAGAATAGCTACCCCTGCTTTTTTCCAGGTTCCTGTTGCATGGAGTGTAGTTTTACATCCTTTGACTTTCAGTCTATGAACTGTTTTTTTTTTTTTTGGTACTGGGGATCAAACTTGGGACTTTGCACCTGCGAGGCATGCGGCAGAACCACTAAGCTAAATCCCCGGCCCAGTCTATGAATTTTTCTAAATTAAGTGTGTTTCTTGTATGCAGCATATGGTTGGATCTTGCTTCTTCATCCTTTCTACCAGTCTCCTTCTTTTGATTGTTGAACAGACCATTAACATTGATGGTCATAACTGATATATATTGAATTATCCTTGTCATGTTATTTTCCTGTTGCTGGTTCCTTTTTTTCCCTCCTCAGTTTAATTGCTTGCCTTGCCTGGTGGATTCATTTTGTTTGTATTCATGGAGTTGTAGTCCTTGTTATCTCTTTCTTAAATGGCCTTCAGAACATTTTGAAGTGTTGGTTTGGTGGTTATGAATTACTTCAGGTGCTCTTTGTCATGGAAGTGTCTTATTTCTCCATCAATTTTGAAACATAATTTTGTGGGGTACATCAATCTTGGTTGGAGTTTGTTTTCTTTTAGGGCTTGAAATATTTCACTCCAAGCTTTCCTTGACTTGAGGGTTTGTGTTAAGAAGTCTGCTGTGATTCTGATGGGCTTTCCTTTGTAGGTGATTTGTTTCTCTCTTTGAACTGTTTTTAATACTCTGTTCTGGGGTTAAATTTCTGGAATCTTGACTTTTATATGCCTTGGTGTAGTTTTTTTTTTTTTTTGATCATGGCTAATTGGATTTCTGTATGCCTCACTTATCTGTGTCAAATTTTTTTTTTCCTATGCTTGGGAAGTTTTCTGCCATTTCTGTGAACAGGTTTTTTATGTCATTTTTTATTACCTCCTGATTTTTCTTGGTCCCTCGCTATTTTAAAAAAATATTTTTCATGATTGCTAACCACAATCCTGTGTTCTATATCTGATATTCTGTGTTCACATTAGCTCATTTTGCTGTGTGTGGTTTGAATCAAATTTTTAATCTCCTGGATATCTGTTTGAATCTTTTTAATGGATTCCATTTCTTTCCTATTTTGGGCATTCATGGTTTCCGTTGTTTTCCTGAGCTCCTCTATTTTTTTTTATCTGTATGTGCTCTAGAGTCTTTCACCATGTCTTTCATTATGGTCACCATCTCTATAATTATCTGAGAGATTATTTCTGATTTGATTTTTTTCTATAGCCTTATTCATTTGCTTTGGTACTTTCACTGTTACCACTTCAGAGAAGTCCAGGTGGGTGGCTTTTGGATTGTTCCACTCACTGTCCACTGGGTTTACCTTTGGTGAGCTGAAAGTCTGGACAAGTTGCATCTTGTTTAAGTGTCTTTTGATTTTCTTTCTTTTTTTCTTTAGTTTAATTCCTGGGTTGATGTTTTTAAATTGCTTTACAAGTAGCTTTATTGCAAGTATTTAGAACCCTTTAGGAATGACTACTTCTCAGAGATGTCTTCCAGGTGGCTTTGAGTTTTGAGTGTGTTGTAAGATCCTGCCTCTTCAATTTATTGGGGATGATAAGTTGCTGCCTATTTGGCCTACCCCCTGATTCTTTAACACTGGCCTATAGTGTTGTTTATGACTCTTAGGCAGTCTCAGTCTTTGCACACCAGGAAGTACAACTGATTAGAACAAGTATTATGCCTTTACTAAAGTAGTACAATGAGCAATAACAACAGCATGAAACACAGCTTAGAAAATGACAAACTATGGAAATTATTAATTTGCCACCTTTAATGGCATGAACTAAATTGGTAGTTACATAACGAAAATCTAAAACAAATCAGAAAATTGTATGCAATAAATAAGCCTTCCATATGGCAATTTTATCCTTATGGGAGAAGATTTAAAAGGGCTGTGATGGGAAAAAAATGGATAATAGAAGAAGAGGAAGAGATGAGAAGCAAGGATGGAGGACAAAGGAAGATTTTGCAAACTCTGTGAAACTAGTGAGGAAGACGAGAGGGAAAGAGAGAAGAAAGAAATAAAAAGAACAGGACAAAACAACAAAAAAACTTGAAACAGTGTTCACACATAAAAAAACAAGAATAATCAACAGCAAAACAAAAGCAAAAACATAAGAAAAGTAAGTCCACTTTAAGGTGTGTCTGCTGTCACTGGTAGACACAGGGCACACAGTGCTAGATCTGTGTTGATTAATTTCAGCAAGTCAGCTATAGATATACAGCAGGGTAGTGGATAATTCCAACAAGCCTACACCTTTAGTTCTGAAACTCAGGCTGGTTTCTGCTGTGAGGCTGAAAATTGATTTGTTCAGCTTGCAATGCTCTGTGCCTCCTGCTGGCTTGAACTCAGCTCCCTGATGCTTTAAGCTTGGCTCCTTGACACTTGCTCATTTGAACTTGGTTCCACCTCACCCCGACATTGGGTGCTGCTAGATGGAACCAGCCCACAGCTACTCTGAATTTAGAGTTCAGTTGGCCTCTCTCCAAGATGTCTCCTGGCCAGTCGCCCTCTCCTGGGGGCCATCTGAACCCAAAGAACTCACCAGCCACTGCACCTGCTGTGTCCACCACTCCGTTCCACTGGTATGTTTCTGTGGATGCCTCTGGGGTCACCAGTAGTCACCATGCATCTGCAGAATCAGGCCACCTCTCCCATGCAGTGAGTCAGGGTTCAGGGACAAAGTGCCACTTGCCACATCCTTCTACATGAGGTCTCTTCCCTCTCCCTGAGGACTTCACTTCTCACTTCAGATCCTTGCTGGGTCCCTGGGACCCACTTCCCTCTGTTCTGTCTTCCTCATGTTGCTATATTCCAGCATCTGGACACCAAATCTCAGAGAGGACGTTTCTCTGCTGTTCACTCCATCATCTTGCTGGAAGTCCTCTGCCCTCCTGCTCCATCAAAACTGTTTTTTCTTTGCAAAAGTATAAGGATTTTTAAAAATGGCATTGAATGTCTCAAAGACATTGGCATAGGAAAAGACTTTGTGAACAAAACCTCAGTAGCACGGGAATTAGCACAAAGAATCATCAACTGGGATTTCATCTTATTAAAACGCTTCTGCACTGCAAGAGAAACTACCAACAGAGCTAAGAGACAACCTACAATGTGGGAAAAAATTTTCAGCAGCTGTACCTTAGACAAAGGACTACTATCTAGAATATATAAAGAACTGAAAAAAATCAGACCCCCCCAGATTCAAAGACCCAATTCAGAAATGGGCATCTGAAATGAACAGACATTTCTCAGACAAAGAAGTAAAAGCAGCAAATAAATACATGAAAAAATGTTTAGCATCACTGGTCATTCAAGAGATGCAGATGAAAACAACACTGAGATTCCACCTCACCCCAGAGGGAATGCCTGTTATCAAGAAATTATCCAATAACAAATGCTGGCGGGGGTGTGGTATGTGGGTACATTGTTGGTAGGAGTGCAGACTGGTGCACCCACGTGGAAATCAGTGTGGAGATACCTCAAAGAACTAGGGCTAGAGGTCCCATGTGACCCAGCTATTCCCCTGCTGGGTATCTTCCCCAAAGAATTAAAAGAATCCTACCACGGTGATTTTTGTGCACCCATGTTTATAGTGGCACAAATTGTAACAGCTAAAGCTTGGAAACAGCCCAAGTGCCCATCAACTGGAGACTGGATAAAGAAAAGGTGTTTTTTTTATAAAATGGAGTACTACTCAGCTATAAAGAACAAGAAACTAGAGACATTTACAGCTAAATGGATTCATATTCAGGCCATCCTCTTAAGTGAAATAAATAGGACACACGTGTAAATACCAAATAGTTTCTCTAGTGTGAGAAACTGAAAGTGTAATTAAGGATTAAAATGATTAAAACAAATAATTGATAATTTGAAATAGGAAGAAAAGGTTCAAAGGGGTAGGGGTGGCAGGAGGGGAAGGGGAGAGATCAGAGTTACAGGCTGGAATCTGGAAAGAATCCATATATAGATTGTGTTTAAAACTATAGGAAGAGATGTAGATAGAGACTAGGCTGGAGCTCATCAGTGTGTTGGGAAGGAAGAGTCACTAAGATCAAAGGAAAGGGGTGTGTTTCCAGAAGAAGCACATACAATTATGTACAATACACAGTACATTTATCACACAGTGTGATAAATGACTGTTACTGTTTTATTTACTTACCATAACATGCTGTGCTTTTCATCCTTTAGAGCATAATCCTACTTACATAAAAGTTTACTGTAAAACAGTGTGCTGCTATGCCAGTGGTAGCCTCATGTATCTCGTGTTTAACTGCATATCTGGATAATATTAAGGGGCCATCACAGGTGGTTGACATATACCTTCTCAGTTTGCACTTAGAATTGGCACTCTGTGTGGTACTTTGCAATTCACACGGATGAAATTACATAATAACATATTTCTCAGATTATATTTCCATCATGTCACATGACTGTATTGAAATTTAAATTTTAAAAAATTGGGCCTATGTGGAGTCTACTAGCTAATTAGAATTATTTTCCAGACCACTATTTGTTCAATATTAGTTTTGAAAATCTTTCTGAAACAAATCACATTGTTTGACGTCTTGTTAATGCTTGAGATTTTTTTTTTTAATTATATGGAAAAATGTTTAAGTACTTTTCAGTTTTGCTTTGGTTAAGTTCTATTATATTTGAACATTATAGTTTTTTTCCCTTGCATTGCTGTTTAGTGAATGATAATAAAATTATATATTTTTTAAAAATGGCATGATGACAGAAGGATTTTTACTAAGAATTATTTCATATAGCATTTAAATATATCTATATTTAAAAGCACACATTGAAGTGAATCATAGAACTGGGCATTGAGTTAGTAAACTATTTGAGTTCTTCAGGAAACCATTTTAAGTTTAAGGTTTAGGAGGCTAGAGATATAGGTCAGTGGTAGAGTGCTTGCCTACCAGGCATAAAGCCTGTAAAAAATGTGTGTGTATGTGTGTACATAGTTGCAATATAAAGTCAGTTATCAGTATATGCCAGGTGTGGTGGCTCATTATAACAGTAATTCTAACTACTCAGGAGGCTGAGACAGGAGGATTACAAGTTCAAGACCAGCCTGGGCAAGTGAGACCTTGTCCCAGAATTTAAAACATCTAAAGATCTAGGAATGTACCTAAGTGATAAAGTAATTGCATGGCAAACGTGAAGCTCTTGTGTTCAACCTCTAGTACCATGCACAAAATAAGTAAAGTAGAAAAAAACACCTGCAACTGAAATGTGAAGTATGAAATCACTTTGTTATGGAATTGCTTAAAATATATTCTTATTTTCGATTGATAGACACCAAACAAAATAAATATGAGTAATTGCGGTACATAAGTTTATCTCCTAGAAAGAAAATTCACTTTACTTTTTTTTTTTGGTACTGGGGATTGATCTCGGGTCCTTGCGCTTGCACAGCAGGCGAAGGAACAACTGAGCTAAATCCCTGGCCCTCACTTTACTTTTAAATGTTACTTAAAAATTATTTCTGCTGTATAAGTTCTGTTCCGTGTTTTTTTGTTTGTTTTGTTTTGTTTTTGAGACGAGGTGTCACTATGTATTTCAGGCTGGCCTTAAATTCTCTACATAGCCCAGGCTGGCCTTGAACATGCAGCAATCCTCCTGACTCAGCCTCCCAAGTCCTGGGATCGCAGGTGTGCACCCCTACACCAGGCTAAATTCTGTTCCTTCTAAACAGCTTTGCAGCCTTAAAATGATTTAAATATTTATTCACATATAATTTCTATATTATTTTAGTATCAAGAAGAATTAAATGTATAGGTAACTATATTCTTTTTTCTATTTACCTCTAGCAAATACAGAGGAAGTTCAGATATCACAAGGAAATATCGATCAAGTTGCTGTTGTGGCCACCAATGTTCTTTTTTTTGTGGTTCTGTTTATTTTTGCCCTTTTTGAAACGTAAGTTTTATTCTGTCTTCATGTAAATCAGATTATATATTAAGTTTATCATTTAATGCAGTGCTAGTTAGGCTTATACATGCTATAAGAAACTTTAAGACATTTTTCTTATCACAATGTGAAAAGTTTATATATTGTTACTTAACTTAAGCTATATAACTCCCAGCTTATGTATACATTATTTATTTTGGCAATTTTAACTCTAATCCTTGAACTTAAAAACAAAGAACTAGTATATTACAAAATCTCCTGTATCGGGCTTCATTGACTTCTATTTATCATAGGCCCTTTTATTTTAAAAATACCTATTATAAAAATAGTGCATTCTCATAAAATTCCAAATATTGGACTGGGGATGTAGCTCACTGGCACCGTGCCTGCCTCACAAGTGCAAGCTCCTGAGTTCGATCCTCGGTATCAAAAAAAGAAAAATTCCAAATATTACAACTGCGCTTCCACATCTGCTGCTTTCTGTGGTAGTAACCACTGTAATACTTTAGTTTGTGTTTTCAAACATTTTATTCTATGCACCTCCATGAAAGAATATTTGCTAAACTCACAGACTATATGATGTTATCATTTGACAGCTGGCTTATTCACTTATCAGTATATTGTGACATTTTTATGTCAGTACATGTAGAGTTTGCTTGATATATTTACTTTGAAAATTATTGAGATAAATGAACGTTTTAGCTCATCTTATTTGGGAGGGGCATCTGCTGTTGTAATTTTTTTTTTTTTTTTCAGGACTGGGGATTGATGAGGGTTTCACACTGAGCTACAGTCCTAGACCTTTTTCATTTTTTGAGACAGGCTCTTGCTCAGTTGCCAAATTCCCCAGGCTGGGCTCAAACTTGAAATCTTCCTGCCTCAGCCTCTCAGCATACTGGAATTACAGGCATGTGCCACCATGCTTCATTTCTTTTAACTTTTTAAAGAGTATATCTCAGTGGCATTAAGTGCAGGCACAGCGTTGTGCAACCATAACCACTGTCCATTTCCAGAAATTTTCATCATCCCAAACAATAAATCTAAACCACTACAGATTTGCTTCCCATTCACCTTCCACTCTGACCCCAGTAACTTCTGTTCCATCTTCTGTCATCCAAATTTGCCAGTTTTAGGTACTTTCTGTAAATTGCATCCTACAATATTTTCCTTTTGTGTTCATCTTATTTCACTTAACATATTTTTAAGGTTCACCATGCTGTAGCACGTAGCAGACTTTTCTGACTTTATTTGAAATAATAGTCCATTGTAGGTGTTTTACTTTATTTGTCCATTCATCCATTGGCAAGCACTTTGTTTCACCTTTTGGCTATTTTGAATAATGTTGCTGTGAGCATTATTGTACAAGTATCTGAAGCTTGGCTCTCCATTCTTTTGGACATAAACCTAGAAATAGAAGTGCTAGATCACATACTAATTGTATATTTAACTTTTTGAGAGACTACCTATGTGTTTTCTGTACCAGCTTATCTGATGTTAAAGTATAAAATACTATTCTTTTTTTCAAAAAATATTTTAAGTATAAAACTCCATTTTGTAGGCAGTTAACAGGAGTTAGAACATAGGAAAAGGAGCTTGGCAAGGAAGGAAACAATGGTATAAAGGACTAGAGACATTCAGAGGTAGGGAGAAAAGTATGTGTGATCAAGAACTCAGGAATGTAAGAGACTTTTGGGGAAGAAAAAATTGAGTAGGTTCTAATCACTTATTAACAGTAACATTGCATAGGAAAGAGACCAGCTTATTTACTTATGAGTTGTGAAGTTTATTACTTTAGGTTTTTCCTTAGTACATATTTGTAGTAGATAATGATTACATTCATCATGCACACTTGGTGCAGGTACATACCACATCTATTCTTTTTTCATCTCCTCCCCTCCCTTTTTTTATTATTTACTTTTTAGCAATATAATTTGTTTATTCCTTATTTTATAAAAGGCACTAGATAAGATTTTGTTTTATTTTTTGAGGTAGAGTCTCCAGGGTGGCCTTGAATTTATGATCCTTCAGCATCAGCCTCCTGAGTACTGTAATTACAGGCCCGTACCACCATGCACAGCTAAGTTTGCGTATTTAAGTAAGATAATAGACGTTATGGAACAGTTCTGGACAGCCAGTAGCAGGTATGCTGCTGTGATAAGGAGAAAACAAAAGCAACCAGAAAAATGGGCTTTCAAGCTGGGCATGGTAGCACTAGCAGTACTCTCGGAGGCTGGGGCAGGAGGATGGAAAATTTGAGCCCAGCCTGGGCAATTTAGTGACTTAGAAATACCCTGTCTCAAAATAAAAAATAATAAAATAGCTCCATGTGAAGGCCCTGGAGGAAGAAAAAATAATGAAAAGGAGGACTTTCATCAGAACTGCAACCATTTTCTGATTTTGAAAACTATGACGACTTTAAATATTCCTTGTGCAGACAGACACTGTTTAAAGGGAAGCACTGGTGACCATGTAGTCAGTCATAGCTCCCCAAAAGGAAGGCAGTACTGGCAGCCCAATCCCCAGAAGTTCACAGCACTACTACTGTAAGAGATTCATCCATTCATTCATTCCTTTTTTTTTTTTCTTTTGAGACAGGGTCTCTCTATGTAGTTGAGACTGGCCTTGAACTTTCAGCAAGCCTCCTGCCTCAGCTGTGCTCAGATCCCAGGTGTGTGTCACCACACCCGACTGTGAAAAGAGATTAATTTAAACCAAAGTATCACCATGCTTATTTAGTTATATTACAGTGGCAGGAGTTACGACTGGTTTTGCTTGTTTTCTTTTCCTATTTTTCAGACTTTTTGCAGTGTAGCTATCTTACTTATATAAATACAAACAGTCAAGATTAGGAATGTAGCAACAAAATGTGCTCAAACTTTTGCTTATGTCGGCCTGAGGTCACTGTTAAAGGGATGCAAATTCTTGAATGTGTATGTGTCATTAAAGCTTATCCTTCACTTTATTACTGTGATTAAAATAATTTGTTTTTGTTTTTGTTTCTTAGAATCCTTACTCCGTTAACAATGGATATGTATGCTTGGACCCAAGAACAAGCTGTGTTATACAATGGAATCATACTTGCTGCTCTTGGAGTCGAGGCAGTTATTGTTTTCACGGGGGTTAAATTTCTTTCCAGAATGTAGGTTCTATGCTTTTACTTTTGTACATTTTTTTGTATTGGGGACCGAACTCGGGTCCTTGCGCTTGCGTAGCAGGCAGTGAAACCACTGAGCTAAATCCCCGGCCCAGCTTTTAGTTTTGTTTCAGATCTCTTTCTCTGTCTCTCTATTTTGGTTTTTTTTTTTTTTTTTTTTTTGGTAGTACTGGATATTGAACTCAGGGCCTCATTCTGAGCTACATATCCCCTTTTAATTTATTTTTAAATTTTGAAACAGGGTTTCTGTAAATTGCCCAGGCTGGCCATGAATTTATGATCATCCTGCGTCAGCCTCCCAAGTAGCTGGGATTATAGCTGTCCATCACCAGCTGGCTTTATTTCAAATCTATTAAAAATAGTGAAACAATATAAATGAATGTGCTAGTGAACTACCATAAAACTTTTCTCTCATTATGTATAGCTTCTAGTTCTTGAAAGTTTGCAAACATTTAAAATTTATTAAGACTGTAATATTTGTATACTCTATTCAGTGAGTAAATTTGGAAAATCTGGTTAAGATAACTAAATTTGTTTTATAATTTCTAAGTTTTCAGTATGTCAACACCACCTTGTCACCACAGCAAATATTATTTGTAACATTTCTCATTTATTTAGCCACATAACATTTTTTCAAGAGAATTATTTTATTTTATTTTATTTATTATTTTTTGGTACCTGGGATCTAACTTGGGACCATGCGCTTGTGAGGCAGGCGGCAGAACTACTGAGCTAAATCCCCAACCTAAAGAGAGAATTATTTTATAAAAGTGTATATAAGAAACACTTCTGGAAAATGCTTGTATAACAGTCAGTTTAGTCATGTGGGATGTTGATGATGCTAGGCAAGTCTGATGACATAAGTATTCTTAGGTATTTGTTAAATCAGCCCTCTCCTCTTCCCTCTCCTCCCTCCTCCACCCTCTCCCTCCTCCCCTCCCCTCCCCTTCTCCTCCCTTACAAGTTGAAATCAAGATGTCTGCAGTTTTCTACATCATAGTTTCCCAGTTTGGATCTTGCTGATCCCATCACTGTAGTGTTTAGCATATTCCTCTATCTACTATGTTCCTTGAAAACTGATAGCTGTATCTAGAATTAGCTTAATGAGATTTGAGTTGTTTTTTGCAAGAATGTAGGTAGTGTTATGTCCTTATATCAGAACAATGTTTTATTTATCCATTAATTGTAGATCCATTAATTGATCCTTGCCAAATGGTGATAGTTAAGCCTCTCCAATCTGCAGGTACCACATGCATGCATTCATGCAATTTTAAATAAAAAATATTCTGGATAAAAGTGTCTATACTAAACATGGACTTCTTTTTCTTGTCATTATTTCCTAAACAATATGGGATAGCAGTGTTTACATTTTGTTATTGTAAGCTAGATGTGTACAGAGGAAGAGGTACAATGATTATATGCAAGTACCGTGTAATTTTGTATAAGAGATTTGAGTATTTTAGGATTTTGATGTCCTCAGGGATGTCCTGTAATCAGTCCCATTCAGATAACAAGTGACAACTGTATTTTATCATTAAAACCTTTGTTATAATACTTTCTATAAAGAAAATCTTCACCACTGTTCAGTTAACCTGAGGTATAGTGTGTGTGTGGAAGGGTGGATAAATACTTATTCTTTCCTTTAATAACTGAATTTTAAAATAATGAGTTGGTTCCCTAACACCCTGTGTGTTTCAGTCTACTGCCATTATTATTATTTCAGCATCACACTGTTGCGTTTTTGGTCTTCTTCAAACTGGCCCTGCACCCTTTTCTGGTGAGGTGATCATCCCTGATAGTGTCAGTGCTTGCTGCTCTGAAAAGATTCCTCACTTCATCTTCTGGTTCTTCTGTCCCAGACCTGAAATCAGACATCTTCCAGAGCAGCCTTGTTGTAAATCATATTTAGCTCATATTAATTGATATGTATCACTAAAATTATTAAAATTGTACAGTTTTTTTGAAGTCGAGAAGTAATGGAACTGTGTTACGATGTTTCATTTTAAAATCACAGAGTCTCTGTTCCCTAACAGGATTGGTGAGCGTGCTGTTCTGCTGGGAGGCTTCCTTGTTATATGGGCTGGCTTCTTTATCTTGCTACCTTGGGGAAATCAGTTTCCCAATATACAGTGGAAAGGTACAGACATACATAATTCTGTAACATTTCCTGACTATCTAAAATTAGTAAGTCATGCACTGTACTCATTTTGTTTTTACAGATTTACATAATAATTCAATCCCTAATACCACATTTGGGGAAATCATTATTGGTCTTTGGAAGTCATCAAGAGAAGATCACAATGAACTACCAACTGGTTGCCCAATCGAGCAAGCCTGGTGCCTCTACACCCCAGTGATCCACATGGCACAGTTCTTCACATCAGCTGTGTTCATTGGAATGGGCTATCCAGCCTGTAATGTTATGTCCTATACTCTCTATTCAAAACTTCTGGGACCAAAACCTCAGGTAAGCCAGCTACCCTGACATTAACAGTTCTATGAAATATATCTTTAGCACCCTTTGTTTATTTTTTTAATACATGTCACTATGCAAGCTGAGGTTGGCCTCAAACTCACAATAATCCTCCTCCCTCAGCCTCCTAAGTGCTAGCTAGTACTACAGGTATGCATCACCACGCCCAGCTGTAGCATTCTTAAAAAGTTAAATTAATAACTTTACATTTTCAGAGCAGAAATTAGTGTTCCTCTGTTGAAATAAAGAGAAAAAATTTAATGCCTGTGTTTTCAAGCTATAAAGAGTAAGCATTTTGGTAACAATTTCTGGATTTGGTTTGGGTTTGATTTTTGTTTGGTGCTAGGGATAGAACCTAAGGCCTATGCACATTATGCACATGCTCTGCCATTGAGCTGTATACCAAGCTCTGTGTTTGATTTTCACTTTGAAGATTATATTTTTAATTTTTCAAAATTAAAAATAAAAGAATTAGTGGGTATAGTAGCACACCTCTACTCCCATGTACTAGGGAAGCTAAGGCAGGAAGATCACTTGAAGAGACCTTGTCTCAAAAAAGAATAAAATAATATTAACTATAAAAGCAATTCTGATGACTACAACAAAAGTCAAATAACTTAGAAATGTGTATAACAAAAGCTTCACTGCACCCAAGTCATTTTTATGCTTATTCAAACGTAGCCACATTTACATTTCAGAAAAATAAAACATTAAATTGCTTGTACATCTAATTGTTTCTGCATATTTTCAATTAATATAACTTCCTTCCATGTGTATATCTATGCTATTCTCAGATCTTACCCTTATTATTTTTTCTTTCAGTTTTTAAAAAAATTTTATTTTATTGGTACATTTTAGGTATACAATATAATGACATTCATCACTGGAAATTTGTACCTTTACATAATCTCTCTTGGTTCTTATTTTTTCCCCCGTTCCCCTTCCTTCCCTTCAACCCCTCCATCCCTCCCTATTTACAAAGACTTTGTATCCATTTTTTCATTTTCTCATATTAATTCCATTCCTTTCTTTCCTTTCCCCTACCCCTCCCACTTCCCCTTCCCTTTTGCCCCTATTCTTCTTATTCACATTATCTATTATACCTTTTAGTCTTTATTGACACTTTCAGTTTCTCACACTAGAGAAACTATTAGTATTTACACGTGTCCTATTTATTTCACTTAAGAGCATTGCCTCAATGTGCATCCATTTAGCTACAAATATCTCTAATTTCTCATTTTTTGTGACTGAGTAGTGCTCCATTTTATTTTTTAAAAACCACATTTTCTTTATCCAGTCACCAGTTGATGGGCATTTGGGCTGTTTCCAACTTTTAGCTATTTCAAACTGTGCTGCCATGAACATGGGTGCACATATATCACTGTGGTATGATTCTTTTAATCCTTTGGGGAAGATACCCAGCAGAGGAATAGCTGAGTCAAATGGGACTTCCAGTCCTAGTTCTTTGAGGTATCTCCATACTGATTTCCACAGTGGTTGCACCAGTCTACACTTCCACCAGCAGTGGAGCACGGTTCCTCTTTCCCCACAGCCGCACCAACATTTGTTATTGGTTGGTTTCATGATAGCAGCCATTCTTTCTGGAGTGAAGTAGAATCTCAGCGTTGTTTTCATTTGCATCTCTCTAATGACCAGTGATGTTGAACATTTTTTCATATGTTTATTTGCTATTTCTACTTCCTTGTGTGAGAAATGTCTGTTCATTTCAGATGCCCATTTTTGGACTGGGTCTTTAAATTTGGGAGGTCTGATTTTTTTAAGTTCTTTATAGATTTGAGGTAGTAGACCTTTGTCTGAGGAACAGCAGGTGAAAAATTTTTCCCACATTGTCAGTTGTCTCTTCACTCTGTTGATGGTTTCAGTGGCTGTGCAGAAGCTTTTTAATAAGAGATCCCACGTGTTGATTGTGCTAGTTCACAGGCAACTGAGGTTTTGTTCATAAAATCTTTTCCTACACCAATGTCTTCAAGAGTTCTACCTAACCTCTGTTCCAGCCAGTTCAGCGTTTCTGTTTTAATATTGAGATCTTTGATCCATTTGGATTTTAGTTGAGTGCATGCTGAGAGATATGGGTCTAGTTTTAATCTTTGGCAAGTTGAAACCCAACTTTTCCAGCACCATTTATTAAAGAGGCTATCTTTCCTCCAGTGAGGGTGTTTGGCTCCTTTGTCAAAGGTGAGGTGGCTGAGTGTATCTGGAGTTGTTTCTATGTCTTCTGATTTGTTCCACTGGTCCTCAGGTCTGTTTCTTTGCCAGTACCATGCTGTTTTTATCACAGTAGCTTTGTGGCATAGTTTGAAATTGGGGGTTGTAATACCCCCTGCCATGTCTCTGTTACCTAGAATTGCTTTTGCTTTTCTGGGTCTCTTCTTGTTCCAAATGAATTTTTGGACTTTTCTCAAGGTCCATGAAGTATGCTGCTGGGATCTCAATTGGAATTGCATTGAATCTATATAGCAGTTTTGGAAGTATGGCCATTTTCACTATATTGATCCTTCCTACCAAGGAGCAGGGGATGTCTTTCCATTTTCTGATATTGTCTTCCATTTCTCTTTTCAGAGTGCTATAGTTTTCAGAGAAGAGGTCTTTGATTTCTTTTGTTAGGTTGATTCCTAGGTATTTCAGTTTTTTGAATGCTATTGTGAAAGGAATTGTTTGCCCTATTTCTCTCTCAGTGAGTCTGTTGTCTGGGTAGAGGAAAGCTATTGATTTTTGTGTGTTGACCTTGTATCCAGCTACTTGACTGAATTTGGTTATTAAGTCTAGAAGACTTTTGGTGGTGTTCTTGGGGTCTTCTATATAGAGTATCTTGTCATCTGCAAATAATGACAATTTGACTTCTTCATTTCCTATCTTTATTCCTTTTTTTTTTGCTTGTCTAATTGGCATGGCTAATGTTTCCAAAACTATATTGAGCAGGAGTGGTGATAGTGGACATCCTTGTTTTGTTCGTGATTTTACTGTGAAAGATTTCAGTTTTTGACCATTTAGTGTGATATTGGCTGTTAGTTTTTCATAGATGGCTTTTTTATCAGATTGAGGTAGAGACCATCTTTTCCAATTTTTTGTAGGGTTTTTATAAATGCATGTTGGATTTTGTCAAATGCTTTTTCTGCATCTATTGAGATGATCATATGGCTTTTGTCCTTGGCTCTGTTGATATAGTGTGTTACATGGATTGATTTGCGTATGTTGAAACATCCCTGCACCCCTGGGATGAATCCCACTTGGTCAGGGTGTATGATCTTGATGATCTTCTGCATTCTATTTGCCAGTATCTTATTAAGGATTTTTGCATCTATGTTCATTAGTGAGATTGGCCTATACTTCTCTTTTTCAGTTGGGTCTTTCCCTTCTTTGGGGATGAAGGTGATGCTTGCTTCCAGGAATGCATTTGGGAGTATTGCTTCCCTTTCAATTTCATTGAAGAGCTTAAACAGTAGTGGCAGTAGTTCCTCTCTAAATGTCTTCTAGAATTGAGCACTGAAGCCATCAGGATCTGGGCTTTTCTTAATTGATAAATTATTAATAACGTTTTAAATTTCATTGATATTGGGTTGTTTAGAATTTTTAGGTCTTTGTTCAACTTTGGTAATTCATATGTATCTAGGAATCTGTCCATTTCTTCTGTGTTTTCCATCTTATTGGCATACAGGTTCTCGAAGTAGGTATTCATGATCCTTTGAATTTCTGCTGGGTTCGTTGTAATTTCACCCTTTTCATTCCTAATTGCATGGATTTGGGCCTTTTCTTTCCTTTTTCTGATAAGGTTGGCTAAGGGTTTGTCGATGTTGTTTATTCTTTCGAAGAACCAACTCTTGGCATCATTAATTTTTTTGTATTGTTCTTAGTCTCCATTTCATTGATTTCTCCTCTGATCTTTATAATTTCCTCTCTTGTATGAGTTTTAGGTTTGTCCTGTTCTTTTTCTAGAAGCTTTAGGTTCAGCATCAGGTTGTTTAATTGGCCTCACTCTGTTTTCCTAATATGAGTATTCACTGCTATGAATTTCCCTCATAAGACTGCTTTCACTGTGTCCCTTAGATACCAATATGTTGTGTTTTCATTGTCATTTAATTGTAGGAACTGTCTGATTTCTTCTTTAATTTCTCTGTGACCCATTGGTTATTCAGAAATGTGTTTTACAGTTTCCATGTGTTTATGAAATTCTAACAGTTTCTTTTGCTGTGGATCTCCAATTTCATCTTACTATGGTCTGATATACAGGGGATAACTTCAATTCCTTCCACTAACTTAAACACATTCTATGAGCGAGTATGTGGTGTATTTTGGAGAATGACCTGTGTGCAGTTGAAAAAACTGTGTAGTCTCATTTTGTGGGGTGGAACACTCTGTAGAAATCTGTTAAGTTCATTTGTTCAAGAGTTTGATTGAGTTTTACTATTTCATTGCTTATTTTTTGTCTAGTTGATCTATCTGCTTGTGACAGTGGGGTATTGAGGACCCACATTACTATTGTATTAGTGCTTATATGATTTTTCATGTCTGTTAGTGTTTGTGTTATATAGTTGGGTGCACTAGTGTTTGGTGCATATATATTAATGATTGTCATCTCTTCCTCTTGGATTGTTCCCTTTACAAGGATTTAGTGTCCTTCTTTGTCTCTCTTAATCAGTGTTGGTTTGAAATTCACTTGATCTGCAAAGAGGATAGCTTCTTCTGTTTTTTTTTTGGTTCCTGTCACATGGAGTATTGTTTTCCATCCTCTAACTTTCAATCTGTGTGTTTCTTTTTGAATTAAGTATATTTCTTGTATGCAGCATATTGTTGGATCTTGGTTCTTGACCCATTCTGCCAGTCTGTTTGTTTTGATTGGTGAATGGAGACCATTTATTTTGATGGTTATAACTGATAAATATTGACTTATCATTGTCATGACTTTTTCTTTGTCTTGGATTCTCCCTCTTTGTGTTTAATTTCGTGTCGTGCCTGATGGATTCATTCTGCTGGGCTTCCTGGGGTTGTGATCCTCATTATCTTTTCCTAGGATATTGTCTAAAATTTTTGGAGTGCTCGTTTGGTATTCATGAAGTTCGTAAGGTGCTCTTTGTCATGAAAGTATCTTATTTCTCTATCAATTTTGAAAGATAGTTTTGCAGGGTATATCAATCTGGGTTGGAGGCTGTTTTCCTTTAGGGCTGAAATACATCACTCCAAGCTCTCCTTGCCTTAAGCATTTGCGTTGAAAAGTCTGCTGTGATTCTGATGGGCTTTCCTTTGTATGTGATCTGTTTCTTTTCTCTGCTTGTAGAACTTTGTTCTTCTGTTGTGTTTCTGGAATCTTAACAATTATATGCCTATGTGTAGATTTTTTTTGATCAAGGCTAGTTGGAGTCCTATATGCCTCACTTATCTGTATGTCAAGTTCTTTTCCCCTGCTTGGGAAGTTTTCTGCCATCACTTCTATGAACATTTTATGTCATCTGCACTCTCTCTTGTTTCTTCATTGACTCAGATTAGTCTTATGTTAGTCTTCTTTGCATAGTTTCGCAGCTGCTGGATTGATTTCTCATGTGGTCACTTACTGTTTTAAAGAAATTTTTCTTTTCCTGGTCACTAATTGCAATCTTATCTTCTGTATCTGAAAGTTTGCCCTCACATTGGCTCATTCTGCTGCATAAACTTTCAATGGGATTTTAATCTCCTGGAAATGTTTGCATCTGTTTTATGGATTCCATTTGTTTCCTATGTTGGAATTCCATCATGTTCCTCAGCTCCTCTCTTTTTTTATCTGTGTCCTCTCTAGACTTATTAATCATGTGTTGCACTATGGGCACAATCTCTCCTGTTACCTGAGAAATTATTTCTGATTTCATTTTTTCCAGATCCTCTTTTGTTGCCAGTTCAGGGAGTCCAGGTGGTTGAGTATCAGATTGTTCTATCTCGTTTCCCTTTGCGGTTGTTGTAGGTGATCTGAAAGTCTGGTTTTGAGGCTTGTTTATGTGTCTTCTCATTTTGGTGGGGGGTATGGGGGGGAGGGTGTTGCTGGCACCCCCGCGGCTCACCTCCTCTGCACTGGGAGCCGTGGCACATCGACCTGACCTGGAAGCCTCCTCCTCTGACCCTTATTTTTTTAAATAGCTGCTTAAAATTCCAGTTTTCAAATATGCCACAATTTATCTACTTTATCTAACAAGGACAATTAGTTTGCTTTCAGTTTTGGGCTATTGAATGTAATGCAGCATGTTGAATTGGTGGTGCACACCCTTAATCCCAGCACTCAAGAGGCTGAGGCAGAAGGATCACTGAGTTTGAGGCCAACGTGAGGTACATACTGTAGTGAGTTCAGGGCCACCCTGCACTATACAAAAGAAACAACAAGAACAAAAAACAAAATAATGCTACACTAAATATTCTTGGATAAATTGAATGGGACATAGTTTTGAATACTAGTTGTAGCTATGGCAGCTTGAAGTCTCTTGGACAAGTTATCCAACCTTCCTGAGTTTCAGTTTCTGTATTTGTTAGACACGGAAACTTAGGAACATTAGAAACAGCACATGTAAAACACCTACCTCAGTATCCAGCATGCAACAGGTACAAAATAAATGTTAGCTTTAGAAGGTATATTACTAAGGTATATTGTTCCCATTATGGCTGAAGTCTTAGTTCAGTGGTAGGGTACTTGCCAAGCGTGCATGAGACCTGAGTTAAATCAGGACCAAAAATGAGGAGAAAGGTTGTTCCTTCATACTTTTTATTTTTGCTTAAGCTGACTTTAATAGGGATTGTTTATTATTTATTATTGGCTGGATTTATAGGGACATTTCATTTTAAAAGCATAAGGTAGAGAAAGTGATTGTGCTACTTTGGTAATATCATTGTTTTTAAAATAATGAAACCTGAGCATTTGTCTGCTTTTCCTGTCCTTCCCTCCACAGGGCATCTACATGGGCTGGTTAACAGCTTCTGGAAGTGGAGCTCGGATTCTGGGGCCTGTATTTATCAGCCATGTGTATAGTTACCTGGGGCCGAGATGGGCATTCAGCCTTGTGTGTGGAATAGTGCTACTCACCGTCACACTCCTGGGAGTGGTATACAAAAGACTCATTGCCTTTTCCATAAGGTATGGGAGAATTCAGGAGTCACCCAGCTAAGCCTGTGGTGGAAGTATGCACTACGTGGCATTCCCTGGTTTAAAGGCTCTGCTAGACAGTTGGTATCAACCAGTCTCCAAAGCCAGGCTGTACATTTGCACATTTTGAATAACAAGAACATATATTGAGTAACAGAGGGAATACATGTAATTATGAATATGATGTATAAAAACATTCTGGGCCATAACTTCTTTATCTCAAAAATGAAGTATTCTAATACTGCAATTTTCGAGTTTCAGGAACTAAAGAGCAAATGGACAATGATCTGTGAATGTGAAGTTGCCCTCTTTAATACAAACTGCAGTGGGCCGGCTATTTAGCTCAGTGGTTCTGCCACCTACTTGACAAGCTCAAGGTCCCAAGTTTGATCCCTGGTACCAAAAAAAATAAATAAATAAATGCAAACTGCAGCGGTGTCATTAAAATAATGTTACCTATGCAGTGAAACCAGGAGAGCTGTGTATGAGTTACAGCAGAATGAAAGTATAGAAAATTTGTTTAATATGTTATTTATTCAAAGATGCATTTTTATTATAAAAATGTATATTCTATTATCTGGTTTCCTTATAAAATAAAAATCATGACTCATATCCCCATTTAACCTGCCTACCATTCTGCCCTGCCTTCTTTAAGTCTCTATTCTAATACTGCACTCATCTTATTTTAACTTAAGATCTAACCCCTAAATTAACATATGAGGAAGAACAGTGCTAATATTTGAGCAGTAGAGGGTTGAGATCAAGATGGATTGCATTACCTTTAATAGGGCTACTTTTTTCTTTCAAGTTCTAATAATTCACTTTAGAAACAGAAGCCAGATATATTATTGTATACACGCACTAAACAGTAAATAAGTTCTTAAAATTATTGTTATTTTCCAACTCCTGTATGTTGGTGGTCTCTCTAAAGGGAGACGACCCCGGGGAGCACCGACCTTTAAAGAAAGAAAAGGAGACAGCCTGGGGGATGAACAGCAGTTTATTTCCTCTGACACTGTTCTACAATCACAAAGGGAAGAAGTACGGCTTTTATACATGTAGGAAAGCAGCTTAGTTATTTTGGCTACCTTTCTGATTTAACCTCTGGTGACAAGTGACTTTTAAGTGACTCATAAAAGCTACAGGTGAATTCACAAGTCCCCCGTTCTGTTCACCAATCCCATACATCAAAGAGCACATCGCAGCCCTCCTCTTATCAGATGGTACCAAGAGAGCAGGGCGACTTCAGCCGAAATCCAAAATCAAGCCCACTGAAATCAAGCCCACAGGCCCACCACAAACATCACAGATGTGCATAGTGAGTCGTATCTCTTTCACCACCGTAGGGTCATTGGGTTGCAGTTCTCTGATCCCAGACAATGGTAAATAAGAAAACTAGGAAAACCTGTTTTTCTCCCGTGAAACTTTTAAAATTTTCTGGCATTCTTTTAATAAACAGACTTGTGGAATTTCCCAGAAACGACTTAATTTTCTCAGTTAACAAACTTCTTTTGATCTATTCTTACAACTAGATAACTAAATTCTACAATTTCCCACACTCTAAACTCCAGTTTTAAACTCTACTTTAAATACTTCCTTGTCTCTCAATAGGGGCAAGAAAGAACACAACAATTTTCAGTCTGTCTGTATAGAGCTATTTAGAGCTACAGAATTTTAGCTGAATTTTAAATGTGAATGGAACCTAATAGCCTAATCTAGACAGCCTAATAAGTATTTGAAGCAGGGGCCTTAACCTAAGTTTACTGTGTCTGCCTGAAGCTGGCTAAATCACATTATATACATTTCTACCTCGATGTGAATAAATTTCTAGTAAAGAACTATATGAGCTACAGTGGTTTTGCTGCCTTCTGGGCAAGTGCAAGGACCAAGTTTGATCCCCAGTACCAAAAAAAAAAAACTATATGAGCATGGTGGTGCATACCTGTAATTCCAGCACTCTGAAATGCCAAGGCAGGAGGATCACAAGTTTGAGCTCAGCTGGGGCTGCTTAGTGACCTAGTGACAGCCTGTCTGAAAAGAAAAAAATTAGAAAAAAGGGGTAGGGATATGGTTCAGTGCAGAGGCCCGGGGTTCAACCCCCAGTACTCAAAGCAAAACAACCACACACACACATCACTAAAACACTGTATGGAGGGTTGGGGATTTAGCTCAGTGTCACACACCTGCCTTGCAAGCACAAGGTGCTTAGTTTGATCCCCAGTACTGCAAAAAAACAAAAAAACTGGATAATCAGCATTATGAAATGCAAAAATATTTTTCCTGAAGTTTCCTTTTTTTTTTTTTTTTTTTGTACCAAGGATCGAACTTGGGTCCATGTGCTCGTGAGGCAAGAGGAACCACTGAGCTAAATCCCCGGCCCCTGAAGTTTCCTTCTTTATTATATTTTTAAATAAACACTAATAATCTGCCCTTTACACTGCTGTTCTCTCAGACCCAGTTTGTCCAGCGGTAATTAAAGGCTTATTCTGATAGAAATCATTCTGTTGAATTGTGGAGATTGGGGGATTGTTTTCACTGTTGGCCTCCCATAGCAACACTCTTGAGTAGATTTATCAGAACCTTAGCCAGGATTCTGGCTATTTGGTCAGGTCCTGCAGTCTCTCTTACCTATTGTCCTACAGTCCTGGCTTTCTTTTAGGTCACTTCTAGTCCTAAAGAGTAAATTCCACTCTCCATAATGAAATAATAATGATAAAAAATTAAGAGCAAATATTTCTATATTCCTGGTAACATGTAATGTACAATGTAATTCTCACAGTAGTATTTACAGGGTGAAGATACCATTATGATTCCAATTTTGGCAGTGAAAAAATGAGACAGAAATAGAGTTATAATTCTGCTGGAGATTTAGCTCAGTGGTTCTGCTGCCTGCCTTGCAAGCGCAAGGACCTGAGTTTGATCCCCGGTACCAAAAAATAAAGTTATAATTCAGATAAACTATAACCTTATAAAAGTGACTGCACCTTCCTTTCTATTGAAGACTGTTTTTTTTGCCGTACTGGGGATCAAGCTCAAGACCTTGCACTTACAAGGCAGACGTGGTGCCACTGAGCTAAATCCTCAGCCCTGGAGACTCTGGGGGATTATGCCAAAGTGTGTCTTGGCACCAGAGAAGACAGGGAAGCGACATGGGTTTGGGGGAAGAGCAGGGACATAAAATTTGAGAAAGAAATGGTCCAGTTGAGGTTTTGAGTAGGATAAAATGAGTATAAAGTGAAAAAAGATGGGAGACTTTAAGGTATTAAAAAATAGCTAAGAATAGTGTATATTTAAGGAATGTTATTTTGGTAAACCTAAACTCAAGATTTTCATAATTGTTATGGTTTTATAACCCCACATAGCATCTCTATTCTAGCTATTGTTAATCTTGTCTACATTTAAAACTCTTCCAGTTTATAAGCTTTCATATAAAGCTATTTTGCACAAAATGAAATAAATTTGTAATTTTTACTGACATAAACTAGCTACATCTGTTCAAAAATATAACTTGAGAAGAAATTCTGGGTACCATTTTACTACTGCAGATTTACTTGTAACTATGTTTATTTTACGTTGTTTGTTCATTTTCTAATAAATAAGATTGTATCTATTTACCTTCATCCCAGAACTTTATTCATGTGTAATTTTAATATTTAAGGGGGCACACACTACTTGCTGATTGTGATATAACTGCTGAGGGCAGAGCAATAAACAAAATGCACACAGCTTCTCCCTTGTGAGGCTTATGTACTAGCAGGAAAGTCAGACATTATTCATGTGACACAGGTAACTGGACTAACGGAAGGAGAGTGAAAAGTATCGGAATCCTGACCTGAATAGGGAAGCTGGGATCTCTCCAAGTAGTTAATGACTAGCAAAGACTAATCTGATGGAGAATGATTGATTGGGATTGGTGAGGATGGAACAAATGCATTTCAGGTAGAAGGCAGAGCTTGTGCAAAGCTGTAGAGGTGGGAAAATTTTGAAGGTTTCTCAGAACTAAAGATAGGTTTAAGGCTGGACTGGTGATGCATGTGTTTAATCCTAGCACTTGGGAGGCTGAGGCAGGAGGATCACGGTGAGTTTGAGGCCAGCCTGAACTACATAGCAAGACCCTACCTTTAAAAAAAAAAAAAAAGTCTAAGGTGGAGAGAGTAGAGATTGAGAAGAAAAATCATTAACTGAGCTATAAAGTAGAAAAAACATCTCATTAAAGGCCCTAATTCTAAAGAAAATACTAAGCTACATTTCTATTAAATGTTAGCAATTTACATAGCAAGTAAAATAAGATTGAAATGACAAGCCTTGTTTGTAACATATAATAGACAAGATGCATAGCATCTTAGTAGCCACCAGAAAAATGCCACACAGACTAATAGGTAAAATACATTGTCTCAAGAGGATAGGCAAATATGTAATAAAATATTTTAATGTTTTTAGTAATGAGGAAGTGCAAATTTAAAAGCACAGTAATACATTATTCATGGGTTTTTTGAGACAGGGTCTCACTGTGTAGTTCGGGCTGGCCTTGAACTCACTCTACAGCCCAGGCTGGCCTCCAATTTGAGGCCATACTCTTGCCTCAGTCTCCCAAGTGCTGCGATTACAGGCGTGTGCCACCACGCCTGGCTGGTAATACACCATTCGATACATGTCAAACCGGCAAGCTCTGGTGAGGATTTGCAACAGTATATACACTGCAGGTAGAAGTGTAAGCATTTGATAGTTCTTGAAGTCTGAAGTCTGAAATTATACTTAACTCCTAAGATCCAGCAAATTCACTTGAGTAAAAGCCTACAGAAACTTGTGTGCCTGTGTACCAGAATGTCTTACAGCCAAAATCAGGATACTCAAAGGTCCATCAACAGTATAACTGATAAATTACATTTATACACTGGAACACTACACAGCAATCAGTCCAGGTAGAAAAGAAAAAAGGTGTCTTGAAAAGGGGGAAAGAGGCACAGATTACCTATATTTTGGAGGAAATAAAATAACTCCAGAAAATAAAAATTGTTCAAGTAATGTAATTCTAGTACAGGACAGAGATCAACTGAATATTTTCATAGTCCTGATAATGTAAACTTTGGATATTAAATTATCACTGTATCCCTCTCAAGCAAAAAACAAAAAAAAATTACAGGAAACACCCTTTAATGAGCAAGGGGAAGGGAAGGAGAAAAAGGAAAGCAGTTACAATATGGCACATGATACAAAATAAATCAGTACACATAAATCCAATTGAACTATAAAAACAAATAGTAAAATATACCAGAAATAATAATAAATGTAAACAAATTAGGGTAGAGCAGTTACTAAACTGTATTAAAAAAATTCAGCTATGTATTTGCGTAAGAGAAATATCTAAAAAAAGGCTTATAGAGATGGAAAGACCTTATGTTGTACCTAGTAAAGTTGTTAAAGCAAAAATGTGCATTGTTTCAATCTTCAAAATTTTGCTAGCAATTATTTTATTTCCTTTTTTAAAGGTTAACTCAATTCTGATACTTTCTCTAAGTCTTACTTAATTTTCTCCCCCAAAGTTAGGTTACCAGTGAATTTAAACGTTAATTCTAAGATATTGCTGTTACTGTTAATATCATTTATACTCTAATTAATAACACCTGAGAATTTTCTACCTGCGTTTGTAGGTGCAATTTTTTTTTTAACCAACTCTTTGGTTATTGTTTTAATTTTTCCATTTCCCCAACTTTAATGAAGTTGAGCTTATTTCCATTTTTGTTGATCATATGGATTTCTTTATGAATAATCTATTCCATATTTTTTTCCATTTTTCTATTGGGCTGGTTGTGGCTATTTTAACTCTGCAATTTATGCTGTAATTATAATTATTTTTTTTCTTTTCATTGCCTTAGGCACAATTCTCCAAAACAATATTAAATAATTGTGACATAGTTTACCTGCCTACTTAATAGAGCTCTAATATTTTCTTGATTACATAAACCAGCAAGAAACATTAAACAATCTGTATATTTAAGTAGTTGTATTATAATCCTTTTTTTAAATTAGGAATTGCTGTCCCACTATCAAATATTCTTTTCATGCTAATTAATTGCATCATGAAATTCTTCAGTATTAAAATGTTTACATTAAAATGTACAGATATTTTCAGATAAAATACAGAAATGATTTTTAATGTTTAATTTAGTTAAGTTTTAAAATTTAATTGGCATTTCATAAGCAACAAAATTTAAAAATTAGTTTATGTTACCTCAAAGTAAATAAATCAAAAGATAAAGTAACTTATAGCTGTGTTTATTTTTATAAAATACATTTGCAGAATTGTTTCTTCACTGGTGCTACAAAAATAAATATAAAACAAATATACATGATTACATATGTTACTTACAACATAAATACACATAATTTACATGTCAACAATTCTAAAACCATGGCATGTTTTATCCATGATTCTCAACATGTCTGAGAAGTAGGGAAAACAAAAGTACAAACACAACACACACCTTTTATATTTTTGCTTTTAAAAAAATTTGTACAATACAAATATATGAAGAGAATAAGCTTGCAGGTGTACATCCTCAGAGCAAAGTTAGGTTTCTTGTTTTACATTATGATCACCATATTTGGTAAGGCACTCAAATTTCATTCAACTTTGTTCTCAGCATATATCCTTCACAGTATAAATTTAAATTCGCTTTAACAGAGAGGCTTTCTGAAGAAGTTATATTAAAAAAGAATCACTTTATTGAAAGCCAACCAGAAAGTTATTTATTAAACATAGAAAATCTGGAAAGAGTTTTAATCAAAGAAATGTATGAGTTGGATTAGAAAACATTGAAAGGATAGAACGAAGACACTGTAATTTCTGTTTGATGTATTCTGGCAATTTATCATGTTCTCCATACCTAAGTGAAATAGGAAAAAAATGTAAAAACACAATTACTTGGTTCTTCTGAGAGTACCAAAAACATACTTTTCAGTAATTCTTCAACAGCAAGAGGCACCTTAAGAAAAATTGTATACAATTATTTATTAAGAGTAGATACCTTAGGGCTGGGGATTTAGCTGTTTTTCCACCACCTGCCTCAAGCTAAGGACCTGAGTTTGATCCCCGGTACCAAAAAAAAAAAAAGAGTAGATACCTTAATCAAGAGAAATATACTCAATTTGTTTCTTTTAAAAATATAACAGTTGGGCCAGGGATGTAGCTCAGTGGTGCTGTGCCTGCCTGGCAAGCGCAAGGTACTGAATTCAATCCCCAGTACTGAAAAAACCCCCCGCAATTTCTAAACATTCAAATAAAAAGAAAATTTGATAAAAGTATTGAACTGACTATAATCTCTAAAGCACTCTGTGACTAGATTTTTCATTAAAATGAAGGTCCTACTTCTAAAGAAAATACTAAGATAAAATACATTAGCAATGCATTTTTATTAAATGCTAAAAATTTCCAAATGATCATAGCAAATAAAAAAATCTCAACATTTATCCTGTGGACATGGGTTCTAGTCACTTTCTATCTGCATCTTTCCACTTCCTGGAGCACTTGAAAGTGCTTTTAACAAAGCCTTTCACTGTAAGTATAGTTCTTTAAATGATGGTGCTGCATATATGCATATTTAACAAAAAAGCAATGAGTAGAGATGGCCACAAATTATATTTGCCCCAAGTATTCCCACTACAATAGGCAAACTTCTCATGAAGTAGCATCTTAGTATTAGCATTGTCAGTACCTTCCTCTTACACTTGATCTTAGCCAAAAGGCCAAGAAGTGAGTACTTTCTTCTTTTAGAAAGTTATGGTTTAAATACAGTTCTTGCTATTGCCAGAGTTCTTATTTTTAGTGTGATGGCTAGAACACATTCATACAGCATGAATATATAGTTCTCCCTTGGTGTCCTCAGAAGCCCCTGGATACAGAAATCCTAGGATGCTCAAGACCTTTGTATAAAATGGCATAGTGTTTGCATATAAAGTATGCATTCTCCTGTACTTTAAAGTCATCTCTGGCCAGTAATCCTAGCTACTTGGGAGGCTAAGGCAGGAGAATTACAAGTTCAAGCCCAGTTTGGGCAACTTAGGCCTTCTCTGAAAAAAAAAAAAAGAAAAGAAAAAAAGAAATGTTGCTGGGATATAGCCCAGTGTTACAGCATTCCTGGATTCAATGCCCAGTACCAAAATAAACTATGGATTATCTGTAATGTCAGAAACAATCTAAGTCCTATGTAAGCAGCTAAAATATTGTTTAAGGAATAACAAAAACTTCTGCATGTGTTCAGTAAAGATGTAATTTTTTTTAAGTATTTCAATCTCTATTAGTTGACTCCTTAGATGCAGCACCTGTATATACAGAGGGCTAACTATTCACATTCAAAAACGTTTTCAGGGCCAGGGATTTAGCCCAGTGACACCACACCTGCCTCACAAGCACAAGGTCCTGAGTTCAATCCCCAGTACCAAAAAAAAAAAAGCCTTTCAAACATTCATCACTTTACATTAAGGGATATAGCCTTTCATTTGGAAAAATAATCAAGTTATTTTCTAAGAGATTTTTTTTTTTTGTTCCTGTGTTCTTTTAAGTAAACAGGTATATTAAGGTCCAAACTAAGCTATAGATGAAAAGGCTCCAAGGAATTTAACCATGAGTGGATTATACCTGGATTATTCATACCAATTGCCCTACATTAATGCAAATAATCATAAAGCATCATTAAAAAGACTATGAACAGGGCTGGAGATTTAGCTCAGTGGTTTTGCTGCCTGCTGTGCAAGCGCAAGGACCCCAGTTCGATCCCCGGTACAAAAAAAAAAAAAAAAAGACTAGGAACTGCTAAAAATAATGAAAAGTTCAAAGAACAATATGACTGTCAAAAGACAGTAACTTTATTAAATCATTTACTTCAAAATACAATACAGAGAAAGCAAAATTATAGAAAAGGGCGGACTCTCATATTTTAAGAACTTACCTCGTTGTTTGACCATTTGGTGATGTGTAACTGATAGAAGATACTCCTGCCTGGACCACCAGCTGTGACCCATCATTAAACTGAACCCACACAGCTCCACTAGTTAACTAGAAAAAATAATAACCATCAGGATGACTATACAGTAGGGGATCTGGGGTTCTTAAAAGGTATTTAACAATTTTTCTAATAGTTATAAAAAATTCTAAATGAATCCTGTTTCCCATAATTTCCGTTTGGATATAAGTAGGTTTTTTGTTTTTTCCTCTCTGCACATAGAATTTCATACCAAGAAGGGACTTAGGAATAACAAAAGCAACTCTTTGTCCTTAAGTCTCAAGAATTTCTCCCTTGCCTGAGAATGTTACATCAGTCTTTGAAACTACTTCTTTTGGTCATGAATATTTACAATGTGCTACTCCAAATAGAGGCACATGATACAGAGAAAAAAACAAAAAAAACATGGACACTGGAATCACACCCACCTAGGTTTAATCTAGACTCTGCCCACTTACAAGTAGTTTGATAGCATTATGAATCCTAATTTCACTATTTTTAAGAAGTGACAGCATCAACTTCATTGTTATTTTGGGGGATAATCTAGACAATATATGTGAAAAACATAGTGCCACATACCAAGTACTCAACATTACCTACTCCCATAAAGTACTTGGGTGCACTTTACTTCACTACTGAGGTAAAAGCACATGTGCCATGCTCATAAGTCTCTAGGTTTCGGCTCTCCAATATATACATGTACATTCATATCTACAAAAAAATTCTGTAAATTTGAAATTTATGTTCACTCAACTTTAAAAAAAATTCCTTTCTTTTGCCAGATGATAATTACTCTAGTCACACAGATTAGTTCCTAAAATTTAAAACGCCCTAGCTGGGCATGCCTGTAATCCCAGCACTCAGGAGGCTGAGGTAGGAGGATTGCTGTGAGTTTGAGTTCAGCCTAGACTACATAGTGAGTTCAAGGCCAGCCTGAACTATATATAGTGAGACTCTGTATCAAAAAACCAAAAAATAAAATAAAATAAAATGCCCTCGTCATAGTTATTTATAATTATGACCTCTACTTGCTATTTCTTATTTATTTAAGTTTTTTGAGACAGGGTTTCAGTATGTAGCCCAGGCTGCCCTCAAACTTGCGATCCTTCTGCCTCAGCCTCCTAAATGTTGGGATTACAAGTATGTATGCCTTATAGCCAGCTATGACCTCTACTCTTAAAAACAACTGGCAAAAATCGGTCATCCAGGCCTTAACGCATAATCTATTATCAATAATATCTAGTGTTTCTGGGCCAGGGATTTAGCTCAATGGTTCCGGCGCCTGCCTCGAAAGCACAAGGTCCCGAGTTCAATCTCCGGAACCAAAAAAAATAATATCTAGTGTTTCTTATAAATTTAAAAAGCCAACATTTTAAATGATATAATCAATACAAAAAAGTATAAAACCATCCTGGTAAGGAGGAATCATTAAAATAAATTTTTGAGAGGGCAACTGTCTAATATACATGAAAACCAAAAGAAATTCACAGAGAAAATTCACTTTCCTAGAAACTTCTCACCTGTGTAGCCCAACCAACATTTTTCACAAAAACAGACTTCAAAAGCTGTGCTGATTTAGGAAGAAAATCTTTTGGACTGTTAGAAGAGATGTTTGTTCCTGAGGCTGTAATTATATGACTAAGTCCTTCAGTTGTAACTACCTATAAACAGTAAAGGACAGGAAGATATTATTCCTCAGTGTTTTGATATCAGCTTAAGAGTATAAAAATCACTGTATATTAATTAGCCTTAAGTAATTTTTTAAAAAGCAATTTTTAAAAATGGTGCTGGAGATTGAACACAGGGCCATGCACATGCTAGCCAAGTGTTCTACCTTTGAGCCACATCTTAACCCTTATAAACAAAAATTTTTAAATTAAAATTTAACCACATTATTAAAAACAAGGAAAATGCACAAAACAAAACAAATTCACACATTTGCTGTTCTCATTCCATAGCTTTCTTTTTTCCTTTGTTAATAATAAGTCAAAAAGTACCCAGCATGTGAAAGGCCCTTTGACTTTTAAATTTAAAGAATTAAAGAAGGCCTTTGAGGTTCAAATAGATAGTAGGAGATGAGGCTGGTATGAGGTAGGTAATGGATAAAGAAACACTAAGGCCTTCTTCTTTTTTTGGTAGTGCTAAGGATCAAACCTAGGGACCTGTACATGCTAAGCAGGCATTCTACCTTAAGCTCCCCACATTTTAGTTTTATAAGAAGGGCATCTACCCTGCAAAACTATCTTTCAAAATTGATGGAGAAATAAGATACTTTCATGATAAAGAGCACCTCAGGAACTTCATGAATATCAAACTGGCACTCCAAAAAAATTTTAGACAATACCCTAGGAAAAGACAATGAGGATCACAACACCAGGAAACCCAGCAGAATGAATCCATTGGGTGTGACAAATTAAACACAAAGGGGGAGAATCCAACAAAAAGAAAAAGTCATGACTTCATCTCCCTAATGAGTGTATAATTCAATCTTATTATTGTACTCATTAGTATTTTTCTGATTCTAGAGTTGCACACCTTTCCTTGTGCTATACTGGCTATTTATCATCTTCTTATGTCTACTTTTTAATTGGGTTGTCTATTAATGAGCTCTAAGAATTCTTTATATATTCTGGTCATAGGTTATATGTATTGTAAATATGGTCTGTTTAAGATTTTAATGATGTCATTTAAAGTTCTAAATTTTGATGGAATCTCATTTATCAATTTTTTTCTTTTATACATCATGTCTTTTGTATCCTAGGTAGTTCTTGCCTACCTTGAATTCATAAACATTTTCCCTTATAATTTCTTCTTAAAGTTTTATACTTTTAAGTTTTCATATTTAGGTTCATAGATCCCTTCAAGTTATTTTCATGTATGGAAATAAAGGGTTGTGGTTAATTTTTTATATACGGATACCAGGTGTTCTAGTGCCGTTTGCTGAAAACACTATCTCTTCCTTGGCTCTTGAATTGAGTTTATATTCTATAAAATGCTAATGTTAAATAATCTTTCAAAACTCAGTGGACCATATATATGTGGTTCTATTTCTAGATTCTGTTTTATTCAAATGATCTATATGTCTTTCCTTACACCAACACTGCCTTGATTACTGTAGCTTTAGAAGAAGTCTTAAAATTAGGTACTAAACGTCTTCCAACACTGTTTTTGTTTTTGTTTTAACTTTTCTAGGTCCTTTGTACTCCTACATAACTTTTAAATTTCAATATCCAATTCTTCATTTATAGCAAGTATACACAGACCTGAATTTTTATATATACCTTGTGTTTTCTAATCCTGCTAAATTCAAGTACAAGTTCTAGGGGCTCCTAGTTTTCTTAGTATTTTCTCTGTAGATGATCATTTCATCTACATATAAAGATTTTGCTTCTACCTTGCCAATCCTATCCTAATTGTGTCATTTTATTGCAAGACTATTTTGGTGGGGCCTAGGTTTCAAAGTTTAATGGTCAAAGAGTAAGCCTATCTGCCCTTGTTCCCTACCTTAAGGGGAAAGCATTGTATCTTCTCCATTCATAAAAGGCATTCTTTCTGGGAGTATGGAGTATATGTCTTTGATCTGTTGAGAAGGTTCTGTTCTACTTCTAGTCGCCTGATAGCTTTTACCATTAACAGCTGTAGAATTTAGTCCAATATTTTTTCTCCAACTAGTGACAGGATCATATGGCTTTTTCCTTTCCTCTGTTAAAATGATGACTTTTGGGGGGTGGATCTTCCAATGCTGCACCAACACTGCCATCCCTATAACAAAAACCACTTTCTACATCCTGCCAGATCTGACTTCTAATAGTTTGTTGTGTTAAACAAATTTTTATCTATGTTCATACTTTTTTCTTCTATTATCTTTATCCAGTTTTAGGATTAGCACAATGTTGAGTTCTTAAAATGAGGGGAGAAGTGTTCCTTCTTTTTTCTGCTTTAATTGTTTGATATAATTTATCAGTTAAAATGTATATGAGCCTGCTGTTGTCATATAGGTAGGTTTTCAAGCTAGGAATATCCTTTCTTTAATAGGTGCTATTCAAATTTTATATTTCCTCCAGAGTTAGTTTCATTAATTTGTCTTCCAAGGTACTTTTTAGAAGCTGTCAAATTCATTTCAAAAAAGATTTTTGTATTATGCTTTCTATATCCTTTTAAATTCTGTAAAATCTGTGGTAATGTCTCCTAGATCTTGATATTGTAATTTAAAAAATGTATAACTGATATTGTGTAACAGGAAGAAAAGGTCTAAAGGAGCAGGGGAAGTGGGAGGGGTAGGGGAAAGGAAAAAAGGGAAAAGAAAAAATATGAGAAAAGGAAAAAAATGGAAACAAGGTCTTTGCAAATAAGGGAGGGTGGAGGGGGTGAAGGGAGGGCAAGGGAAGGGGAAAAAAATAAGAACCAAGATACTCATGTAATGGTACAAGATCCCAATGATGAATGTAACTGTATTTTATACAAAAAATGTACCAATAAACTTAATGGGAAAATAAAATAAAATAAAATGCAAACTTCAAGGCAAAAAAGAAAAAAAGAAGGGCATCTACCAATCACTGAAGGGTTTAAACTACAGAAGTGGCACACATTTACTTACTGAAGGATTAAGTACTGGTGCCTGTATTGGAGAAGCAGCACTACTCATGACCAATTTATTCAAAGATGGACCATCTCTCAATGTGCTGTTTGGATCCATAGGAGAAGCTAGTAAAGCCTTGGGTGAATGAGTACAACCAGGTTTTCTGCAGGAGAAAGCACTGTTCAAATATATTCCCTTAAAGCTTTCAAGATACAGAAAACTAAAGAATGTTTCTAATGTAAACATCAAACAAAATAAAAAAACACCATATATTTTAGCCACATGTTTAAGATTTTCAAACATTTACCTTCCTACAATTATGGGGAAAAAGGGTGCACTTCTACTCTTCTTTTCCTCTTCTGAAATTACAGATTCTAGTGCTAAACAGATACGATGACCCTATTTCAAAAGAAGAGTGCTTTCTGTCAATATTTCACCTATGTAATTTGTAATCATCATTAGTTGATATGAAAAAACCTAAAAGTAGGTATGTACCTCATTAGCATGGTCCATATATATTTTTATTTCCTCTTTCAAGCTATTAACTTCATTTTCATGTTTTAAATTGTAAGATTTCCCAGTCTTTTCAATCACTTGAATAAAATCTTCTGTTTTGTGTATTTTTGCTCCTAAAACATAAGAAAATGGCTGTTTTATAATTTATTTCATTACCATACTAGCTCTCAGATCAAGATGTCAGTTATACTCATTTACGGACCATTAATGAAATGAGACTTTCAAAACTATTCAATAAATATAGGCCATTCATTGTTCTTTTTAGAATATTTTGGCTTTTTATACATTTATGATTTTTTTCATTTATGATATTTTTTAAAAAATCACTGCTCTCATACAAAAATATAGTTGAAGGACAGGTATAATGATATTATTGTGTAATGTGTACATATATACCCCTTAAAAAGGGGAGCTCTCCAATTAAAAGGTAAATTACCCCTACAGAAAATCTAAAGAATGAGTGTTCATTAAATCCTTTTAGCTACACTTTTGTATAATTTCCATCCAAGTTCTCATTAGAAATAGAAGATTGCTTATTCATGAAATTTGTATATCATCAATCTTGATGCAGTTCAACTGGAGCTGGTATAAAAAGAGAAATAATATATGTATATACAAATTATTTACAGGAAGGTATATATAAACATTGGTTACATGATTTGACATGTGGTATGCTGTGCCATGTAACTTTCTATAGTGAATTAAAAACACACACACACGACACTTAATTACAAAGAAAAGGAAAAAACACCATTTCTAAACAGTACTTACCATCATAAAACCAAACCTCAAAATCAGCATCAGGAGAATTCTCCATCAAAATACATTTAGCATATTTTGTAAAATAGGTGATTTTTGGAGATTTAGATCTTACGAGCTGTACAAATCTGGATGCATATTGGTATTTTTTCCAGTATTTTTCTAAGGGTAGAAAAATTACTCAATATTTGGGAAAGAAAGTATTGACATACAGTTTTATCTGTTTTGATTCCTAATAAGGTTAAATTTTCCTTTTTAAATTCTAAAAGTCACCTCAATGATGTCTTACTATTGAGTACTTATTTCCCCAATCAATAATGTCCGGAATCTGAACCAGGAGTCAAGTGAGTTAACTGTGATCATTTATGTACCACAATGATGATTTCAAAGGTCAAATACTAGACACATTTTTTTTTGGTACCGGGGATTGAACTCGGGTCCTTGTGCTTGCGCAGCAGGTGGCAAAACCACTGAGCTAAATCCCCGGCCCTAGACACATATTTGTAACTGATTCTGACCAGATTAGTAACTAAACAAGTGCACAAATTATATTTGTGTAATATTTAAGTAATATTCCAGAGTTTTATTTTCAAATAAATAGAATAAAGGCCAGGCCTGTTAACCCAGCTATTCGGAAGGCTGACGCAGAAGAATTTGAAGTTCAAAGGCAGGCTAGTCAACTTAGTCAGACCCTTTCTTAAGATTTAAAAAATTAAAAAGGGATGGGGATATAGATGGACGTGTTCCTTGCCTGGGTTCAATTCCCAGTAAGGCAAAAAGAAAAAAAAGAAAAAAAAACGAAAAAAGTAGCAATGGCGTAACACAAAGTATGAATGGTAAACACTGTATTAACAGCTATGGATTTAGCTCTGTGGTGCCACCACCTGCCTCACAAAATCCTGAGTACGATCCCTGTACCAAAAACAAAACAAAGCAAAACACTGGATTAATAAGGTACACCAAACCCCATCAGATATAAAGTAGGAGAACATGACCTGCAGCCTGACTGAAGCCAAGACATTTATAACCTAGTATATCAATAGGAACACAATTTATGCATATATAAATCTATTATCTAAATTTACTTCCTAGTAAATTTACATACCTGGTAAATTGTCAAAGCTGTACCTGCTGATGTTGTTAGTAGGTGAGGGCGGTCTATCAGTAAGAGGAAAGCCTCTTTCATCATTTGGATAATAAACAGTGATCTGCCAAAAAAATTTTAAAGATTTCTAATCAGACACTATTAAGATACACTATTTTACCAAAAACTATGAAAAGGGTTCAAACATAATATAAAACATCATTTTACAGAAAAATGTTAAAATACTCTCTAGTCTTTTGTTTTTTGCTTATTAAACTTAAACTAAGACTTTATATTGTTTTACTAGTTATTTATCTTTTGCAGTGTTAGGGATCAAACGGAGAGCCTTGTGAATGATAGAAAAGTGGTCTTCCATTGAGCTACAACCCCAGCCCTATAATTATTTTTAAAACTGCACTGGTTTATTAAAATACGTTTAGCATCTTACTTTGGTTTTTGAATTCCAGAGACACTTTTTCATATTAGGAAAGCTGCTTTTAAACAGATTTAAAGATTTCAGTGAAAAAAAAAGATTTTAGTGTAAAATGAATCGAAATGCTGAATATTTAAATGACATTTTAAGGGGAAAGGGAAGAGAAAGGAATAAATATGAGAAAAGGAAATAACAGAAACAAAGTTTTTGTAAATAGGGAGGGGTGGAGGGGGTAAAGGGAGGACAGGGGAATGGGGAAAAAATAAGAACCAAGATATAGCACATAAAGGCACAAATTCCCAATGATGAATGTCATCATATTGTATACCTAAAATGTTCCAATAAACTTAATAAATGACGATTTGAAGTCACAAGATAATAAAATAAGGACCTTACCATATCCCCATCTCTAGATATTTGAAGAACTTCTTTCACATATTCTTGAGATGTATGGTCCTTTAGAAGCTCCACACATACTTCCTCTGAATCAAGTATGCTTACCTAAAGAAAAAACAGAAATCTCTAAAAAATTTTCTTATTACAACACCTCTGACACACAGGACATTTAAGAGAATAGTACCTAACCATAGTAAAAACGATTATTAAAGCCAAAATGAAACAGCTGCTTCACTCCAGCAGTCTAGACTGGAGGTGTACTTGAGCACAACTGTGAGCCAGAAGGTCCAAAGGTGAGCATGTATAATGACATGTAAAATAATAACAGTGAGCAGAAGGTAGGGTGGAGAAAAAGGACTCTGAAAAGACAATAGCAAGCCAAACAAAGGCAAGACTGGGTGAAGTGGGAAACAAGGGACAGGATAAATCACCATTTCCACTTCATATATGGTAAATTTTAAATTCTCAATTTGCATGCTCCTTTTCTTTAAATAGTTTGTTGTTAAAAAGAGTTATGTTCTTTCATTGGTCTTTTTGAGACTAAATTAAATACAGAAATAAAAACTTAAGGGATAACAAGTATCAATTCATTGGAATTGTAGGTAAAATAATATTTTAACAGTTTATAGCCAATGTTGTAAAATATTTTTCATTCAATAATTTTTCATTTTTAAGTCAATAATTTAAAATTCAAAACTCATGGGTATCAATTCACCATTCTTAAAAAGCCAGAGTGAAAAAAGAGCTATTTTCCATGAATATCAAATCTCTTTTCCCTTTAAATAAATTTATGGGGTAACATACCCCAAAGTCCAAGGACATTACAGGGAACTAGAAAATATATCCTCAAGAAGTGTTTTCTAGGAAAAACATCAAATAGTAACTTAAAAAAAAAACACATACCACAGCCTTTCTGGTTTTCTGTCTGATTGGTTTTAACCTGTGAGCAACCAAAGGACATGTAATGCTTCGTAACGAATGTTTCTGATGACCAAGTATTGACTCCATACCCCTAGTTTTGCTTTGTTCAGAAAGAGGATCTAAGCTGAAAATAGGTTCTTGCTGAATTATCTCAGGTTTACCACGAACTCCAGTCATATATTTCATGGTATCTGGCTGTTTTACAGAATGTGCATTATCAGAAGCACCAGAGCCTTTTCTGACTCTTTTATCAGCACAGGCATTTCTTGATGTGCTCCGCAAATCCAGATGGCCCTGGAAATCTCTGTTTGGGTTGATGGTGTTGTGCTCAGTAGTTTCTCTCAAATGAACTATAATATACAATGAAAAAAGCAGTTTAGTAAATAACAAGCTACATCTAATGTGCTGATTATAATAGTATTTTTTAAAACAAAAAAAATTCTAGTAAAACAATAGTGTACTGTATTCAGGATTTTTGCTAAATGAGTCAAATATAGCCTCTATTTGTGGGGGAGAACTATGTGAGGGATAGCTATGTTAATTTATTCAACTAGTCATATGCATATAGAATCATTTTATTATATATGAATTTTGTAATATTGTTATATGCCTTAAAAATACATAATAAAATTTGAAGACTAGTAAAAAAATAAGAGCTCCTAATTTTTCTAATAAAAAAGAAGTTTCACATGTGACATAAAAAGGACACTGTAAACCAATCTCAAAGAAATATTTCTTTTTTTTCTGCTGTACCAGGGATTGAACTCAGGACCTTGAGCTTGCAAAGCAGGCAACAGCCCCACTTAGCTAAATCCCCCACCCCTCAAATGAATATCTTTATAGTATTTTTAAGACTAAGAAGAGCTACTAATAGAACTGAATTTTTTTTTTTGGTATTGGGGATTGAACTCAGGTCCTTGAGCTTTCGAGACAGGAGGCAAAACCACTGAGCTAAATCCCCCACCCCCGATTTTTTAAATTAAGGGAAAAAAACCTGTCACTGTAGCCTTAATATTATTAAATATTATCATGAATTTGCACTCATATTTTTAAAAAGTTCTTACTGAACTTTATTATTTTTAAAGGACTTGCATGATTAAATTATATAAAACTCTGTAAGGTAATTTTTCTATACTCAAAAAAACCACATTATGATTTTTTCCTTAAAAGATTTTGTAGGCATCCCCTCCATTCTTACCATGATGAAAAAATACTTTGTATCAAATAAAATATTTTAAAATTACAGCAGCACTATATTATTATAAACGAAGTTATTTCTCAGACAAATCTGCATTATCAAAGAAAAACACCTGTGACCACAACAGAAGTGCAAGATTAAGTGTGTATGTGGCAGGTTTATAGTTTACAAAATGAACTTGAAATATCTCCAGCAGGGAAATAAAAAGATTTTCTTTTGAGCTTCTGAAAATCATCTACATTTCTTCTGAAAAGAAGGAATAGTCTCCTAAGCTGACATAACAACTGCTTAAATTACATCCACTCTGTGAGGTAACACAATACTTAATAAAAAATGATTTCCTCCTCCCCATATGTTTTTTTTTCATCATTATTTCCCAATCTGTTATGTTCATGAATGAGGAGTGTTTTAACCATCAAGCTCTTTATCTATAATGCCTCGAATAACAGCTGCTTAAAAACGTTTTAAATAAAAAAGGTTTTTAGTAGCTGTGTATTTTAGCATGAGGTCATACTGGCAGAGCACAATTTCCCTATCAGCTTCTACCCCAAAACAAGGTCTACTCCACTATAAAGGATACATCTGAGTCATTTATAGGAAAATGGATTTACCTTGAGATAATGTTAACTGAAATAAATCAGGCACACAAGCTTAAATACTGCATGGTTTCCCTTATATGAGAAACCCAAAATATAAATACATTAAAGAACAAAATAAAGATAATAGGAAACAAGGAGATATATCTTTTGCAAACGGGAAGGGGACCAAAAAATAGAGGAAGAGGGGGAGAAGGAGAAAGTGATATATAAAAAAAATTAAGATGTCTTATGTACATGTACCAACTACCCACAATGAATGTAATTATTATAAACTGCAAATATGAACTATAAAAATTTTTTTCAAAAAGGGCAACCATCGTTTGCTTATTTTATGCACACTGATAGGCACTTATGCTAGAGGCTGCAAGAGCAGACAGCTTAAGAAAAAGGCTTCTGTGTCAAGGCTGCTTGGATTGGAATGCCAGCACCTCCACTTAATGGTTGTGTAGCATGTGCAAATTGAGTACTGTGTAGTTTACTCATCTGTAAAGTACAGATAGTGACAGTATCTTCCCCCTTTTTAAGGTGAGAATTTTATAAGTCAATCACATACATTTAGTATTAAGGAGAGCAGCTGACTTACAGTAAATATTCAAAATATGTGAACAGTTTTATTACTGTAATACAGCTTTATTGACATTTACTGAAAATATTTCATTTCCTTAAGAAAATGCAAATAGAAAACTACAGTGCTTGTCAAGTCATTAATAAGGTCATTAGGGGGCCGGAGATTTAGCTCAGTGGTTTCGCCGCCTGCTGCGCAAGTGCAAGGACCTGAGTTCGATCCACAGTACCAAAAAAAAAAAAAAAAGTCACTAATTTTTAATTAAATATTGCATTAAATACCGCATTTGTTTCTCTGGTGTGAGAAATCAGAAGTGGAAATAAGGACTAAACTCTACAACAGACATTGGGAAGTGGGAAGAAAATGTTCAAATGGGAAGGGGAACAAGGGAGGGGGAGAAGGATGGGAAGGAAAGGACAAGGGAAAAAAGATAAAGCCGAAGGAAAAAATGGAAACAAAGCTTTTGTACATAAGGGAGGGGGAAAATGGGGAAAAAAAGAAGCAAGATACATCATGTACTGGTACAAACTCCCTATGATGAATGTTATCATTATGTATATCAAAAATGTACCAATAAATGTTTTGCAAATAAATAACTAAAAACTCACCATTCACTTGCAGATTCCCAAACCATTGCTGTACCATTTCGGTCTGAGGTGTTTGGTCTGAAAATGGAGATTTTCCTGGACAAAGATGATTGGAGCTAAAGGGGAAAAAAAAATTCCCATAAACTAATAAAAATTTAACAGGCAACTTTTTTTTCTTTTTGATTCTGGGGATCAAATTTAGGGCCTCACACTTGTTAAACACGTACTCCATCAAATTACACCTCTAGCCCCAAGGCAATGGTTTAAGGTAAAAATATTAGAAAATAGATAGCTGAATACCTGAATACTATATTAGAATAAATATGAGAAACAGTATTTGCATAGTTAAATTATCTCTAAACAGTTGAATTAACATGCCAAAATACCATGGCATGTGATAATGTTTCTGTATGGTCACTGGCCTTTCATGATTCAAGCACAAAAATCATAAATAGATCAGAAAAAAACCCTTTAATTACTAGAAAAAGTAGTTTTCATGATAGAAATAGTCAGTACTATTACTTATCATTTAAGCTCAGCTTCTACTTCTCTATGTGTACAGTTATTACCAGGATACTTTAGGGTTCAGATCTGATATATAGTGCCTTGAAATGGAGACCTGTTCCATATAAAAATGAAACTAAATATTATCAAGAATTAGACACATGCTATAAACGCACTTATGAATATATACTTTTTGTTGTTTTTTGATTCAAGATCTCACTTTGTAGTTCAGGTTGGCCCTGACTATGTAGCCCAGGCTGGCCTCAAACTCAAAGTGATCCTCCTGCCTCAGCCTCCCAAGTGCTGGGATTACAGGCATGTGCCACCATGCCAGCTGAATATACACTTTTAAAAATGATCTTAACCATATTTTAAAATTATTACTCTATAAGAAAATTATGAAAAGTGCCTCAGAAACATCTGACAGTGTTTTAGAAAGGCATTAATTGCCGGGTAAACCTCATTTAGGTGATGCTTCATATTTGTGCTAGCACAAATGAAAACACCTTTGGGCCGGAGATTTAGCTCAGTGGTTCCAGCGCCTGCCTCGCAAGCGCAAGGTCCCAAGTTCAATCCCTGGTACCACAAAAAAAAGAAAACACTTTTGAAAGAATTATTCTTACAGTGCTTGATTGTTATCCGGTCTTTCAAAAGATCCAGAACCACTGGATGCTTTTTCTTTAAAGAAGTGGAAAATATTGTCATTATCTTCATTTTCTTCCACTCCTGAGCTTTTGGACTTTGAAAGCATTTCTGCTGAGTGACACCGATCCATCGCACACGTTTTTGTTCGAGACTGACTATTAGTACTGCTCGATCTATCAGAGGAATGGGCTCTACGTAGGTATCGAGAATGTGGCCTTTCTTCTGCATCTTGGATTACTCTTCCCCTTCTACTGTTACTGCTTTCTTCTTGATTTCCCCACTGTCTACAAAGACTGCTTCCATCTCCTGAAGAAAAGTCACTTGAATTTTTATTCCTTGGAAATACAGTCATTTTATTTGGGAGTGGCTGACCAATTAAAAGTCTTCTTCTGTCAAATAAACTACCACCTATACTGGTATTGGAAGAAACTGTAACAGAAGTAGAAATTGTGGCATGTCCACTATCAATTGAGTCTTCTACAGTCCCTAAATCTCTTTTTGTTGAAGAATTTTGAAACATAAAAGGATGGTCCAATATTGAAGACAGACTTAAACGATCTGCTGGATTTCTACGAAGTAACTGGTGAATAAGGTCCTTGGCCTCTCTTGACAAAAATGTTGGCATTTCATAATCTGCCAATACTACTTTATTTAATGTGTTCTTGACTGTATCAGTGTCAAAAGGTGGTCTCCCAATAAGCAACGTATAAAACATACAGCCCAAGGACCAAATATCTGATTCCAGTCCATGTGCACTTCGAGTTGCAATTTCTGGTGAAATGTAATTAGGAGTTCCACATAATGTATAGTGCTTTTCATGTGGCATTTGCAATTGAGTTGCCAGCCCAAAATCAGCAATCTTGATGTTCATATTATGAGTAAGTAAGAGATTGGAAAGTGTGAGGTCCCGGTGTAATATACCATGAGAATGAAGATACAACAATCCTGTGATGATCTGGTGCATGAAATGTCGAGCTGTGAGGATCCAGAAAAGAGAATTTACAACTGAGAAAAATCTTGAAGAGTCAATGTTTCGAATACATTATGAAATTCAGGTACATAGCAAGAACACTTATTAAAATAATAGCTCAGAACTTAGATTTAACAACCAAAATATCATTCTCATGATGTAATAAACTGATGAGCGGGCCAGGGATTTAGCTCAGTGGTTTCGCTGCCTGCTGAGCAAGCGCAAGGACCCAAGTTCGATCCCCAGTACCAAAAAAATAAAATAAAATAAAATAAAAATAAACTGATGAGCTTTTTTTTTTTTTTGGTACCAGGGATCAAACTCAGGTCCTTGTGCTTACGCAGTAGGCAGCAAAACCACTGAGCTAATGATGAACTTTTTACAGAGTTAAGAGAAGCTAAATTTTTTTAGCAAATGGCATGGTAAAGGTAACCAAAAGTCCATAATAATTAAGAAAAGTAATTATCCTTTTTTTTGGTAGTGGGGATTGAATTCAGGACCTTATGCTTGAGGGGCAGGTGGCAGCACCACTGAGCTAAATCCCCGGTCCAATTATCCTTTTTTTAAAAAATAAATTTTATTTTATTCCCCCCCGCCAAGCCTCCTCCCCTCCCTAAGTTCAAAAGCTTTGTCCAGTTTTTCCTTCTATTTTCAAAAAGTAATTATTCTTGATTATACAAGCAATTCATAAATATATACTAAGTGTAAAAAAAAAAACCTGCAGCTCCTTTGATGCCTCCTAAACTCTCCTAAATAGTATTCACTGTGAACAATTTCTGTATATTTGCATAACTTTCTTCTGCATGTTTACATACATTTAAATTTATGGCTGCATTGTAATAAATACTTTTTAAACATAAATTTATATCAAAATATAGTTTCACTACTTTTATCTCCAATTACAATATTTCTTATAAATATTTCAGCCAGACATGGTGATACATGCCTATAATCCCAGCACTGGGGAGGCGGAGGCAGGAAGATTGCCTCGAGTTCAAAGCCAGCCTGAACCTCATAGCGAGACATTGTCTCACCCCCTCGACCCCAAAACAAATATTTCTATGGCAATACCATAGATACTGATTTTACTTAATTGCTGTTAATGCATATTAGGGTCATTTCTGATTTTTCTAGCCTAGAAAAAATATAGCAATAGACATTCTTATACATGCTTGTTTTCTTATGTATATGTATGGTGGTTTCTCTACAGTACATTCAAGATGTAGAATCACTGAGTTGAAGTTTAGAAAAATTTATTACTTTCACATCTTGTCAAGTTTTTTTTTCAGTACCAGGGATCAAACTCAGAACCTTGCACTTGTGAGGCAGGCAGTGGCACCACTGAGCTAAATCCCCAGTCCTTGTCAGGTTATTCTTAAATAGGCGACAGTTTCATGCACATCCTTGTTAATATTAGGTAGTCTCCACCTAAAAATGGTAACTTCATAATTTTGGTTAGCATCTTCAGATTACTATTGCATTTGAACATCTTTTCCTATGTTTATTGGTATTTATATTTTGTTCTCTGTGAATTATCTGCCTATATCACTTTTCTATTTTACTATCTCTTCTTAGGCATGCCTTATATTTTTATATAAAATTTCCAATCATATACATGACTATATACAAAAAATGAGTACATGTATGACTACAAAAAATGTACACATGACTATACATGCAGTTTTTTTCTTTCAGTTGTTGCGGATTGAACTCAGAGCTTTGTACGTGCTAGGTAGGCACTCTACCGCTGAGTTACATCCAGAGACCATTAGTCATACATCATATACATATTTTCCTATCTTTGTCTCTTAACTTTGTTGAGAATTAACTGATCATTTTTTCCTTTATATCTTTTGCTTATTCTCTTGTTTAACATTATTAAGGCCTTTTAAATTGTAAAATACTCTGAAAAATACAGTAATCATCACCAATATGTGTATGGAATTTTTTTCCAATTTGTATTAGCTACTCCGAATACACTTCTAACAATGGAATTTTTTTTTTTGGTACCGGGGATCGAACTCAGGTCCTTGCACTTGCAAAGCAGGTGGCGGAACCACTGAGCTAAATACCCGGCCCTAACAATGGAATTTGAGTTAAAGGATATGAACATTTCTATAACTAAATGCATATGACCGAATTATTCTCCGGTACATATAAATGTACAAAAAGCTTATCAGCACCCATCTTTCTTACCTTATCTGCAATCTCAGCTAAGAGGGCAAGATAACTTAGTTGGACAATATATGAACCTTATTTGGTTTTGATATCAACTTTTAAAAATTATAAGAAATGGGAAATTTAAAACTGACTTTGCATTTCATAGTAAGGCATTATTAGGTATCATAATGACTTTGTGGTTATGTTTTTGCAAAAGTTCATATTCTATAAAGATATATATTCAATTGAGTTATGGGGGTAAGAAGGGTATAGATGACTCCATAGATTTGATAGTTGAGTGATAAATTTTAAGGGGTCTCATTACTCATGTTTCACATTTTCTCCAGTAAATGGTTTCAGTGGTTATTTGTGTTTGATTAAGGAACTACAGTGAATAGTGGCATTTTAAAAAGCTTCCTAGATTTAAAAGGTAAACAGCAAATTGCTACCATTGATTTAATTTAAAATGTGTTTTGGGATAGAAGAATAACATATTTCTTATTTCTATAACATCTGAATTCTTTATAAGTACTAGATTATTTTGGAGATAAAGATCTCTTTTTCTAGCCTAAAGTAATAACTGAAATAACTTTACTAAATATTACAAAGTAGCACATTATTCAAAACCACACTTTGAGAAGTAGGATGTTTATCTACCAAAAAAAAAAGAAGCTTACCTTCATTTTCTGAGAAAGGTTTCATTCTGTTCTTTAGGTACCTGTTCATTTCTCCATTATGACACATTTCTAAGACCAGGTATACATAATTGTTATCTTCAAAATAGTTATAAAGCTGAAATGTGAAAGGGTGTAATGAATTATGATATACAAAAATTCGTTCTCCTTGGCTACTTCTATAAAACATGAATCTCATAGCTGGGCCAAGTGGCACATAACTGTAATCCCAGCTACTGGGAAGGCTGAGGTGGGAGGATCGTAAGTTTGAGGTCACACTGGGCAACACAGTGAAACTTCATCACAAAAACAAACAAAAATCTTGTACCTTACCTCCAAGACAGATGGATGCTTCAATTGGCAATGTATTTTTACCTCGTTTTGCACTCGCTGTACCATTCCAGCTTTGTACATGGCTTTTTTATCTATCTAAAAATAATAGACACTTAATGTTGACAATAAATTTTCAAATATGAAGTTGTTAAAAGTCAACTTTGAAAACGAAGTGTATTTTTATTTAAAATAGTCTGAAGCCCTTTTATATATGTCTTTGAGGTCAAAGCACACTGTTGTCTAAGTCCCACTCCACATCTCCGTTGGGTGTGCCCAAGGTATTCTAACACCCTCTTTCAATTTAAGCAACTTTTCATAAGGAAAAGAAAGTCTAAATATGTATAGCCAAGCTTTAAAACCAAATTTCTTTTCCCCTTTCCCAATAGGTTTAAATATAATTCTTCATTTGCTTATGTTTATGCTATTTCTAGTAGACTTATTTCTAACAATCAAGAATAGTATTTTGGATTGTTAAAGAACTAACACAAGTGTATTATTATTTTTTTTTCCCAGTACCAGGAAATCAAACTTAGGACCTTGTGCTTGCCAGCCAGGTGCAGTGCCACTGAGCTACATCTCTGGCCCAAGTGTATTATTATTATAAAAACATTATTTACTTGATATTTACCCATAATTCCAAGTCTGAATAATTAAAACATATACCAGGTGTTTTGAACATTAATGAACACAGAACACTTAAGCAAGGTTAAGGCTCTCCTAAAATGTACTTAGCTCAACTGCTGAACTTGGCATTACTGTCCGTTGTCCATACACTATATTCTTTGCAGCATAATTAAAGACTGGTAGGTAAGGAGTTTGTGACACCTTACAAGGCATACCCCTCTACTTACAAAGTACAAGAGAAACGCTGATTAACATATTCTTACCATTTTTATTGCAACTTCCAAACCAGTGTGAATGGACTCAGCTCTGTAGACACCAGCAAATGATCCTTTACCGAGCAGATTTCCAACTTTAAAATCCTAAAAATTAAAGATTCTATGTTATGACTCACAGGAGTTGAAAGGAAAAAAAGAAGGGAAGGGACTAGGAAAAACTAAAATGGGTCAAGAGGGTATTTACACCTCAATATAGCAGGTGTCTGGGGTAGAAGACATGGTGATGCTTTGCGGGACTTCCTGAGCTTCCAGGCCCGGCTCGAGCTGAAGCACCCTATCAGTCGGGCTCCTCAACCTAGTGCAGCCTCAACGCCCTCCTCCCATCTCTAGCCAAGCCCTGGGAGCCGCTGGCAGTGCTAGAGTCCCGCCGCAGCTCCCGCCGGGGTTAACCGCCATTCCCTTGGGGAGGGGGAAGGAGGCCCTGGCGGGCTCCAGCGCGGCAGCACCCGCGGGATCGCTGACAGACAGCGGCGGGACTCCCCTAGCAGATGTCCCGCCGCAGGCCTCCCGGGTGGCGGCGAGGGGCTGACCGCTCCGCCCCCAGACAGCCGGCCGGGTCCTGCGACTCTCCCTAAGCACCTCAGTGCCCGCCCCACGGCCGTTAGTTTCACTCGCTCCCCTTCCCACGCGATCTCGAGGCCCGCCCCGCCGCAGACTGCAGTTTCGGCACCTCGATCTTCTCCCCGATGCAGGTCGCCATGTTTCCAGGCCCCAGCCGACGCTCCCAAGATGAGCTCCCTTCACACAGCCCCTTCGAGGTAGCGCTCCAAGCAGCCAACCGGTCTTGGTGCCCATCAGGCTTCGCTCTTTAGGCCGCCGCTGCCGGCGACGACGCCAAAGCCACCGAAAGGTCTCCTCGACAACTTCCGAGGCCTGGGCGGTGCCTCTGCGCTCCCATTTTGAAAAACCCGCCGGTTGCCCTCCTAGCAAGCTGGCGGTGACGTAACGCGCCCGGCAGCTCCGGAGAGGCTGCGCCGGGGCGCGCATGCGCGCCAGGCCCTCCTGGGCGGTGCGCTGGGGTCCGGATCTTAGGGCCAGCTCCCGGAGTGCGGCGGCCCCTGGGCACTGGGAACCGGGTCCCTGCGGTCCCACGCTAGGAATACCCGCTGCGAGGCGGTTAAAATGGCAAGCTTTAAGAGAGGGACGCTTGTAACCGGTAAGTTACTTCACAGTCTGAAAAGTTACTTCCAATTTCAGAAAAGATCTGAAATTATCCTAGGAGCTGGAATACGTGTAGCTCAGTGGTAGATTGCTTGTATAGTAAGCACGAGGCCTTGGTTTCTTTTCCCAGCACCATTTAAAAAAAAAAACAAAAACACAAACACAAAACAAATGAAAAACTATTTTAAAATTTCAAATGTCTAGACTTGGCAGAAAGCACAGAAAAAAAAAGAATTGAAAGCTGCTGCACGGAACACCGGTTATGCCTCTGTAGCTTACTCCATAGTTTTTCCTAACTGTAATTGTTCTTAGTGTTTTAGGAAAACAACACCTGTAGATGCAAAATAAGGACTCTGCCTTAAAGGAAAGTAAGAAGGTAGTATATTCTGAGCCAAATATGAGTAACCTAAATCCGGGAATACAGATTCAAATTGCTAGGAAAAGTATGAGAAAAAAGTAACATTTATAGGTAGAGAACAAAGGTGAATACATTGTTATGGCACCCCACTGGCTGGCTAAAATAAAGCTGGGAAACCCTGACCATTGGACTGAAATAGTGTCTCACTGCCTTCTTAGGGAGAAGATTGGTCAAGTCATTGTTTTACCTCAGTGTCCTGAGGATATTAGGTAAGATGCAAGAGATCAGAACTAATGGCTTATTTCCTAAAGGTCCAAAGTAGCCTTTGTCTCATTATCTCCAAGCCTGTCTGCATTTTAATCTTTGAAGAATTTTATAGTAGTAGCTTCTTCAGGAGTGTCTAATTTCACACTCCATTCTTAATTTTAAACTATTAAGTATTATGTTATTTGTATAGTAACACAGATAAGGCATGTTACACATGTTATGTATGGATCAAGATAAGGTGAGGATGATGCACTTTTTGCAGATGAGATCATTATGATTTTTCAGGAAGGATATATAGCAGGTCCAGTGCATATACTTAGATTTTTTTTCTAAATTGATGGATACATCAAGTTTATCTATGTTTGTCTGGAAGCTGTTTTTAAAATGTTTTTTTAGAGGAAAAAAAAAAATTTCCACTTCACTTCGGGCAATCTTTCCTTAAAGGTTATATATTATAATGCTTGATCAGTTCTCATTTTGCTCCCAGATCCCAATCTTCCAATTAGATTTGATTTTGCTGTTGATTAATCAAATCATTCTAGAATACTAGAATACATTTTATACAGTATTTCCTTTCACTCCTTATTTCAAAGTGTGAATTTCTTAAGAAGAAAGATTGTACTCATATAACCAGGGTATCAAGATTAAAACAAAGATATGTTTAATACTAATAAACAGTATTTTACATTTCATATTCCCATGTTTTCAATTGTTCCTATAATCTCATTTTTACTAAAGTATTTCCACCTTCTAGTACACAGTCCTATACTGCATTTAGTTGCCATTAGTCCCCTTTAATATGGAAGAATTCTTCAGCATTTCTTTGTCTTTTTATGATATTGAGATTTTTTAAAAGAATATCAGTTATTTCATTCATTTATTTATTCCAGCATTAATGAGGCATAACTGGCCAAAAATTATACATTTTCAAGTTCTAAAATGTAAAAATTTGAAATACATTGTGAAATGAATGCCACAAAGTAACTCATCTATCACCACACTTAGTTTCCATCTGTATGTGTGTGTGCGCGTGTGTGTGCATGTGCATGCGTGTGCGTGCACGCGTGGTGTGCAGGTCAATTACTTTATAGAATGTTCCTAATTTGGGTTTATCTGATATTGTCTTGTGATTAGATTCAGGTTATTTGTGCCTAATTATCATATTATAATCTATTTGGTTATATGGCATTTCTGCAACAGTATTACACTGTCTTAACTGCAATAGTCTAATAAGATTATACAAGTCTTGATATGGAACAGTCAGTCCTCTAATCTTATTTTTCCTCCCAATGCCTCAACAGTTCTTGGTCTTTTACATTTTAATATAAACATTAGCTTGCAATTGTAAAAAAGACGTCTATTGAAAATTTGAGAGTATTTACATTGTACTAAAATTATAATGGTATTTTATCTGTAAATTAGATTATTGTCATTTACAATGGCATCTTACATTATGACATCTCAGAATCTTTGAACATAGTATTTGTCTTCATTTAGATCTATTTTAACATCTCTGAAATGCTCTATAATTTTTTTTGGGGGGGCGCGAGTACTGGAGACTCAACCCAGGGCCTTTACACTGAGCTACATCCCTTGCCCTTTTTATTTTGGAGCAGGGTCTTACTAAATTGCCCAAGCTCAAACTTGCAGTCCTCCTGCCTTCGCCTCCCAGTGTGCTGGGATTATAGATGTGTGCCTGTTTCAGTTCTGATGTTTAAACCTCAAATACAAATGGGGAGACATGTGTCCACTTTTTTTCTTTTTTCACATGTGGATATTCACTTTTCCCAACACCAGACTGAAGTGGCTGTCCTTTCTCCATTGTGTGGTCTTAGAACCTTTGTCAAAAATCAATTGACTGGGCTGGGTGTGGTGGTGCACACTTGTAATCCTAGCACTGGGGAGGCTGAGTCAAGAGAATTGCCACAACTTTGAGGCCAGCCTGGGCTACATAGTAAATTCAAGGCCAGCCTGAATTACCGAGCAAGACCCTATCTAAAAAAAAAAACAAAAACATAAACAAAAAATCAATTGACTCTAAATGCCTGGAATTGTTCCTGGGCTCTTTATTCTTTTCCATTGGGCTATATGTCAGTTTTTGTGCTAATACTATGCTGTTTTGATTACTGTGGCTAGTATATTAAATATATTAATAATATATTAGTATATTTTGGAACCAGTAATGTTACGCCTCCAGCTTTGTTCTTTTTGCTTATGATTGCTTTGGCTATTCATGTTAATTTGTAGTGCTATACAAACTTCAGGATTGTTTTTTTCTATTTTTGTGAAAAATGCCATTGGAATTTTGATAGAAATTGCATTGAATTTATAGATTCCTTTGGGTAATATGGATGTTTAACATAGTTTCTTCTAATCCATGAACATAGGATATCATTCCATTTATTTGTGCCTTCTTCAATTTCTTTCATCACTGTTTTCTAGTTTTTAGTGTACAGGCCGTTTACCCTTTCATTAAATGTTTGGTAGAACTCATCTATGCAGGTATCAGAACTGGCATTTGAGGGCCGGGGATTTAGCTCAGTGGTTTTGCCGCCTGCTGCGCAAGCACAAGGACCCGAGTTCGATCCCCGGTACCAAAAAAACAAAACAGAAAAAAAAAAAAGAACTGGCATTTGAATATTCATTCAATCTCTTTATTCATTATTAATCTCTTTACATTTTTCTATTCATAGTTCAGTCTTGGTAAATTGTTTCTAGCAATTTATCCAGACTGTCCAATTTGTTTGCATGAAATTGTTCATAACACTCTCTTATTATTCTTTGCATTTCTGTAATACCATTCCTAACATCACCTCTTTAATTTCTGATTTACAGCCATGCATTGTTTAACAACAGGGAAATGTTCTGACAAATGTGATGTCAGAAAATTTCATCATAGGATGTACTTATCCAAGCCTAGATGGTATAAGTCAATCATTTGATGTGACTTTTTAATGCATTCAAGAGATACAGTAGCCAGGCCTGGGGTTGGACTACTGTAATGCCAGCACTCAGGAGGCTGAGGCAGGAGGATCACTGCAAGTTCAAGACCAGCCTGGGCTACATAGTGAGACCCTGTCTCAAATAAAAAACCAAATCACAGTAAAATGAGATGTGTAAGGTTGCTGCCAAGTAAAAATACATACTGTTTTACAGTAAATATTTTTTATTAGTAGTGGTATACTGTACAATAATGATAAAAAGTAAATTCATAAGTTATATAAATATTATGTACTGTGTATAATTGTATGTATTATATGTTAAGGTTTTGACCTAAGATGTCTCCCAAGAGCCTCATGTGTTCAGAGGTGGAGCTTTTGGGAGGTGATTGGATCATGGGAGTGTTACACTCATCAGCTGAATGTATTGTTAGGGGTGGGGCCTGGTCATAAGAGGCCTGGAAGGGTATCTCCCTCCCCAGCTCCTCCTTCCTCTCTGCTTCCTGGATTCTGTGATGTGAGCCCCTTTCCTCTTCTTGCAGGCTTTCACTACATCATTTCTGTGTTTGAGCCTAGAAAGCATGGACTGAAACTTCTTTTTTCTTTTTTTTTTTGGTATGGGGATCGAACTCGGCACCTTGCACTTGCGAGGCAGGCACTGGAACTACTGGGCTAAATCCCTGGCCCGAACTGAAACTTCTGAAACTGTGAGCCAAAATGAACTTCTCCTTTCATTTGTGGATGTTGGGTATTTTATTCCAGAGATGGAAAAGTAACTAAGACACTCTAGTTTTATAAGAATTGGTAGTGTAGGAGGTTTGTTTACAACAGCATCACCACAAACACGTAATAAGTTGCACTGCCACATTGTGGCAACTATCAGGTTATATGTGATGGAATTTTTCAGCTTCTTTATAAACTCATGGGGGCATTGTTGTATATATGTGGTCTGTTGACTGAAATATCATTCTGTAGTACCTGACTATATTTGTCTATATGAAGATTTGTCAATTTTTTTTTAAATAACCCAGAGGCTTTGCACTGAAGTATATTCCCAGCCCTTTTAATTTTTTTTTTTTTTAAATTTTAAGATAGGGTCTTGCTAAATCACTAAGTTGGCCAGGCTTTTTTGTCTTGCTAAGTCCCCAGCTTGTTTTCCTGCCTTGGCCTCACAGAGTGCTAGAATAACATGCATGTGCCATCCTTCCCAGTGTATTGCCTATTTTCTTTTCTTTTTTCTTAAATTCTTCTATTGGTACATTTTAGGTATACAACACATTTACATTTCTCATTGGGAACTTGTACCTTTACATGATGCATCTTGGTTCTTATTTTGTCCCCATTCCTAGCCCTCCCTTCACCCCCTCCACCCTTCCCTATTTACAAAGACTTTGTTTCCATTTTTTCCATTTCTCATCATTTTTCCTTTCCCTTCTTTCCTTTCCCCTGCCCCTCCCACTACCCCTACCACTTTGGACCTTTTCTTCCTATTTTGCATTATTGATTATTCATTCTAATCATTGGTACACTTTAGGTATACAATATAATGACATTCATCATTGGAAATTTGCACCTTCACATAATCTCTCTTGGTTCTTATTTTTCACCCTTGCCCACCCCTCCCTACAACCCCTCCATTCCTCCCTATTTACAAAGATTTTGTTCCTATTTTTCCATTTTCTCATATTAATTCCATACCCTTCTATCCTTTCCCCTAGCCCTCCCACTTCCTTCCCCTTTGCCCCTTTTCTTCCTATTTCACCTTACCTATTATACATTTTAGACTTTATTTACACTTTCAGTTTCTCACACCAGAGAAACTATTTGGTATTTATACATGTGTGTCCTATTTATTTCACTTAAGAGTATCACCTCAGTGTGCATCCACTTAGCTATAAATGTCTCTAATTTCTCATGTTTTATGGCTGAGTAGTACTCCATTTTATTTAAAAAACCACATTTTCTTTATCCAGTCTCCAGTTGATGGGCACATGGGCTGTTTCCAAGTTTTAGCTATTAAAAACTGTGCTGCCATGAACATGGGTGCACATATATCACTGTGGTGTGATTCTTTTA